>NC_136059.1:350526497-351199946 GCF_964261635.1 Lissotriton helveticus
TAACGTGATACAGACTCAACATATACTGTTAGTCATAATTTCTGTACATCAGAACTCTATATACATTAACCTTGTCAAACCTATACATTGCTTATCCAAACTAACCAATAACAACCAGACTCCTGTTACCAAGAAAACTGATCCAGCGCTGCTCTCAAACAACCCTACAAACCATCACTGAAAACCCCAGGAGCCATCACACTTCACTCGTCGGTGGGGCCTATAACACCTCGAGTTACTCATTCACACAAATCACACTGCTCCCAAGATCAGCGAAAATCAGAGGACGAGCTGCTGGATAGCAGAGTACCCTAATTCATCTATCAATTTAAATTCTATGGATTATATACATATGCATATTATTGATTTTCACCATGGCATTTAAATCTCATAAACAGCATTTAAGGCACCCCACTGTTGTGGTCGATGGACCAGCTAGTAAGATCAGTTGATGGACAATATGACCTGCTTAATTCTCCATTTTATTCAATTTTATTTTTCTTTAAAAATCTTCTAGCATAACCTTACACTTAGTTTTAATCTTTATTCAGAAAAAAATAATAAAGCATTTCTCTGATCACTTTAAAGTAAATTCAATCAGTTTACATTTATTAGCAGAATAGTCAGAAATGAGAAAATTCAAAGACATATTACCCATCTTCTTGGTCATGGAGGAAAGAATAGGATTAGACGACACAGGTTCCCAAAAACAGCCTCTCTATCTTCCTTGATGTTCACCTCCCATCAGGACTCTGACCCCTTCAAAAGTTAAAGTCAGGAAAAATGTTAAAGTCTTTGCACCCAGAAAATCATTCAGTCCGACAGAGTGTCGTGATGTGAAAATAATTCAAAAGCAAGGTATCTTCTCTCTTCCAAACGGCCTCTTTTATACTCTTTTCCCCTAACTATCTAACTTAAATTTGAAACTTTAGGGTCCACACTCATTTCTTATTGGTCCATTCGAGGGGTGGTGAAGATCACCTCATCTCCTCATTGTCCGAATTTTGCAAAGTCACTTCCATAATTCTCATACGGTCATAATTGTTCATGTTTGCAACAATTTCGTCCTGTCCTTATATCGACACTTCGGTAAATTTTCCCGCTCACAACTCGAGCATTCCACTTTGGCACCATTCTGCTTTTCAGACCACTCTGACCTTGACATCAGTAGCCCAGGCACAGGCTGCTAGTACATCTCTCGAGCACAGTCGCGCATGCGTAGAATTGCACTCTCTCGGAGTCTCGCAAACCCTCCAAGTTTGGTTAGGCCGCATGGGCCATAACGGGAACTATTACAGAAACAAACACAATTGAACATTAGATTTCGAAATAAAGCCCTTCTGTTTACCTCCCACCATTCTAAGTTTACCCTGTTAGTGGTTACCTAGCTTTCAGCTACAAAGATGCATCGTTTTCTTACCAATCTCCTTCGTTTTTGCCACAATGAAGACTTATATTAAGCATACATGCAGAGCTTTGTTAAATTAGGAGCGTTATTGCACTATATTAGTATGACAAATCCACATGATTAATGTATTACGATTTGCAACACAAGCAAATTAGTATTCCACGTGTACTTTTCTGTGTCTGTTTAACCTTTTCGTTGGTTAGTACAAAAATCCACTCGATTAGTACACGTTATAATTAAGAGAAACTAATTTCACGAGGGGTATACAAAAAATGTTGTCACAGACTCGTTCCATCAATATCAAGAGACATCAGGACAGATGACACCCACGACCAGAGTGCCTCTGTTTTTTTGGTTTTCTCCCCTCTGCTGATATATGGACAATCGTGAGAGCTCAAATTCAAGTGGCTAGCCAGCCATGCAACTCTGCAACCGAGCTGCCAAGCCCAGGTCCACCACTTCTGACTGTGTCCTCTTGGACTAAGTGTCCCCACGACCTGGGCCCCCCTTTCGGTTCACCCAGACTTGACAAGTCCCATCCTGCAGCCTTTGTTTCAAATCCCATTGACTTTATCGGTGTAGCATTCGAGGCTACCATCCCAACCAGACACTCTGCACCTGGACACACCAGGGTAAGTAAAATGAAACTGCAGGTGGTACTGTTGACCTTGGCCCTCTAGCACTCCAAGTCCCAGAGGGCACCTCTGACCTCCGTTTTGCTATACATGTTTTTTCCACACAGGATTGTAGTGTTTGAGGCACATGTGTCAAAAATCGTTATTTGAGCTATTTTTCTAATTCCTTCTAAAAACCAATTTATCTGTTTGCTCTAATGTAATTCTAAAGGTCTTGGTGTCTAAATTCTTATAAAAATCTGCTTTCTTTTTAGGTTGAGCCTAGTGCAGCGTGCATGCGCTACTCTATGGGAGGCTCCTTGTTAGCACTCCAAATTTCCCCGAAACTTCTCCGTGTGGATTTTGCGACTTCCACACATTCCATTAGCCTTTGCGTGTGGCTTTCAATAATGAAAGCACACAAATGGCCAAAGGCTGGTGTATGTCCCACCTTTTCTCTAAATGCTCACTACTAGAGCATTTTGGTGTCGGGAGCGAGCAGCCACACGCATTGTGCAAGCTGTATTCCTCCCTTGTTGTTGTGCATCATGTTACTAATGAAACACAGCGCGGTCACTTTCACTTTTGCGGCTGCGCTTGTTTTCTACTTCCATGATTTTTGTCCTTCGTTTTTAGGTTTCGCCTGGAGCACGGAGCTTTAGCTCCGCCTCCAGGAGAAATCTGTAGTCTTCAGTAAGGGACACTTGAATCCGCCCTCTGTTCCATTGGCTAGTTCCATAAATGGAGGCTAGCCATTGGAACAGAGATCTGTCCGTCATTCACGGACCAGATTCGGGGGCGTTCCCGAGATTTTTTCCATGGGCGTGCCCTTTGTGTAGTCATGCGGCCGTGGGCGGGGTTTATTTATTTTTTTTGACCAGGTTTTTTTGGCCATTCCGCGGCCGACTGCCAACGGAGAAAGCCTTCCCGACCCCCCTCCCGCTGTCCGTTCCCGCCCCCCCCCTGTGCTTCATGTTTTTCGAGCGCACATTACCGCGGCCGTGGGCGGGGTTGCCGAAATGCCCGCTCCGTGCTGGGCCTCCGTTGTTCCCCAGGTGAGTGCTTGTTTAATTCTGCTTTCCCCTTTGTTGCTCGTTTACGGGTTTGCTCTTTTCGATTGGCTGGGGCTGTTCAGTGAGTAATGCTTTTACATCAGAAAGCATTGAATTGCTTAACAAATGATGAATGCGTGAGTCTCTCAGAGCTGCAGTGCCTCCTTGTTTTATATGATTGTTCTATACAATAAGGCACCCATTACCATCTAAACTAATGAGCAAACACCCAAATACTTAAATACCTGATCCCACCGCGTGACGCCACCTTTACAAACACATTGTATAATACGTGTATACTTTTGTCATTTTATTATAAACTGTATCTGTTTGAGCTGCAACACAATGTGCGGGGAGCAGGGCGGCCGGTCTCACATTGCATTTTTAGATAGATGGTCGGATAGTAGATATTTACACTGCCCCGGATATTTTTCTCTCTCTCTGCAACTGGAAGTCCATTAGGAAGTAGCACGCACAAAGGACGTGATTAATCAATCTCTCTCTCCCTGCACTCTTCCTTCAGCCATGCTCCCCCTCTTTCCGGCCTCCCCTTCCCTCCCCTCTGCAGGAGCACACACTTTTGCTCCTTCTTATCTCTTCCCCCTCCCCCTTTCGCCAGCCACATTTCTTTGCTTCCCTCACTACCCCTCCCTCCATCGTCCTTTATTCTGTCTTTCCTCCCACATCTCTCCATTCCATCCCCTCCACCTGCTGCTCTTCGTGAAGGTGCGACGTATGGGGAACGACGCTGATGGAGAGGAATGCAGGATAAAATAGTGATTTGATGAATGGTACGCGACCCGAAGACTTATGTAGTTGGACAACTTTCGCATAGAGGAAGTGCTAACATACAAAAAGGAATACAAAAGAAAATAGCTTAAGGTTACTACATTTTCGAGAACTCTGAGAGCTACTTATATAGGCCATTTACAGTCAGAATATAAGATGTTTCCGTTCTAACAAGACATTTAAGTGTCAATCTTGAAAAAAACATGGTGGTTAAACCAAGACAGGATTGAAGTTTCTACCCCTCCACTACAAAGATATTTAAGGTAGCTAATCTGTGGTCGCTGCATTGTTAAAATCTGACGTGATCTGTGAAAACTTTTGGAGGTTCATAAACAATAAATTGAAGATCTAATTGAAGATCTAATTAAGAGTAATTCCAGGGTTTAGAGAACATATATTGATATATCTGGCGGGCCCTGTGAAAGGTGGTCTCCATCGCTGTTACCTTCCACCGAAACGCGTTGACCAAGCCCTTGTGAAATCCCACTAATTATACTGGTTATATATTGGGCAATAGACAGAAAATCAACAAAACGTGTTAACGAGTCCGGATATAAGAAGTTGTGATTGTGTATGAGTGAGAGAGAGTGTTGTGTTTGGTTTAGTTCTCTATCTGGTGTTATGTGTATTCGTATATGTATTGGTATAGGAATAATGAATTTTGTATTATGATTTATTGCTATTGATAATAATGTATTTTGTGGTGAGAAAATCCCTTTAAAACTGAAAATAATGATATGAAAAGAAATGTATAATGAGAAAATAATTTCAATTAAAAAAATGAGAAAGTAAAATGTGTTATTGCAGTATGGTTATGCCCATGTAATTGGAGGTTAAATCCCGAAAAATTAGGAGGTCATGAGGGAGTTGTTCCATTGTGCTCTCTGTCATATCTCCTCCCTCTTCCTTTATCTCTTCCTCCTCCCAGCACAGAAAGCTCTTGTGACCCCCTGTCCTTTCCTTCGCGCCCTCTCCCTCCTGTCGCCCTGATATCTGTCGCCAGTGCCCGCGCTCACCTCATTCGCCTGTTTCTGCCCGCCTTTTTTTCTCATGGTGTCCTCTTTAAGTCTCCATCTTTTACGAACAGCCGCCTCTTTCCCTGCCCTCTTCCTGCAGCCTGCGTCTTCTTGCCCTGCCATGATAAACTGTTGTTTTCCATGATCTGCAGAGTAGCACTGCACGGCCTAGCCTCTCACTCCGATCTTGTGTCTAGTTTCACTGGTGCAAAGTGTGTCTGTGCATCTCTCTCGTCAAACTTTAAGTGCGTTTCTGCACTGTGGCCCACTGTTATGGCCGTACTGTTTCCAAACCACATTTCAATCATTTTATGTTCCGTTTGAATGTAAACTACTCCCTGTTGGTGCTGACTATCGAGCCGGTTAATCATTCCTACGTTCGTTCTATACTTTCCCCGTCCCCTTTAGCTCCTCACTTCATCATGCTCTTGTCTCTTTTTTTCTTACACCGTTTGTTTTCAACCTTTTTAGGGCTCGGGCCTACGTCACCACGAAGTGGGGGCGGAGCTTCCGAGCTCTTATGTATTCGAAAAAAAAAGAATTCTGAAAGGGGTCCTGGCTGGCACATTCCTTAGTGCGCGACGCGTTTTTTATGGCATCTGCCTAGTGATTCGTCTTCGCTGTGCTGTCTATTTAGTAGCCTTGACGTGATAGGCTATATTTACTTTTCGTTCGTCATTTATTTCAGTTGCATGGCATATTGTCTGTGGTTACGCGCACGGCAGACTTAATTAGGAGCTGTCAGAGTGCCCGTGTAATGCAATACAGATTGTGGGAGCGCGTTCACCATTGCATTGGATGTATCATGCGTGCGTGTAAGATGTACCTTTCGCGCACGGCAGTCCATTCATTTTAATTAGGAGCTGTCAGAGTGCCGCGTTCACGGCGGAGATAATTGAAAGAAGTTTCCTGTAGCTTCAAGGGCAGTCACAGTACTTTTTAAGATACCTCGCATAAATGGAGCAGGCAAGCAGGAAAACCATTCAGAATGGTATTAGCACTGTCCAGCCTAGAAAGGATGAGGAATTGAACAGTGCCACAAAAACAGAGGGGCAAGTGAAGGCTCTGTCCGAATATCCAGGTAGCATGCGCTTTATAACTGGGAGCTGTTTTGTCTTTTTAGAGAGGTTCGTGCTCGAGTGGTTGATGCTGAAAAAATAGCGTAGAAAAGTTACAATGCGTATAACGAGTGCCTTTGGAAATCGTTACCTTATTGTTGTCCCACATTAATTTATCACTAGCACACACTTAGGCTTAAGAAACGTCTGTGTTATGCCATACTTATTACTAGTAACATTTAAAATGGACAGGACTCCTCACTTGTTATCCTTACTTGACAGCAGTTTCTATTATAAATTCAATGTTTAAACATTGTTTTGCTCCATTGTAGCGAATGTCACAAGACTGGAGGTTAAGAAAAAGCCCAGGTGTGCAACATTACGCAAATATATGATGTATGAACGTGCATTAATTACTTAAGTAAGTGTACAATATAGAGGACAGCCTCGGCCTGCCTTTTACCCCTTTTCATTAAGAAGAATAAATAAACATTTCAACTGAGTGCATTTAGCCCAAGGCTGCTCGCGCAGTAGCCGCTGTCTCATTCAAGGCCGGACTTCTCCCCTCCTGAGCGGGACCATATGCTCGTCAGTGTTTACATCGGTGCCTGGCTACCATGGCACCCGGGATATTTGACATGTTTAGGTTCATTCGTCAGGTGATTCATACATCTCGCTTACACCTTCAGCCGAACGTAAAACTAACTCAGTTCCTGCAAGGCATTTTTATAACTTCCATTAACAAAACGTGTTAGAGCTACCGGAGCTCCCAGGCAGATGTTTTTCGGAGAGTTCGGGGTGAGCAAGAGCATGTCTGAGAACAGCAACTTTAACAAACAGAGGCCGTCACTGATTTAAATATTATATTGATTTTATTTCTTTATATTTTGTTTGTCATGCAATACGTCTACTCAATTAGGGCTTTAGTTAAAGTCTGCACCGCCAGCTCATTGGAGGGATGGACTTCACTGCCATGGCAGAGAACAGTCTATCATGCTTAGAGAGCTAAGCCAGGCAGGCAGATGCTTCTTTTCCTTCAACAGAAGGCACTGAAGCTTTGCTGGGACCCAGAAGATGCATGAGTTTAGCAGACATAGGGGCACATGAATCATTTGAAATTGCGCTCACAAAGGGACTCAAGTATGCAAGGCTAGACTTCAAGTGACAAACCTGAAAATGGAATTGATACGATTTAAGAAGTGAACCTAGACTTTGGGGATCTCCTAATTAAACAAGCACCCTTGGCTCGCCAATCCGCGTGTCTTCTAAAATAAAAGTGCGCATTTGCCTCTTCTCTGCGAGGAGTGATTTCCGTTGCTGTTTTCTCCTCCCTTCAATATGTTAGAGTTTAACAGAGATGTCCAGGGGTGCAGCAGGTGCAGTGACACCGGGGCCTCGAGGGTCTCACTTAATCCAGACAGTGCTGTATTTTACTACCAGTGGCTGTGAGGGTGCAGCAGGTGCAGTGACACCAGGGCCTCGAGGGTCTCCCTTAACCCAGACAGAGTAGTGAGTGCAGAGTAGTGAGTAGTGAGTAGAGTAGTGAGTAGTGAGTGTGGAGTAGTGAGTAGAGTAGTGAGTAGAGTAGTGAGTGGAGTGGTGAGTAGTGAGTGCAGAGTAGTGAGTAGAGTAGTGAGTAGTGAGTAGAGTAGTGAGTAGAGTAGTGAGTAGTGAGTAGAGTAGTGAGTAGAGTAGTGAGTAGTGAGTGTAATAGTGAGTAGTGAGTAGAGTAGTGAGTAGAGTAGTGAGTAGAGTAGTGAGTAGTGAGTGCAGAGTAGTGAGTATAGTGAGTAGAGTAGTGAGTAGTAAGTAGAGTAGTGAGTAGAGTAGTGAGTAGAGTAGTGAGTAGAGTAGTGAGTGCAGAGTAGTGAGTAGAGTAGTGAGTAGAGTAGTGAGTAGAGTAGTGAGTAGAGAGTAGAGTAGTGAGTAGTGAGTGCAGAGTAGTGAGTAGTGAGTAGAGTAGTGAGTAGAGTAGTGAGTAGAGTAGTGAGTAGAGAGAAGAGTAGTGAGTAGAGTAGTGAGTAGTGAGTGCAGAGTAGTGAGTAGAGTAGTGAGTAGTGAGTAGAGTAGTGAGTAGAGAGTGCAGAGTAGAGAGTGCAGAGTAGTGAGTAGTGAGTAGTGAGTAGAGTAGTGAGTAGAGTAGTGAGTAGTGAGTGCAGAGTAGTGAGTAGAGTAGTGAGTGGAGTAGTGAGTAGAGTAGTGAGTAGAGTAGTGAGTAGAGTAGTGAGTAGTGAGTAGAGTAGTGAGTAGAGTAGTGAGTAGAGTAGTGAGTAGTGAGTAGTGAGAGTAGTGAGTAGAGTAGTGAGTAGAGTAGTGAGTAGAGTAGTGAGTAGAGTAGTGAGTAGTGAGTAGAGTAGTGAGTAGAGTAGTGAGTAGTGAGTAGAGTAGTGAGTAGAGTAGAGAGTGCAGAGTAGTGAGTAGTGAGTAGTGAGTAGAGTAGTGAGTAGAGTAGTGAGTAGTGAGTGCAGAGTAGTGAGTAGAGTAGTGAGTGGAGTAGTGAGTAGAGTAGTGAGTAGAGTAGTGAGAAGAGTAGTGAGTAGTGAGTAGAGTAGTGAGTAGAGTAGTGAGTAGAGTAGTGAGTAGTGAGAGTAGTGAGTAGAGTAGTGAGTAGTGAGTAGAGTAGTGAGTAGAGTAGTGAGTAGAGTAGTGAGTAGTGAGTAGAGTAGTGAGTAGAGTAGTGAGTAGTGAGTAGAGTAGTGAGTAGAGTAGTGAGTGCAGAGTAGTGAGTAGAGTAGTGAGTAGAGTAGTGAGTAAAGTAGTGAGTAGAGTAGTGAGTAGTGAGTACAGTGGTGAGTAGAGTAGTGAGTAAAGTAGTGAGTAGAGTAGTGAGTAGTGAGTAGAGAGTAGAGTGGTGAGTAGTGAGTAGTGAGTAGAGTAGTGAGTAGAGTGGTGAGTAGTGAGTAGTGAGTAGAGTAGTGAGTAGAGTAGTGAGTAGAGTAGTGAGTAGTGAGTAGAGTAGTGAGTAGTGAGTAGAGTAGTGAGTAGATTAGTGAGTAGTGAGTGGAGTAGTGAGTAGTGAGTGCAGAGTAGTGAGTAGTGAGTAGTGAGTAGTGTAGTGAGTAGTGAGTAGTGTAGTGAGTAGTGTAGTGAGTAGTGAGTAGAGTAGTGAGTAGAGTAGTGAGTAGTGAGTGCAGAGTAGTGAGTATAGTGAGTAGAGTAGTCAATCAATCAATCAATCATGACATTTGTAGAGCGCACTACTCACCCGTAGGGTCTCAAGGCGCTGGGTGGGGGGGGTGCCGTTACTGCTCGAACAGCCAGGTCTTGAGCTTCTTCCTGAAGGAGAGGTGGTCTTGGGTCAGGCGTAGGTCGGTCGGGAGTGAGTTCCAGGTCTTGGCGGCCAGGTAGGAGAAGGATCTTCCTCCTGTTGTCGTTCTTCGGATGCGGGGGACGGCGGCGAGGGCGTGGCTGGTTGATCTGAGGAGGCGTTTAGGAGTGTAGAAGTTGATCCGGTTGTTGAGGTAGCTCGGGCCTTGGTCGTGTAGGGCTTTGTGTGCGTGGGTGAGGAGACGGAAGGTGATTCTCTTGTTGACCGGGAGCCAATGCAGATCTCTCAGGTGTCCGGAGATGTGGCTGCGTCGGGGGATGTCGAGGATGAGCCTGGCCGAGGCGTTCTGAATACGCTGAAGTCTCTTCTGGAGCTTGGCAGTGGTTCCGGCGTAGAGGGCGTTGCCGTAGTCCAGTCGGCTGGTGACGAGGGCCTGGGTGACCGTCTTCCTTGTGTCGGTGGGGATCCACCGGAAGATCTTGCGTAGCATGCGCAGGATGTTGAAGCAAGACGAGGAGACGGCGTTTACTTGTCTGGTCATGGAGAGGGAGGAGTCCATGATGAAGCCCAGGTTACGTGCGTGGTCCGTTGGTTTGGGTGCGGTGCCCAGGGCGGAGGGCCACCAGGAGTCGTCCCAGGCGGAGGGCGAGGCGCCCAGGATGAGGACCTCCGTCTTGTCCGAGTTCAGTTTCAGGCGGCTGGTCGTCATCCATTCGGCTACCTCTCTCATCCCTTCGTGCAGGTTGGCTCTGGCGGTGGCGGGGTTGTTGGTCAGGGAGAGGATCAGCTGGGTGTCGTCGGCGTAGGAGATTATGTTGAGGTTGTGATGGCGTACGATGGCCGCAAGGGGGCTCATGTAGACGTTGAAGAGGGTGGGGCTCAGTGAGGATCCTTGAGGGACGCCGCAGATGACTTCGGTGGCCTCTGACTTGTACGGTGGTAGGCGGACTCTCTGTGTTCTTCCGTCGAGGAAGGAGATGATCCATTCTAGTGCCTTGTCCTGGATTCCGATGTTGCCAAGGCGCTGTGCTAGTGTGCGGTGGCAGACCGTGTCGAACGCCGCGGAGAGGTCTAGGAGGATGAGGGCCGCTGTTTCTCCGTTGTCCATCAGAGTTCGTATGTCATCGGTGGCAGCGATGAGGGCGGTCTCGGTGCTGTGGTTCGCCCGGAAGCCCGACTGTGAGGGGTCGAGGGATCCGTTCGTCTCGAGGAAGGTTGCCAGCTGTTTGTTGACGGTCTTCTCGATGACTTTGGCCGGGAACGGGAGGAGCGAGATGGGGTGGTAGTTCTTGAGGTCGGTGGGGTCTGCTGTGGGTTTCTTGAGAAGAGCGCTGAGTTCGGCGTGCTTCCAGCTCTCAGGGAAGGTGGCGGTGTCGAAGGAAGTGTTGATGATGTCCCGCAGGTGGGGTGCGATGACAGCGTCGGCCTTGTTGAAGACGTGGTGAGGGCAGGGGTCAGTTGGAGATCCGGAGTGGATGGAGTTCATTGTGCGGATGGTGTCTTCTGTGTTGATTGGAGTCCAGGTGCGGAGGGTGGTGGTGGGTGGCGTTGTTGCGGTTGTGGCTTGCGTTGGTTGGTTGCTGAAGCTGTTGTGTATGTCCGCGATCTTGTTGTGGAAGTAGGAGGCGAGGGAGTTGCAGAGGTCTTGCGACGGGGTGATGTCATTGCTTCCGGCGCTGGGGTTGGAGAGCTCTTTTACGATGGTGAAGAGTTCCTTGCAGTTGTGTGCGTTGTTGTCCAGACGATCCTTGTATGTATTTTTCTTGGTGGCGCGGATCAGTTGGTGGTGTTTCCGGGTGGCGAGCTTGAGGGTGGTCATGTTGTCCGTGGTAGGCTCCCTTCTCCAGGCTTTCTCGAGGGCTCGGCAGTTCTTCTTGGAGCTCTTTAGTTCGTCGGTGAACCATGGTGTTTTTCTGCTGCAGGGCCCGCTGGGTGGGGTTCTCAGTGGGGCGAGTTCGTCCGCGCAGTTGCTGATCCACTTCGTGAGGTTGTCGGCGGCCAGGCTGGGGCTCGCTGAGCTGGCGGGAGGGTGCTGGCTCAGGGAAGCGGCGAGCTGGTCGGCTGTGATCTTGCTCCAGCTTCTGCGGGCAACCTGTTGTTGGTGGTGGTGGATCGTCGTTCTCTTGAAGGTGAAGTGGACGCAGCTGTGGTCCGTCCAGTGGAGTCCTGTTGCGTGGCTGAAGGTGACGTCGTTGCTGGATGAGAAGACGGCGTCGAGCGTGTGTCCGGCGAGGTGGGTGGGGGTGGACACCAGTTGCTTGAGTCCGAGGTTGGCGAGGTTGTCGATCAGGCTGGTGGTGTTGCGGTCGTTGTTGTTCTCCAGGTGGAAGTTGAGGTCCCCCAGGAGGATGTAGTCGGCGGAGGGGAGGGCATGCGGGCTGACGAAGTCGGCGATGTCCTCGCTGAATCGTGTGCGTGGCCCCGGGGGTCGGTAGATCAGGGTGCCTCTGAGGGTGGTCTTCGGGTTGGTGTGGATCTGGAAGTGCAGGTGTTCGGCGGTGGTTAGGGTGTCGTCGGTGTTGGTCGTGATGCGGATGGTGTCTCTGTGGATGATCGCGATGCCTCCTCCCGTCTGGTTGGCGGTGCGGTCAGTAGTGAGTAGTGAGTGCAGAGTAGTAAGTAGTGAGTAGAGTAGAGTAGTGAGTAGGACATCACAGGCAGCAGCTGTGCAAGCTTCTTACACTCACAAGGAGACCACAGGCAGCTGAGTTGCAAGCTTCTCACACTCACAAGAAGGACATCACAAACAGCAGCGGTGCAAGCTTCTCACACTCACAAGAACGACATCACAGGCAGCAGCAGTGCAAGCTTCTTACATTCACAAGGAGACCACAGGCAGCAGCGGTGCAAGCTTCTCACACTCACAAGAAGGACATCACAGGCAGCAGCTGTGCAAGTTTCTTACACTCACAAGGAGACCACAGGCAGCAGCGGTGCAAGCTACTCACACTCACAAGAAGGACATCACAGGCAGCAGCTGTGCAAGCTTCTTACACTCACAAGGAGACCACAGGCAGCTGAGGTGCAAGCTTCTCCCACTCACAAGAAGGATGTCACAAGCAGCAGCGGTGCAAGCTTCTCACACTCACAAGAACGACATCACAGGCAGCAGCAGTGCAAGCTTCTTACACTCACAAGGAGACCACAGGCAGCAGCGGTGCAAGTTTCTCACACTCACAAGAAGGACATCACAGGCAGCAGCTGTGCAAGCTTCTTACACTCACAAGGAGACCACAGGCAGCTGAGGTGCAAGCTTCTCCCACTCACAAGAAGGATGTCACAAGCAGCAGCGGTGCAAGCTTCTCCCACTCACAAGAAGGATGTCACAAGCAGCAGCGGTGCAAGCTTCTCACACTCACAAGAACGACATCACAGGCAGCAGCAGTGCAAGCTTCTTACACTCACAAGGAGACCACAGGCAGCTGAGGTGCAAGCTTCTCCCACTCACAAGAAGGACATCACAGGCAGTAACGGTGCAATATTGTCACACTCACAAGGAGATCACTGGCAGTACACACCACATGAACACACTCCATAACACATAGCAACAATACATTGGCATTTACAATGCCATTAGCTCAAACTCAAATAAATCCGAGCCCGATTGCATTTCTAATGCTTGTTTTAGTTTTGTCTTCATTCTTCTCCCGTCCTTTTCTTGTTTTGCATTTTCTCTTCATACCCATTTCTTCGTTTGTTGGTCCATTTTTCTTTTTTTCCTTCTGTTTCCCTTCTACTCTTTCTCTTCTGCATAAACAAATACAACACTCTCATTATTTACTTGTGTTTAGCAACTGTTACACACATATGTCTAGGTGCTGTAGCTGGTACTGCTAGGAAGAATTCATGCACGTCCTACAACAAAAATAGTTTTACACTAGGTTTAGGTTTAAAATGAGCATGTTGGTTGCCTGTTATTCACATATTATAGGATCTTGTAATCCCTCCTTTCATCCATTCTCTTCTGGCCTCTGCACTGTTTCTCTCCCTCGTGCTAAACAGCAAAACACACAAGATGATGGACGGAATGTTGCACAATGGCAAAACATTCACCCCCAGTCGCAGATCTGGGTTTAATCCATCGTTATTTTGCTCACCAAGCCACCCCAGTTTAGACATGGCCGTATGCAAATCAGTCTGACCCTGTGCCTCATGGAACAGTCCAGCCCGAACTGCCAAGCCATGTCTTCCCTGGACCGGAATCAAGCATTCTAGGACTGGTTTCTGGCTATCAGCCTTCATCAGCCAGGATAGCTTGACCCCAGTGGCCTAGTGAGCATGGGACCCACGTCTGGGCATACCCTTCCCACATAGGGTGAACAGCAAAACACACAAGATGATGGACGGAATGTTGCACAATGGCAAAACATTCACCCCCAGTCACAGATCTGAGTTAAATGCATCGTTATTTTGCTCACCAAGCCACCCCAGTTTAGACATGGCCGTATGCAAATCAGTCTGACCCTGTGCCTCATGGTAACAGTCCAGCCCGAACTGCCAAGCCATGTCTTCCCTGGACCGGAATCAAGCATTCTAGGACCGGTTTCTGGCTATCAGCCTTCATCAGCCAGGATAGCTTGACTCCAGTGGCCTAGTGAGCACGGGACCCACGTCTGGGCATACCCTTCCCACATAGGGTGAACAGCAAAACACACAAGATGATGGACGAAATGTTGCACAATGGCAAAACATTCACCCCCAGTCACAGATCTGGGTTTAATCTATCGTTATTTTGCTCACCAAGCCACCCCAGTTTAGACATGGCCGTATGCAAATCAGTCTGACCCTGTGCCTCATGGGAACAGTCCAGCCCGAACTGCCAAGCCATGTCTTCCCTGGACCGGAATCAAGCATTCTAGGACCAGTTTCTGGCTATCAGCCTTCATCAGCCAGGATAGCTTGACTCCAGTGGCCTAGTGAGCACGGGACCCACGTCTGGGCATACCCTTCCCACATAGGGTGAACAGCAAAACAACACAAGATGATGGACGGAATGTTGCACAATGGCAAAACATTCACCCCCAGTCACAGATCTGGGTTTAATCCATCGTTATTTTGCTCACCAAGCCATCCCAGTTTAGACATGGCCGTATGCAAATCAGTCTGACCCTGTGCAACATTCCGTCCATCATCTTGTGTGTTTTGCTGTTCACCCTATGTGGGAAGGGTATGCCCAGACGTGGGTCCCCGTGCTCACTAGGCCACTGGAGTCAAGCTATCCTGGCTGATGAAGGCTGATAGCCAGAAACCGGTCCTAGAATGCTTGATTCTGGCCCAAGGAAGACATGGCTTGGCAGTTCGGGCTGGACTGTTCCCATGAGGCACAGGGTCAGACTGATTTGCATACGGCCATGTCTAAACTGGGGTGGCTTGGTGAGCAAAATAACGATGGATTAAACCCAGGTCTGTGACTGGGGGTGAATGTTTTGCCATTGTGCAACATTCCGTCCATCATCTTGTGTATTTTGCTGTTCACCCTATGTCAGTGGTTCCCAAACTTTTTCCACTTGCGGCTCCCTTGACCTATTGGCCGTTGACCGCGACTCCCCATTATGTTACGTTTTTGGCAGATGGGGGAATGTAAGCCTGGCCTCTGGAGTACTTCCATTTTATTCCCTGAAAATAATTGGCATGAAGCTGATGAAGGAATTCTAATCATAGATGTAACAAAATAAAAGTGTAACAGTGGTTTAATAAAAAAATATTATTTGGTTGAGTCAGAAAGAATATTCCCCAGCACTGTGGTTTGCATGTAGAATATATATTTTTTTATTTGTTTTTTAAAATTTGGCACTAGCATTGGGTGCTCTCTTACAAATCATTTTAGTTGTTAATGAACCATTTTTGATATATACAAATGCTGCTCCACTAATCCCATTAGCATTTGTTCACATTAGTAAAGTTTTGGTGTTCTACATATACACTTTGGCCAACTTCCAGGTTTCAAGAATGGAGGTGTAGAGTGCTGGAGCATGACAAGTGGAAGTACAGAGGCATCTGTACAATGCTTAAGTCCCAATCTTTGTACGAGTTGGTGATGGTAAAACAAATCATACAAGCAACATTTAAAAATATAATGAAGCAGGACAGCTATCCCAAAACAGCGCTACCAGCTACTGATAGCTTCAGTAGTTTTACACTCACCTGTGGTGACTGCAAGCTTAAAGACAGTCTTTTCGATCAGGTCAGCAGCAGGTAGACTGAGGCTGATCAGGAATTACATCAGAACCCAAGCAAGACAGCTAACAAGCTAAAACTAGAGACTTATCAGGATCTGCTCCCTGTTTAGCTTCACCTGAAGTACAGCTTGAGAGGCAGGTACCACTGCAACACCCTCCTAGAATCTCCACTGGAGTGCCTTTTACCATGTCTATTTAATTCTATGTATGAGCCAGGTAGTTGGGAATTGTGTTTCTGAGCGATCTTCATACTGAAGAAAAAGTGGGACTAGTAAGAAGACCCACTATATATGACCTGGCCTGCTCGTTGCAGGTCACACTTTCTTTGAAAAAAAGTGTGGGTTACAATATGAAGGAATAATTCAAAATGTGCGTGTTCTTAAAGTGCAGAAATGTTAGGAACTCTGACAAAGCAAAGGGCAAATATTTCTAGTTGCTGCAATTTTTTAAGGTTTCCAGGAAGCACTTGGAGGCCAAGTTTCAAGTGAAATCCTGCTGAGGATATTGTCATGCTTGAATCCCGTTAAACCACAGACCAGGATGCAATACAGCCTTGTAACTTAATTCTCAAAGCAACAGAGTTCCCAAATGCACACGTAGCTTTCTTTTAGCTTCAATAAACTCACTTAATGGCTCACTTACGTTTTATATGTTTTAAACAGCCTTCCCTTTGTGCAAGTGTTTACATTTCCGTATCGCTCATAGTTTGTGGGAACTGAGTTAATATATGACAAACAGGAGAAGTTAATGTGTTATTTTACATGACGACTGCGATCTAGTGGTACAATAGGGAGTTTCATCTACCTTTACCAAAACATATGTTTTAGATGGCGAGCTTAAAAAATGCAAGTAATTGCACAAGCCGGGGATATTGAAGTATTGTGTCACGGCGCCCCTGGCTATGTCTGGGGGCGCACCAGGGCGCCGCGGCGCACAGATTGGGAACCACTGCCCTATGTGGTAAGGGTATGCCCAGACGTGGGTCCCGTGCTCACTAGGCCACTGGAGTCAAGCTATCCTGGCTGATGAAGGCTGATAGCCAGAAACCGGTCCTAGAATGCTTGATTCCGGTCCAGGGAAGACATGGCTTGGCAGTTCGGGCTGGACTGTTCCCATAAGGCACAGGGTAAGACTGATTTGCATACGGCCATGTCTAAACTGGGGTGGCTTGGTGAGCAAAATAACGATGGATTTAACCCAGATCTGTGACTGGGGTGAATGTTTTGCCATTGTGCAACATTCTGTCCATCATCTTGTGTGTTTTGCTTTTCACCCTATGTGGGAAGGGTATGCCCAGACGTGGGTCCGGTGCTCACTAGGCCACTGGAGTCAAGCTATCCTGGCTGATGAAGGCTGATAGCCAGAAAACGGTCCTAGAATGCTTGATTCCGGTCCAGGGAAGACATGGCTTGGCAGTTCGGGCTGGACTGTTCCCATGAGGCACAGGGTCAGACTGATTTGCATATGGCCATGTCTAAACTGGGGTGGCTTGGTGAGCAAACTAACGATGGATTAAACCCAGATCTGTGACTGGGGGTGAATGTTTTGCCATTGTGCAACATTCCATCCATCGTCTTGTGTGTTTTGCTGTCTCTCCCTCGTGCTGCCATCTTTGGTCAGTTAAACCTCTCCCCCCCTCTATATTCCTTCTAGCGGATCCCGCCATGGATGTGTCCAGGCTCTCTCCTCCATGCTACTGCAGTATGTCATTAGGTGACACGCCTCTGTGCTCCTTTTCTGCACTGCCTCCCCCGATTTGTTGGCAGGGTCTTTTAACTTCTTTTGGATTCAGAACCTCAAACGTTTTGTTTAGGCTTTCTCTCTCCTCCGATTCTTATTTTGTTTGAGAATGCTATGGGCCTACTTCTTCTTTAATATACATGGTCTGAAAGCATACCACACATCACTTCTCCGGCACATGCCAGTAATGACGTGTATATTTTTAGGTTGAGCCTAGTGTAATAATTTTCTTGTAGGCTTTATTGTTTTGTAGGCCCTCTCTACCTGTCCCTTCTACCCCACACCCATGAAATGGTTCCTTACCTTCTGTAAAAAAAAAAGTGTGTAGTAATTGTATAGCTCTTCAATCCCTGGCAGCACAAGACCCGGGATAATGTGCTGCATGGCTAAACACTTGGAAGGTCAAAAAGGCGAGACCAATTGGCTATGCCAACGCTTCTTATACATTGGTCTTGGGTTTCTTTTTGAGTGTGTGAACAATATATTTACTGTGTGTGCAACACATGCTTAACACTCCCCTCTAAAAAGCCTAAGCTACTTGACCACACTACCACATATAGAGCAGTTGGGATTATTAAAGTAAATCCTGTAAACCCTATGATGGTCGTCCAGACTTTTTGCATGGCGTGCCTAAATTGGATTCACTACATAAACTGCCAGCTTCAGACATCCTGCATGTCGGAGGTTACTTGGGGTGAAAATCTGCTCCTGTGTTCCCTTTGCCAAGATGCTGCCCACGCTAGCCAAAGAACCCCACTTCCATGACTCACAATTTAGCCGCCCGCCTGTGGTGGATGAGACATGCAAAAACAACAGTTGATGGACAGAATGAAGAACAATGTCATACATTCACCCCAGTACAGAGATCTGGGCCTAAATCCATCGTTTTTTTGCACTCCACATCACCCCAGTTCAGACATGGCCATATGCAAATCAGCCTTGACCCTGTGCCTCATAGGAACAGTCCAGCCGAACTGCCAAGCCATGTCTTCGCTGGACCAGAATCAAGCATCCTAAGAACGGTTTCTGGCTATGAGCCATCATCAGCCAGGATAGCTTGACTTCAGTGGTGTGGAGAGCACGGGACTCACGTCTGAGCATACCCGTCCCACTCGGGGTGACAAATGCAAAAACAACAGTTGATGGACAGAATGCAGGACAATGTCATACATTCACCCCAGTACAGAGATCTGGGCCTAAATCCATCGTTTTTTTGCACTCGCCACCACCCCAGTTCAGACATGGCCATATGCAAATCAGCCTTGACCCTGTGCCTCATGGGAACAGTCCAGCCCGAACTGCCAAGCCATGTCTTCCCTGGAGCGGAATCAAGCATCCTAGGACCGGTTTCTGGCTATCAGCCATCATCAGCCAGGATAGCTTGACTCCAGTGGTGTGAAGAGCACGGGACTCACTTCTGAGCATACCTGTCCCACTCGAATGACAAATGCAAAAACGACAGTTGGTGGACAGAATGCAGAACAATGTCATGCATTCACCCCAATACAGAGATCTGGGCCTAAATCCATCGTTTTTTTGCAATCCACACCACCCCAGTTCAGACATGGCCATATGCAAATCAGCCTTGACCCTGTGCCTCATGGGAACAGTCCAGCCCAAACTGCCCAGCCATGTCTTCCCTTGACCGGAATCAAGCATCCTAGGACCGGTTTCTGGCTATCAGCCGTCATCAGCCAGGATAGCTTGACTCCAGTGGTGTGGAGAGCACGGGACTCACGTCTGAGCATACCCGTCCCACTCGGGGTTCCAAATGCATGGCTTGGCAGTCCGGGCTGGACTTTTCCCATGAGGCACAGGGTAAAGACTGATTTGCATATGGCCATGTCTGAACTGGGGTTGCTTGGTGAGCAAAATAACAATGGATTAAACCCAAATCTGTGACTGGGGGTGAATGTTTTGCCATTGTGCAACATTCCGTCCATCATCTTGTGTGTTTTGCTGTGTTAGATGAGATAGCAGCTGCACGTGTGTGTCAGAGGGCACCGGCTGGGCCGCAGAAGGCACACAGTTTGCTTTTGTAGGGAATTTAAACAATGTATCTAACTGTGCCGTTCCACTTCACCATAACAACGAGTCGGAGCAACTTGCAGGGTAAATTGCTTCGCAGACAGACAGCAGTGCAATAGATTAAGACTAAGAGCTGCGCTCCAGCCTTGTTTTTCTGACCGCCACATGATCCCCAAAGCATGTCAGGGTGCTTTCAATGCATGACTAATGCATTTTAATGTGATGATGCGGACACCAGCATTAAAATGTATTAGTCTAACCCCTGCGTGGTACTTGGCAGGCATGCCAGTGTTTAGAAGATAATAGATGCAAAGCTCACAATTCACAGGTCTAAATAACTCATTCAGATCAGAGTATTTCTTTGCATTCTGCGAAAAGAGTCCCCAGTCTACAATTGGGTAAAGAAAATTAAATTACCCAAAAAAAGAGCAGAGAAAACCTGTGGTGGATAAAAGACTCAAAATGGCCCTGTGAAACTCCATCTCAAACAAGCATTGGAAATGCAATAGGTCTCGCATTAGAAAAGTTGGAGGTATTGGTCCTGTAAATGATTTTTTTTTATTTATGTGTTGTTTTTGAAAATAGCTAAATTAATAGCTTTGTCATTTACAATGCCAATAGTTATAACTTTTGCAAATGTGACACCTATAGCATTTGTAATGCAACATGTTTTGTATTTACGTGACTTAGATGTATTGATATTACAAATAACAATGGCTTTTAATTTTTGTAAATAATTAATACTTAAATAATTTATTTAATTTATAATGGCAATAGCTTAAACGTTTGTAAATAACTTTTGTGAAGATTATTTTTTTTTTTTTTTTTTTTTTTTGTATAAGCTTTATTCGAGAGAATTCTCATAAAAGCACATAAAATCAAACAATACACAAAATACATAGCCTGAGTAAAAAGACATTAAACACAGTACAGCTCATACAAAATTTAGACTTAAAAGAGTTTTGTACATTTTACATAAAAACTATAAAAAAGGGAACCCCAAATTACCCGCTGCCCCCCAGAAAACGTCGTCGTATCGCCCATGCCCAACCCAAATATTTCGCTACCCCCATAATTATCGAATCCTGGGTAGTTGTGCACAAAATTCTTAGGGCCACTACACTATCCCGTGTCCCCAGGTTTCTGCACACCGGCGAGAGCCACTTCCTCCTCGGTTTTGCATAAGCCTGACACACGAAAAGAAAATGGCCTATACTCTCCACAGCATTCTCACAAACGGGACATAGGTTATTAGTAGGACTGTGCCAGCTTGATGTTAATTTCTTAAGGGGGATGGATCCTGCCCTTAGCTGGAAGACAAGTTTCCTGTCCATAGGTACAGTAATATCAACCCAGTATTTTTCAAGGACAGGTACAATTTTAATCTCCAGGAAACGGCCGGACATGGAGCCTGCCCTGGTGTCATTCAGCATCTTGCCTCCCACCCAGTCCCAATATTGCTCCTTGATGGCTTCTTTACTTGGGAAGGACTCTCCCTCGGGGTTATTCCACAAATTCGAAAACCCTATGTTAACCAACATGGTCTTCAGATTTTTTAACCATTTTATCTTGTGGAAGATGTCTTCCTTGATTATCCACAAAAAGCCCTCCGCGTACTGCCTTATTTCTGGAGTCGTCCAAAGGCGTCTCCAGTAGAGGACCGGTCGCAGTCGGGCTCTGTCGACAATCGTACGTCTGCCTAACTCCAAGAACAATGGGGTTAGGGGGGTACTCTGTGGAAGTCCAGTAATCCCGCGCATGAACTTGTTCTCGGAAGTCTGGAGAGCCACCAGACTATTCCATGCCCAAAGTTCTGCGCCATATAAAGTGGCACCCAGGACCTTCGCATCGTAAACTGTCATTACTGGTTTTATTGGTTTTGTTTTTGATTTACGATGTTCTCCCCTTAGGGCACCTGAAAGCTGTTGGTGCTTTAGGACTACTTTATTCACATGATGCGTCCAGGCATTCCCCCCCGCAATCTGCACTCCCAAATACGTAAATTCCTTAACTATATCAAGCCTGCTATTGTTTAGAGTTATATTTGGGTTACTCTTACGTCCTGCAGAGAAAACCATTAATTTGGTTTTTCCTACATTCACCTCTAATCCATGCTCCATGCAGAAAGCATCAAAAATGCTTAATGCACGTTGCAATCCCATGGGGGTCTTAGACAAAACAAGAGTGTCGTCAGCGAACATCAGGATCGGAACCCTGATGTCCGCTAACGATGGGGCATCTACACTAGCCCTCATCATTCTCTCTACTATCCCGTTAATGAATAACGAGAAAAGTAGAGGGGCCATGGAACAGCCCTGCCTGACACCCCTTTCCACTGGGAAGTCCAACGTTGTTTCACTACTTCCGCCCCATTGTACTCTAGCGGAATTGGATTCATGTAGCCGCATAATTAGTGTTAGCAGTTCAGCAGGGATACCTAGCCTATAAAGGACCGACCAGAGCTTACGCCGGGGAACTAAGTCAAACGCCGCCCGTAGGTCGACAAACGCGACGTACAGGCTACCCTTTCCCAGCTCAACGGTCTTCCACCGCAATATAGTGAATCGAAAGACCTGGTCAATGGTGCTAGTTGCTTTTCTAAATCCCGCTTGGTATGGGGAGAGGGCGCTGTTATCTTCCACCCAGTCCATTAGCTGGTTTACTACCATTCTCCCAACAATTTTCTGCATGGTGGCTATTAAACTTATGGGCCTGTAATTAGCAGGTAATGATCGATCCCCTTTCTTATGGATGGGGATGATGGTTGCACCCTTCCAAGTGTCTGGAACCGCTGCCCCCCTTGCTAATGCATTTACTACAAGATGGATGTATCTAGCCCATCTAGTCACATCATGTTTGAAAATGTCGGATGGGATGCCGTCAGGACCTGGCGCCCTCCCACACTTCACTGAACAGATAGCAATTTCTGCCTCACTAAGGGAAAATAGATCGTTGGTTGCATAAACCGGTGTTATGTTTTCAACTACCATGTATTTGTTACTTTCCGCATACTGAGGCCCAAAATAATCAACCCAGACTTCCACTGGTACGTTGTTGTCAGGTTTTACTGGGCCCACACCACTACCCCACTTGATAATTTTCCAAAATAACATTGAGTCTTTGTTATTAGAGGCTTCTTGTAATTGGGCCCAATGGTCCTCATCCCATTTCTTTTTGGCACGATAAATGGCCAGTTTGTACAATTTCCTACTCTTTGCCACTGCGGCATGGTCCCTATTCCTTATTGCTTGCCCCAGATTTAAACGTGCATTTCTGCAATGTTTATCAAACCACCTGCCCACTTCCTTAGTTTTCTTCCCCTTTCTTTGCTTAATAAAAAAACATGGTCTTATAAGGGAGAATAGCTTGTTGTGGATATCAGTGGTACCGTTATCCCCAGGAAGGACTCGGACGACTGCTTCAATCGCCGAAATTGCACTATTGACCCTATCGGTGATATATAACATAGTGGCCTCGTTTGCTAGTACCCTAGGCCATTTTAACCTGCGCTCATCGTTACTTAGGGATGGGGTCTCGTCGTGTGTCTGGACTAGGTTTTCGGGGCTGGTATTCCACCACCTGTGAGACACACATAGGGGGTTGTGGTCACTTTCAACCCGAGGCCTAACAGCCATATCAACAACCCCACTCCACAACTGAAGGCTACATAGTATATAATCTATGCGACTCCTGTTGATACCATTATCAAAGGTGCAGCGACCCTCCGTGTCACCAGGGGTTCTGCCATTAAGAGCTCTAAGTCCATGTTCCAAACAAATTCCATTTAACAATAGAATCTCTTTGGTCCATCGCTTTACAGGTTTTAAATTAAGAGTAGGTACTCCCCAGACCTTTTCCACATCACTATCCATAGGGTCATTTGTGCAATTCAAGGGTTCAAAAGTTCTATTTAAATCCCCAACAACTATTTTTACATTTTCCTGGGAAACAGCCTCAATTGCGTCAGACAACAACTCAATAGTGGACGGATTTGTTACTTTATCTCCTCTCACATAAACATTATACAGATCAATTGATTGACCATTAACAACAGAAATTCTTAATGCTTGTAAGTCAATACTTCCCACATCTAGGGTTTTTATGGTTATGTGCAAATCCTGCCTAACCCAAACGGTTAGGCCACCCTTAGGCCGCCCTCTTCCTCCTTTTGTAGCTGGTATACAATAGTTCAAGTAACCTAGGCAAAAGAGTGGATCACAAGCCCAGGTTTCTTGGAAACAACAAATGTCGAAACCACTTATGAAGTCCACCCAAAGTTGGGAATCCAACTTGTTAGCCAACCCGGCAACATTCCATGATAAGAGGGTACCAATATCTGTATGTGTTCCGTCCCGGTCTTTAACAGGTGAAAATGCATGGGCTGGCATTGGACTTTCCATTAAACTATGCTGGCTTTCACGATTGAATATTGGATCCACAATGAGATCATCTATAACAGGGTATAAGACATTAGTGTTTAAAGTTCCCAGTCCTAAATCACCTTCTTCAGCCGCGCACCCAGACTTGCAGTTACTCACCAATAGATTTGTACCAATGGTATTACCACCAGCTTCACCTAAGCCGCCTGCATCTTTTAAAATTCCACCCATACTATCCATACCAGTAAGTCAACACCCCCAACTTGGATCCTGCCATCCTACATAGGGGTTATAAGGTATATGTAAGGTGTGGGTATGACCACCAGGAGGAGGTGGTAAAGGAATAGCAGGCCAAGGGACAGTAGGGGAATTAAGGGCTCATTGAGTAAACTGGTTGTGACACTTGATGGTCGGGGGTAAAAAAAGGTGAGGTCAACAATACCAATACCTCCCTTATTTGTTCCCCAGCCCTGCCTTGTTATCCATCCCACTACCCTGGGATCTTGGAAATTAACCACTATACAGTCCCCCCCCAGGGTTTTTGATGTATGACCCATCCAATCAATTCTCCTAGCCCCTATTATTAGCCCATCAATGTCACCCGGCAGAGGACGATTTTCCTTTAACCAGTGCATGGTCTTATTTTTAAGCATCTGGAAATTTTCTCTCTGGCCTGGAGGTAAGGGTGGAACATTGATAAGAACTGCCACATAGGGGAAGGAGTCAGGAGTGAGATTTATTGGGGGTTTCCTATAGGGTGGCTTTTGTAAGGGCAGTGGGATCGATTTGGAAATTTGGGTGTCAGGTTGAGGGGCTGGTTTCTGCGCCTGTGGTTTGCTATTTGTTTGCGACATTGCTAAAGTTTTACCAGTCAACTGGCATACATTAGCTCCACTTCCTCCCCCCGAGCTGTGTGGAGGTATACATGTACTGTTGTGTACGTTGACAGAGGCTAACCCTTTACCCACTTTTTGGCACTGAGTAACCGCAATATTTGCAATAGCTAATGAATTTTGTTTCTGGGTTGGTATAGGCTGTATAGGATGAATTGTAGTCGACTGCAAAAGATCTGAGCCAGCAGTCTCTCTATCGGCCCTATCTAAGATTTTTGTTGCGCCTTTAGCTGGAGGTTTATGTTGCTTTGGAGGTAAAGGAGAGGCATTCTGGGGAATTCTACCCTTGTCCTGTGCATGGTGATTAGTTACAACCTGGGAATTTGTATTTGCTTCCACCTTATTTGCTTTAATTAGCGATTTTGTAGAATAGAAATTGTCTAAAGTTGTCTGTTCGAAGTGGTTTAACCTATCTACGAGTTTAGCAATTCTATCCTCAATAGGGGTAAGCAAGTGTTTAAGCATTTTTTCAAATTCTGGGAGCATATCTGCAAATAATACAGTATTTCCTTTACTTGGTACATTGGGAGCAGTGCTAGAATTGTCCACTGTATCTTGGTTATCCTGGTTCTCAGAGATAGTAGAAATTGCACTACCCGGACTTTGTACTTGTTCATTGCCCGTTTTTCCAATAGTCACAAGTTTGTTTAACTTCCTGAATTTTTGGGGAGGTCTTGCCCCCTTTTTAGATTTGTTTACTGGAACTGGTTGTTTCCTTTTGGACCCAATTTTCGAGTTGACCAATATAACCCGGGAACCTGGATCAGACTGAGGCGATAGGAGGAAATTACCACCACAAGGATTGTTTGATTCTACCACAACATTCTTGTTTGCTTTATCACCCTGGACCTCCGAGTGTTCGAGGGTAACTGGTAGGTTCACTGATGATAGGGGGGTTACCAACGTGGGGTATGCAACGATTGAAGACTTGTCCGTAGTGTTCTTTAAAATTTCAATGGATAGCCTCCGCTCTGCACGCTTCTCAGCCAAAGTTAATTCCTTATCTATGGACATTGATCGATTAAAAAAGAATTTGTCCAAAGGACCAATGGCCAAAGGACCGGACTCCGTGGGTAAAATCGTTAAGTGGCCAATTACAGGGCTTATGTTCTCAGACAGCGCCATGTCAGTTACAATAATCAGTTTATACACAATAATTCAAGTCACTTACTGAAGTCGGTGGTATATGACACTGCCAAGAGATGGGGCCCAGCCCGGCCTCCTTCGGCCCCGGACGGCCACAGACGGTCCCGCCCTTGTCCCGGGCTTCTCCCGGGACGCTCCCGCACGCTCCCGCGTAGCGGGGGCGGCTCCCTCCTTTTGATAGGCGGTGGGGCGTGGCCAGCGGGGAGAGCAGCCCAGGTGTTGCAGGTTGGGCGCGCAGGGGCTCCTGGATACTGGAGTCCCTGCCTGTGCTCGCAGCCCCGCTGGTCGACTTGCCTTTCCCCGCGCTCCTCCTCAGCAAACAGCAATCACCAGCAGCAGATGGCGCGCTGCGGGACCCGCGAAGCGGGTCCGGCGAGGTGCTGGGAGGTGAAGAAGAAGGTCCGTTTCCCTCAAAGAGCAAAGGGCAGAAGAGAGTCCACACTCCTTAGCAATCCAGGTAGGTTAGGGCAGAAAGCAGCTTCCAAGGGTCCCACAGGGGCGAGAGCGAAGCCCGGTTTTCACTCTGTAGGCGGGGGGCGTGGCCAGCGGGGAGAGCAGCCCAGGTGTTGCAGGTTGGGCGCGCAGGGGCTCCTGGATACTGGAGTCCCTGCCTGTGCTCGCAGCCCCGCTGGTCGACTTGCCTTTCCCCGCGCTCCTCCTCAGCAAACAGCAATCACCAGCAGCAGATGGCGCGCTGCGGGACCCGCGAAGCGGGTCCGGCGAGGTGCTGGGAGGTGAAGAAGAAGGTCCGTTTCCCTCAAAGAGCAAAGGGCAGAAGAGAGTCCACACTCCTTAGCAATCCAGGTAGGTTAGGGCAGAAAGCAGCTTCCAAGGGTCCCACAGGGGCGAGAGCGAAGCCCGGTTTTCACTCTGTAGGCGGGGGGCGTGGCCAGCGGGGAGAGCAGCCCAGGTGTTGCAGGTTGGGCGCGCAGGGGCTCCTGGATACTGGAGTCCCTGCCTGTGCTCGCAGCCCCGCTGGTCGACTTGCCTTTCCCCGCGCTCCTCCTCAGCAAACAGCAATCACCAGCAGCAGATGGCGCGCTGCGGGACCCGCGAAGCGGGTCCGGCGAGGTGCTGGGAGGTGAAGAAGAAGGTCCGTTTCCCTCAAAGAGCAAAGGGCAGAAGAGAGTCCACACTCCTTAGCAATCCAGGTAGGTTAGGGCAGAAAGCAGCTTCCAAGGGTCCCACAGGGGCGAGAGCGAAGCCCGGTTTTCACTCTGTAGGCGGGGGGCGTGGCCAGCGGGGAGAGCAGCCCAGGTGTTGCAGGTTGGGCGCGCAGGGGCTCCTGGATACTGGAGTCCCTGCCTGTGCTCGCAGCCCCGCTGGTCGACTTGCCTTTCCCCGCGCTCCTCCTCAGCAAACAGCAATCACCAGCAGCAGATGGCGCGCTGCGGGACCCGCGAAGCGGGTCCGGCGAGGTGCTGGGAGGTGAAGAAGAAGGTCCGTTTCCCTCAAAGAGCAAAGGGCAGAAGAGAGTCCACACTCCTTAGCAATCCAGGTAGGTTAGGGCAGAAAGCAGCTTCCAAGGGTCCCACAGGGGCGAGAGCGAAGCCCGGTTTTCACTCTGTAGGCGGGGGGCGTGGCCAGCGGGGAGAGCAGCCCAGGTGTTGCAGGTTGGGTGCGCAGGGGCTCCTGGATACTGGAGTCCCTGCCTGTGCTCGCAGCCCCGCTGGTCGACTTGCCTTTCCCCGCGCTCCTCCTCAGCAAACAGCAATCACCAGCAGCAGATGGCGCGCTGCGGGACCCGCGAAGCGGGTCCGGCGAGGTGCTGGGAGGTGAAGAAGAAGGTCCGTTTCCCTCAAAGAGCAAAGGGCAGAAGAGAGTCCACACTCCTTAGCAATCCAGGTAGGTTAGGGCAGAAAGATTATGTTCAGTGTATTTTATTGTGACAAAAATCCAAGAACATTGCATTTGCACCTACACACACACAGAGCCACACACATATAGATGTGGTGGTGGTGGATCTGGGGGATATGGTGGTGGTGGATGTGGTGGTGGTGGTGATGGTGGATGTGGTGGTGGATGTGGTGGATGTGGTGAAAGTGGTGGTGGATGTGGTGGTGGAAGTGCTGGTGGTGGGTGTGGTGGATGTGGTGGTGGTGGATGCGGTGGTGGATGAGGTGGCGGATGTGCTGGTGGATGTTGTGGTGGTGGATGCGGTGGTGGATGTGGTGGTGGTGGTGGATGCGGTGGTGGATGCGGTGGTGGATGTGGTGGTGGATGTGGTGGTGGATGTGGATGCGGTGGTGGATGCGGTGGTGGATGTGGTGGTGGATGTAGATGCGGTGGATGTGGTGGTGGTGGATGCGGTGGTGGATGAGGTGGCGGATGTGCTGGTGGATGTGGTGGTGGTGGATGCGGTGGTGGATGTGGTGGATGCAGTGGTGGATGCGGTGGTGGATGTGGTGGTGGATGTGGATGCGGTGGATGTGGTGGTGGTGGATGTGGTGGTGGTGGTGGTGGATGTGGTGGTGGATGTGGCGGTGGTGGATGTGGTGGTGGTGGATGTGGCGGTGGTGGATGTGGTGGTGGTGGATGTGGTGATGGATGCGGTGGTGGATGTGGCGGTGGATATCATGGTGGATGTGGATGTGATGGTGGATGTGGTGGTGGTGGATGCGGTGGTGAAGTGGTGTTGGATGTGGTGGTGATGGTGGATGTGGTGGTGGTGTTGGATGTGGTGGTGGTGGTGGATGTGGTGGTGGTGGATGTGGCGGTGGTGGATGTGGTGGTGGTGGATGTGGTGGATGTGGCGGTGGTGGATGTGGTGGTGGATGCGGTGGTGGTGGATGCGGTGGTGGTGGTGGATGTGGTGGATGTGGTGGTGGGGAGAGAGTGGGCAGGGCTTCAAGTCCATACTCCAATACAGCACACCTTGCATAGTGCATGGGCTGACCAGGCTCGACCTATTAAATGAAATTAGAAGAGAGAAGTACGTTGGGAGTAGATAACAAAGGAGTAAAGGGAAGAAAAGTCGCGAGAAAGAATGAGTTACGGAGAAGGAGGGCAACATAATGATTCAAAATTAAAAGTACGGAGGATATGGAATGTGGAGGTGACAGCTGGCAGGAACGAGAGGAAAGTGAGAGATGTCTCTTTCTTTATAAATAACTTTTCGAGCTGTGGATAGAAGCATCACAGAATTTGAGTGAACGCGAACGTTGTCTATTTTTTCAGCTCTTAGAGCGTGCACTCTTTCTCGACATTAAAGCCTTGCGGACCCTAGTGAGAGTGACTTGTTTTGAGTTTCGTTCAAAGCCACTTTGCCGCTGTCTGCATTGGCTTCACAGTACATATAGCTCAACTTTAACAACTCTGGCTAGTCCCCCAAAAATATGGCTGGTGTGCTGAAGAGTGAAGAAGGTGACGTTGTTCGTGTGCCAGCAGGAGAGGTCCGCAGTTGTGCGTCTCCTCCCTCATCATCTGGCTCCTGGAGGAGGGTTAGCGGCTCTCGTGATGTCCTCGGGCAAAGGGAGGAGGGTGGGAAGAAGCCGGGGGGAGGGAAGGAAGGGGGAGGAGAGGCGGGATGTATTTTCAAGCTTTAAACAAGGGGCGGAGCGAGGGGGAGGTGTGCTGGGAGAGAGAGTGGGGAGGGGAAGAGCTGCTGGTGGAGCATCCTTGTTATGGGCGATGTGTTGCTGTAAAGTGGATTATAGGCTGATCGACTAAGAGTCGGCAGGCTGGGGAACAGATGCTTCTGGGGAACGGATGAGGGGAGGTGCTGGCGGCTGGGGAGGCAGGGGGCGGAGAGCAAGGGGCGGAGCGGGAAGAGCTGCAGAACAAAATAGTGTGTAACTTTCTTTCTTTACCGAGCAGTTTATGCAATCTCTACAAGTTGCGCTATAAGAATCTGGGAAATTTTCCGCATGTCCAGCTGATGCCTGAATTCCGTGCTGTATGCTAGAGTGCTGGGGGGGAGGTTGCAGAGCGGGAAGAGCGTTGTGAGGGGAGAGAGAGTGGGGAGAGGGCGGAGCAGGAAGAGCTGCTCTCGGCAGGCTGTGTCAGTGTGGAATGCTGGCGGCTGGGGAGGCAGGGGGCGGAGCGAGGGGGAGGTGTGCTGGGAGAGAGAGTGGGGAGGGGAAGAGCTGCTGGCGGAGCATCCTTGTTATGGGCGCCCTCGGAAACATGCCCCGTTCTGTGAGAGGAATCGGTGTGGAGAGCAGAGGCTTCCGCCAACAGATGGGTAGGAGAGACTGAAAGCTATCGGGCAGGGGCTGTGCTGGAGGCGACTTGCAACCAAAGAAGCCGCACTGTAAGCGGTGATGCATAGGTGTATGACACAAGAGGCAAGCTGCGTCTTGAGCCTCCTTCCGCTCGAGGCAGAACAGACAGTTTCACGGAAGACAAGCAGTAAAGTGGATTATAGGCTGATCGACTAAGAGTCGGCAGGCTGGGGAACAGATGCTGCTGGGGAACGGATGAGGGGAGGTGCTGGCGGCTGGGGAGGCAGGGGGCGGAGAGCAAGGGGCGGAGCGGGAAGAGCTGCAGAACAAAATAGTGTGTAACTTTCTTTCTTTAGCGAGCAGTTTATGCAATCTCCACAAGTTGCGCTATAAGAATCTGGGGAATTTTCCGCATGTCCAGCTGATGCCTGAATTCCGTGCTGTATGCTGGAGGGGGAGGTGTGCTGGGAGAGAGAGTGGGGAGGGGGTGGAGCGGGAGGAGCGTCGTGAGGGGAGAGAGAGTGGGGAGAGGGCGGAGCAGGAAGAGCTGCTCTCGGCAGGCTGGGGAACAGATGCTGCTGGGGAACTGATGAGGGGAGGTGCCCTGAAGAAATGCGACACGGCAGGCAGGGGAGGGGGCGGAGCGGGGGGGTGGGAGGAGTGCGGCTGAGGGAAAAGACATGCAAGGCAGGCGGCTGGGGGCATGTGCACGCGCTTTTAATGTCAATGCGCATGCGCATTGAGCTTGAATTTCACGGGCACTGCAAGGAATCGCCATCGTTTCCTTGCAAGTTGGTTAAAGTCTGTTTAAGCCCCCATAGTCTCGCAAGCTCAATGCGCATGCGCATTGACAGGCGAGACCTAAAAACGAGGGCGCTTGAAGAGATATGCGTTTGGAGTAAAATTATCTCAAAGTAAAAACGGAATAAGAAATGAACGAATTTTGTGAACAGTGTCAAATAATGATGAGGATATTGATAATGATAATAATTATGATGGTTTTCAAACATTGAAAAATGCACGTTTTTAACAATGTAAACAACGTAATTGGTCTGTTTTATAATTCTTTACTCGTGCCCCAGCGGAGCATGTCTTAACATGTCAACCATTGCAAGATGGCCGCCGAGAAACATAGGCAACGCCATACACGTGAATATAATAAGAAAAGGCTCTTCTTTGAATGGGGCAGCGATTAAGTTACCAAACGTCGAGGATTTATAGAGGATAGTAAACATTAATACGTGCATTGCTGATATTCTGTTATGGATATAGCTTAATTTCAATCGATACAATGTGCTCAAGAAGCTTAAGTGTAGGCAGGCTAGGATTTTTGCACGCCTGTGCATGATGTGTTTTAACCGGAATCTTTCATTTCCATTGGAGAGAAAATACTGTCTGCACTATTGTAAGATGGCGGCCATGGTCTGCCTGATCAGATTCGCAGTCTAGACTTGGGGTAGGAGTACGTCACGCCTGCTTCCTCTGGCGGGTTGGATCTTAGCTAGTTTGTTTCAATCTGGAGCTGGAAGGGAAAGCAGGCTGTGAAAACGCGCGACCAGACGGAGGAAAGATGCAGAGGTAAAGGCGGGAGCGGTGTGTGCGCGGTTTCCGATCCCGCCATGGATTTATGGCCGAGATCCTTTATATTCTTAAAGAATCCCGATGGGGATTAGTTTTCTTAATATTTCGTGGGTGATCTCCGTGGGACGGCGCTATTGCTTCTTATAAATACAGTGCATTTAGCTAATTACTGTTACGTGGCATTATCTGCCTGAGTAAAGGTCTTTAATTTATATGGGGTGATAAAGTAATTTATTGCTATTACCTAGAAATATGTTCTTTACGTTGGGCGATCAGCTGGGATACTTTAGTATTAAGCGTGAGACTTGTCCTTATCACTCGGAAGCACCCAATTGCAAATTGTGGTATTAGAATGTCGTAACTTTATACAGGCTGTTCATCATTTATTGGGGGTTTACAATCTTGATTTTACACATCTGCTGGGAATCGGACATAATTAATATTGCAATTTTTGCACTTCTGTGTTCTGGGCTGTTTATTGCTACCTCGAGCGGGAGAGGTAACTCTTTTGGTGATTGGGGCTGTAATATTTACCAATGTGCCCTCTCGAGACGGATCGCAAAAAAAATGAGGGTGATTAGAGGCCAAACAGAAGTAGTACTAAAGGGGGACAATGAAAATGGAATAGCTGTGTAAGAAAACTGTGTGTGTATATTTATTATAATTGCATTGTAGCAATTGCTTATGCGTAAGTCAGAGTTTCCATAGGGAGAGTGTTTTTTGTTTTGCTAATAACTTTGCTGCACTTGATACATTTTCACATAACTTTCCTCTAAAAAAAATTCATACATCTCTGCTTCTTACTGGAAAGTTTTGGGGTGATCTGTTAATTGGTGGCTGAGAATGGGTAAAAGAGACACTTTTTGCTCATGCAATTGCCATCTGGAACTTTAAACGAGGCGGAGAGAAAACCTGTACAGAACTACACCAAACTTGGAAGAAAGCTAGATCTTTGTCCAGAAAACTTGTTTTGTGATTGGTATAAATCTGTTCAGCTGTTTTTAAGAAATGAAGGTTAAAAATTAGAGCTATTTCGACAGTTGGTCCAAGTGGGAACACAAATTTAAACATGCATTGGCAGAGCAGATATGTTTAGCCTATGTAAAACCTATTGGAATTGGCAGTGTCTTTTTAATGTAGGAAAAAACTGATTAAATGAGAAGCCAGGATAAAGGGGGAGGGGTGCGGTTCACTTACTGAAAGTTACTTAAAACGGCCCAAATAATCATGTGCACTGAAAAAGAGCAGTATCAGAAAATGGCTATGTGTATCAAGCAACAAATCAATGGAATCATTATTGCTAACAAATCTTTGTGTCTGATCAGGGCAGAAGAGGTAGGTGTGATTACCAAAGCCATAAATGGGGGCAACAGTAGATAGCTCTCAATAAAATTAAGTTTGCATTTTAGCCCTATTCGCATCAAGGTTTTTGAAAACAAGCTGGAGGTCGGATAACATGGCATGGTGACTTATCTCACCCCAAAGGTCCTGGTAAAAGAAAGGGAAGTCTGTACAACCGTTTCTCCGATCTATTTCTAAGTTAGACTATAGGATATTTGTGGTTGGACGCGTCCCCCACTACAGTAAGAGTTCATGTTTTTTTTACCCTCTCGTACAGAATCACTGTGTGCTTTGTGTTCGCTAAGGTTTGAAAAATGAGTGTCTGGTTGTAATGGCTTGTGTGTCTGGGCTCGGTGTTGCAAAGTCATCCTGTGCCCTGGACACCCCCAACTTTTTGCTGACTGGAACTGGTGTTAACTGACTGACTGACACTGGGCTCTCTTTAACCAGGCCGAGGGCCAGTGCCAAGCTAAAAGGAACACATTAGAATGCAGTTAAGACACCCAACATACACTAGGGTACACTATGGTATGGTGGGGTACCCCTGTAATTGGCATGATCTACCCCATAAGCCCCTAGTATGTAATAGGGCCGGGGATTGAAACTACCTAGAAGTCTCCAGTATCCTGGGGCATGGCAGTTTAGAGGCCAGCAGATTTTCTTCACTAGCATGTGTGCAGTGCTGAAGCCTGAGGTCAGTTTAAAAGCATCCCTGGTGGCCAGGACAGCTTTTAAACCTTAAATTGTGCCCAAACTCGACTTTGGGGGTAGGGTCCCTTTAAAATGAAAAACCTACCATGTTTTTGGATATTATGGACCCCAGGGCCACCCCTAGGTATCCCATGGGTGGGGGGTCAGTTATCTATAAGGTATGCCCTTATAAAATGAGTTTTTACATGCCTGGGTAAAGGGACATTTTACATTTCACTCCCCATATTGTGTTAAAGAGCTGCTCAAATTCGACTTTGTTGCTAGAAGAATTGGGTAAGGATAATCTGCATGATCTCTGCAGATTCAGAACCCCTGAAGTCTCCCCTGGTTGCACAGGGGGTGGGGTCCTGTAGAAATTAGGGAAATACTCATTAAATATGGTTTTATAAGCCCTGGTTCTTGAAAAGTGGCCCAAGTAATTTTCCCCATTGCAAACCCCGTGGCCCATAGGTTAACATGGTAGGAAGTGATTGATTAATAAATATTGATAGGAGGGGACTAGCCGGACCAATCAAAAACTTCCCAAAATGGTAGTAGTAAATCCAACAATATTATATTGTTGAATTTCTCCTAAAGTGTACATACAAGAAGTTATGAGACTTTCTTGTTTATAAGTCCAAATTCAGCCTTTCAGTGGTCTGCCCTGATTGGTCGGAGTTAAGTGGATAAGCCAGGCTGCTTGAAGGGCAGTGTGCTGTTCTATAGGAATGCCAGGCCAGGAAGTTGCTTTGTAAACTATGCTCTTCAAAGGCAGAGGGGAGGCCTGGGTTTCAGTCCACTCTGACAGTCTTGACCCAGAGTCAGGGCTAGGCTTAAGGAAGGTATGTGTAGATGGTAGTGGGAGAGTCCATGGAAATAAGCCATCCCAGGTGGTGTGTTTAGCCAGCTCTTACCTCCTTGCTGGAAAATCAGCCATTATGGATTTTGAAGAATGATGCACTCTGGGACAAACTAATGCCACACTCCGCAGGATGTGGTCATAACTATGAGGAGTTGCCCTGCTCTGCGGAGTCTTTTAGGATTAGGTTCAGTCCTAATATATTGCAACACTATAGTCACTCACTAACTATCTTTGCCCTTGACCCTTTATTGTACTCTGCTGCCTTTGACTAGGCTCACATTTTATAAATACCACAGACATACAATATATGGAGGCATACCCTAGAGGGATAGTCTGCTTGGGACTGGGCACCTTCATTTTGACAGGTGTTTTGCTAGTGATGGGCTCCATTAAAATAACATAGCTGCTTTACAAGTGGTGGAGATTTGTAATTTTAAATGAGAAAAGTGTATGGTTTGTGGCAGGGGGGCACTTTGTTTGGTATTGGACTCCTCACACATACACAATATGATCTGATAGGGCCAAGGCTTTCTAACAGTACTGTGTTTATCCCCTTGTAAACATATCTGTCTTGATATTGCATTCTTCTTATTTGATTGGTGCTAGTCCATGATGCACTAGCTTTGCTGCTTGGGACATGGTTGTATATTTCCAGGGGCGCTCTTCTGGGCATATGGCTCTATGCTATTTCTTTTGGGTCTCTTCTGGGGTCGATGCCGCTTAATATTTCTGAGAAACAGCCCTTTTGCAGTTTGTCTCCTTAACATTACACATGGTTCTCTGCTGGGGTTATTTCTTTTAGTTTGGGTATTTTTAAAGCACAGTATGCCCCATTGCAGTGTTGAAATGGGGATTTGTAACTTGGGTGTCCATGATCATAAATAAATCAAGAACAGTTTTGAGGGCTGCAACTTGATTCTATGCGTATACTTATGTATTTTAAAATACATTACACATTGCTTGTTGCATCTGTGATGTGCTTTTAGATTGTTTTGAAGATCCTGAAGAATGATGGTAGGACAGTGCAGTCTTACTGGCTAGTTTTAGGAATCTTGACGTTCAGGATGCACGGGCTAAACTACGAGAAAAGTCTGCAGGGGCCACTGGCTGGCTTTAGGCACTTTATAAATCACATGGGTTAGGACATTGGGATGGTGTTGGTGATACCCTTTAGTAGGCGAATATTTCAAATCTCTCATTGGCATTCCTTGGTCAACTAATGGACTAGGTGGAAGAGAAAGTCAAGAGGTTGTGAGAGTTTTTATGAGTGTGGATGTTGTGTCTGGAATTAGGTCTCACAGGGATTCAGACTGGCCTAGTGTAGGCGAAAGAGAAAGAATAGCAAGACAATGGGTTTAGAGGTGTGTGTGTGTGTGTGTATTTGGGAATAGATGCTGTCTGACAATGCCTGGGTCGCCCAAGAGCCACTTTAATGAGTAGAGTGAGGGGGAAAATGTAGAGGCTGGTCCACTGTAACTAGGTAGGGTCTAAGCGTCCTAATGTGAAACAGCGCCACGCTTCATGTTTGTTGGGCCATTCAGGGACTCGGTGTTCCACAGGAGGCACCTTGTTCAGAAATGGCTTGCAGTTCAATTTAGGCAGGGGGTTTAAGACCAAAGTGCTGATAGAGGTGTAGACCTGCTCGATGTTATGTTGCAACAACAGATGAAAAGCCCATGCCCTGTTCAGGTGTAATTCACGTGAGCCCAGTTTAAATTCCTTTGCAGCACTCCATACAGAGGCATGAAAGCAATTTGGCGAGATGTGACTGGTCAACTGAGTTGGGCCATAATATTATATTCAATGATGGGTTGTTGGAACCATGAGCAGGACCCAGCTTTCGAGCCTACTTACTACACCCATTAGACTCCAGAGCTCGAGTCCAAGTCACTAGAGTGCTGTTTCATCCTTTCTCCATCAGTAGAGGCACCCAGCAGGGCTACCCCCTCGCTCCTAGCCTTTCGTCCTGGCCATGGAACTCTTTTCTCAGTTGAAAAGATTAGGCGTGCATGTATGGGGCATTGATCGGGGGGGGGCACGGAGGACAGAATTGCACTAAATGCCTACCACGTCCTGCTATATGTGCAATGGCCACAGGATTCTGTCCCGTTATTCACATGATCTGGCACTTTTTCGCCATCCAGACATGCTTTACACAAATGAATAAACTCTTGGGTGAGGTTGTGGGCATTTCTGTGAAATAATTCCCTAGGAGTGTTCTTCTGGGGATTCAGTCTGAGTGGGACGGCAGCAAGGTGGACAAGACACTGATGACTTTGGGCTACTTGGTGGGTAAATGACATATGACCTGTCATTGGAGGTCATAGCAGCCCCAGCTTTGTTGGAATGGATCAGAGGTATGGACCACCATGCTATTGCTGAGGAATCAGTCTATAAGACCAAAGGATGCATGAAGAAACTTACCAAGTATCATGCACTCACCTTGTTCCAACGGTGGATACAACCCGGGAGCTGAAGCTGGACCTTCCTGTCCGTCTCGGGTATGAGCCAGTTAAAGGACCAGAAACCCCTTAAACCAAGCGCATCCTGGGGCAGGGCATAAAATAAAATGAGAGACTTGCGGTACTGGTTCTGCTCAGCGACTGTGTGACATTGAGTTACAGGATTTGCTGCTTCAGAGACCTTCTGTGTCTGCGAGCTGGATACGCACTGGACCACAACCTCTGGTTTTGTGAGGAAGCAATACCCTCGAAATAACAAGAGGAGGCAGTTACTATCCGTACCCTAACAGGCCTCTACATACAATGACCATGCATTGACCTCCGTGACATACACTTACAGGTTTAATCAGCAGCAAGACATGAGAGCAGAATTACCAAACTCACAGATGAGTGTGGCACTCCCAAAGGTTAAATGCTGAACACAGATTGTTACAAGGTTCATACGTATATCAAAACGCTCTAAAGTGCCTTCTCTTGGCATTACTCAGAAAAACATGAAGCTAAGTCTTTAAATCTTGTGAAATTACAGTTCACGCACCAAGGCACACGAGCATGAACACAAGGAGTGCTTGAGGAAATCACTGGGAGGGCATGGAGGAAAAGTCTATAGTATTTGAAGACGCTGATACTTGGTCCTGCACAAACCGGATATCAAGTACTTAGCCTTGTTCTTCACTTCTTCGTAGTTTGAAGAAAGTCTCAAGGCTTTGACTCCGGGAGCTGCAGGGTAGGAGGAGTAGCTGTGCATTAGGAAGAGATGGAAGTGTCAAGGGAGCTGGAGCCACTGGGAACACTGGTGCAACTTGGACTAGTGGAGACTCGAGCGCTTATCGGTTTCGGCTGGAGTCTTCAGGTAAGTCTGAAGGGTGAAGCTTGTTCCGCAGGGAGCAAGGCCAAGCCACACGGCAGGGTTGGGTAGGGTTTATATACACTCCCGAAGGCTCCACGGATGTAGCTAGATCATGTAGGGCACATGGCTGTCTGGAAGGTTCTTGAACCCATGACGAAAACACGTTAGTGTACACGCTTTGACCTTTTAGGAAGGGCAGGTGCAACTTGACAACTGGAACCAACCAAAAAGAAAAAAAATGTATAGTTTTCGCTCAACTGTGCTCAATGGAAAACACCCAAGACCCCAGCATCAGCAAGTGCAAGGTACTATCTTAGTTAAAAGGATTCTAGGGGAAGCTTGCAGAGACTATTAGGGAAAGCACACCAAGGCCCTAGTAACATCAGGTGCAAGGTACTTTATCAGTTCACAAGTTCTGGGGGGCACTTACAGGGACTTCAGGCACAATGGAATCACAGGATCAGGGGAACATCAATCAAGGTATCCTAGCATGCCATTAAGCACTGCTGGGTTAGTACAACACGAGCCTTGCAACCTAGGCCTGCTACACAGAGGGAGCATGCGGTAGTCGTGACACCAGGATATGGGGGAAATGGTAGAATTAATTTCAAATGATTTAAACATTCTCAGGTTACTTGGAAAAACATTTAATTTGGCTGGGAACCTTGCCATTTGACTTTCTTGCCGCTTTGGGGCTGGGACTCATGCACTTCTTTATACTGAGTCTGTAATGGACATGATGTTACTAGCTTGTTACACTAGTACGGTGTATAGAGTACAGTGGATTGTATGTTTTTAGTAAAAAATAAAACCGAAGATTAAAAAAATCTAGATTCATATAAGCAATTTGTCCTATCCCGATGTATGTTTTTTGGGGGGCAAATAGACCTTAGCTTAATGGCTAATATCCATGTATATTTTTACTTTGGCAGCGAGGAGCTCTTCGCTGTTATGGAAAAAGCATGGTTTTATTGTGTATCTGAGAAAGTCACTTTGAACCTAACTAAGCCAAAGCTGGGTCTGTAGATACATTTAATATGGCGTTGGGTATGTTTGTTATGGCGCTCCTCTGGCATTGGTGGCTATGTAGGGGATGAAGATTATTACCTAGTGGTGCTCAGCTTCTGGATCAGCTAATTAATGATTTAGTGGGTGCAATTCAAGATACTGCCTTTTAAAAAAAAGAAAAAAAACTTTTATTCATTTTATTTTTAAATCTTATTAATTCTCAATCAATTATGCTGCGATAACATTAAAACCGGCAGAGGATGTTGGACTCCAAAAACTGGCATTGGACTTGAAATTGAAAATAATTGTAATATATGATTCATACATGTCCGCAGTGGGGGATGTTCAGTCTACTCCGACAGGTTCTAAAGTATGGCTAAAAGAAGATCATATCTAAGTAATCTTTGTCCCAATTTTTTTATCCAGACTGAGTATATATTAAAGAACGATGTGGCAAATTCTAGACACATTGATATATCGCCATGATCGGAGAAGTGAAAGAAAAATGGAACTGGTCAAAACGGAAGGAATAAGTAAGGGAAATCAATCACCTGTAAATTTCAAAAAGTAAAAGGATTTTATAGGGAATCGGACAGTTCTGCTGCATCTGTCGTCACTGTGTAGTGGCCATGACCTGTGCCTGTGAGAGCCTTGGCCGTGTATGTGATTGCCCTTGTTGGGGTGTGTCACAGTTTGTGGCATAAATTCAGAAGGTGGGCTAGTATCCAAAGACTTGAGCGACTCAGAATGTTTCCCTGCACCACCAAAAGAGATTGAATCGGTTGATTTCCTAGTTTTAAATCTCTTCAGTCTTCCAGAAATGTGTGGTGTTACCAGTCCTGTATTTTTCTTCAAGTAGTAACCACTTATGCCCCTCATCCTTACCACACCTCAAAATGGCGGCACAGCAACCCGTACAAGGACAATGCCACAGGGTGTTTGTTATAATAAAACACACATGCTCCAAGTGGTATTTAGGGAGATAATTTCAGTCCGAAAGAATTACCATCACAAAATAGTGAATCAGACGAGGAAGATAGAAAACTGTGCCAGTGCATATTACGTATAGAATGGTTCCTTCACAATGATAAACTTTAAATATGAGCCATTTCAAAATACAAAAAAATGTATCACAAGGTTTTGTTGCTGAGTGCTCTGGTGATCAGAGTAGATTGGCAAAGTGAAAAATTGTGTGTAGAAATCAGGGGAAGGGTGGTATATATAAAGAACAATCCTGTTCAGTGATCAAATACAGGTAGCCTTAGTGTATTTAATTTTCCATATGCCCCTATTGTCAGTGGCGTTTCGATTTCAAAGTGAGTAGGGCATCATAATGAGTACCAAAAAATAGGAGTCAAAGCACAGAATCACCCTAGCAGAGGACAAAAAGTTCCAGGGTTTCATTTGAGTATGCTGAGGCAAGGAACAGAGAGGGGTGCTCCAATCATTTAAAACAGCAGCTCTTTACTCAGCAAGAAGAGCCAGACAATGATACCCAACAAGCAGAGAGTTGAAATGTGAATACAACAAGGGTTTGTAGGAAAGGTCCATTGGGAGCATCCAGCTGTTTTGAGTGTGGGGTAACAATAGTATGATAGGTTGAGGTGGGAGACTACTGCAGGGTGGGGATTTAGCCAACGTGTCTGGGAATCAGTTGTCGAATCAGTGTGCAGATTATTCCATGAGTGCTACTGAGAGTGTAACCTCCAGAATGCTGTAACAAACTGTAAGACTGCTTTGTGTCGACACATGGTGAGCAAAGAGCTAAAAGTGTTCTCACATTGTTCCTTGAGAAGGTGCTGTGAACAAAAACTGCAAATCTGTCAATCTTAGTGCTTATGGAATGTTCCTAAGCTTGCCACATTCAGTCGCATGTTCTAAGGTGTGTCCTGCTTGGAATTTGTCTGGTTGCAATAAGGTACTATGCACTGCTTTTTACCTAGGAGTTTAATAGCTCACATACCGCTGGTGATATCTTAATAACTAACAAGATCATCCTCGCACATAGCTCTGTCAAACTTGAAAATTATGAGGTGAAAATTGCACATTACAATGTCAAACTTGTAACCCAAGAGTTGAATATTTCTCTCCAAAAATTGGTTTACTGCTTCTCGCGAACTCAACTATATTGGACCATTGCCTTCCTCACTCCTTACTCTGCTCGCTATTCTCACCATGGCACAACCTACTACTCGCTCCTCTTAAGTTCCTGGCACGGGTAGGCATTAATGCATTCAAGATTGTCTATCCTCCCAAACTCTCGAAGAAAGCAGCAAAGAGCTTTAAACACCATCTACTCAAACGCTGTCATGAAACTCTGATCTCTGATACCTATTTTTGTGCATCAAAGGGGGTAGTGATTACATACCTTCTCTTCTACACAACCAGAAGAGCCCATTGGAGAAGATCCTTAACTGATACACTTCGTTTCAAAGCTCTGTGCAAAACCCCCCACGGGTTCTATATGATCATAATTCCTTCTCCTGTCCTTAGTGCTGAACTGACCATATCTCTCTACAATAATGGCAACATCCTCATTCAAGCCTCTGACCTTGATCTGAATCGCTTTGACAGTATTTTTATTAGGATTAAAAAATATTTAGTAATCCTAATCCTGCTACTATAGGTCATTTCAGTCTCCCTAAAGCTGCTGTACCTTCTGCTCCCTCCCACCTTGTCTCCTCCCTCTACAACCCTATCGTCAACTCTAAACCTGCCAGTCTAGATCATTTTAGTCTCCCCGCTATTGCTGAACCTCTTACTTCCTCCCACTTTGTTTCCGCCCCTCCACCTTACTCACTATGATCTGCTCTGATACATCCCCGACACTGTTAATAAGTATAGTACTCCCAATCCCAACCCTGATACACCGTATTTTCCTTCTCCAAGTGCCAGTGATTCTAATTCTAGTGTCACTCCTATTCCACATCCAATGTTGTACCCCAGTACCTTACCTTTTAACAGGCGCGGCCGATCAATTTGGGCGGAAGGACCATGCCCTCCACCTTTAGCCCTGTAGGAACAGTGCCTGTCAGGCTGGACAAAGGTCAGCTGGACACATAATTGACTTTCAGTTCAAGGAGCCAGGCATGCGCATTTAGCTCCGGCTCCTGGCTGCCTCAACTGATCACAGCTCCTGTGGGCATGATGTTCTCAGCTGAGCAGAGGTTCCTGCTGCAGAGCAGCAGTGAAACACGCAGCGGTTATCTCTGAACTCATCATCTCGCAAACATTGGATCTCTTGATCCTTACTGGAACTTGGCTCCTCCCCAATGCTCAACATCTTAATTCCTCCTGAGGCTCAAAATGCTCAGATGTCTTCTTGTGAGCACCTAGTCACCGAGATCTGGAACAATGGCAAGATTGTATGTGTGCTTCACACAATATATAATCCTCCCAGAGATAACCTGCGCTTCACAGAGCCTATTATGGAGTCCATTTCCGCTTGCTCGGTCCTTCACCCTAACCAGATCTTCCTCTGTGACTTCTGCCTTCACTGGAATGACACAAATGATCTCTTAATTTGCTCCTTTTAAGGCTTTCCTATCCGACTTCACCTTCATCCAGGCCTGCAATGAACCCACCCACAACAAGGGCGCTACCCATGACCTTATCATAGCTAGAGACCACACCATTCAACTTGATGACATTACCAAACAGCTGGTTTTAAATCTGAGCGACATCAACATGCATAATCTAACTAACATTAGCAAGAATCTTCTTGAACCTCCCCGTAACTTGACCAACTTGGATGAGCTGACGTATCATTATATGAACTCTGTCAAGTATTCTTGACTGTTGCTCCGAAGCAACTCAAAAGGATTCTGATCAAACAATCCAAACCCTGGTTCAATGGTTCCCTCAATGAGGAACGTCGTAAACCTAGGCTTTCTGAGAGACAATGGAGAAATTCTCTCTCCACTACTAGTCTCAATCAGTTAAGGAGGTTGATATGCGCTTACAACAAACATTCACAGGGCTAAAACAAATAATTTCAGGGCTAGGCTTGAGAGCGCTAAAAACCAACCCAAGAAATTGTTTGGACTCATCAAACAACAAGCTAACCACTCTACTAACCTTATCTCTGCACACAGGACTCCCAGCCCCATTGAAGTGGACTTCTCAGCTCACTTTTCAGAAAAGTCTAGGATTATTGAACTGGATCTACAACGTGCTGCTCCTAACTTGCGGTCTTTGAACTCCCTAGCATTTGCCGTACCTATGGCCGGGGGTGCACCTTTCTACCACACAGTTTGCACTCACAAAAACAACCCCTCTTGGAATTCTTTCCTGCTCCAGGATGTTGCGTAGCTGTTACATTCTTTGGCGTCTTTAAAACCCTCCATTTCAGTGATCCCCCCCCCCTACCTGCTAAGCTTCTCAAAGATCTCAACTCTGCCATTCTCCCACTCTTGGCCCGGATCATTCAAGAATCTGTCTTGCAAGGGAGGATTCCTGATTCTCTTGACCAAAATGCTCCTTGTCTTCTGATCCTTCTTGACTTGACCTCTGAATTTGACACCATCAAACATAACTTCATTGCTCTTCTTCAACATAGGATGGGGTCATCTGGCCCTGTCTTAAATTGGTTTGCATTTTTCCTACATAACCGTACCCCATATTCAAAGTTAACCAATCACTTGCTGCTAGTACCCCGGTCACAATTGGAGTACCTCAAGGTTCCACACTCTCGCCCACGCTCTTCAACCTCTTCATGGGACCTCTCTCTGATATTCTGACCTACTCTAGCATTCAATACCATATGTCTGCTGATGACACTCAACTGTATTTGAAGATTTCCTCTCCAGATGACATAAAAAATCTTGATGTTGCGCTTCTAAAAATTTAACAATGGTTAACGCTTAATCATCTGCTATTCAATGCCCTCAAATAGAATTCCTCCTGATTGCCCCCTGTAACCACTTGACTCCTACGCAAGACTGGATCAAACAACTTTCCGCACTCGTCTGCACCCCTCATATAGTTGACTGCTTACTCTTTAGACAGCACCCTGGACAAACACGTAAATACACAAGCGCACATCAGTGCCACTATTAGGAATGCCAATCAGCACAACACTCTTAGGAAAACAATCCTTTCTTATCTGCTGAGGACATCCAGTCCATACCCTAATTATCTCACGATTGGAATATGGTTTGGTGACCCTAGCTGTGCTTCCTAAAGCTAGTTTTGCTTTGCTAAGAGCCACTCTGAATGCCTCTGCCAGACTCGTCACAGGCTCCAGAAAACATGACCATATCACACCTGACTTAATTCAACTTAACTGGCTTTACATTGAAGCACAGATCCATTTCAAGATAGCCTGATTGATGCACAAAGCTATTAACTTCAACACCCCCGTTTACCAGGAAAAACAACTTGAGCTGTCTGGCTCTAGTCTGAACGTAAGAAGCTCCAATACTCTACTACTGAAACCTCCTGAATTCAACAAGAAAAGAACTTGCAACCGTGCCTTCTCTGGGCTTGCTCCAAGAATTTGGAATGCCCTTCCTCCTAAGATCAGATCCAACCCATCAACTGTTTCATTCAAAAAGCATGTCAGAGGGCTACTCCTGAATTATCTTCATCATCAATAGCCCCGATGCCATTTTCAAATTACTTCCTTCTCCTGTTGGTGTTTGGTTGTCCTTTTGACATACCGCTCTGGTAGGACTGTACAGCGCCTACCTGTCGATCACTTTTAAAAATCAATTTGTCTTCCTTTTGCTCCCCATGACCTTTTTATGTTTCAGGTACTTATGTTCCATATTGTACTATACTAATGCTATTAATCATGCCAACGTTCGTCCATTGTACAGCGCTCTGATACCCGTTTGAGTCTTGTTTGCGCTCTATAAAACGTTTAAAATATATCAAAAATTCAGCTTCTGTTTTGCTGTTGTCACATTGCGGTTGGACAGTACCAGTCGCTTCAGATGAGTTGCTTGGAAATGGGCTTGTGCTAGTATCAATTGAGTCAGATGATGGACAAGTGCCAGGCCAGAATGTTGCAGCTTCTGCACCTGCAAAGAGTCATGGAGAGGGTTGGAAGTTTAACAATTGGGATAAATAGTCATGAAGCTGCAATGCTTATTCAGTACAACTCTCGGGTTTAAAAAAGTTGCATGGACCTACATTAATGAATCTACTTTTCCTTTTCTATTTTGTTGTTTTGGGAGTGCTAAAATATTTTAGAATTTGGGGCGCTGTCTTTCGTGCCTGAAAAAAAATATTCCTTCACCAGGCTGTCCTTAGGTTTCTGAAGGGGGCAGGGATGGTTCATTTGTTCATGTAATTCTTGGTTTGTGTCTCCTACATAATAGGAACCATTGGGGCAATCCACACACATGATTAAGCCACATTTTTGGATATACATGTGAAACTTGTGTGTAATTTGCAACCCTCTCCCACTTGCGAAATGTTTATTGCGTTCGAAGTCTGGACGTGCTGGCAGGTTAGAAACATTGCTGTAGCATGCTATTTTCCCATTCTATTTGAATGGGTTAGGTAATTTGCATTCTACTGTAATTCCTTTTAGAGTGTTCAGATGCCAGAAGTAGCAAAAGGGGCTTGTTTGGGAAGGAATCTTTCAGTTTATTCAGCTGTAGAATGAGTAGCAATCTTGCTTAGGGCTTCTAACTCTGTATGTGACAATGTATGGGACCTGATCTAGGGCCTTTTTAACTTGTATTCCAAGAGGTTGCATTGTTGTGCTTCTGGTTGTCCATGGTTCTTTGTGTTTACTCATGGTTTGTAAAAGTCAGCTCTCAAGGCCTTATGACATCATCATGATCAGTTGTATCTGAGCATATCCACTTTTAGCTTTGCTGAATGTTATCACAGCCGTTGAAGCTGTCTCTCTTTAGGTAGGTAGCTTGGTTTCTTGGTTTGCAGTAGACTGTTTAGTAACTTGTCAATTTGTGTTGCATGAGGTAAATGTACTCTTAAGGTTGATGTTTGGGTGAAGTGCATTAAGTCTCTAACGGTCTTAAGCAGTCATTCAGGGGGTTCTCCTCAATGTTGTAGAGGTATCTTAAAGGTACGTGGTCACAGGTGGTAAGAAAATCACTTTAAAGCTAGACCGAGAGTACCTGTGTTACAGTGGTAATACCAGTCACTTTTAGATTTATCATTTTCAAAAGTGTGATAGATGTGGTTGAATGTGAACTCTCTGCACTTTGCTACAGTGTCAACCAATAGTTCCGTATTGGTTACCAGCCAGTCCAATCTGTGTCTGGGATATGTATGTACAGAAACTCTGTCTGAGGTTTCCAATATTGTTCCCTTTGGGAGAGAGCCAATAGTCTCCATTTTGTTCAGCACATTAGTGGTGTCTTGGATCTAACTGGGAGTACATCTTAAAATGGTTTCAGAATGGTCTTTCTACCCAGCTAGAAATGTTTCCAATGTGCCTGAAACATAGATCATTGGATGCTCAAGCTGTCCTATGAGGATTTTGGAAAGCACGGGCACCCTGCCTGGTGATGTGTTCTGTTATAGGGTCCCTAGTGTGTTCTCGGATGTTGACTTCTCTTTTGTATTACTCAGTTTGATCTTCCTTAAGTTTCCCATAATCCCTTACTTTAGAACGTTGACTGCTTGCTTCCTACTGGTGTTCATTATGACAACTGCTCCCCTCCCCCTCCTCCCATCTGCTAGTTTAATTATTTATATGCACAATTTTAGTGTGGCTGACACTCACGATCCCATTATCTACAGGGGAACGCCCATAGTCGTAAAGTATTTATCGTGGCACATATTGCATATGTTTTGTTGACGTTCTGCAGGGTCTGGAGATATAGTACGGTTTTCCTTGAACTCAAGGGGAATAGTGAACCTGCCAATTACAGACCACAGACCAGCTGTTGATTTGGGACCACAACATTTTCCGGGTTGAAATATAAATATAATTTTGCATTATTCCCATTGCTTGTAGGAGGCTAGAAATTGAAATATGCCACCTTATAAAACAATAAATGGTGCATTTTTTTTCAAAGGTCTGCTTCTTAAAAGATAATGGAAGGGCAGCTATATTTACACCCTTCCCCAAAGCTGCATGTTTGGGATGGCCTCATGTTTATTGGTTGCGAGATCAACTTTTCAAATGGTTTATGACCATGACATAGTGTTTTCTCATTTTCCCCCACACTAGTGCCTCCATTTGGTGTGTAAAAGCATCTGCATTGAAAATTGACTTATCTCTGATGTGGATTTTTCCTGCTAGGCGACATCTTCAGGATATCTCTGCTTCCAGCAACAACATTACCAACTTTACATGGGCCTGGGATTCAAGCAAGACGACAGAGCTGCTCTCTGGGATGGGGGTGTCGCTTATAGACAAGGAGCTGCTGGATACCGAGAACACACCCCAGGAACAGATCCTGAGTTCATCACCACCTCATAAAAGGAAGCGCCTTGCTGATAAGGATAGTGATCAGTGCTTTGTGATTGCACGAAGGCCCAGGCAGAGCCGGGAGATAAGTCGTGGTATGTGCCAAAACCATTTTTGGGCTTAACAAGACTAGAAGTTGGGCTGATAACATTGAAGGGAATCCATGGTGTGACTGGTAAGAGTGCTAAATCTAAGATCAGAATAAACTAAGAAATGTCCCAATAGAATATTCTGGGATAACTCTAGTCCTTTTTTACGTCATGTCCATAGAGACCGCTTTGAGCTGACCTATTGTGGACAATACCGAAACTTGGTGAGAGTTGCTAAAGACCATTGGTTGGCTTTTTTGTCAGTCTCGTATGCCATTTTCCTATTTGATAGGTTTCTTTCCTATTCTTGTTTCTCTCTCTTGCTATACTTTTGATTGGATAGCTTGTATACTTTGACTGCTCATGTTCAAGAAACAACTATTTATCTAAATCTGTGAGCACTCCATGGGAGTGCATAGGTTTTCTTGCCGACTCTCCTGTTTTCTACCCCTCCCTCACATCCACTCTCCTCTTCCCTCCTCTGCCCCCAGACAAATGGCGAATTCGTGCACCCCCCCCCCCCCCCCCCCCCCCGCAACCCAGGACTGCGTGGGAAAACAATTCATAGGGGTGAAAGATCAATCAGTTTTGCAAAGAAAGTTTCAGATGTTGCTTGTATATTGTTATAGATTCATTAATCACATTTCATTTAAATGTTTATTATTATATTGCATATGCATGGTAATTTTAGCTTCTATGTGCTTTGTCTGCCCTGCACTTTCTTTTGCGGTCAGTGTGAAAGCACCTTTCCAGACAACTTCTTGGCTGCCTGTTTTTAGGTCTCGCCTTTTCCATTCCGAAGGAATGGGAAATGGCGAGAATTCAAGTGCTCGAAATTCTCGTGAAACCACCGCTTTTTTCGTGCGGTTTTCATCGAGTTCACGTGGCCACAGGCACGCGCTTTTGGGCCATAAACTTTCCCCCTCCCCAGCCAGCTTTGCCAGCAGCATTTGCCTCATCAAAGGCTTCCGCTGCCCCGCCCCCCCGCCCTCACTTATTCACGGCCGCAGGCCGTGACTTCAAAGGGTGCCCCCTGCTTCACGGCCGTCTGTTCCCCAGCACCTCCCCTCTCTCTCCCCTAATTATTCACTGCTGGCCGGCCCGCACATCTGCCAACATACAAAAATAAAAAACTGCATCCTCTTTACATGCCCTAAACATGAGTTCTTTGGAATGCTACTAATGCACATGGTGCGTAATTCGTTCAAATACGTTAACAGCAAGAAATATCTACAATTTGGAGCTTGTTTTTGCTAATGTCAGAGAAGTTAATATAGAAAACATCACTGATGCGACTGTGAACTCACAAAAAATTACTTGAAAGCAAAGCAGCATCCCATTTGAAAGGTGTACTATGAATAAGGTTCCCAATTTTCAGATTTTACTGATTTTTACAGATATAGACAGAAATCACTGCATATATTTTCAAAAGTGGAAAATACAGAAAATTGTGTATCTTTTGATTGACTCTCCAATCTGTTATTCATGAATTCCATGTCATTAGCTGTTCAGATTGCTACCATGGGGAGTTAAAAAACAAGCATTGGCATAGCCAATAGGTCTCGCTTTTTGGACCCTATAAGTATTTAGTTATGCAGCAGAATATCCTTGGTGCAACAACACCAACTGTTGCATGGCTAAACGCTTATAAGGTCACAAATGCGAGACCTATTGGCTATGCCAATGCTTGTTTTTTCTCTCGTTGAAGCCTACCAGACAGCACGGCGGTCTGGTTTGTTAAAGACATCATGCGAACATTCAGAAACTTTCCCAGGGAATGTTCTGCCGTTGCTTACCATGGACTTTGTGGTTTGTAACTTACATTTTCTGGCTTTCTATTTGCTGGCTTTGTTTTAGGCTGTCCAGGTTCAGTTCACCCCTCTCAAGGAGCAAGCTTTTTCACAATTCTCCTTACGTTCTTTCACAAGTGCCCCTTCCTGGAGACAGGCCTGTGAATCTTGTTCTTATCTTGTCACATTTGCAGCTCAAAGATGGAGGTCAAATGATAGGCTGTCTTTCGAGAGAGCATGGTGTTTATTTATTTTTCTCCGACTTGTGAACGGATTAATGTGACAATCTTGCTGGATACTGGGGGTAGAAGAAAGTTGGTTTTTTTTGTAGCACACAACAAAGAACTGTATTTCAGAATTAGCAAAGCACAAATGAAGCACATTTTTGTTAATTCTGGTGTGTTGGAAACAGATACTTTAATATGATCAAAATAAATCAATCAAGTAGGTGATGGCGTTTCCACAAACTGTATAGTTGTATAAGTAAAACTATACATGCAAATGTAACGGTAATTTCTGTCGGAAAAGTGTTCTGTAATGGCAGTGTGCTACCACTCCATGCATACTCCACTGTTTGTCACTCTACTCTACATCACTTAACACCACTGCACTCTACTTTGTGCCACTGCACTCCACCCCACTCTGTACTCTATTCCACTCTGCGCACCTCTGCGTCACTCTACGCCTCTCTACTCTGCACCATTCGACTCAACGCAACACCACTCCAGTCTAGGACATTTCACTTTACTCTGCACAACTCCACTCTGCCACTGTGCAATACTGTACTCCACTGCACTCTGTACCAATACATTCTACACCAATGCACTCTACTTTGTACCACTCCGCCCCTCTACACCATGACATTCTACTCTGCAACACTGCACTCTCTGCCCCATAGCTCTGTGCTACTCTATTCCACTGCACTCTACGCCATGTCACTCTACTCTGTACCACCTCACTCGCCTATGCACCACTCTAATCTACATCACTGCATTCTACGATGCTGATTGTACAGCACTGAATTCTATGGCGCCACACTTAATGCCAATATACTCTGCAATACTAAATCATTCCTCTACACTACACCACACCACTGCACTCTGCGCCATTCCACTCTACACCATTCCACTCTACACCATTCCACTCTACACCATTCCACTCTACACCATTCCACTCTACACCATTCCACTCTACACCACTCCACTCTACACCACTCCACTCTACACCATTCCACTCTACACCACTGCACTCTACTCCACTGCACTCTACTCCACTGCACTCTACTCCACTGCACTCTACTCCACTGCACTCTACTCCACTGCACTCTACTCCACTGCACTCTACTCCACTGCACTCTACTCCACTGCACTCTACTCCACTGCACTCTACTCCACTGCACTCTACTCCACTGCACTCTACTCCACTGCACTCTACTCCACTGCACTCTACTCCACTGCACTCTACTCCACTGCACTCTACTCCACTGCACTCTACTCCACTGCACTCTACTCCACTGCACTCTACTCCACTGCACTCTACTCCACTGCACTCTACTCTGTGCAACTCTACGAAACTCTACTTTGCATCACTCCACTCTACGCCACTGCACTCTATGCTACTGCATTGTCACTATACTCTAGACATGGGAGAGGTGTGGTGCGGCTGCCTCCAGAGCACGGGCTCACAATGCGAATTCCGGCGGCAGCTCAGCACCCTGTGACTCTGGACAATAGCTCACTTAATCTCCCTGATGGCCCCCAGCACCTTGAGACCCCTAGGGGTGATTAGTTTGCGCTTTACAAATACAGACCTACAGATACACTGCACCACTCTACTCTGCATCACTGCATTCTACGCCACTCTGCTCTGCACCACTGCAATCCACAACATTCTAATCTACGCCACTGCACTCTATGCCACTATACTCTGCAACACTCTACGCCAGTCCACTGTACGACACTCTACACCGCTCCACAACACACTACTCCACCGTTTGCCATTCCACTCTACACACTCTGCTCCACTCTTCGCCATTCCACTCAACAACACTCTACTCTCATCACTAGCTTTTAGCCATGCTGTACAGCAGCCACGCTGGTATGCAACATGGCGAAACACATTTGCAAAGCCAATAGCTCTTGAATAGGTGAGACGTACTGATTTTATCAATGCTTTTTTCTTTCTTTCTGCGAATACAGTTTCTGCCCTTTAAAGCAAAATATTCAGTGACCCATTTACCAAGGGCCAGTATCTCTTAGCAGCTCGTTCGATTTCTTCACCAAGCAATGCTTCATTCCCAAGTGCCGCATATTATACTTGTATAAACGAAGCTTATCAGCTGTGTCTGGAAGTTAAAAGGTTTTGGAAACGAAGCCAGTAGTGGCGTTTGCTCCAAAATGCCTTTATCTTTCAGTAAGGCTTGTTGTTCTACCTGTGGAACTGTTCATTCTTGCAATGCAACTTGAATCTTGAGGTGATCTGGCCTTCTCCTGCTGCCTTAAGCAGTATGTTCATAATCAAAATAACATTGTGCTGCTTAGAGCCTTAATTCCAAATCCCTCTGCTCCAATGTGACCTTAAATTTAAAAAAAACTGTATTCTGTCTTTAACAACTGAGTGTTATAGCAAGAGTCCAAACAAAACTGCACAAATAAATAGTATGGGTGCTGTGTTAGCAGAAGTGGGTTAGTGTCACCTGGTGTGTTAATTACTGCGTCCTTGTTGGAGGTGCCCTCGCAGATTCATTCTCCGAACAGGTCTTGTGATGGAGATTCATGCTCATGCAAGAACTGTTTGTAGGCTCTTTTCAGCTGTTTTAAATATTTATTAAGTTCTGGCAGCCTTTCTCTTGATAAGATACGCTCTGTAGGTGAGGGTATTGTGGACAAGCACTAGTACTACTAGAGTGCTTCTAAAATCAGAACCAGACCAAACGTTAGGTGCGCCATGTTGCAGGGATTCTGACATACACAGAACTGTGCGCAGGAAACCAGGACCTCGGTGTGTAGTGGAGTACCAGAAAACCCACCTCGGTGCCCAGAACCCCAATCCGACTAGCTATAGTGTCTCATTCTTTCTCCGTTCTACATCGGAGCTACCAATGATTAGACATCCTAGAATACGTCACTCCGTCCCTCAGGAATCGCGGGAAGAACACTCTTTTGTTTATACACTCATACTTGTCCACAACGTGAGTAAACAGAGACAATATAGTTTAAAATGTTTATTTTAACTAACATGCTTTACAATGCAGTATACTAGCCAAAACAAGCAGCAAAATGCATGAGAACATTATAATCAGCATGGTTACAATTCCATAAAGCACAACAGGGGAAATTATATAATAATGACAGTGGAAACAGGACTACTGTGCCTTACCACCCTCCCCGTGCTATAAGCTAGTTTATTATTAGTATAGAAGACCTCTCGGCTTTGTCAGGGGGACCCAAGTTTAGAGGCAAGGAATTACATCTCAGGACAAGCACAGCTCTTCGTTGTTGGAATGAATCTCTCCGAGTGCCTTTTCATGCATTCAATGCCATATTAAAAGCACTTGACTTTCAGTAGTGCAGCTGTGTTCGATGTTCTCTATGGGCGTGGGGCTGACCAAAGTGAATCAACAGCATACATTGTTTTTCGTCCTTTAACACGCTGTGCAGACGAGAAGCACAGCGTACAGCTAATTTTGTGAAAAGCAAATAGTTCTCATGTGAGAATGCACCAGCCTATCCATGAGAATAAAGCCAAATAGTAACATGCGCAAAAGCGGCAAGATGGCTGCCAAGCATATGCTAACTTAGCAATGTCTGCAGTTAATTCTATGACCACACTACAGTAGTGCTTCAAAGGGTTGCTATGTCTCTCGCAGGTGTCTCCAAGTCTTGAACCTTTTGTTTTTTCTTAACATTTTAAATTTTTGAATAAGGAATTGTTAACAGTCATCGACTGCCAACACCCCATGACTTGTACATAGAGTAAAAAGAATACTACAGATCTTGTCTGGAAAATGCAGCAATACAAACAGGCAAGGTATACAACCAGAGACACAAGTAAAAGAGCATATACAGCTGCAGAAACTGAGACAATCCCACATCCAAACAGGGCGCCTCACAAGACCGCTCACCCTCCATAGTTTGTCTAATAATGAATTCCATACATCAAGTACTGCCACAACCTCACTCCAACCGACCAGTCCCATTCTTGTGCAACTGCTGCCCCACAAAACCGGCCACATGCTTGTCCCATGAACCATCTGTGACTCCCCCTATACCTCAGCAGGCAAGCTAAGCACAGGTGCACTACCCCCCAACAGGACCAAGTACCAACCCACATCAGAGGCCCCCTTTCAGGACAGGCAAGGGATCCTGAAGTGTATACACTTGCCCCTAATATGTGGCCAACCAGTACAAGTCCATGGACCATTCCTGGTGCATTTGGCTCCTGGGGAGAGTACCAATGCCGAAGGATTCAGACCTTAACCACCATCAGGGCCATCTACAGCCACCATCGCCAGTGTGAGGAAACTTCCTCTACGTCCGTTCCGTATAGTCATGTAACATCGCCACTTTGTCCGAGTCCTGAAAGGGGGGGGAGCTTGTAGACTGGAGGGTCAGTTACACAGAATGTCAGTAGGGGACCAGGGCCGAACAGGAGCAAAGAACATGGAGCAAATCAAACTCATCAGAAGACCAGAGCCACCAGATAACTCTTGGCAGGAACTGAGGTCGGCAACGTTTATAAGGCATCCAGTACAAATTATGGAGAATCTTGTAGTAGAAATACTTCAGATGCGCCTTCCTGAGGTAATGATTGTGGCAATCCAATAACTCCAGTCCTAATCGGAATGCTCCGTAACCAGACGTTCCTGCCAGCAGACTCAAAATGAGGCATGCATGTCACGGGAGTGAATAATGACAATCGGGATTTCATACATATTCAACACTGCCCCCTGCGTGAGACCCCAAATCCTGATGAAATCCAGCACTGGGAAGACATGAAGATGGACAGGGTCGCGGTCCAGAAGACCCCGGAAGCACTGACGTATCTGCCAGTAACACAATAACTGTGACTGGGGAAGCTGGATTATTGATATGAGGGCTTCAAGCGAACTAAAGGAGTCGCCGGCCAGGTCCCTACCAACTGAAACCCTGTTTCAACCGGAGTGCTCAGATAATAGGTTGTTGTGCAACAGTTATGTCCGCATTAGACCACAACGGTGCCCTTTTATGGACCGCGGGGTGAACTCACAGAAGCAGAGGCGCTTCTGCCTACGTTACCCAAGTAACCCACAGAGTTGGGGAAATGTGCGGACCCTGCTGGCAGAACATTTTAAAGGAGACCATACCGTTGGGCACGTGTACCCGGTGGTTCCCATGAGGCCCACTGTGGAAGAGAATCCGCAGGGGCTGCATGGGCGCCACTAGAGAAAGATGGTGCTCAAGTTAGTATAGGCACATGCCTGGCAAACGGAGGCCCCTGGCCCTGGTATCAGCATGAAGCCTTGTAGGCTTAATTTGAAGTTTCCTGCCCGGCCACACAAACAGCTTGATTCATCTGTTAATGAGGCGAAGCTGAGGTCTGTAGCAGCAGCATGCCAAAAACATAATTGAAACGGGAACCTTAACCATCTTTACCATCTGGACTCTCTTCCACAGGGAGATCTGCAGAGCCGACCACATAGTGAAGTCCTGCTTCATGTGGGCCATAAGGTGCAGAATGTTATCCTGCACCATATTAGAAAGGCCCCTATTGATCAGGAGACCCAAATATTTCAAACCCTTCAGTTTCCAGATAAAGCCTTTCGCAGTCATGGGTGGCCGGGGTTCAGTGTGTCAGTTGGAACTCCTCAATTTTGGTCCTGTACTGCGAAAAGATCAAAAACTCATCAATCAAAGATATAAGATGCAGAACAGAAGACCATGGTTCACTCAAGGATAGTAAAATGTCATCTGCATAGAGCAGGATCTTGCATTCACCTACAGGGATATCAATACTACTGATGAGGGCTAACTGTTGGATGGCGGCTTCCAAGTGCTCCAGTGCCAAGGAAAACAAGAGAGGACAACCAACATCCCAGCCTCGTCCCTCAAAGGATAGGAATGGTCCAAGACAAGTGGCCATTGCAATCTACCTATGAGGAGTGGAGTGGGAGGGAGGTGTACATAGTGTAAAGCCATTTGACCTTGGCCAAAAAAATGAGACCCATTCCAGCCCTGTCTACCATGCTGAATAAGTACCCCCATTCCGCCCTATCGTAAGCCTGCTCAACATCTAGAATACTGGAGAAGCTTGCTGTCCCTATCATTATGTACACGCCAAGGAAATTTACCAGAATGTGGTTGCCAGAGGAGCGGCCAGACATTAATCCAACTTGGGAGTCATGGATACGATTCGGGGTGACCCTCTTGAGCCGAGTCACTAGAATCTTCGCAAGCACTTTCATGTCCGCTTTGATGGGACAGTAGTTCTCACAACTAGTTCGGTCCTTATTGGGCTTCAAAATGAGACTGAGTACTTTGTTACATTCTGGTCTGAGGGTGTCTGAGCCTTCCAGCTATTTAAAGAATCTATAAAGCAGGGGGACCACCAGGTCCTTCTTGATCTTCTAAAACTGTACCAGCAAGCCATTGTCCCACAGGGGCCTTATTTTTGACAAGGTCCCAATAGCATCGACAATCTCCTCTTCCGTGATCTCGCCCTCTAGGAGTTGACATCCTTCCTCCAACAAGGTGGGCAGTCGGAAGGCCCTGAAAAAATCCTGTTCTAAAGTCTGGTCGGCAGATGCCGCCGAGCAATAAACTGCTCAGAGAAAGCAGGCAAACGTCTCTGTGATCTCCGTGGGTTACATCTGAAAGTCCCCCATCTCCCCTTGGATAGCCGAAATGGCACTACTAGCCACCTGTTGGTGCAGCCAGCAGCCTGTTCTCCTTCTCCCTTTGTTCATAGTGCCGCCAATTCAGACGAAGCAGGGCATACTCTGCCTGAGAGGTGACATGGGCGCTCGACTCCCATTTGGTGTGCTCTAAGCAATGTAGGCAATCTGGGGGAAGGATGCCTTGTGTAAGCCTCCGACAGGCACCAAATGTCACTTTCCAATTGGATCTGCTCGTCCCAGGCCACCCGTTTGCGAAGCGCAATCTCTCTCATTAAAGCCCCTTCACAGTGGTGTTGTCTGCCACCTAAAGAAGCTTTGCAGAAGATGTGGATGGTTCTTTATGCCTCAGAAAGATGCAACAATGCTCCTGCAGCGTTCTTTTGTCTCCAGTACCTGATAGTGAGAAAGGTTCAACCTCCAGGGCTTCATGCATGGAAGACATTGCCATGATTGAGCTCCAAGAGGACTGGATCATAATCCAAATCTTCCCGTCCCCCATCCCTGCAATAGCGCAGCCCTGCAGCAAGTGCAAGGTAGAGTGGGAGAGAAGGAAGAAGTCAATGCATAAAATATCCCAGGTACACAAGAGAGGAACGTGTATCCCCATGTCGCAAGGCTGTGTCAGACGCCAAGGGTCAAACACCCATGATTCCCTTCATGACATCATATAGGATTTCCCTATCTCTAGCGTTTGCTTTTTTTCCAGCGGTCAAGACGGGGAGGTGTAGTGCCACATCCCAGTCCTCCCCAATAATCACCCTGGTGGTGCCAAACTCGGTCATAAGCCCCGACAGTGAGGAGAGGAAAGGCAAATGGTACTGATTGGGGGCGGTAAGGCTACAACCCCCTGAGGCCCAGGAAAAGTATGAAAAAGATATGTAAAACAGGCACAAAGGTGATGGGACTAAAAAAAACAAAACTTCAACAGGTGAGCTTACCTTCCAGTCCCTCACCCACTCAAAACTCCCAATCAACAGTAGGAGCAAAAAGCAGGTCGGGACTCATGTAAGCTAAAGGCTTCCCCATACACAACACTGGGTGGAGAAAAAGGAAAGGGGGCAAACAGGTGCACAGACATGGCCAGGCTTCCAAGATGCAGGAGCCTCTAGAAGTCCAAAGTCAGGCCTCGAGAAATCTACTCGCCCACTCGCTCTGCCGAGTCAGATTTTATCAAGGCGAGATATTTTTAGGGACTACTGGCCTGGTCTGGCAAGAGACTCCAGCTGACAAAGAACAGATGGTCTTCAAATTAAGAAAGTGAAAGAACAATAAAGATGCCTTAAAATCTTCTTACATTTTCAGTGCGTTCAAAGACCGAGGTCAGATGTCCGCTTATGTCTTCTTACTGATTGTTACTTATTTGATCCTGGAGATCGTGTTTTCTTCCTCCGAATGCAAAGTTAGAGGAATTTTTCAAATTAACTGTCTGACAGTCATGCTGTGTGCAATGAAAGGCAATAGGATGTCAGTTTTGTTTCCAGAATGTATTTAAAAACATTGTAAATTAACTGTACAGATATATCTAAAATGTATTTCAGTAGTTGAGGAAGCACTTTTATACAATTCTAAGGTGTGATGGAAACAAATATTTTAATCAAAACAAATCGGAACACATTACTTGGGGATGTGAAAATGATAAATATTTGCTGAAACACAAATCAGTAGAACTGCATGTCATGAAGTAAGAGGCAAATGAGAGGGTCACTTTTTTACTATCCACAGTACAAATGTTAAGTCTATTCAATCAAATGTAAAATGATTTGTACAGCAGACTTGCTGGAATCTCATATTTGAAGGTGCTCTCATATTTAGGCGACTCCATGAAATAAAGTATTTGCCTTGGCTCACACAATTTGGGCGAGTTTATGGGTCAAGCGCATTACAGTTAGAGTGAGCAGATTTTTCTGGTCATTAGACCTGCTGGTCTATTAAAAACTTTATGATTTTTCAAGACCTGAAAGTAGTAAACCCCCACACCCACTGCCCCAGAAGCAACTCAAAGTAGGCCAACACGGAGAACGTCCCATCTCCCAAGGAAGCACATGAATCTTACCAGCGTGGCGAGAGAAAGCTCGCAGTAGTCTGCCGAGCGACTACAGATCACATCTTAATTGTCTTGACCCCTGTCAGCCACTTTCCGCACAGGCCCGGAGTGCCTTGACCTCCCATCTTTTGAGGACAGAGCCCAGCCTCAGTCGTTCAGGGGTGGTGGAGGCCTAATCCCACCATAGCGTAGCAGACAAAGGCGATTCACATCCTGGAGAGCAGCCGGGCCCTGCAGGCCAAATAATGTTCCAACTCCTCTGGGTCCTCAACCTCCCAATTCTTCCCATTGATAGGCGGCATCATGGTTCGTTCCAGCAAGCAGTATCGGCTGTTTAGTTTACGCAGCACCGGCTGAAGCACCAAGAATTTCTTTTGGCGCACCACCGTGTAATGCGTTAAGTCTGCAGTCACAAAGATCAAGGCGTCCCCATGAGCAAAATGGCCACTATACCGCTTGGACTTAGCAATGATCTATTGCACCTGCTGGTGGTTGAGGAATCGCGATAGAATTGATTTGGCGGCATTGCGGCGTGTCACCACAAAGTCCTATCTGTTTCACCCTTTGGAATTCCAGAGGTGGAGTGAACAACAGGGCGTTCCCTCCTGTGCGACAGTCTGGCCCCTCGATGCTTGAAAAGAGGGGGGATGCCTCACTCTAGCTGAAATCTTCCATAACTAGGACATATTGACCGTTGAAAACTGCCAAAGGGACTTTAAACTCCCATACACTACTACCACTAAATCCAATTGCGACATTGGGTCCTTCAACCCGACATCAGAGAAGGAGCCACGGCAATAGAACGCTATGTAAGGAGGGCAGGGACAATAAAAGGGCCTATCTCCTTCCTCTACTCGCTACTGTTAAAAACACTACCGTCCAGACCCCCACGACACACTGAATTCTAGAAACGTACATTACCCCATGACATCAGAGATACAATGGAAGAGCTTTTGGAGAGACATCAGACGACAACCACTCTCTAGGACAACGGGAAGCACACTATAGGATACTCTATTACTGGTACTTATATCCCACCAAAAGACATTTCATAAGACTTCGGACCTCTGTTAGTGGGGTTGTGCCCTACTGGGGGGGCTTTCGCCATATATGGGGGGACTGCCTGACAATCCAGAATTTCTGGACGGAAATCCTAGCCCAAATTAAAGAGATTCTGATCCCAGAAACCCCAGATTGTTCACTCCTAGGTCTCAGAGACTCCAGTCTGAAATATCAAACGACAGCCGATCAAGTCAAGATGTGGCTCAGCTTGGGGGCAGCCAAGAAGGCCATTACCGCAGCTTGGAAAAAGAAAGAGGCACCAGCTTTGACACAATTGCACGCACGCTTAAGGCAGGCACTCATTATAGAATGTATGAGACATTTTCAGGGACAAATATAAAAATGTTGAATACGCCTGGGGCCCACTTGTTAGCTACCTATCTAAGGAGTTCCTGTTAACCACCTGCCCCTCAAGAGTGTGGGTACTCGATCTCTTCCAATTCTAGCTTCTCCTAGTAACACGTCATTGTCAGTTTGCGCGCACCATTAGGTTAGAGGTCCCGGCTCCTTAGGTAGCCCCCTCCATGTTTCCGCCCCATTTATGACATATTCTGTTACGTTTACATCACATGTCTATGTATACGCCTCCTGTTACACCCACTTTCACCCTTATCTTTCGCGACTGCTATTGACCACACCCACTGCTCCGCCTATCATATGTATTGTAATGCAACTGTTTTAGTATATATGCTTGTACATTGTTATTAAAGTTAGCGCGCTCATTCCCTGTCCCCCCCTGTAGGGCCCTGCCATCCTGTTCCCGTGCAGGTTGTCCTGTTCCTGTCCTTTATGCTGTATTAAACCTGCAAACTCCTACTACCTCGAATCTTGACTCTTATTTATTGAGCTATCTGTTATTGCTATGTCCAGTCAAACCTAGATCCGGTATTATTTATTTATATACCACATAATGGCGCCCGAACAGGGACTTGCCCTTTCCCCACGCGCCGGTGAAGCCACGCCGGCCCCCTGACCCTCTGCAGCCGTGACGGAACCATACCGTGCACGTGCAGATATTTCTGCTTCAAGTATCCCTCAGGCCCACGGAGGAGACGGAGGTGGCGGTCCAGCATCCAGACGAGGCGGTGGAGGAACGCGGCGAGTCCCGACCAGAGCCCAAGCCGAGAGTCCAAGGTCCGAGGTATCCGGAGGCCCACCCGTAACAGAAGTCCGAAGTTCGTCCGTCCGGCGTCAAAGTAGTCCAGTCCAGTCTGAGGCCTTCCGTTCTTGCTGCCCGGTGAGTACCATTGCTGGGGTAGTATCTAGACAGGGTCAATCTAAATTGACTCTGGTCCGTGGGTTGGTGGTACACAGACCCAAAACGAAGTGTCCACTTTGGTGGATGCGGGTCCTAACGTGTCTCTTTATGAGACCGGTGAGTTTCGTACTGTTTTAGCAGTACATCTAGTTTCTGTTCTAGTCAGTTCTGTTCTCGAGAAATTCATGTATTCTGTTTTCAGTATTCCAGGTAGTATTCTGTTCGAACTGATATTTTAAATGTTCTTCATGTATTTTAATGTCGTGGTATGAATGTGGAGTAATTACCGTGTTTATTGTGTATTGTATTGTGTCTAGATTAACAGTTCAGTCATGCCGTTATTTTCCAGACTACGTCAGTTAAGAACTAGAAAAGGTCTGTTAGAAGAAGCAGTTCCTGTCCCGCCTAGGGACAGTCCAGGTCATTTTATGTATCAGAAGCATGGCATAAGTGCCATATTATATCTAGATTTATGGGTAGAGTATACCAAACAGTTAGAAGAAAAGTATAGATGGCCCGTATCGGGTACATGGGATGCCGAGTGCATCATGCGAGTAGAAGAAGCATTATGGAAAAAGAAAGCCAGACAGTCACAGAAAGATGCCATCGAGTTATGGCGCAAAGAATCTCATAAAAGAACCGAAAAAGAAATCAGAAGGTCAGAATTAAGTAGAGAATCCTTAGAACGAGCCCAAGAAAGGGAACTAATCGAGATAGGTGAACGAGTCAAAACTGAACAGTCAGATAGACAGAGGCATGCCCTCATTAAGGGTATGTATCCTCTTCTTGCCGAGGGCTTGCCAAAAGCGACCCCGGAGGCATCCAGTAATTTTCCGCCACCATTAGTTCCGACCAAGCTACGTCACAAACCGACCGCAGCTGATATTTTTATTTCGTCCTACTTGGACGACACGGTTCCAGAATATGCAAATCCTGTTCCGCCAGTCCCTGTAAATCCTGCTCCTCCAGACACCGGAGTACCTGCCACGGTACCCCCGGTTCAGCCCACATTACAATTTCCCACTCTGCCAGCACGAAGAGTATCAGTCGACGATTCCAGCATAGGGGCCGCAGGAGGAGGTCCTCCTGGTACCCCGCCACCACACCAACGTAGAACGTTGGCCGAGTTACATGAATGTTAGTTACAACGTACGCCCAAATTTAAGTCCGTTGCAGATATCCGACGAGCTCTTACTGAATGCCGCTATGATCCGGTTGCAGGTGATGATAGTACAGTAATATATTCCATCCGTGTAAGACGGGTGACAGGGTATTTAGACACCCTACCAGATATGAAAGGAGATCTAGACAGAATATATCGTTTCATCCGTACAGGGGATGATCCAGAAAGTATTGGTGAAGCGATGTCCCAAAGGAAAGCTGAGATCCAGCTCATGATATTAAAGTTTCTGATTAATTGTCTAATAAGAGAACAAGACTACCCGACTAAAGATCCGGCCGAAATGAGAATCCTGACAAGGTGGAGTGATAATATAGCCGAGGGTAAGCACAAGACTATCAGTAGTATAGAGAGTATGTACAAGAGAATTCGTAAAGAAATAATAAAGTTACATGAACAACGTAAAGCAGCACAAGTAAGCGAGAAAGAGAATGACTCTTCTACTGAAGAGGTAGAGGACGAGAATCCCGTCAGAATAGCGTATGTAGGAAAATCTAGATTTCCAGACCGACATTTACGTCTAGACTACAAGAAAACTGTTCATCATCCAGCACCAGAACAAGGTTCTCTAGAACAAGTATTTCAAGCTACCGATCACATTTTGAAGTCACGAATCGGTTACAGTGAGTTAAGTACTATGCATGAACAAGAACTAGTCCGATCAGCAGTCTGATGGATTACTGATTCTACCACTTTTCCAGACGAAATAGTGGCACAAATGTTTCTGAAACTGCCCCCAGCCGAGCAACGACTGGTGGGTATGTATATGATCCAACACCTCATTACTCTGTATGAGGGTCAACATTCTGATCCAGGTCCGTTACATGATGTCCTGAACGAGTTACTCCAGTATAGATGGAAAGGTTTAGGTACCGATTTAATTAGGGTCATTCTAGAACAGCGCCACAAATATAGAACGTTTCTGAACCCGCATTTTGTTCATGTCTCACCCCCAGAAAGTAAACCCTTTTACATAGATAGACAGAATCCGTTACGAGAAGTACACCCAGTTAGGACAACAGATGGTGAAATGCAACGAGTGTTTGTTTACACTCCGATTACCAAGATGGAACTCTTAGAGATGAAGAAATTAATTCCCTGTCATGACAAAGATCCAGCAGGGTTCCACCGAGAATTAAAGGACATGCTCCGTATGGGAGAATACACGTATCCAGATATAATTAAAATGCTAAAAGTCTTATTGCCCGCAGGGGTATATGAAAAACTCAAGGAAAAAGAATGGGAGGTGGGAGAGAAAAAGATCGATTGGGCAGTTCTAGAAGCTGAAGATAAGATACGAGTACCAGGTACCGGTCTTGGAGAGAAATGTAAAGAATTACCAGAACTGTTAATACAAGTTTTGCCCAGATTATTAGCCACTAAAAAGGAAGACTGGGATGCAATCTCAGCCTGTAAACAGAAACAAGACGAAGACACTAGTGATTTTTATTCTAGATTTGAGAAATGTTTTATCATAAACAGTGGCCTCAAGACAAGTAGCGAGTCATACCCTCATCTTTTTGTTACTAAATTAGTCGAGAATTCGAGTCCACAAGTTAAGAATCGAGTTTTGAAAGTTGAAAGTACCTGGCAAGCTAATACCCCGTCCCAGATGTTACAGATGCTTCAGTACCACCAGAATAGAATCAGAGAAGAGCAAGATCACGAAAGAAAACGTATGAAAGACACGAAAATGAAAGTACTAGTTGCACAATCTGTTCCTCAAGACAGTCAGAAGAGGGGTCCGAATCAAGCCAGTCATCCTGCAGTTCCCGTCAAAGGGACCTGCAATTATTGTAAACAGCCAGGTCATTTTATAAACGAGTGTGCAGTTCTAAAACACAATATAGCTACTGGTAAGACTAAAGAAAGACCACGTCCGCCTAGACAAGAACAAGTTTCACAGACTTCTCAGCCACAGAATGCACAACAGACAGTTCCAGCACCGCAGCCTATTGCTGCAACACAGCATGTTACACAGCAGATGTACCAGTATGCACAATCCGAGTATCCAGAGTATCAGCCATATTCATGAAACAGCCTAGAGAGGGAGGTAGGCTTGCCTCTCATCGAGATTCCTGTAGATCAAGAAGGTCCCTATGTTCATAGTCAAGTACTAGGGAAAGACAGAAAGTTTCTGATTGATACAGGGGCAAGTAGGACGACCATTAGTCACGCCGAAGTTCCAGGGGCTCCGCTCTCAGGCTCTAGAAATGTTTCCCTTGGATTTTCAGGAAAGCCTATTGTAAACGAGATATCTAAGCCAGTTACTCTAGAAGTAGGTCCATTGTCCCGCACTACTGATCTGTTACTTACTAAGTCGTGTCCAGAAAATCTGTTAGGCATTAAAACACTGAAAGAATTAGGTGCAGTTATTTGCTGCTCCCCAGAGGGAATACGCCTGTTTTTACGTGACTTCAAGGGTCACTATGTATTACGAGATTTTGATCCGAGATTGTCCAATGTTCCGCAGCATCTATGGGCGCAAGGTCCAACTGATGTAGGTTATATGCAAATCACACCCCATCGTGTGACTCTCAAGCCAGGTGTAGTGTTACCACGAATCAGACAGTACAGATTGCCACCTGAGGCTGTAGCAGCCTTATCCAAAATTATTGACGAGCTCATCGCTCAAGGAGTAGTTGTAGAAACTGACTCCAATGTATGTAATTCTCCGATCATTCCAGTCATGAAACGTACTGATCCAAATGCACCCCCAGTATATCGATTAGTGATTGACCTACGAGAACTCAATAAATGTATTATTCCCCAGTACCCAGTTGTCCCAGATATCTCTTCCCTATTGACAGCCATTGATTCCGAAGCCTCATTTTTTACAGTCATAGACCTCAAGAACGCGTTTTTCAGTGTCCCCATTCATCCAGACAGCCAGTTTCTTTTCGGATTTTGTTTAAATGGAAGGAGCTATAAATTCACACAAGCTCCTCAAGGTTTCACAGAAAGTCCTAGTATTTACAGTCAAGCGCTTAAGAGACAACTAGACAACATTCACATGCCAACAGACACTGCCCTGCTCCAGTATGTCGATGATCTACTGATCACAGCCCGTTCTGAACGTGCTTGCGAGCGAGCATCACTTACAGTCTTGTATTTCCTTGCCGAGATGGGGCACAAGGTGTCCCCTTCAAAGCTTCAATTCTGTGTCCAGCAAGTGATCTACTTAGGCCACTTACTGTCCAAGAGGGGTAGGCAGTTGACACCTGACCGTATCCAGTTAATAGCGAGTCTTCCTCAGCCCAAGACCCAGAAGGAGGTACGTGCTTTTATCGGCCTCACTTCTTATTGCAGACAATGGATTCCTCAGTATGCATTCCTAGCCAAGCCACTGATACAGTTAACGACACAGGAGGCAGCCGTATCGACTGTCCTCCCTTGGACATCTGAACATACACTTAGTTTCAATGAGTTAAAGAAAGCCTTATGCCAAGCTCCTGTTTTAGCTACACCGAACTACAGTAAGCCTTTTACACTTTTCGTCACAGAACGTGAAGGTACAGCATTATCTGTTCTCACACAAGATCAAGCAGGACAATACAAGCCCTGTGCTTATTTTTCGAGCACACTAGATCCTGTAGCCCAGGCTCTGCCTGCGTGTCTCAAGTCAGTTGCAGCCACAGCACTAGCGATCAGACAAAGTGATTCCATAGTATTAGGACATTCCTTGACAGTACAAGTTCCACACTCTGTGGAAGTTCTTTTAAATCGAACACAGACTCAGCACTTGACAATTGCACGTTTGACAGGTTATGAATTGACACTGTTCCAGCCACACATAGAAATCAGACGCTGCAACGTTCTAAATCCTGCTACACTGTTACCGTCAGTTAATTCGAATCCTGCCACACACGACTGTGTGGAAGTAGTTAATATTATGACAAAGCCAAGACAAGATCTGACAGATATTCCATTACCAGATCCCGACCTGACACTTTATGTGGATGGTTCATGTATGAGAACAAGTACAGGAGAACTAGTAGCCGCGTATGCAGTGACTACAGACACTGAAGTTATAGAAACACACCGTATTGACACCCTGTCTGCTCAAGCAGCAGAGCTAGTTGCTCTGACCCAAGCCTGCATACACGCCAAGAACCTGAAAGTTAATGTTTACACAGATTCACGCTACGCATTCGGAGTCGTACACGACTTTGGAGTGCTCTGGCAGGAGAGAGGTTTCATGACTTCTCATGGAACCAAGATTCAGCATGGGTTCCTTATTCAAGCTCTGTTAGATGCCATACACTTACCGACATCTATTGCTATCATGAAATGCAAAGCACATACGAAAGTTACTGACATTATTTCCCAAGGTAATGATCTAGCAGATCGCACAGCCAAGCTTACAGCACAGACTCCAGACATTCCAGTTAATCCGACACAGACACATACTCCAGCTCCGACTACCTGTATGACAGTTAAGGACCCTACTCAAGATGTCATAGATATTCAGTTACATGCTACTCCCGATGAAATCAAGAAATGGTCCGAACAAGGAGGGGTCCAGACAGATCAGGGATGGGTAACGAAGGGTAAAGCCACATGGTTTCTCCCCGACTCTATGGTTCAAGTCATTATCAATACCGCACATAGTCCAGCCCATTTAGGAGAAAAAGCTATGTTAGACAGTATCCAGAACATTTGGTTCAACAAGCATTTACGAGCTGCAGCCAAGCAGAAAGTCCGTACCTGTATGATATGTTGCCAGTTTAATCCAGGTAAAAGTGTCCCGGTGGAACAAGGTGGATTCCAGCCCCCTGACCACCCTTTTGAAGTCCTCCAGATGGATTATATTCAAATGGAGCGATGTCGAGGTTTCAAGTATGTCCTTGTAGTTGTATGCGCTTTGTCCAGGTGGACAGAGGCATATCCAGTCCCAGATTACACAGCCGCGACCACTGCCAAGCAGTTGGTTCGTGAGTTCTTCCCCCGTTATGGACTCCCTAGAGTCGTATATTCTGATAACGGCCAGCCATTCTCATCCGAGTTGATGAAACATGTTTCCCTTTTGTTAGGGTACCAGTGGAAGTTCCATTGTGTACGCCATCCAGAAGCAGCCGGTCTCGTAGAGAGACATAATCAAACCTTGAAAATCCGTATTGCCAAGATTTGTAAAGAGAAAGGTGTGGACTGGCTAGTAGCTCTGCCAGTCGCTTTATTTTATATGCGCATGGTCGCACACTCCAGATCAGGTCTGTCCCCGTATGAAGTCTTATTCGGCCGCCCCCCTAACATGTGGGGTACACCTAGACCTCGAAGTATTACCGATGTTTCAAGTAATATGCTGACAGATTACCTAGCTTCCTTGATGTCTGCCCTCAACTCTTGTCGTTCACAGGTTGCTGCCGCATTTCCAGACAATACCGAGGTGGCACCGCATGACATCGGTCCCGGATGCATGGTTCTTGTCCGGAACTTTGATCGTTCAAGTCCGCTGGAGCCCCGCTGGAAGGAACCCCGACAGGTCCTCCTGGCCACCCGTACTGCCGTCAAGCTGGAAGGCAGGAAGGGCTGGGTCCACCTGTCACATGTGAAAAGATTTTTTGGATTGAAGCCTGTTTCAAAGAACATTTCCGAGGATCTTAAGGACTGCCAAAGTACTATTCTTAAGGACTGTCCCGCAAAAGACAATGATATTGAACCCTCCCCGTTAGAGAAAACTCCGCAACAGGAGTATAAGCTCAAATTAAGGTCTAGTAAAATAAGTCAGCCAGTTTGATTGTCTAAGTCCTCCCCTAGGTGAAACGGTTAGACCGGTTTCTGACATGTATATAATAGACCCCCATAGTGAGAGAGTTAGTCAAAACTCAATCCGATGTATCGTTTTTCTAAGTTTCATATTGTTTTTCAGCCTTATGTTTACCTGCACATGTTATGCTTTTTATTTGTATTTTCCAGTTTCTTATGTAAATAAGTCTTCTATTGCTACAGTAGAACACACGTTTAATGATCTGCCTCCTCATGAACTCTCATATCGTCTCGCTATGCGAAATAATTCTTTTATCCGCATGTTACATTATTCACACCAGACCAGCAATGCCACTAATTGTTGGGTGTGTGGTCGACTCCCCCCTTTCCAGACACCGAAGGGAGTTCTGCCACTCTTTCCTTATCCATTTTCACATAATGGTTCGTGTGGAGCATGGTCCACGTTAACGTCATCCTCAACAGATATGTCTTTTCTTAACAGTACATGTTTTCCAGACAAGCAAGGTCTTCCCCACAGAACAGGATTAGATCTAGAAAATGAAGTTTATAATGTAGGTAATTATTCTTCGAATTTCATGGTCCTGAATGTTCAGTCTGATACTACTCCAGACTTACCTGCTATGTCAGTACTACCAGTTAAAGGCGAATTATGTGTCCGAAAGAATGGTTCCGTACATGTAGGCCATAGTGATTGTACTACTATTGTCAAGTATAGTGACAGTAGGAAATCTATTTTCAAAGCTTCACGTCATTCTTATTTTGTTTGTGGTCAGACCGCATATGTTCGTTTGCCCCTCGATTGGGAGGGAACCTGTTACATTGCCTTCCTACTGCCACCAGTTTTTCTAGCCCCACCTGACTACCATAGGAATTCCCACCTAGTACATACTAGACACAAAAGAGACCTCCCGATTGTCGATTATACTGAAACTGCTCTAGAACAATACATAGATATCAATAAAGGTGTCTTCCCTTATTTAGGTACTGTCGTGAATAGTAAACTGATACGTAGATTAACGAGAACCCTTGAAGCAGTAGTGATTGAGACTACTTCTGCTCTAAGTAACTTAACCGAAGAGCAATCCTTTATGAGAATTGTCGTGCTCCAGAATCGTCTTGTCCTTGACGTCATACTGGCCGATAGGGGCGGGGCCTGTAGAGTCATCGGATCTAGTTGCTGCATTTTCATTCCTAATAACGCGCCGTCTGTTTATTCAGCTATAACCAGACTCCATAAAATTGCCCATATGTTACACCAAGATCCAGGCACCTGGACATGGTCCGGTTGGTTCTGGAATATAATTTCCGCCTGGGGATGGAAAGTATTGTCATTTCTGGGTATTGCAGTAGCGATCATATTCAGTTGCTGCCTCTGTATACAATGTGGCCCTGCGATTTGCGGCATTTGTGCTACCTCTTGTATTCCTAGTCCCAAGTCCCGTTCTAAATCCCGTTCCAAGAAAATTCGAGACGAGCAAATGATACTGTATGAAATGATAGATGGTATCATGAATATTGATGTTTCCTGATGGAAACGTAGTGACAAGGAGGGAATGTGGAAAAGTAAATTTTGCCATGTTCTGTGTCCCTACGTGTCCTCCATCTTATGTTATGTGTGCATGATTAATATGCATATGTATTCTCCCTGTTCGATTTAAGATGCAATTATAGTTGTGTCCATCTCTAGTATGCCAGTTTCCAGTTCTCGTGAATACTATGAATATCAGGCCTATGTAAAGTTACGTTGCCACGTTTCTCAGTGTGCACGTTATTTCATTGAAAAGTCCCCGTTTCTAGGCCTCAAAAGGGCCTGGACACCAGATTCAGCTCCTGTCTCCTGAACCCTCGCTGAGGAGCGATACAGCCCCCACCTGTATCCTCGACCCTTCACTTACTTCCTGCCTCACAGTGCCCGGCTCGGCCTGGCTCTGCCTACGAGTCTGCCAAGAGTATGTTATGATTCTAGTTATCAGTCCAGCCCTCCTTCTCTGCATTCCTAAGCTACTGAATCGCATCAATAGTTTCCGTCATTGTCTAGCCTTTACGTCTCCATGTAGGAGAAATACTGCATTTAATGGTCATTTAATATTCCTCAATACGCACTACATGTAGAATAATGCCTGCTCCAGTCTTAGAGTCTGTTAACCTCTCCCCTCCTGACTCTTAGTTTATATCAACATGTCCTCTAAACATTAGATACTAGATAGGGTTTAGGTACATGTCGCCCTGACTCTCCAGACTTCAGTCTCTGCTCCTAGCACAGAGTTCATAGCCCCCAGCTTCTCCTAGTAACACGTCATTGTCAGTTTGCGCGCACCATTAGGTTAGAGGTCCCGGCTCCTTAGGTAGCCCCCTCCATGTTTCCGCCCCATTTATGACATATTCTGTTACGTTTACATCACATGTCTATGTATACGCCTCCTGTTACACCCACTTTCACCCTTATCTTTCGCGACTGCTATTGACCACACCCACTGCTCCGCCTATCATATGTATTGTAATGCAACTGTTTTAGTATATATGCTTGTACATTGTTATTAAAGTTAGCGCGCTCATTCCCTGTCCCCCCCTGTAGGGCCCTGCCATCCTGTTCCCGTGCAGGTTGTCCTGTTCCTGTCCTTTATGCTGTATTAAACCTGCAAACTCCTACTACCTCGAATCTTGACTCTTATTTATTGAGCTATCTGTTATTGCTATGTCCAGTCAAACCTAGATCCGGTATTATTTATTTATATACCACAGTAGGCCCGAACTAATATCTACTCTTGAACTTTTATCTATTTTCGAACTTTTAAAATGTTTCTAACTTTTTTTCTCTTTTACCACAGCTCCTTTTCCTTTACAGAACACTACCTGCAATAAAATAGTGATCACTAATTTGCTGTCTTTTCCAGTTAGTTGAGTCCGTTCCCAGTGGGTTGCATTTCAAGTGCGACTTTAATATTTCACTTGTATGGTAGAGTGTCAGTCTTCAGGTGATTGACACTGAGAGAGGCTTTTCAGTAGAACTGAATATATTCTATGTATTTTGATGTTTTTGCCTGAGTGGCGAACTTTAGTGGGTGGCAGGAAAGCGATTTGGAAGATTCTCCACATCACAGGGATGGCTCATGATTTCATATGGACTTTTTGGAATTTGTTTTTCCTGTAGGAAGCACACTAGTGTAGAATGGTGCCGTCAAAACCCATTCCTATTGGAAGAATGTTGGGTATGAATTGGTCGGCTTTTTGGAGCACAGCTGCAAGAGGAGACTGGAGATGCCATTGTGATGGGATGTGATGTGAAAATGCACTTTATATAGCGCGCTACCACTCCAAGGAGTATCTTGGCGCTTCGAAACCTTATTACAGTACGCAGCAGAGTATCCATGGCAAAGCTAACAGTCTGCGGTGGGGGGGTCAGATTAACGCTAAGCATCCAGAATCTGATGAGGAATATATCCATGTTTTTAATAGTTTTCTGAAGATTTGCTCTGTTGCAATTGACGCAGGGATGGAGGAAATTTGTTCCATGCCTTGGCGCCAATGACTGCTATGGATTTTCCTCCTCTGGTCATCAACCTGAACCTGGGAACATGGAGCAGATTTGCAGTGGATGACCTGAGTGCCCGTGACGGATGGTATGGTCTAAAGTACTTACGCAAATACAGTGGGCCTTGATGGTGGAAAGCTCTGTATGTGATTGTGAGAACCTTAAACAGGATGCGCTTATGTACTGGAAGCCATTGTAAGGCATCAAAAGGTTGCCAAGGCTGAGGACTTCCTAGGCAGTCTAAGGACTAACCTAGCAGGTGCGTGCTGGACCATTTGAAGTCTGTGCAGGGCTGATTTATTTAGCTCTGCATACAGACTGTTGCAATAATCCAGCCTGAATGTTATTAATGCTACAGCAACCGTACGTCTGGCACTCAGAGGAAGGTCAAAAAACTTTCTGAGACCTCTAATGATATTAAAACAGACCCCTGCTACTTCTTTGGCTTGTTGGTTAAAAGACAAGGTACTTTCCCTGCCAGAACACACCCCACCACCCCCACCCATGAGCAAACAGGCAGTAAAAACAATAAAACATGCTACCTTGCCCTCCCCCTGCCAGTGCCAGGACGTGCACAGCCACCCCATCCGTTCCATACAACCCCACACACACACACCAACCCAACCGGTATTTCCCACCCACCCAGCTCCCCGCTAGACCCTGACGAACATAGCAAATCTTAGGCAAGATACTACAACAGAGCATACAGTTACCCCGCCCCAGATTCCCCCTCAACTGGATGCAAGTCCTCCGCTCCATCCCATCATCCCTAGCAAACCGCGGAGCCCACCCGCCTCACAAAACATCAGCAAGGGCATCAAAGTTCCTCCCACACCAAGGACAACATTGCAGAGTGTACAAGTACCTCAGGATGGGCCCGGCTGCGTCATTGTCTCGGGTAGTCCGGTCTCAGGAATCACTGGTGCCTCGGTGTCTGTGGTGGGCACCGTATCTTGCAGGGTGTCCGGAACCAAAGTGTCCCCAGGGAGAGACCTGATCAGAGACTCCGGGCCCGCCTCCCCCCCGGGTGGTCCCAGCAGGAGAACGCCATCCTCACCCACCATGATTCTAGGCTCTGCAGGATCCATTGAGGCAGATCGGCGCCGTCGTCTCCCGCGGCGCCGTCGTCTCCCGCGGTGCCGTCGCTGAGGGCGGGTGCCCCACGTCTCGCGGGGACCTCCTCATTCTCCCGGTGGTAGATCATCGCCGCGTATCTCGAGCCACTCCCAGACCTCCGCCGGGGATTCGAAAAAATGAGCACGACCTTGTGAGAGTACTTTGAGCGTAGCTGGGTACAAGAGCATATACTGCAGCTTCATCTCCCGGAGCTTCTGTTTCACGGCCAGGTAAGACTTCCGCTGCTCCTGTACCTGCTGGGTGTAGTCCGGATATATGGAGATGCGGCTGTTTTCAATAGTGAGGTTGTCCGTTTCCCTCGCCTCCCTCAGTATACAGTCCCGGTCCTTGTAGTTTAATATCTTGGCGATAAGCGCTCTCGGGGGTTCCCCCGGGCGCGGAGGCGGCACCAGGGCCCTGTGCGCCCGTTCGATAACAAAGACACTGGATAGTCCCTGTGGGCACAGGTGGGTCCGAATCAAAGTTTCCAGATAACGTTCGGCGTTGCCCGCCTCCAATCGTTCCGGCACACCTAGGACCCTGATGTTACTACGGCGTGCCCTACCCTCCGCGTCCTCCGCTCTCCGCTCCAGGGCATGTGTCGCAGCCGTGAGGGTCGTTACCGTTTTCTTGAGGGAGGCCACCTCACCCTGCAGTTGAGTGATATTGCCCTCAGCGTCGGAGACCTTATCCGCCACCTTATGGAGATCCGTGCGCAAGAGGTTGACATCAATAGAAACTGTCTCGATCTGCCGCTCAAGCGCAGTGTGGGAGCCCTGTATAGCTTTCAGCAGTTCAGCTCTGGATGGTTCCGCCGGCCCCTCCGCACCCTCCTCTTGGCCAGTCTGACGAGAAATTCTTTGTGAGGGCAGCCTCTGGGTAGTGTATTGCGTGATTGTGTTGGGCTGGGTGGACTTCGACATCTTGTCTTTACGCATCACCGGTGGCCACAGGACTCAACAATCATTGTCCGGGAGACTCCGAGACTTCTCGTACCCCCTGTCTCCCCGCCTCAGGGCTCCAGGCAGCTCTTCGAGGATCAAGAGGACCCCAGGCCGCAGCAAGGCAGGCCCACACACCTGCGCCGAAGGCTATGAGGACCACCCTCGCCCCCTCAGAGCAGCGGCTTCCGCGGGGGGCAGTTGAAGTCGACCACCCGCTCAGCCTTGGAGCGGTCAGGAATTGGATGGATCCAGGGGTCCCAGGAGAGCGAATACAGGATGCACCCCTCCTCCTCCGTCCAGCAAGCGGCGAGGTTCAGATCCGGCAGGCCAATGCAGGGATCAAGGGTGTCGTGATGGGCTAACACTCCACTAGTCCTCCACTCCCATGTACGTACGGCTCTTCAGGCACCTGGAGATCCGGGAGGCCTGCCCACAATGCTGAGCCCCCGCGGGGAGACCGGGCCTCCAGTCAATCACCCAAGGGCCACCAGCCAAGGAAACAGTCTCCCAGGAGCAGCCGGATCGCGATCTAGCAGCCCCCTCCCCACCAGGCCACCGGAGGGGCCCAGGGGAACCAGCACACTCCAGGGGGGCCGGGGCCCAGCAGCAGCGGAGAGAAACGGCTCCACCAAGCGTTGAGTCAGGGACACCGGGGATCGGCTCCCTTCTTCCCTTTTCCACGGCCCAACACAGAGGCGCCCAGGCACCCGGCCCCCGTAGGCGGGGGGGGGAAAGCAGCACAACGCCGCCACTGGGGTCCGTAAACCCCCGCCGCACACAGGCCTCAAGGCAGCCCGCGTCCCCGCTATGCCGCGGACAAGATGGCGGCCCAACCCCGCAGGGCCTCCGCTCCAGAGTTCAGAGCCACCGGGCGGGACACAAGGCCACCCCGCCACGGGCTCCACGTAAGCCTCCAAGTCCCGGCTCCAGGGGCATCGATCCGGGCAGGGGAGCACCCCGCAGATCAATTCAATTCAATAATAACTTTATTCGGTAGTTTTAAGAAAAACACCATAAAAGTTCACAATGAGTAAAATGCAAGTATTACAAAATATAAAATCATTAAAAAATACGTTTGTTAAAAAGTAATTAAAACGAGCAGCAACATCTCAGTTTATGTAAGCTTTTCAGTTTTGAATTTAACCTACTGTTTTCCAGTTAGCTAGCTTTCTTTCATTTATGCAAGGCAGCAGTATGGTTTATGCTCAGAGATTTGTACGATGACGTATACAAAACTTGAGAAAATGTGCAATTGCTTTGGCATAATTTTCGTTTTCAAGGTACTGAAGTGCCAGGTATGCAGGACGACACTGCCGTAGGCCCCAAAATTTCAGGATGGGCAATATCCAACGTTTACGGGGTTCAGTAAAAAACTTACAGAATAACAGTGTGTGGATAGTTGTTTGAGGGGACTGCAGATCACAGGGGCACATAGAAAATGTAGATGACCAGACATTTTGCTTTGGAAATGCAACCATTAAATGAAAGAGATCAAATCTGAAACGGGTGAGCAGCATTTTTTCATATTGTGTTAATTTGAAGTTCAAATAGGGTTCTGCATTAAACACAGTCTGCGCTAGTAATGAGTGTTGGACAGATGGTTTGTGGATCTCCGATAGTAATCGTACCTGACCCAGATAAAGAAGACATTAAAACCCCCGCCGCACACAGGCCTCAAGGCAGCCCGCGTCCCCGCTATGCCGCGGACAAGATGGCGGCCCAACCCCGCAGGGCCTCCGCTCCAGAGTTCAGAGCCACCGGGCGGGACACAAGGCCACCCCGCCACGGGCTCCACGTAAGCCTCCAAGTCCCGGCTCCAGGGGCATCGATCCGGGCAGGGGAGCACCCCGCAGATCACTCGGCAGCCTCCGGGCAAGAGGGCGGGTGCCGCGCCCCACCTCTTGTCCCCGACCGGTCCCGGACCGAGCCGATTGCTCCCAGAGAGCCCTCCGGGGCTTCACGAGCGCTGAAACGGCGGAGCCCCAGATGGCAGCAGGCTCCGCCGATGAACCGAGAACACGGCCGGCACCAGGGAGCCCAGAGAGGCCACCCCCACCGCACCCCTCCGCACCAGGCCGCGATCCCCGGCCCTGCGTAGATGGTCAGCAGGGCCCCACCGCAACAGCGCTCCCTTCCTCAGGATTCGCGGGCGCCGTCGCAACCAGTCGCCAGCCACGGGGTCTCCAGGACAAGGGGATCTCCGGCAGTCGAATTAGTCCGCTAAAGATGCATGGAAAGGATTAATTTCAGGATTTTTCGGGTCCGTCGGACGGGAGCTGGCGGAGCTCACGTCCTGCCAGCCATGTTGCCTGGCCACGCCCCCAGCAGAATTACATTTTAAGTGGTTGTGTGTCATCCACTTAAAGGTTGCTGACGAGCATTCTCTTAATGTCAGTTCCGCATTGGATTGATTTTTGCCCAGTATCAGGACCAACTGAGTGTCATCCGCATAGGCAATTGTACTGATGTTAAAAGAAGAAATTAGTTTTCACAGAGGGACCATATATACGTTAAACAAAGTGGGGCTCAGGCTTGAGCCCTGTGGAACCCCTGTTATCATGGTTTTTTCTTCAGAGCAGAAATTACCCAGCATAACGATCTGACGCCTATGCGCCAGGTAGTTTTTAAACCATTCGAGCATGGTTCCTGCTATGCCTGCCGTAGCAAGGCGATGTAAAAGGATAGCGTGGGAAACCCTGTCGAATGCTGCAGAGAGATCTAATAGGATCAGGACAGCCATCTTTCCCTGGTCCAGTGCAGCACGAATGGTTTCAGTGGATGACAGAAGTGCAGATTCGGTGGAGTGGTGGGTCCTAAAACCTGCTTGACATGGGTGCAGGATGTCATTTTCTTCCAGAAATGCTGTCAGTTGTTTGTTGACATATGAATCTGTGATTTTGCAAATGGCGGGAAGAAGAGAAATGGGACGTAAATTGGACAAGGTTGTAGGGTCCTGTATAGCCTTTTTTTGCAGTGGTCTCACTGCTGCCACCTTCCATTGTGGGGGAATCTCCCCTGATTGGAAGGACGAGTTGATGATGGAATTTATGCAGGGATTGACCTCATAGATTATCGATTTAAGCAGTACAGGGGGGCAGGGGTCGAAAGGCGATCCTGATTTAAGGGCAGATATTCCCTGAAGGGAATCTTCTAAGCTAATGTAACTAAAGCTTTCCCATCTGGGTTGATGCAGGTTCAAATCCATTTCATCCCCAAGCTCTTCTTTCTCAAATTGGGGAAAGTCTTTAGTGAGGATGTCTATTTTTTGGGTAAAATAGTTGGCTATATCATTACACAGAGTCTGGGAGGGAGGGATCTCTTGGTTTAGAGTTTTGGGCTTAGTGAAGCTATTAACGATTTTAGAAATTTCTTTTTGTTTGTTGTTTGATGCTTCAATGCGGGCGGTAAAATACTTGATTTTTGCAATTTTAATAGAGGCATGATATAATCTCCTGGCACTCTTATATATCTCCTTAGCTTTATTTTCATAGCACCGTCGCCATTTTCGCTCTAAAAGTCTAACTTCTACTAATTGCTCTTTAAGTTAGCCTGAGTACCAGGGAGCAGATAGTTTCCTTTTCCCTCTGGTGCCAGTTCTTTCTGGGTTTCTGATCTTATTCCCAATCTCTGTCACACACCTCTCAAACCTCTGATAGTCCGTCGTGGTGTTCCCTGAGAGAGTTGGTTTACTCTCCTTGGCCCATCTACCAAGGTCAGGGTGCTCCAAAATTTTCCCCCAACTTGGTAGGGTTCTTCCCTTATTATCTGCCTCTTTAGAGGTTGTCTCATTCCCCTTTAATTCAATATTAAATTCGAAATAGAAGTGGTCCGTCCAAACTTGTGGTGCGGGGCTTTTAACCGTCATTTCATCTAGGTTGGAACCAATGCAATCGAGGGTATGTCCCGCCTCATGAGTTGCTTCTAACGTCCTTAGCATAAGTCCCAACACCTGTAACGTTTCTTTGAAACTGGAGGCGTGCAGATCATTCGGATCATCTAAATGGAGATTCAAATCTCCTAGGAGGGTGAAATTAGCATACCTGAGGGTCAGATCACCCAGCACTTCCCCTACGCTGGCAAGAAACTGCGTGGGATGGCCAGGAGGGTGGTATAACAATGCCCCCGAAAAGGTAAAGGTGTTATGCACTTGTATGCAGAAGTTCAAGCTCTCAGCTCCTCTAGTGTCTGGAAGCTCCCTAACTAAGCATTTCATAGTGTCCCTGTGTATAATAGCCAATCCGCCACCACGCTGTTCTACACAATCTTGTCTACAGATAGCGAACCCAGGAGGTAGGGCACATACTATATCTGGGTTAGACCACTCACGAAGCCAAGTTTCTGTAATAAATAAGCAATCAAGCTCATTTTCAATGATCAGGTCAAATATGTGGAGAGAGTTTTTACACATAGATCGTGCATTAATCAGACCACACTTCATATATTTGGGTGTCTCTTTCTTAATAATCAAATGATGGGGTTCCAAAGTGTGTCTACAGGCAGGACAGCTAGTAGGGCCTACCCATTTATCTACATTAAGTGCATGATCACAGTTAATGTGTCCAATTTTATTCAGTGCTAAAATATCCCCTCTAGATAAAGTTGTCACCTAAGCATGATGGTTGGCCCTAGGCCCGCCCTCGGCGCGGACGAGGGCAGACGGGCTGGACTCAGGCGCGACAATGGCGCGCTCGCTGCGCGAAGCGATGGCCATCTTTCTTTGTAGTCCCTTCTACAGCGCAAGGGCCCTGGGCCTTGTAGTTTCCCACCGGAATTGTGAGGGGGCTGATCCCGCGTCACCGGCCACAGTACCTAATCGTCTGTGAGCTCGGTGGGGCACGCGTAAGTAATGCAGTATGTAGATTAAGGCAGTGGGCTGAATAAAAATCACAAATTACGCCGCAAATGAAAACATAAAATAACACAATGTTTAAAAATGCAGGCAGGCTACCACCCGGCTTCCGCCTCGGGTGCAAAGATTAATTAAGCGCTAATGGCAGGAACAGATTGGTGGTATTCACCAGGCTACCGCCTCAAGTGTAAAAAGGAATCTTTTTTTGTATGTGATCTAGTTGCCTTTGAAGAGTGGGTTGAGTTTTTTTGGGATAAATAGAGGCCATGTGTGCTATCAAGTTGCTACTTGTCATTGCTGTGTTAGTTGCTGTTAATTGAAATCACTGTCCACAAATGATCTTGCAGCCTTTTGATGATGCACTGTTGCAAGCCTAATAGAAAATTGTAAACCAAGAAAACTCCTTAATGAATTCATATACATCTGTCACTTTTATGCACTGATGCATGATTGGATTTTTTAGTAGTCTTTCCCATGATGTAATTGTATGTTTGGGGCATGACCTCTTCCTTTAAATTATGGGGAATTGGTGTTCGTGTCTGCATTTTATTTCTGAAGGCTTGCAACAGGAGGTTTACCCACACACATCTCTGTAGAGTATCCTTATTTGTATGTTCATGGTGGGATGGATGTTCTTTTGTAGAATTTACTTTTGATTGCTTGACAAAACTAATGCCATTTGTCCTCTGCAGGGGTATCTTGGGAAGCGCTCCCTGATGAGCTTTTTCTCAGCATCTTTTCCTACTTACCGTTGACTACCCTTCTGAAGGTTTCACGGGTCTGCAAGAGGTGGCATCGTCTTTCGTGAGTATTTACATCACTCCAAACAAATATTCACAGAAGGAACAGATTAAAAAAAACAAAGACAAACACATTAGATTTATTCTGCGCCCGCTTCTTTATTGGGCCCGCCTGTGGCGCACACCAGAGCTAGAGTGCTACGCAGACGGCCTTAAAGAAGTTATGAACTTGCAGGGGTCTCACAAAATTGTCTGGCTCTCTAAAATGAAGGAACTCCTTACGGCCATTGGTTTATGGGTAGTGTGGGAGTCTGGTGCTTCAATATCTAAACTGGAAGTCAAGCGGGCCTACTGGCTGTGGGTCGACGCCCAAGAATCTAGAGCGGATAACTTGGGTAGACTTACTGATGAGTTTCGACTGCATAAGACCGTACCCTTGCTTGAACCCTATATGGACTTCATTAGAAAACCCAAAGATTGGGCTTTATATGTTCAGTTTAGAATAGGAACCCTACCAGTCCGTGAACGCACCTCAAAATGGAAACCCCCCTACCAAACGCTTGCCACCTGCCCGCTCTGCAGCACTGAGCTGGAATCCATTCCACATGTCTTTTTTTTGTTTGCAGTGCCTACAAAAAGTCCAGATCCAAATGGCTAAAACCTGTCTGTCGCCTACTTGAGACCAGAGGCTATGCCCCAGTGTTAAGAATTTTACAATCTAACCCTAATACAGTATTGGCGTGTGGGGTAGCCAAATTTCTTAGCTGGGCATGGGTGATCAGATGTAAAGCTATGTGATGAATTTCTTTTTAGGTAATCTCCTGTTCTTTTCTTTTTTTCTTAAACAACTCAAAGCTGTAAATGGTTTAATACTGTTTTATCTTGTCTTTTTAATTATTTATTAAGTGTTTTTATTAATAACATGAATTGTATTTTTATTATGTGCTTTTAAGATATTTCTATATCGAAATAAAGCTTTGTACTCACATTAGAAAGGAAGGATATCTACAAAAACAAAAGTAAAGTATACAAAAACATAGAAAACCATTCATGAAAAAAATCCATGAGTTAAGGTTTCGATAAGAGATGGGATTAGGGATGTTTAAGGGTTTTGTTTAGGTTATGTTTTTGGGCCAGTATTAGAGTAAGCTAAACCAAACAAGTGCCAATACTGAACACTACTTACCATACACTTTTTAAATGGTACTAGCGCACAAACATCACAGGTTCCAAAACAAAATCAATTCACGTATTCTTTTTATTTTCAAACTTTTAGCTAATTTTAGAAAATACATATCAATACATTAATAAACTCAATAGAAAAATGCAACCACCAATTCAAAACAATATATACAAACACCATTACGACACCACATTCATTCAATATTTTTCTTCAGCCATTCCACAATCATTCCAGACACAATACTCCACTCTACTCCAAACTCTTTCCTTCTTCAGTCATCCAGCGTGTCACATTGCCTGCACGTTATCCAGACCTGCATTCACAGCACGTACCTAAAGCTCTACCCCCTCCAAGGCAGAATTCCTGTTATTTACCAAGATCAACAAGCAAGAACAAAAACCTGGCTCAATGACATGGACCTTAACTGCTTTGAACCCCAAGATTTACTGCATGCCAAGTCCATTAGATTTCACCTAGACACAAGCTTCACCCTCAAGGAACCCATTGCCAGAAAAAGATAGACTGCCTGGTTCTAGCCATCTCTTCTGAATAAAGTGAAGCTGTACTCGAAAGACTTCAGAACTTCTGCTCACAACCATGCACTCTTATCTGAATGGTGGTAATTCCCTGCCCCACATCTTGCTAAAACCCACATTGGCAGCTCTCTTTAAGGGCATATTACGTTCTGCAGCAAATCTCATCCATGACCGCACGAAATAGATCACCACCACCAGAGTGATGAAACTCCAACCATCTTTAAAACCAGTTGCATTCTTTTCAGAGGCCATTACAGCTGGCACCCCCGCCTATGTTGCAGGCATGCTCAAAATCTATGGTGTCTCTCTGCAGACCTACATTCTGGATGCCATAAGACTGTTAACCAAGAATTAAAAAAATACGGCAGTGAGCATTTTTCATCTATTGCACCGAAAATGTGGAACAACATCCCTTTGTAGATCAGGACCGTTCCAACGCTGCTCCAATTTTAGAAAAAAGTTGAAGATTCTCCTTTACACTACATCACAGTGCAGGGACAGTACACTTCTGCTCCCAGAATTCAGCTACCTATTATATCACTCGTTGACCATATCCTTTCCCGAGACCCTGTGCAGCGCTGTCCTGTCTTTTGGCTAGGTGTGTGCTTTAGGAAATAATACATGCATACAAAGTATGGTGTGAGGTATGATTTAAGGAATATGGTTTAGGGTTAGAATAAGGGACTATATAAGGAAAGGTGTAGTGGTTTGCGTCCATGTTAGTGTTAAAATAGACACTAGGTTTTGAGGAAGGATGGGGTTAAAGTTATGTGCGGTTTAGGTAATGGGGCAGGGTTAAGTATAGGTGTTGGTGCTAGTGTAAGAAGGAAATGCAGGAGAAGGGTGGCACAGCTAGTGATAGAGGTAGACCCATATCTTCGTATACAATGACAGACAATATGGTGTCAGGGGGAGTAAGGATTCAAGAGAAATCAGCTTAAAGGTTAATATTTTTCTATGTTCAATTCACAAATGTTGTGGTAAAAATGCAACTTTTGTTTTGGTATTCCCTCAGACATGCACATAGGTCACAACTTTAACATCTAATGTTCTGAAATCAAAATGTTTGTGTTTTGTCTATATATATATATATATACACACACACACACAATCGGAGTGTTCCCCTATTACATCAGATCCACTGTCTTCAGATACTACATTGGAAATAAGTTAAGAGTAGAGTTATTAATTTAAATACGGTTGTGGCAACTTGATAAAACAAGCATTGGCAAAACCACTAGGACTGGCTAGCGTTTTAAGTCCTGACTAAATTTAATTTGACAAATCCATATTGATTAAAAAAAACAGCTGCGTCGAAAAACATAGAACAATTCTTTCTATATATAGTGCATCTGTGAGACCGAATTCTGTGCGTTTGGTGTACTTTTGAGATGTTGAATCCCTCATTCATTACAGTGCAAGCACTCCAGACAGCCAATAGCATAAGGTGAGAGAAATACTCCTCAGGTTGAGCCACAGCCCAGTATATTTGAATGTTTTGGTAACAAAAGGTCTTGTGGTCAGTTGTGATAGCAAGTCGGGCCTAATAAAAATGGAAGTGGGGTATGAGGGTCTTCCTCATCCCATGGTCTGGGGTCCCAAGATTTAATGGCTCTGCTTTAGTGAAATGTAACCCAATTATTGTTTCTTGTATTTCATTCCACCTCAGTTATTTTGACACTTTAACCAAAATCAGTAGCTCTTTTCATTGGTACAATCTCATACTGTGGATTTTAAGTTCCTCCTCATCCCTGTTATTTAGCTCCGCCTAGTTATTCTGTTCTGGCCTGCATTTACTTACGTTTGCAATCTGCCGGTGCTTGGAAACAAACCACTTCAATGTAAGATGAGTACAAAATTACTTCATGTTTGTGGTAGGAACACTTTTGAGCGAGAGAGTGACACTTCTAAAGGACCAGACGGTTTAATTAATATTGAATTAAGTAAAAGAAAACGGAAACAATTTAAAGTGGGGAAACATACAGGACACAATATGATTTGGTTAGCACAACTCAGACATAGGACACATTCTTACCTATTCTGCACTGTGGGCTCTCCTCCCCAGGCATTTCTGGTCTTAGGCATACATTATTCAGTCCTGATGAGTCAGTCAGTCAGAAATACTTTTATTTGATCTTGTTAAAAATCCTAAAAGAGTGGAAGAAGTTCTATGATACAAACATGTTAAAACAAAAAAATGCGTAATTAGATAAATTGATGAGGGTTAAAAAGGTGCTAAAAAAAATGAAAACACACTGCTGTCATGACCTGGATAATCATCCATAGATAATACATTAGATAAAACTTTCATATTAAAAGGAAATTTTGAACAGAGAGAGGCGGTACTGTACACCAGGGGCCCAGAAATTATGTTGGTGCAAGAGAAGAACAAGGGTCCAAGCGGTCTTAACTGGACCTCTCCAGTTCATTCATGTTTGTTGTCTAATTCTTTGGCTGCCATTTTCCAAAGCATAATGGCTTTGCAAAAAAGTTCAATGGAGTGGCCTCCAAGACATTGTATGACTGCCGCTCTGCATGTCCGTAGCTGATTTTTTATCAACAACTTGCGGAGGACCCTTTTCCGAATTTCTAGAAGTGTGGGGCAGATGCATAGAAGATGTAAGAGGCTCTCTTCTCCTTGTCCACACAGCCGGCATTCTTTTGTTAACCATACTTGTTTCCATTTTGGGGTTAGGTCCTTCGTGGGGAATGACCCCAACCGTAACATAGTAAGATAATGCTTTTTATGTTGTGAGAAGTGATCTAACAAGTATGGTTGTGGTTTAAACAACTGATGAGAACTAATCACTGCCCAAGCGTGTTTTTTCTTTGAGAATGCAGTTTTGTCCATTAGCTGTGAAATTTGTTTGATTGCGCTGTTTACTGCCTTTTTGAAGCCAGAGAGGGAAGTATTTATGTGCCATGCCCCTTCGAGGTGTAAGTCCTTGAGTGAACCTTTTAGGACCGTGGCGATGGAATTATTTAGCCTCCCTTGCTTTTCGATTTCTTCCCAGCAGGAGTGGGCTAATGTGTTATCTTCTAGACCCTCAAATGGGATCGAAACGTTGTTCACCTGTAGTACCATGACTATTGCGTTGTCATTTATTTTAATAACAATAGCATTGGTACCTTAATAGACGTGACACCCTTTGTTTATTTTTACGTAGTCACTTGTCTTGTCTGAGTTGGGCTAACCAAATCATATGGTGTCTTGTATGTTTCTCTCTTTAATTGTTTCTGTTTTCTTTAACTTTTTTCAATATTAATTAAATTGCGTTATTACTTCATCAGTGATGTCATAGAAATTATTTGACTTGTAAGTTTATTTTTGTATGAAGTTTTGTTGAAAGGGACCGCCTGTTCCTCTATAACTAACTATACCCATGGTCCTTGACCTATTCTTGAGTTCCCTTATCAATGAAATTATCAGAGAGCGAGTGATCGCACGAATAATATGTACATTTTCATCTTTATTTGATGATCCCTCATATTCTTTCCTGGCTAGGTTTGATGAGTCACTTTGGCACAGTCTCGATCTGACAGGTAAAAGTCTGCTCCCAGGAGTTATTGGTCAAGTGCTTTCTGCTGGCATTGTTGCTTTTCGTTGCCCACGAGCCTGTGTTGCTGATCCATTGTTTAAAACCTCCAGGTAAGGACACCAGGGTTGTGCAACCATAAAGCACAGTATTTATTTTGTCTATTGTGCTGTTTTAAAAAAAAATAATTTACAAAGCAGATAATCACTTTCTGGTGCACTCCTGTGGTTGTGATCATTATCTTAATTGCCAGTTCTGTGTAGTTGATTGCAGAAGGAAGGCCTATTGTAATGCACATATTGAACATAGATTTAGGAGCATGTCCCATCCAGTTTGTAGTCTTTAATATCTATTTCATTGTTTGGATCACAAATGATCACAAAGCTGTGACTTCCACCTTGATAATGAAGTTTCCAGAGTAGCTTCCTTGCTTGTGCTGGAAATAACCTGATGTAGCAGTAAACACGAGAATCTGAAATTTGATGAAAATTTAAATAAGACTGTGACACTTTTTAATCACAGCCTTTTGTGGGAGTTTTTCAAAATATTTTTATTGCCAAATTTTAAAATCGGTAACAGTACAGTTGTGTTCATTAATACAGGAGGTCATTTACTCAGTACACTGTCTCAAAACATCTGTCTAATGTACATTATTGGAATGACACAGTGTCCATTAAAATAGTCAACAATTGGTCATTGAGTGCCATAGATTGGTTGGTGTTATCTCTTATATGTTGGCCCCATTTGGTTACACTTGAGCCTGTATTGATATATATGTTTCATAGTGCGACCAGGTGCTGTCTGGCTTATTTCATGTCTTTACTACTACACTGTGTTCAATCATTTAGCATTACTTGATGCTCTGGGTGTCATGGTCATAGGGACCACCTTAGAAATATTGCAATTGTATTGCACATTCGGAGAAGGCAATGCAGTTTCTGTTTATTGAATACAACTCCATTAAAGCAAACAAAAATAATAAGAAAACCATAATGTCGCTCGGTGGGTAAGTATAGGTCTGTTGTCCGGAAGATGTCCTACAGGTCAGTTGGCCAGTGGTATGAGGCTGTCGGTCCAAGGGGATTTGGGGGCTGGGAAGGAGGTGTTGGGGGTTTATCAAGCCATCAAGCCAGACCAAGAGACCGGCACAACCAATCGACGCCGAACAGGCGGCCGAGATGGAAAGAAAGAAGAGAAGACTCGAGGCAGAGATGGAGAACATCCTTCAGCGAAAGAAAGATTTCGACGAAAGGATGAAAGCGTATACAATTCCGTCGAAGCCAAATCCACCGGTGGTCGAGTTCGTCGAGGAAGAAGAGGAGTTCGAGGTCGAAGGACCGTCGGAGAGCCAGAAAGATCTGGCATATCGAGAAGAAGAGACCCTCTACTACGAGGAGGAGGAAGATGACGACCAGAGGACTTTTCAGGGCTCGTCATACTCTGACACACAGGACCTAGAGTTGCAGGACCTCGAAGCCGAGAGTCCAGAAGAGGGAGTGGACACATATCCGGCGAGGCCCTCGCCGCCCGACGACATTGGACTTTACAATGAAGTCGTCAAGAACGCAGCAGCAGCGTTCAAAGTAAAACTCGAGGAGGAACAGCCGAAGGCGGATTTCCTCATGGAAACACTGCTCCCAATACAAACTAGGAGCCAGTGCCTGCCATTGCTCGAAAGCATTAAAGGACAAGGGAGAGAGACCTTCAAAGAGCCTGCGACTTGTAAACCCGTCACACCCAGGACGGAGAAGAAGTACAAGCACTCCCCCAAGTACCCACCCTACATCCAGGGAACGGTCACTGCAGACTCCATCATTGCGGCAACAGCAAGGAAAAGGGCCAATGTCCCGACAACTTCAAGGCCCCAGACAAGGAGAGCAGAAGGATGGACCTGACTGGGAGAAAGATCGAGAGGAATGCCGCAACGCACTGGCGCATGGCCAATTCCAACGCTCTGCTGAACAGACACCAATACCAGATCCTGGATGACCTGGGCCAGTTAGTCAAACACCTCCCACAAGAATACCAGCAAAGAGCTACGCACCTGGTAGAGGAGGGGAAGAACGTGGCAAATTCTTGCCTAAAAACAGCACTGGACGGTGCAGACACAGCCAGCAGACTTATGATGCTGGGCATCACGGAAAGGAGACAAGCCTGGCTCAGAATATCAGACTTTAAACCGGAGGTGCAACACAGCATCCTGAACACCCCGTTCAACGACGAAACAGTGTTCGGAGCACCAGTGGACGAAAAGCTCACCCAGCTGAAAAAGGACAACACCGCAAGATCCATGGGGGCCTTGCAATTCAGAGGAACAAAGAGAGGAACCCCGTCACGGAGACCAAACTGGAGAGGGAGAAACCAACCGGGAACGTCGCACCAAACTTTCCACCAGGCACACCAGGGCGACACCCAGACACAACAAGGCCAGCAAAAATAGCACTGGCAATACCAACAGAGGGGCCAGTCCTTTCGCGGGAATGGGAATGGCCGGGGAAACAACAGAAGAGGTGGACAACAACCCACCTCCAAGGGACTCTGACACACTACTAGTGCACACCCTCTCAAAAACTCCAGGGGTGGAGCACAGATACAACAAAGAGGAGTGGCTCAGACTAAACATGCAAGAGCACGTAACACCGCTGGGTGGAAGACTGAACCGTTTCTTCCAGAGGGGAAGAAAGTAACTACAGACAGATGGATTCTCAACACCATACTGTACGGATACTGCATAGAGTTGGAAAAAACATCACCAAACAGAAAACCAAAAAGAGCACTAGCAAAGAAGGAACTAGAGCTACTTCAAGGGGAAGCACAAGAACTCCTGCTGAAGGAGGCTATCGAGCCTGTACCTCCCATAGAGGGGAACAATGGGGTGTACTCCACGTACTTCCTGGTACCAAAGGTAGACGAAACAATGAGACCCATCCTGGACCTAAGGTTCCTCAACAAATACATAAAAACCCAAAAATTCAAAATGACCTCCCTGCAAGAGGTCCTTTCACAGATACAAGGCGGGGACTTCATGGTCACCATAGACCTCAAAGATGCCTACCTGCACATCCCAACGAACAGGCGGCACAAACATCTTCTTAGATTTGTCATCGACACAGATCACTATCAATTCACGGCACTGGCATTCGGACTGAAATCAGCACCAAGGGGCAACCACACTTAAGGAGGGAAGGGATCCACGTATACCCTTACCTGGACGACTGGCCAGTAAAGGCAAGATCATACAAGACATGCAAACGGCACGCACAGGGAGTGGCCGATACACTGATGGCCCTGGATTTCTCCATCCACTGGGGAAAATCCTCACTGAACCCAGAACAAGTGAACATTTTCCTGGGTGCGCAGATCAACACCGTACAGGAGAAGGTGTTCCCCAGCGAGAAGAGAATGCTGACACTGGTGAAGGAAGAGCACCTCTACCAGAAGGGGCGTCCTCTGACCGTGAGGACGGCGAGCAAGATAATGGGCATGATGGCCTCATGCATACACATAGTGCCGAATGTACGACTCCACATGAGACCACTCCAGGAGTGGCTACAGGACCAATGGTCACAAGCTACAGGTTGTTGGGAAGACTTAGTGGTTGTAACGCACGCAGTGCACAAGGAGATATCATGGTGGAACAAAGGAAACATAACAAAAGGGAAGCCTCTAACACCACCAACACCAACTGTGACCATCACCACAGACTCCTCCCAGAAGGTATGTGGAGCACACATGAAAAAACTCAGAGGGAGGGGCCTGTGGACACCAGCGGATGCGGTCAAACACATCAATTACCTGGAACTAAAGACCGTGTTCCTCGCACTAAAGGCATTCCTGACGAAGCTGTACAACCAAATAGTGTTTATCCAGACAGACAACACAACAGCGATGTTCTACATAAACAAGCAGGGAGGAACACAGTCAGCCCCGCTGTCAGAACTAGCGCAGGAAATATGGAAATGGGCCATCCTACTAAAAATAGATCTACTGGCGATTTACCTGCCAGGGAAGGACACCGTGGAAGCGGACTGGCTCAGCAGACCGACATCGGCTTCACACGAATGGGAGCTCAATGCCCAAGAGACAAGGAGATTGTTCGACAGGTGGGGGAACACCAGCGATAGACCTGTTTGCAACACGCCAGAATGCAAAATGCCAGCACTTCGCATCCAGGCAACCAGGGGAAGGGTCACTGGGGAATGCCCTATGGATAAGCTGGTCAAAGACATTTGCTTATGCTTTTCCGCCGATCCCCCTGATACACAAGGTACTTGGCAAGTGCAGAACGAGCAACATGAACCTGATACTGGTGGCACCACAGTGGGCCAGGCAGACCTGGTAATCACAGATTATGGAGATGACACAGAGTGCACCACACAGATTTGGGAGAAGGAAAGACCTACTCTCCATGGAAAATGGAGAGGTGTTGCATTGAGAGCCAGAAAGCCTCAGCCAGGCAGCCTGGCTCCTGAGGACATAGTTCGCACACCTTAAATTACCTGAGAGCACCCTGAAGGTACTTCGAGAGGCAAGAAGACCTAGCATGCGGAAGTGCTACGTGCCCAAATGGAAGAGGTTCACACTATGGTGCAGCGCTTAAACTAGAGGAGAGACAGGGAAAAGCTTCTTTGCTTCACAAATTGTAAAAAGATTCTTGGAAGGTGCAAAGAGGATTGCACCGCCAAAGAGGTTACCAGCACCAGCGTGGAACCTCAACCTAGTACTGACGGAACTCATGAAAGCGCCCTTTGAACCGATCCATACGGCCTCCCTACAAATGCTAACCTTGAAGACAGCTTTCCTGGTGGCAATCACCTCGCTGCGCAGGGTGAGCGAGCTACAGGCGTTAACGCTACAAGAACCCTACATACAAATTCACAACAATAGGGTGGTTATGAGAACAGACCCACACTTTTTGCCAAAGGTGGTGTCAAAGTTCCACATCAACCAAACTATTCAAATACCTAGTTTCTTCCAGAAACAAACGACAAACGCAGAAAGGGCACTGCACACTCTGGACGCCAGACGAGCAGTCATGCACTACATAGAGAGAACTAAGGATCACAGAAAAACAAAACAATTTTTTGTGTCATTCGCAGACAGTTTCATGGGAAAAGCAGTTACTAAGGGGACAATTGCACGATGGCTCGCGCAAGCAATACAATTTTGCCGCAAACAAGCTGGGCAAGAACTGGCAGAGGGGCCGCGGGCCCATTCAACCAGGAAAAAGGGAGCAACAATAGCCTTCCTGGCTAACACTCCCATTCAGGACATATGCCTGGTGGCAGCATGGGCTTCAGTGCACACGTTCACAAGGCACTACTGTGTGGACATACAAATGAACAAAGAAGCACAAGTAGGATAGAAGGTGCTTCAACACATTTTCAAAAATCAAAGCACATCTTCCACCCAGCCGCACAATGATAAAACACCGCTACAAAGTCAATGAACAGCATAGTGATTCAAGAAAGATTCACGCTGCAAAACGAATAGTTTCTTACCGGTCGGTGTAGTTTTGCAGCTTGAAGATCTTTCTGGATTCACTAACGAACCCACCCACCTCCGCCAGAAAGATGAGACTGGAATAAGAGGTGGTAAAAACGGGGCAAAGACTTAAACAGACTTTTGAAGAAAAAAGCGGTGAAACAAATATTCAAACATTGCCATACTATTCGGAAACTAAACACAAACGGGGAAAAAAAGAATCCGAAGATGGCACCCAACGGTGGGAGCTTCCACAGAAAGCATGCCGACGTCACAGGAAGGACACCAAAAGGTGGGACGTTGACGCCCACCTGGGCTACAAAAAAAAAAAACAAAGAAAAGACTACCATTCCGGAACCAACCACTAGACCGCGGAATAATGCACAGCATAGTGAATCTAGAAAGATCTTCAAGCTGCAAAACTACACCGACCGGTAAGAAACTATTCGTTCCCTGTCTAGTTCTCTTTTTACTCCCACTGTTTGTCCCATGCAGTGGCCACAAATCACAAACTTAAATGCATCCCATCAACGAGGGAGTCCCTTGCCGTGTCTTGATTAACCCCAAAATAATCTGAGACAGTTGTATGAAGTGTCTCTAAAACGGGCATCCTCCAACAATTTTTGGCGGCGAACGTTTTCATATTCATACTTCGCGAAGGGCGTATGAAGTAGACGCGCGGGTCTACGTTCCATCACTAAACACCCCTGATGAAGGACGTTGTCCGAAATGCATTGGGTGATGATGAACTTATTATGAATTAAATGTCACACCAGCTTTGAAATATGAAAACGTTCCACTTTAATGTGATGATTAAAGAATTCACGTGAAAACAACATGGAATAAAAGATGAAATAATCCACTACAGTATTGATTTGAACTTCATTGGAACAAAATTTGAAAAAACGGAATTCGTTCATATTGGTTGTGCTCAGGGAGTTGGCACTTATCCTAGGTGTCGCGGACAATACATAGTCTGACATTTGACATCTTAGAAGCAAAGCAAGTGTGACAACATAAATATGGAATTTGAAGGCATCTTAAGTTATTGCCTGGATCTTCATGACCCTCCCAAAATCGGCTTACGACTTTCAAATATGGAAAAACTGCTTTAATGTACTCTTTCCAAGTGGAAGTAAGTTCTAATGTTTAGTCCCTCCTAGATGTTTATGGTAAAGGTGCATGCTTGTGAAGTATCTTGATTGGCGGAGGGGCGGCTCCTGATTTTCTTGTACTTTTCCCTTTTATGGTGGACCATAAGAGATGGTGCCTCTGGGCCAGATGTTTCCTCAGGGTTTCGCCACGCTTGTAATGCTTGTAAGTTCAACCCTAGACCAATCTCACTGTTCTTTGGCTTGTATTCATTCTGTGAGCTAGCCCTAGCCACCATTATTTATTTATTTATTTTTAAAGTTTTATATAGCGCGAACAAGATCTTTGCAGATATCAGAGCGCTTTACAGAAACAGTAGGTAGGATAGACAAACTGTTGAAAACAGTATAGAATTCGGTAGGGAGTGAATTGCTAATTAGGGTAGCAATCGCACAAGAGTATGCACACTAATAACAATCAATAAGCAATAATATAGAAGCCGTGCAATGTCGACTCGAATAAGATTATAGCACCCCAGAGGGTGAGTAAACACACTGTTGAAAACAGAATAGTAGGCAGTAGTGAGTGGATTGCAAGTTAGTAAAGCACTCAAGTCATAGTGTACAGCCTTAATAAACAATCAGGAAACCAATAATATAGCATCCGTGCAGTGATTTTGGTCCAGTAGCAGCCATAAAAGAGTCTAACATAGATAAGCATCCAGGTAGCCGATAATATAGGAGCCATGTACTGTCATTGTTCCAGTAGCAATAGGGTTCAGGTGAACTTAGCCATAAGGATGGCTTTTAGCTCTTTCTTGAAGAGTACAGAGGAGGGGATAAGCCTAGTTTCTGGCGGTAGTGCATTCCAGATCCTAGGTGCCATACCTGAGAAGGAGCGTTTGTATGTTTTTTCCTTCCGGATTCTATGAGGTTTAAGGAGGAGATTCTTGGTGCTTCTGTTGGATCTTGAGCCTCCTGATATAGTCAGCTTGTGAGTGAGGTAGTTGGGTGACTTGTGGTGTACGGCCGAATGTGTCATACAGGCAATTTTCAGCGGAACTCTGGCTTCAAAAGGCAGCCAGTTCAGGGCTTTTAAGTCAGGGGATATATGCGAGTGTTTTCTTGAACCAGTGATGAGTCTCGCGGCCGCGTTCAAGGAGGCTCGTAGGGGCGCCGTTGTTGTTAGGGGGAGCCCGCTGAGAGCCACAATTCCGTAGTCTATGCGAGGAATGACTAGGGCTTGTACAACAATTCGGAAGTCCTTGGGTGGTAGGAAGGGTTTGAGTTTTCTCAGCGTGTTGATTTGGAAGTTGGCTCCCTTAGTTGCTTTGCTAATAAGCTGCTGCATGTCGAGATTGGAGTCAAGTGTGATGCCAAGGGATTTCGCCGAGTCCACGATGGTGGGCTGGACATTTAGAGCGGTTAGATGATTGAGCCAGGTTTGGGTGATGGCCTTTTTCGCAGGAGTTGAGATCAGAAGGAACTCAGTTTTCAGAGCATTTAGTTTAAGGTGATTGTCGGCCAGCCATGCCTGGGTGTTTCTTAGTGTGGCATTCAAAAGTTTAATGTCTTCAGGGGATTGAAGCTTGAGGTAGAGCTGAGTGTCATCAGCGTACATATGGAAGTGTACATTTGATGCTTGAAGCAAGGTGGTGAGTGGTTCCATGACGAGGTTGAACAATGTGGGGGATAGGGAGGAGCCTTGCGGGACTCCTAGTGTTACGGGTACAGGCGAGGACAATGCGTTGTTGATCTTGAACTTCTGAGACCTGTTGTGCAGAAAGGAAGTGAACCATTTGAGAACAGTCCCGGATATGCCCATTCTGGTGTTTAACAGCTCCAGTATATTCTCGTGTTTGACCGTATCAAATGCTGAGGAGAGGTCGAGGAGGATGAGGAGGCAGGACTCATTGTGATCAAGGATTTGGAGGGCGTCATCAATTATGTGAGTCATAGCCGTTTCCGTGCTATGTTTTGCTCTGAATCCTGATTGGTGAGGGTTGAGGAGGTCAAACTGCTCAATGTGTTTTGTCAGTTGGAGTTGTACGCATTTTTCTAGCAATTTGGCCAGAGTGGGGATATTGGTGATAGGTCGGTAATTGTTTAGGTCGGCCGGTTCAGCTGTGGGTTTCTTGAGTATAGGCGTGACTTGCCCTATCTTGAGGGAGTCTGGGGTGAGTCCTTGTTGCAAGGAACAGTTGATGATTTTAGTCCAGAGTGGGAGGAGCAGGGGGGTGAGGGCTTCAACAGCGTTGGCAGGTAGGGGGTCTGTGAGGTGATTGGCGGGTTTCAAGGTGCCGAGCAGCTTGTGAATTGATTCTTCAGTATAGGTGTCGAAGGACGTCCATGAAGCGTTGTTTTTAGGTTGAGTGTTAGTTATGCATATGGAGCAGGAGTATCGACTTACATCCTTGAGGAGATCACTTCTTATATTGTCGGTCTTTTGCTTGAAGAAAGCAGAAAAGTCTTCGCAACTTGGAATATCCTTTGTTGAGCTGTTAGGTTGTAGAGGTTGCGTCTTGGTTTGGGTTTTTACTAACTCGAAGTTTTCTTGGTCGGTTTTTTGCTTGATCCAGCTGTTGGCTAAAGAAGACTGATTTCGAGCGTTTGATTTTTCTGAAGTAAGCGTTTCTCTTACTCTTAAGCGCTCGAAGGTGCAGTGCTGAGGGGTCAGATCTCCACGTGCGCTCTGCCATGCGCATAGCACGTCTGTCTTCATTGAGTCTACCATCATACCATGGGTTCGAGTTCTTGGTGGCGACTCTTCATTTGCAGGGGTGCGGCTTCATTGATTATTGCAGACATAGTGTCTAGGTAGAGGTCGGTCAGTGAATGCACATCAGAGACGCCCGTCGTGGGAAGAAGGAGACTGCCTGTGTGGGCAGGCAAGGAGTTTGGGTTAAGATTCCTCAAGTCCCTCTTCCAGATCTTGGTTTTGGCAGGTTGAGCCGGGTTAAGTTTGACCTTTTCGTTGATGAAGAAGGTGATGATGTGGTGGTCTGACCAGTCACAGGGTTCGATTGCCTCCAGCTGGGTAGAGTCTTCTTTGGCGATGATAAGGTCAAGGATAGAGCCTTTTTCATGTGTTGGACGGTTGCAGATTTGGGTGAGGTCAAGCGCGTTGAGGAAAGTCTTAAGGCTATTCACCACAGCGTCTTTCTGGTCGTTCCAGTGGAGGTTGAAATCTCCCAAGTAGATTTGATTGATCTGTCGACCGGCGTTGGTGGATATCGTGTCCATGAGTTGTTGGGAGAAGGTGAGGTAGTCTCTGGGTGGGTGGTAGATAACATGAAGGGAGCACACAGGTTTGCCCTCGCTAGTAATATCGAGGCAGATGAGTTCGCAGGAGGAGAGGGAGGGGGAGGGACCTACAGTGACAACGAGGTTGCTCCTGTAGATGCATGCGATTCCCCCGCCCGTCTTGCCATTTCTGTCGAGTCTAATAATGTGATAGTTGGGGGGGACTAGTATGTCCATTATAGGTGTGGAGGCTTCAGTTAGCCACGTTTCAGTCAGAATGGCTAGATCGAGGTCCATTGATAAGATGAGATCCGCGATGCAGGAGGAGTGTCTCGGGGCCGATCTGCAGTTGAGCAGGATACACTTTAGTCTGGGGGTGAGGAGAGTGGGAGAGTGTTCTAGGGAGAGGGGGACTTTTCTGAGATTACAGGTGACGGAGCCTCTATTGCTCCGCGTGGGGGGCCTGAGGGGATTTGTGAGAATCGTGGGTATGGGAAGGTGTGTGGTGGGTGGGAGTTTTGTGGGACCTGGGCCATATGAGCGGAGTAGAGTGTGCAAGTCTCGGTCAGAGAGGGGGTGTAGGGTGCGACGGGGGCGGCCGGTGACCTTGCGGTCGGGGATAGAGGGCCAGCGCGGGGAGTGATGAGTGAAGAGGTTTGAGGGGCGAGTGGTATACTTGTTGGGCGCAGAAGTGGAGGGTAGGGGGTGTCTGGGGTGTGTGAAAAGAAGTTCTTTGATGGATTGAAGATCTTCTTTGACTTGTTGGAGGGTGGATATGATCATGTCCAGAGTTGGATTGGGGATGGTATTGGGAGTGAGAACAGTGGATGAGTGATTGAGTGGGGCAATGGGGTGGGCACTGGATCGAATGGGGCGGGATGTGCACGCGATGGTACATGGCTCTGCGGCCGTAGTAGGTGGGTTAAAGGGCTCTGCGGCCGTAGTAGGTGGGGTGGCATTCGATGGATGAGAGAGTTTGTGAGCAAGGGGCATGGGTGGCGTGGATGAGGACAGGGGGAGGTTGGTAGCGTAGGTGGTGGCGCTGGAGGAAGGAGGCGCAGGTGAGTTGAGGGATGAGTGTAGGCTGGAGAAGGAAGGAATGACGGTAGGATGGTGGGGGCTAAGAGTTGGGGGGGGGGGGATAGAGGATAAGGGGTTGGGTTGAGGGAGGTGGTGTGTTCCGTGAGTCTGGCCGGTAGGGTGGTGGGGAGTGAGAGTGGGGGGGAGAAAGGGTGAGAGTTGGTCGTGTCGCGGGGCGTGGGAAATATGCTCAGTGCGGTGGAGGTGGGTTCTGCGAGACTCGTGTGAGGTGTGGGATGGGGGTAAGGCGGGTGGGGGTATAGGGGATGTGTGAAGGGGGGTGATATTCGAGCATGAGCATTCTCCTCAGGCCTCCTGGCATCTAAAGGGTGCTTTCTGTGGGAAGCTTCATTTTCTAGCACCCTATTCCAGACCTGTCCCCTGCCTGGCTTCTGGTGCTCGTCTCCTTTTTATGGGAGAGTGTTGCCCTGCCTTATGCCAACAGCCAGCTAAACAACTTCCCTGCCGCGTTCACCAAGGACTCCTGACTTCCTGAAGGTCGCATGTGTGTCAGTGGATTAAAGGGCTAGTCCACCGAAGTCCCAGGAAAACTCACAAGGCCCCCTCAATCAGGCCAATTTCCCCCAACTGTTCCTCAGAGGCATATAGGAGCGAGTGCCACTGGCCCTGGAGACACCCAATGTAGTCCAGAGTCCGCTGCAATCAGACTCCCAAAGTCCATCCTTGCAGGGCATCTGGTAGCTTCTCCTTCCAGCTAGGCATTCATTGGATGTTGTCTGTGCCAGGTCCAGTTTCTTTCCATTTGTGTCTCCCTTGTGCATGGGTTTTTAAGTGGGGGTGGAAAAGTCTAAAACCCAGGCACCAATCCTAGAGTGCTCCATGTCCTCACTCTATCACTTTCTTAACCCTACTGCCCAGCATTCTAGGACAACCCAATATTGTGACATCTGCCTGATTCCTTTCCCCAAAACTCTTGTGTTTACGCCTGAGGTCTAGCCCTCCTCCTCTGCTTCTGTAGACATGGTCTAATTAGCAGGTACAGACCCTCCCCCTTTCTTTTCCCAGGAACTGTGTCAAACACTGGTAATGACTGGTGTGTGGAGAGGCCTTTGATCCTCCTACTGGGGAGCAAAGTAATATAACTTGCTGCTGGGGGAGGGGGATGTGGGGGTAGGCAAGCCAGAGAAATATGGCTGTTCTTAAAGTGTCATAAGGAGTGTATGTGTGATGTTAGGGACTTTAGAACTACACTCCTTATATTGATACCTCGCTGGTCCTTTTAGGGGCAAGTGGGGTGAAATCTGTCCCCTCTAACAAAATCTTCCGGTTGTGTAAGTAATGTTTTAGGCAGTGGCACTTTAAATGTGTCTTTGCCAACAAAAATATATATCTCTCAAAGATGCTTATTAATGACGGATGCATTTCACCCTATTCATGTTTTGTCTTTGGGATGTGATTGATATCACATCCCAGCACAGAGTAGCTCGAGGGGAAGGAAGTAAATAATAAAATACCTCCATGCCACGGTGAGTAAAAACAAGCATTAGCAAAGCTAATAGGCATCAGGCAAGTGAGAACTATTGACTTTGTCAATGTCGTTTATATGTTGCACGCATGTTGCTGTGCAACATGGCTTAAAGAAAAAAAGTGCTATGACGTGGTTAGTGCTGGCTCACGCTGCTGTGTAATATGCAACAAAAAAAAGAATTTGACAAAGCAAATAACTCTCACATTGGCAAAACCTATTGGCTATTTTGCCAATGCTTGTTATTATGGCTGGATTGAGGAATTTGCAAGAGACGAAAATATATCAATAAAATGAATCTATTTTTTAAATTTTGGTCTTATGTACACTGAGTCCTTTCATAGTATGATGATGCAGTTACAGGTCGAGTTACCTTTTCGTGATCTTTTTGCCTGGGGATGTTATTTTCATAATTGTACATCTATTCCTATACATTCTAGGCAGATGCCTACAGCAAGTAGGTTAACTCCTAATTTAGCTGCTTGCTTTTATCTTCGGTTAGTGTAATCATTTTCTGAAAGTTAACTGTACCGTCCCTTAACCATTGTTAAAGTTTACTTTCTTCTCTTCGTTAGCCCTCTGCGTATTCAACATATGGATCTTTCGAACTGCACAATAAGCACTGCTGCTCTACAAAGCATCCTTTGCCGTTGCCATAAAATGCAAAACCTGAGCTTGGAGGGACTGGTGCTGTCTGATGAAATTTTACGGTGAGCGGCATCTTGGCATAATTTAAGTGTTCCGACAATTGTAGTTTGAATATAACGTAGCTGGGATCTTATAACATAAAACTACTTTCTCCTAAGTAACAAGCATTGTCAACATTTAAACCAAACAAATGGAAACAAGCATTGGAAATGCAATAGGGCTCGCATTGGGAAAGTTTGAGCTATTGGTCTTATAAATGAATTTTTTTTTTATTTATGTGTTATTTTTTAAAATAGCTAAATTAATAGCTTTGTCATTTACAATGCCAATAGTTCTAACTTTCGCTAACACCTATAGCATTTGTAATGCAACATGTTTTGTATTTACGTGACTTAGATGTATTGATATTACAAATAACAATGGCTTTTAATTTTTTTAAATAATTAATACTTAAATAATTTATTTAATTTGTAATGGCAATAGCTTAAACTTTTGTAAATAACTTTTGTGAAGATTATGTTCAGTGTTTTTTATTGTGACGAAAATCCAAGAACAGAAGTGAAATATTAACATCTTTTTGTGATTTGTAATAAAGCAAGAAAGCTTGAAAACAGCTTGAAACATTGAAAGAACATATTTGAACCAGTGATGCGGTGGTTGCGCTGAGTGATGCTGTGGTTGCGCCGAGTGATGCTGTGGTTGCGCCGAGTGATGCTGTGGTTGCGCCGAGTGATGCTGTGGTTGCGCCGAGTGATGCTGTGGTTGCGCCGAGTGATGCTGTGGTTGCGCCGAGTGATGCTGTGGTTGCGCCGAGTGATGCTGTGGTTGCGCCGAGTGATGCTGTGGTTGCGCCGAGTGATGCTGTGGTTGCGCCGAGTGATGCTGTGGTTGCGCCGAGTGATGCTGTTGTTACGCTGAGTGGTGTGTGCAACGGTGGAGCTTAGTGGGTGCATTGGTGGAGCTGTGTGGTGGGTGCATTGGTGGAGCTTAGAGCATCGGTGGAGCTGTGTGGTGGGTGCATCGGTGGAGCTGTGTGGTGGGTGCCTCGGCGAAGCTGTGTGGTGGGTGCATCGGTGGAGCTGGGTGGTGGTTGCATCTGTGGAGCTGTGTGGTGGGTGCTTCGATGGAGCTGTGTGGTGGGTGCATCTGTGGAGCTGTGTGGTGGGTGCATCTGTGGAGCTGTGTGGTGGGTGCCTTGGTGGAGCTGTGTGGTGGGTGCCTCGGTGGAGCTGTGTGGTGGGTGCATCTGTGGAGCTGTGTGGTGGGTGCATCTGTGGAGCTGTGTGGTGGGTGCCTTGGTGGAGCTGTGTGGTGGGTGCCTCGGTGGAGCTGTGTGGTGGGTGCATTGGTGGAGATGTGTGGTGGTTGCATCGGTGGAGCTGTGTCGGTGGAGCTGGGTGGTGGGTGCATCGGTGGAGCTGGGTGGTGGGTGCCTCGGTGGAGCTGGGTGGTGGGTGCATCGGTGGAGCTGTGTGGTGGGTGCATTGGTGGAGCTGTGTGGTGGGTGCCTCGGTGGAGCTGCATGGTGGGTGCCTCGGTGGAGCTGTGTGGTGGGTGCCTCGGTAGAGCTGGGCGGTGGGTGCATCGGTGGAGCTGGGCGGTGGGTGCATCGGTGGAGCTGGGTGGTGGGTGTATCGGTGGAGCTGTGTGGTGGGTGCATCGGTGGAGCTGTGTGGTGGGTGCATCTGTGGAGCTGTGTGGTGGGTGCATCTGTGGAGCTGTGTGGTGGGTGCATCGGTGGAGCTGTGTGGTGGGTGCATCGGTGGAGCTGTGTGGTGGGTGCATCGGTGGAGCTGTGTGGTGGGTGCCTCGGTGGAGCTGTGTGGTGGGTGCCTCGGTGGAGCTGTGTGGTGGGTGCCTCGGTGGAGCTGTGTGGTGGGTGCCTCGGTGGAGCTGTGTGGTGGGTGCCTCGGTGGAGCTGTGTGGTGGGTGCCTCGGTGGAGCTGTGTGGTGGGTGCCTCGGTGGAGCTGTGTGGTGGGTGCCTCGGTGGAGCTGTGTGGTGGGTGCCTCGGTGGAGCTGTGTGGTGGGTGCATCGGTGGAGCTGTGTGGTGGGTGCATCGGTGGAGCTGTGTGGTGGGTGCATCGGTGGAGCTGTGTCGGTGGAGGTGGGTGGTGGGTGCATCGGTGGAGCTGGGTGGTGGGTGCATCGGTGGAGCTGGGCCGGTGGAGCTGTGTGGTGGGTCGTTCGGTGGAGCTGTGTGGTGGGTGCCTCGGTGGAGCTGTGTGGTGGGTGCCTCGGTGGAGCTGTGTGGTGGGTGCCTCGGTGGAGCTGTGTGGTGGGTGCATTGTTGGAGCTGTGTAGGTGGAGCTGTGTGGTGGGTGCATCGGTGGAGCTGTGTGGTGGGTGCATCGGTGGAGCTGTGTGGTGGGTGCATCGGTCGAGCTGTGTGGTGGGTGCCTCGGTGGAGCTCTGTGATGGGTGCATCGGTGGAGCTGTGTGGTGGGTGCATCGGTGGAGCTGTGTCGGTGGAGGTGGGTGGTGGGTGCATCGGTGGAGCTGTGTCGGTGGAGCTGTGTGGTGGGTCGTTCGGTGGAGCTGCGTGGTGGGTGCCTTGGTGGAGCTGTGTGGTGGGTGCCTCGGTGGAGCTGTGTGGTGGGTGCATTGTTGGAGCTGTGTAGGTGGAGCTGTGTGGTGGGTGCGTCGGTGGAGCTGTGTGGTGGGTGCATCGGTGGAGCTGTGTGGTGGGTGCCTCGGTGGAGCTCTGTGATGGGTGCATCGGTGGAGCTGTGTAGGTGGAGCTGTGTGGTGGGTGCATCGGTGGAGCTGTGTGGTGGGTGTCTCGGTGAGGCTCTGTGATGGGTGCATCGGTGGAGCTGTGTGGTGGGTGCATTGTTGGAGCTGTGTAGGTGGAGCTGTGTGGTGGGTGCATCGGTGGAGCTGTGTGGTGGGTGCCTCGGAGCTCTGTGATGGGTGCATCGGTGGAGCTGTGTGGTGGGTGCATTGTTGGAGCTGTGTAGCTGGAGCTGTGTGGTAGGTGCATCGGTGGAGCTGTGTGGTGGGTGCCTCGGTGGAGCTCTGTGATGGGTGCATCGGTGGAGCTGTGTAGGTGGAGCTGTGTGGTGGGTGCATCGGTGGAGCTGTGTGGTGGGTGCATCGGTGGAGCTGTGTGGTGGGTGCCTCGGTGGAGCTCTGTGATGGGTGCATCGGTGGAGCTGTGTGGTGGGTGCCTCGGTGGAGCTGTGTGGTGGGTGCCTCGGTGGAGCTGTGTGGTGGGTGCCTCGGTGGAGCTGTGTGGTGGGTGCCTCGGTGGAGCTGTGTGGTGGGTGCCTCGGTGGAGCTGTGTGGTGGGTGCCTCGGTGGAGCTGTGTGGTGGGTGCCTCGGTGGAGCTGTGTGGTGGGTGCCTCGGTGGAGCTGTGTGGTGGGTGCCTCGGTGGAGCTGTGTGGTGGGTGCATCGGTGGAGCTGTGTGGTGGGTGCATCGGTGGAGCTGTATGGTGGGTGCCTCGGTGGAGCTGGATTCAATTGTCTTATTACGAGGAGGCCCTGGTCAGAACACTCAGGTTGTAATAAAACAACGGATAGTACATTATCTGGAGATGTATTTCAAATCAACTTCAAGAAAGTTGTTTTGCAATATTAGAATCTGAGTGCTTACTCACTCAGCATCAGAGTGGTTAAACTGCTGACCGTGGAACGACTAGTTTGGTTCCAATTGTGCAACACGGTACAAATAAATCTGTTTCGTGGCGTTCATTCAATTTCTTCATGCATGTGGACATTCACCTGTAAACGTGACCGTACCTCGTTGTGTGCTTGTCGGCGAGTTTCCAACACTTGTCTTTTGGTAGGGAGTCACAAAATTTCGTCAAGAGGGGAAATTATTTACCGGCGGAGAATATAGACACTTTACATCATCTTGGGCCAGAGAAATTGTGATGTTGGGCACGAAAAGTTTCTGAAATGCACATTTTTCTTCGAACCATTTAGGTTCTGCTGCACAATATTTATTTTCAGGAACTGGAGGAGGCCTCTTTGTTAAAAAGAAAAAAAAGTTTAACACGTTTGTCTTTACACCTGTACTTCCACCTATCAACGCTAAATGGTACCTTTGGCACAGTGAACACAGACCTAAATTACAAGATGCCGTTGATGAGTTTCCAGCAAAAGCTAATATGTCATTCTCAAATGTCTCGGTTTGAAAATGCTGTTGAATTAACTCAGCAATAAAACTGAAAAATGTAGAGGAAGACAGGATGATATCTGCCAATATCCATTTGTGGGATGATGTCAGATTGATACATTGTCGCCTGGGAAGATAAATTGGGCGACGGATTCGAGATGTCGGACACCTGTGGGGAAGCATCCCTTTCCAGTTCTCCATTCCATTTTGAATGATATATGTTGGTTTCTGATCACTTAAGATATATGGTGGTCAGATTTTTTAAAAGCAAAAATCAGGCCATAACAGACATAAAATTAGGACTGCAGTTTTGCCGCAGTCGGATGGTACGGAATGACCTAATTGACAGCACCTACCGTCATGGAAAACTGACGTCGATGAGGAACAAAGGTATCAAAGTTAGCTTTTTGTGGGTACTTTCCATGGGAAGATTAAGTGCAACGTAGAAACACGGTATCTGTGTCACTTATATTGTTTTTTTGATGACTGCTGCGAACTGGTCCTGCACGAGTTCCGGAGAAGAGTTGCTTCCTTTTGTGCTTAAATCTCCCCTTTGAAATGTGAGACAAGTGGTGCATTTACCGAAATTTATCAGGACGGACTTTGAACGACGAAGACTGTCAGTGCAAATCAAGGGTGTGTTATAAATCAGACCTAAAATCCTCTCAAGCCGTATATTCCGTAAGAGATAGAGCCTAAAAAATAAACTGTGACTCTCAAACGGCTATGGGTTGTGCATTAGCTTTAATAATGGGTTTGTATTCTTATACCACACATTTTGAAGATTCGAGATATTTTGACTGAACGTACACAAATCAGAATAGAGATCCGTATGGCATGATCAAATGTACGCCAACAATCATTCAATGTAGATAAAGTTTGTCTCTGCAGTACGTATGATCAAAACGTTTCTACCTGTGAAAATTCAACAGCAATGCATTACATAATGTGAAGTACCCAATGGTGCAGCTGTTGCATACCCTGGTTTAGGATACATTATGCCATGTAAATGCCCCCGACTGTCATTTGTGGCGAGTTAACCATCAAGACTTGTTTTGGAGATTGTGGCCTTTAAACTGTGGTGGCTATGCTTCATTTAAATAGGCCTCGGAAGAACCCTTAAACACAAAATGCAAACATCAAATAAGAAACATTTTCATAATTGGGTTCAAATTAAACTACAGCGATACTAGTTATTTCAGAAAAAAAACCTTAGCTTTCTTGTAGCATCAATCATGAATCAAATGTATTATTGTCAAGCTCCAGTTTTGTTTTAACTTCTACGGGTGAAGTAAGGATTTTTCAACAATAGGCCACCATGGAAATGGAAAATAATTTTTCTACATGGGTTACGATGTACCTTCGACACCTCGAGATGCTATGAAATGTAGCAAGAGACACACGGCATGCAAAAACAGAATGTAATTAACATTAGCTCCAAGCCATACAATCTTTCCTCGTGGAGAATGCCTGCACATGCAGCCCTTGCGTGCGTCCTATGCCTGAATTGGGAGTACCCTAGCAAAGCATCCACTGGTACTGCCTTCCCCGACCTGTTTTTTTCTACCGAAGCAAAACAACAGCACGATGTCATCGCACTGCTGCCAAATGTAACAGAAACATTCCTACTGCAACCTTGAGCCAGATACGTCGGGGGATTCCTGGCCGCATTCCAGAGACAGCTTGTAACTGTTTAACTGAAACCGGAGAACCCACGTTTATGGAAAATAGCGCATTGGACAAATCGCATGCGCCCATCAAGCATCATCGTCAACGTGGACAAGGCGGCAGCCCTCCTTCACAACGTGCATGGAAGCTGGCATTGCAAATGCAAAATGTCCACATAAAAACACAAGCATATGACTTATGCTATCAAAAAAGGAAAGTGTTTGCATAACCACAACGCCAAATCATTTTTATTCTAGGACACAGCAGACTCGATGTTGTCAATACCGTTATAAAACACTGGGCAAAAATGACAAAAATATACTACGCAACGTACATTTTTAAAATATATTTGACACGTGTCAGTAAGAAATGAAGAAAGAAGGGGCCGAGCACCATGGTAAAGTTCAGAACAGATAGCGGTATTTTATTAATTAACAAAATGCAAATAATGTGGAGAGATTTCAAGTGATTCAGGAATGGGCGCCCGTGTAAAGAGAAAGTACGGCCGGCCTGGGCAGTGATAGGGGAGGAGGGAGGAGAAATGCGAGTCACGGCAGCAGCAGCCTTTGATGTGCCGGCCGGCCGGCCGTGAATAATTAGGGGGTGAGAAATGCGCTCGGAGGGCTGCCTTTGATGTGGTAATGCGAGGCAGGCAGGCAGGCGGCTGGTGGCATTGTGCACGCGCTTTTTAGGGCTTGCACTTGCGCAATGACCTAAAAAGCACATGCACTACATGCAATCGCCAGTGAAATCGCCAGTGGTGGTTAACCTCTGTTTAAGCCACAATAGAGCTTCGCCAGCTATGCGCTGAAGCGCATCAGCAGGCGAGCCCTAAAAACGAAGTACAAACTATATTGAAAGATCCATTGTCTTCATTACTGTCCTGGGGGGGGATTAAACTCGGTGTGGGGGTGAAACTCTGGTGTGGGGGGTTCTAAGAAGTGCGACAGCAACCAAGGCTAATACAAGATAGGGAAGTGGAAGGAGCCTTGAGCAGCTGACAGAAGACTGTAATTCGAAAATAGTCATTCATGGACCCAAAGCAACCACTCCATTGGAGATTTAATTAAACACTAGCAGTCAAGAGGGTAGGTTCTCCCTTGGGTTGATGTGGTTGATAAAGTCAAAAGCTAATGGCTGAAAGACTGGTCCAGAAAAAACAATTTGTTACAAGGGTGGACCCAAGTCCCAATCTAAGTTTATTAGACGGTAGGTTTGTTTAACAGCTATGTTGTCAAAATCCAAACCGAAAAATGTTGTAGCGAGCAAGAATGTTTTAGTATACACAAGCAAAGCTTTCAGAACATTATGCTTCTGAATACTTTGGATTGACTATTCTTAGTGCTTGAGTAAAACTAACCCATTAAATTCCAACCCTGGCACAAACCCTGCCCTTTTTTTTGGGATAAAGTCAACATCTCCTGGTTAATCTCAACAGGTCAAAGCTTTGCGAGATTTGAGGAGAAAATACCATTATGTCCTGGAACATGAAGATTTTGAGTACACTGTCAAAAAATCTATCCATTTTTCTCCTGTACTTAGTACACGGAGTAGGCAGGCTTGATCATGCTCAATAAATTCCAGAATCTGGTTTGGGGGAGGGTGGTGATGTGAGTTTTGTTTGCAAAAAAATTCCATACATCATTCCAGGCCCTTAGTCTATCTGTTCAATACATTGCTAGTCAGCTGATCGATTTATGGTACTGTTTCGAAACCTAGTCAAAGAATATGTGACTGATATGTATTTGAAAAGTTACCACTGCTATTTAGATAAACTCCACAAGCCATGGCCAGTAAGATTTTAAAAAAAAGTTAGCCTGTTCGGTAAAATATTTTACTCTGCTAATGGAAATGTGAATTTGAGGGGTTTTATGTGCGATTTCAAATCTAATGCAAGATTGCAGTGTCCATGGCATTTGTTGCAGGCACCATGTTAGGATAACCAGACATGAGGAAGCTGCTGAATGATGTCGGCCTCTGTGTAGAATATTGAATAAAAATCCTCTTTCTGGTTCCAGATGTGCTTTTGATGGGCCTACTGCAAAATGCTCTGCATACATATAACTTTTTACTAATCTCATTTAGTGCCTTTGCCAAAAACCTGCACCAGTGAACGTTCTATAGTCTTCCAAACCATTTGTAGTGTTTTCAGCAAGTGTGGGGTCCACAAATCATCCCAGGTACGGGACAGAATTTTATACTGTCCTTTTTATGTAGGATCACTTCAAGATTTTTTTTGTTACCAATTTAGTTTAAACACATTTTTATGTCGCGCTATCAATGCTCTTTCTCCTACTACGGGTTTATACAAAGGAGACTTTTGTACATACATGCAATAAATTGACCTTTTTTTTTCTCAAACAAGAAATGCTTGTGCAGCTAAATGAACTGCCGCCATTTGTCACTCCTGCTGACTACTTTGTCCAGTTTGCGGGGCAAGTCAACACCTGCATCAATCCTATGGCAAGGACAGAGGTGCCGGTTATATTTTGAAAGGTCAAACAAATATGGACTGGACTTGTCTGTAGGAAAAAGATGCTGGCTGTCGAAGCCTGCCACTGGAAGTCCATCAAGCTGGGAGGGTCGTACCCTTTTGTTATTAATAGTTTAAATGGTTAGGATAATTAAAAAAAAAAATAGGACAAATAAAAGTGAGATGCTGAAGGATCTGTGTATTTCATCATTTGTGTTATCTGAGATGTAATATAAGAATCTTTGAAGCAGAAACAAGTTAATACATTTGTTTTTCTTTCAGATCCATTGCACAGAATACAGAACTGATTCGTTTAAACCTCTCGGGTTGTTCTGGTTTCTCTGCTGAAACGCTAGAGGAGGTGCTAATCAACTGCTCTCGGTAAGGCTTTACCCATGTAGGCTTTACCCACGTGGCAACTCACATGCTGTTCTTCTACTGGATATATGCTGTTGGATATCCTCACTATCACGACATTGGAAGCGCACACTTTATAGTAGTACACTTTTTCTGTCCATAAATGAGGATGTGTCTCTAGAACTACTGCACCTCACCACTGTCCTACCCATTTGAGCAAAGGCAAGTTGATGGTTTTGAATTTTGTGGAGTTGCATTACGTTTTTATTGTCGCCTCTTCTGACACAACTTAAGAAGGTGGTTCTCATACTCTCTTGCTCTACATGGTTGTTGGTTCATGATGTTGATGACTTTTTATCATGTTTGTACTCTGTATTTGTGATCTTTTCTCTGGGTTTGCGCATTCCTTGCTTTGACATCAGCTTTGAGCCTGTCTTTGAGAGCCTGTTAGGAGTAGGATAAGATGTTGTTCTCCCTCATGGCAATTGCTGCCTTTTTTTTTCCTGACACTGTTAACAATAGTTCCACTCTCCTCAGCATGTTGTTTACTCCACAGTTTTGCTTGTGTGTTAAAACTGTCTACCTGGCACTCCTCCTCTGTAGAGGTATTTTAGATGTTTGGACAAGAAGAGGCAATTTACTTTAGTAGGTGACTAATGCTTTTGTTATGACAGCAGCTGAGGCTCTTGAATGTCGTATCGCGTCTCTCCAAGGTTTACATGGAAACACCATTGAGATTCAACCATTGCCAAGGCCATTCTTATGGGTATTAAAAAGAGTTTACTATCCCGGTGCTGTTGGTTTCTCTGTTGACTTCTGCCAACAGAAAATCTAAAAAGCAGCTCCCCATTTTATAAAATAATCACTTAAATTTGCAATCAAATTTATGAGGAAACCTAAAAATAAAAACACCTGTTGTTCTACACCTGTGTACCTTACTTGTCTGAGTGAACCAACCGAGGACTAACCTTCACCTTGTAATACTCTTCAACCACTCTTGATCTTGAGGGTCCTTAAGTAGATGGGGAAGTTAAGGTTGTTAACGCCTTAACCGCGGTGCGCTGAAGATTTCGAAAACCCGCGGTTCATGACGAGCTCAGCTCGTCATGAGTGTACGAGAGGTGTACCTCATGACGAGCTGAGCTGAGCTCGTCATGAGCGTCGAAGGGTTTAAATAAAAACTTCAAATAAAGCACCCGATGCGGCCACCAGCCTCGTCGTTAGGGTTGCTATTCGGTGGATGCAACATTACAAACGCTAAAGCACTAACATCCACACTGCAGTTTTTGTCTGTGTTAAACAGTGTTGGTGGTCTTGCCACAGGAGCCAGAGAAAGTTCATAGTCGTGGAAAGCACATATTTTGGAATTGTTCTGAATAATTGGGTGTTAAAATTGATTTGCAATGTAGCACGCTTCCCAGGCCTTCCCTTCAGGCTCAACCAGCTGTACACTGTTTGTGAATGCCACGATTTAAAGTTACATCACATTATGTACATAGTGAAAAGCTGCCTGATCCATCTTCGTGATGCAAACACAAGAACAAGGGGATGTTTTTTGCAACTCTTCTCTATTTGGGCAAAATGTGTAGAATGTCTTTTTAGCAGATACGTATCTGCAGATTCCAAGAAACTAAGTATTGATCCTGTATAGGTGGTAAAGGAAGTTTACTTTCATTGAGAGTGTTAGTACAAATCAATTCTGCTCAGTATTGTGGTAGGTTATGTCACCTACACAGAATGAGTAAAAAATGGAAAGTCTGTCCTCTTCAATGTCCTCCGACACAAATGTTGCTCTTATGGTAACTATGGAACTCTTGAGTTGTCAAGCCCTAAGCTATGAATATCATCAAAAGTAACATAATAGATGCACACCAGTCTGTTATTCTGCTAGTCCTATTTGACCTTCATGCATTCCATACCATGGTCTTCAAGACTTGATACGTTTTGCTTACGGTACCACCACTTATGTAGAAGACCACTGAACGTGCCCAGGTTGGCAGCCCATAAGCCTAACACAATCTACACCCTTCAAAGAAGCTGCTGGGACACAGTGCCGGAGTCCGTCTTCAGGAGCAAGGGTCATTCCTAGCTGGCCTCTTCTTGCATACTGATCAGACTGCCAGGAAATTAAAAGGGACTGGTTTCTCCATTTGTTGCTTCTTCTGTGTAGTTCGAGCTTTTATGTATAAGAAGAGCAATTTAAAAAGTATAGCTGTTTTCTGAACTTACCAAGATGCAGGTAAAACAATCCAGCTTTGCCCAGCTGCATGCAGACACTAATGTGTTAGGTCTTTATAGTGGTTGAAGCCAAATGTGTTTTTCTTAATTTATAAGAGGTTTTTATCATTACAGATCCCAGTGGTAGTCAGTTTAACAACCTCCGAAGTATTAAGGGCTGAGTTGACCTGCCAAGATTCAGACATGTGGCCTGCAGTATGCACACCAATCTCCGTAGCGAACACTTAACCGCATCAATGCGGCGGCTTTTCCCGCTGTGCGCGGTAATTTTAAAAATACCGCGTTACATGACGAGCTCAGCTCGTCATGAGCGCACGGCAGGTTACGCTCATGACGAGCTGAGCTCGTCATCAGCCTGGAAGGGGTTAACATGCTGTCCTATTTACTATCCAACCCTATATTAAGAGTGTATTTTGCTTTGGTAAAAATATAGTCAAGAAGCAGCTCACTGTTTAATAATCTGTGTTGGGATTCACACTGATTTCAGCCTCTTCCACCCTCTTTTCAATAATTAAGTCACACTACGCATAGCTCTGGATCCAGGTTCCAGCTCACTTTAGGAAGAATTCGAAATAAGTCTTGTTGCCTGATGTAAATCAACATGTACACTGTTGGCCTGATTCCAGATGCTGGACTGTTTATTTAGTCAGACTACACAGAGAATATTTATCTGTGTGAACATCAGTTTGGACTGTGTTTCCTGGTGTTGCATTACTTCCTTTAATTTCTCCTTAAACTTAGTACACACCCATTACTCTGTGTTAGAACCTGGGGTAGCCTGGCCTAGGGCAAGACATACATTTCAGAGGCACAGTGTTAAGGTTGCAGCCCACCCAAGAGTAAAACCACGCAATAGCACACAAAAACAACACTACACCAAAGTATAGGAAAATAAGCACTGCTTTATAAAAATAATATATATATATCTTGGCTCTTTTCACTTTTAGAATTCACAGTTAAATTACCATTCAGGTTGTGTGGAATATAGCAGGAATACTTTTCAATTCTAGGACATAAGAACAACCAACATTTGCCAAATAGATAATTCACTTAGACATTTGGCAAATAACTCTTACTCTTTTATAATTCAATTAGGTAATGACTGTACTCAGCTTACTTTATATCATTTCCAAACACAGCATTACTTTAAGTTTTGGCAAGAACAGCTCCTAAATCCAAGCAGAGCAACACTCTCATTTACATAGAAGACATTTAGATTTTCTACTACTTATTTGAATGCAATTGGGTTAGGCCCACTTAAATCAGCATTTAATTAGGCCCCAAAAGTAGTTGAAGGGGATTATTATGGAGTACACTATGCTTGATTTACACAGTACCAGTAACCTCCTTCTTATAGTACATAGTCACTGAGGATTTCCTCAAGTTCCTCCCCACCGTAGGCTGTACCACTGTGGAATAATGATCAATGACTGAGTTATTTCCTGGTTAAGTTATAGCGTTACTCTCCCCTTCCAAAACACCTCCTTACTTGTTTATCAGGCGGTGATATTCTTGTTGTACCAGAGGATGAGGGAGGGACAGTGGTTAGGACAAGAGAGAGAGCCACGTGCTGGCGAGTTATACTAGCCTCTGGGGCCCCTCAGCTCTCCTCCGTGTAACATCAGCACTACAGAGGCAGAATGCCTCAGAACTCTTCAGCCGCTTTTGGGCTTCTAAGCTCCCCCTTCCCGCTCGCGCCTGCCTCACTGTAGGGCGCTTGAGCAGGGGGGAGAGAAGCTCTTATGCACAACTACCGCCGAGGGACTCCCGGCGCTCCTCCGCACACTGCCAGGGGACGCGCTGATCACGGGGGCATGCGCGAAGCTCTCCTCACTCCGGCAGGGGACGCGCTGATCACGGGGGCATGCGCGAAGCTCTCCTTCTCACTCCGGCAGGGGACGCGCTGATCACGGGGGCATGCGCGAAGCTCTCCTTACTCCCGCCTTCACTGATCCGGCTCCGCCTCACGGAGCCCGGCGGCTCAACGAGGCATGCGCGGAGAGCTAGTGTCTCTCTCACAGAGACCGCGCTGGTCGCGCTGCGCTGCCCTTCTTCTCCGCTCCTCACCTCAGGGCTGGCAGTGGCAGATCTACAGCGACGCCGCTCTCCACGCTGGATTGGGGGGGGGTAGAAGGGCGGAACAGCCCGTTTTCTCCTGGCTTCTGTTCTCCTCAGTGGCGCTCCACCACAGCAGGTGAGAAGTGACGCTCCAGGGAATTATGAACAAGGGGACAGTGTAGCACAATTACCAGTCTCTGGACAGAGGCTGAGGATAAAGGCACACTTTTCACAAGTCCCTCCAACTGGGCAGAGGACTGCGCTCCGCAGCGCTGCAGTCTCCTTCTCCTACAGACTTCCCCTATATTCTTTAGAAAAGGGGCAAGCTAGGCGCCCAGGGTCTCCAGTAACTTCCCACAGCGGGGCCAAGACAAGTAACCAACAGGGGAATAGTGGGTTAGACCAATAAGGCAGCTTCCCAGTCCAGGAGATCAACCCTAAGTCTAACCTCTTCCCACCCTCAGCTACCACCTGTCCTCCAGCTGCCCTTCAATGGTCCAGCATGGTCCAGAAGGTTCTGGAATGCCCTATGTTAGGCTATGGCCAAGTCCTGAGTGCGACAGTTGGGGCAGTTGGAAGCCACCATTTTGTGTGGTTCCAACTTTCCTGTCAGAACAGGCCTCTGGGCCTGAGGTAAAAGACTATGGGGGGAAGAAAGAACACCTATCCCCTTGACCAACACCTATAAAAAGTAGTAGACACAAAAAATATTAAGGGTATGAGGGGCAAAAAGGGGACAAAATAAAGAATAATGAGGAGGGACTGTGCAAAAAATCCAGACAGGTCTAACACGCGTCCCCCCCAGCTGAAAGTGGGGAGAACTACCCAACCCCTTGGGAGTCCTCTTCACTAAGGCGGAAATACCTGGAGAGACCGTCTGCATTGGCGTGGTCCACTCCAGGCCGATGTTCCACCCGGAAGTCCATTCCCTGTAGGGAGATGGACCACCTCAACAGCTTGGGATTTTCCCCCTTCATTTGCATCAGCCAACGAAGGGGGCGGTGGTCAGTCTGAGCCAGGAAGTGCGAGCCAAAGAGGTATGGCCGCAGCTTCTTCAGAGCCCACACCACCGCAAAAGCTTCCCTCTCAATTGCAGTCCACTTCTGTTCCCGGGGAAGCAGTCTCCTGGATAGGAAGACTACAGGCTGATCCAGGCCCTCTTCATTTAGTTGCGATAACACTGCCCCAATGCCATGTTCGGATGCATCTGTTTGAACAATGAACTCCTTGGAGAAATCGGGAGCCTTCAGGACCGGTGCTTCACACATAGCCTGCTTCAACTTTTCAAAGGCTTGCTGACAAGCCTTTGTCCAAACTACCCGTCGAGGTTGTTTCCTAGAGGTGAGCTCTGTGAGGGGTGCTACAATAGTGCCATACCCCTTCACAAAGCGACGGTAGTAACCTGTGAGGCCCAGGAAAGCTCGGACCTCAGTCTGTCTTGGGGGGGTTCCCAGGCCATGATTGCCTCAATCTTCGCCTGCAGGGGCTGCACTGACCCCCTACCCACCAAGTGTCCAAGGTACACAACCGACCCCTGCCCAATCTGGCATTTGCTGGCTTTGATGGTCAATCCAGCTTGTTTCAGCGCCTGGAGAACTGCTTGCAAATGTTGCAAGTGGTCCTCCCAACTGCTACTGAAGACAGCAATGTCATCCAGGTAAGCAGCCGAGAAACCCTCCATTCCAGAGAGGACCTGGTTCACCAGTCGCTGAAATGTGGCAGGGGCGTTCTTGAGCCCAAAGGGCATCACACAGAACTGGAAGTGTCCCTCAGGCGTGGAGAAGGCTGACCTTTCCTTTGCTCCATCTGTCAAGGAGATCTGCCAATACCCTGAAGTGAGGTCAAAGGTACTTAGGTATTGGGCAGCTCCTAGCCGGTCAATTAACTCATCCGCCCTGGGAATTGGATGAGCATCAGTCTTGGTAACTGAGTTCAGTCCTCGGTAATCCACACAGAACCTCAGTTCTGGTGTGGTGCCCGGTGGGGCGGCTTTTGGGACTAGCACCACCGGACTGGACCAAGGGCTGCTGGATGGTTCTATCACCCCTAGTTCTAACATCTTGGCAACTTCGCCATGGATGCTAGCCTTCACCTTGTCCGACAGCCTATAGGTCTTGGATTTCACTGGGGGGCTGTCTCCTGTGTCCACATCATGGGTACACAGGTGGGTTCTTCCCGGGACAAGGGAGAACATCGAAGAGTACTGCCCCAATACCTGACGGCAATCCTCTCGTTGCTCAGGAGTGAGAGACGGGGAGAGAATCACTCCCTCCACCGACCCATCCTTCTCTTGACATGAAAAGAGGTCTGGGAGAGGCTCGCTTTCTGCTTCCTCAGCACCATCAGTCACCAACATCAGGATGACCTCTGGCCTCTCATGGTGGGGTTTGAGGCGATTGGCATGCAGCACCCGTAGGGGCTGCCGCGGGGTCTTAAGATCCACCAAGTAAGTGGCCTTACCCTTCTTCTCCAACACCTCAAATGGGCCTGTCCAACGATCCTGAAGGGCACTTAGCTCTCCAGGTTCCATCACCCAAACTTTCTGGCCAGGCTCCAACTCCACCGGGTGAGCATGTAGTGTAGCTCCTATTTTCCCAATAGGCTCTGCGCATTGGAATAATACCTACAGCAGTAAAGGCCTAGACCAGACGTTAACTAGGTCTACTACTGTCGATACTAGACTTAATTTTTGGGTTTGCCAGCGTATCTCAGAGTTCGCTAGAAACTTTCTCGAATGTTCAAGGAGGAATTAACTTCCCTGATTAGACAAGAAGGGATTTAGTTTCTGACAACCATAGAACATGACAACTTTGCTCTCCCCTAATCAAGAGTCAATCTCAAGAGTCGTGTGAGCACAAGGCAATTATTTTACTCAGTCAGTACGTGCATTCTTAGTCTCATCAGATTGTAGAGAAAAGGAAGAGACGGGCGTGTTCAATAAAAAGGTGTTATTTATTGATCAGTCTCTTTTCTCGTACAAGAGAAATGGATCGATATTATTGCAATACTTATAGTTAAGTAAAGTGCATACATTAAAAGCAATAGTATAAAATAATACTGTAAAAACATTGATATGGTTTCTGAGCCATATGATGTTTAAAATGATTAAAATATATTTACATACACATATACATTTGACTAAACGTACTCAACTGGTGTTTCTAAATACGCCTACCCCGTGTACCTGACCTAAGTCTAATGCGTGGGCGGGAATAGAAAGTTACAGTTTAAGTTAAGTTTGTTTTTGCCAAGTGAATAACTAAAGAATTCTCTGTGAGGGGTTCTTCAGTTCTGTACCTGGAAGTTAGGATGAATGAGGAATGGTATCTCTTTCTCTGCTCTCGATATTCCAGGCTGCCTGCGAGGGCTGCCCAGAAACGCCGGTGCTGGGTCTCTCGGCTTGAGATAGCAGCACGTCTCTCAGCGCGTCAGGAAGGCGGGGCTGCTGCCAGCGGGGTCTGCTTCTGCTCTCGGCTTCGGCAAGTAGGGCTGCTCCGTCTTGTCACCACGCGTGTGTTTGCATAGGGCAAGATCGGCAATATTTATACTTTAAAGGTGCCGAGATTGACGTAAGGATGGACATAGATACGTCAATAAAGATGTCATACGACTTGCTCGTTAGCACATTCTTTACTAAAGTTCTCTGTGAAATCAAAACAATGGCCGCACGGATTTTCCAGGTTGTCATAGGTTTGATTTGTTATGAGAACGTCGTATGCCTTATCAGGGGCTGGAGGAATGTCGCTTGTCTAATTAGATCTCAAGCGTTATGACCTAATCAGATAACACGTTCCTGTGCCGTAGTGTGACTGCGTCAGATATCGGTATCTGCATCATGGGGGCTGTTCTTGCCTCATGGGCTGACTGTTAGTTAAGTTGATAGTTAGTTTAACCAGAATAGGGTCAGGAATAGGGGGATCGATTCAGAACCTATAGGAATACATGACACCCACTCCACGCTAACTATGGACATATTTACTAATCTATGCATAGTATAACATAGTACAACATACTATAGAGTATAGTGTATACCTTACCACCCCAAAATACATAAATGCATTTTGAAATTTTCAAATATACTGAAAAATTGCAGTCATATATATTGTATGCACTTAAGCTATGAATTAAATGCAAAAGTAAACACGCATTTGTATGCATTTGTATGCATTATTGCTAATTTGGTATTTGAAAAATACACATGAAATGGCTCTTAATATAGCTATACAGAAAGGAAGTTCGAGACCATCTCATCACATAATAAAATATTTGTGAACATCCCAGCGGGCAACTAAAGTTTATAAAGTATCTAAAAATAGAAATCTTAATTCTCTAGGAATAGTTTCTTACTTTAAGCAGAAGATAAGTGTCCCGAAAAATTTGTGAAAAATAATTGGGGCTGCTAAAAAATTGTTGTCCGTGAACTGGTGGGAAGAATTGTTCATGTGACTTTATTTTTAAAGTTGAAGGCCAAATTCAGGGAACGCCGTGTGCGAGCTTGCTCAAAAGTCTCTATTTCTGTTCTGGAGAGAACATCATATCATTCAGGCTTTCGAAAAAACTGTCAACAGCTTCATGGGAAAGTTCCACTAAGTCGGAAATAGGGGTAACCATGCATTCGTGCGCATGATTGTCTGCATTGACATTCTGATTCGCATTGCTGACAGAAGGTCGTACCTGTTCGATGCTGCTTTCATCTTGAACTTCACTACTCTTCAATCGCAGTGGTGAAGATTCCAGGAATGCCGTCATCAGGATTGGCAGCCTTTGAGGGCAGCACAAAGCGTGAACCTTGGTAGGAACCAACAGTGTATCTGCATCCACTGGCGCATCCGATTGTAGCGTCAGACAGGTGTCTAACACGCATTCTTCTCCGCATAGCAGACACCTTAGTACAGGTAAAACACACCTTTGCCACATTGGTCGAAATGATAGAAACCAAGTCATGTTTAGGTCTCTAAGCCGGGAGAGTCCCAGGATTTTTGATATCCGGTCCCGGTATCCAATGGCTAGGATCGTATCTTCCATTGTCGCGAGAGTTTGATCTGTGACATGGGTTGCCATAACGAAAAATAAGGACTAAGAATAGGATTCCTGCAATTAGTCCCAGGATCAGGGGAAGTCCGCCAAAAATCGAATGGACGAAATCTGGAAAAATACCCAGTATGGCTTTGAATGGTGTTAATGCCATCGAAAATACTGTCTTAAATACCCCTGAGATCCCATTGGTATCAGAAATATTTAAGATTTCGCTCAGGATTTCCGCGAAATGTACGGGGGAATTAGTTGATAATAATGTATGTATCTCTGCAGTCGTCCTTGCGACTTGTAGATCATACGTTTCTTTTGATGACGTGAGCCTTGTAGGCGTCTGAAGAAGCACTGTTTTCATTCTGCTTAAAGTATCTATTCGAATAGAAGTAATTTTCAAACTGGGCCATGCCCTTGCCTCCCTGTCTGGAAAGGAGCTGGGGAATAAAGAACGTCCACAGCACTTGACCTTCGCCGTCGTAGTGACTAGATAAGGAGTCCCGGGCATAAGACTACAACATCTGCGGTCTACAATAAGAATGTAACTCCCATTATAGAGTCTTTGAAAGAATGGTTCTATTTCAGTTGCAGGTGCGCCTTGCTGGTGACATGAAAGGTTGTATGAATTCCCTTCACAGGCTCCGTGCAAACTAATACCGTTACACAGAAGCGTGCCGCTTAGTGACATAGCACAATTGTTGCCACTAAGAAACACTTTCTGTCCTTTATTACTGACACATGCATGTGAATAGGGCAGGTTCCAAGTTGTTTTAAGGTACCCCTTTCCCAATTTCTCGTACATGCCAGCCTGTATATATTTTTGGCAGTATTGAAACCTGAAGGTTGAGATTGGAATATTTATGATTCCGTGGATTATCCATTCACTGACAGGTCGTTCTGACATTGTCATTGGTAATCTTTCTAGTTTTTCAATGCTCAAGATTGTATAATCAGCACCCTTTTGCCCCATACCGATTTGTCTATCAGTAAGGTTAAAGATTTGGAATAGTGACGTTGTGTTGATTAAACGCCAAGGCACATAGCCTGAACGCAGATTTTGTAACGTCCAGCCAAGCTGTACAATGGAACGCAATTGTGACTGACCATGTTGTAATAACAGTAAGTCTTGCGATAATATATCGATTGCTGAAGACACAATGCTGTCCAATGAAAAAATTCTGGAGGACAGAGTCATTAACCCATTGTCCACTACAGATAGTGATTTTTCCAAATTAATACGGTCAATTTCCCGTATTCTTTCTGCTGTCTCAATTTGAGTAACCTTCCAGGCCTTATTGTATGCTGCATATACAGAGGCTGCTATGAAATGCTTTTGACGCTGTTTGCGTGGTCCCATTATGAAATCACGCAAGTCAGCACCATCAGTAAGTACAGTTAGGTGTTGCTTAATTTCAGGCAGTGTGGAAGTTTGTAGCCATTGAAGGCATAATTTGCCCACACTGTAGGTTGTTATTATCCCTGGGTGATGTCTTTGGGGATATCTAGGGTCTGGCCTGGTCATTTTGAAACCCTGTGTTTTGTTCAGGAATCTATCTTGACAGTTATTTGTATCTGTGGGCCAGATCAACCATTGTTTCCAATCAGGATGTGTTCTGTTTTGGTTTAATATATGTTTTACGTCTATCTCTTCATCTGTATCAGAGCTATTGCTAAACATTGTTGGCTTTGGAATAGACGGTTTATTTAAATCTTTGATTTTGGCTAAGCCAAGACAGGTGGTTTGTTGAACAGTGTCATTTAAAAATATCATTTGTTCTGGGATCATGCAGGCTCTAAACAAAGCTTCTATACCCTGTACTTGCCATTCTTTTGTACCCCAAACACTTTTCAAATCAACATTTTTGTCCCAATAATCAAATCCAAATGTATTCATTTTTTCAAAGAATTAATCTGAATATATCAATTTTGTGTTGGTTATCATGGTTTTCATCCCTGTCTTGTTTGACAATTTAAAATAAAATGTTTCAGCATTACTTATGTTAAAACCTGAAAAATATGAATATTTGTCGTAAACGGTTCTTGAGCTCCCTTTTGGAGGTGTAGCACAATGTTCCCATTGATTGTAATTCAAAACATTTCTAGGTTGTGCAGATTTATGTAAAAAATGGTTACCATAATGGTTATAGCAATACATACTATCATAATTTGTAGAACCTTGCAAATAATCATGTTTTGTAAATTTAGCAGACATTACTAAGTCAGACATCATGTTGTTAATACTTTCGAAGTCCCAATCATCAGCAAATGAGTTTGGTTTTGCAAAGTCACTCAAGGAGATCTTGATTTGGTGTGGATATTTCAGGATCTCGACCGGACCATAAATTTCATAGTCAGTGTTGTCCCAGGCTACCCCACCAGGTATAGGATTGGCTGTGAAGTTGGCTGAAGAAAGTTCTCTTTTCTCGACGTGTGAAGATGTGTGTGGTTTGAGGACCAAGTTGATGTTCTGACTTGCTGTGTCCATTTTAGCATATTTTCCCTCAATGAAGCGTCCCAAAGTAAATACCATGATGAGCCAAAGTATGAGGATAAATGCACCAAAACCCACCCAAAATTCAATCCATGGAGAAACCAGATATGTTTCTTTCAGATGTTTCAAAAGTTCATTCGCTTTGTCTTTAAAGGATTTTGATGATGGCTGTGTCTTTGATTCACTGAAGCCGTCAGAGGAATCATCGAAGTTGATGAAGTAACCGGATGCAGTTCTGTCAATTGTTCCAATCGGTTCAGGATTTCTGTTTTTTGCATTTTCACTTGGTACTTCAGTATAGATTGGTGTGTCTCTGCTAAATGTCTTTATTTGGGTTTTAAGAGGTCTGAGTTCTATTGCATTGTTGCATAGTCCTTCTTGTTCTTCTTTAGGCGTTTCGAATGTGATGAGCCTTTTTGTTAGGACCTCTGTGCTGGTAGCAAACCTTGGTGTTCTGCTACTTATTGGGAGTCCACTTGGCCAACTGTTTGTTATCGGCCACATTTTGTGGTTTTACCAGGTCGATGGATACAACTCGGTTCTCCTTTTTACCAGCAAGTGGCGGTAGTACAACTGATCTTGTCCCGTTGACAGACAAGACAGGAACTGCTTTTCTGTAGGAAGGCCCAAATTCCTTCTTTACCACGATCTTTTCCCTGACTAGATCCCCGACTTTTGGAATCCAGACAGGTCTTGCTGGGACAGGTGGTGATTCTTCAGTGGTCGTTGGCTGTTGTTTCAACTGTATGTTGCTCAGGTCTTTTCTTGTTTTGTTTAAGTCCTGCAAAATAGCCAAACGGTCTTTGACATCAAAGCTTTTTTCTTTAACCACTGAAGTCTGACTATCAAGGTCAGAGATCAACATCCTAGTTCCGAATAATAATTCGTACGGACTGAATCCCTTCAGAGAATTTCTTGGCAAGTTATTTAGACTACGTTGGACACTTATTAGATGTTTGACCCACCCAGCTCCCGAACCTAATATCCTTTCCATTATAGATTGCTTTCTGCCTTGGTTTTTTCTTTACACCATCCAGTACCCTCAGGAAGGAAGTGAGAAGATTCCCGCTGGACTGTGCTCATTTGGCCATGTTTCCCCCCAGGCTGGTATGCCTGAGTGAAAACAATGGTCAAACGTAACATGCTCTTAGCGTATATGCCATTTAGACTCGCAAATCTTGTATAATAGTCCGGACGTCAGCCGAGTGCTGGTGATCTACATTATAAGTGGAAACTAGCCTGTATATGTTAATCGCAAGCCATTCTTTTTGCTGGTAATATTATCTGCCTTGATACGACGAGGTATTAAACTGTTTCTCTCCCCACTGCGATCTCTGTTGCAGTTTGGGCAGTTTTTTACAAACATGGTGTAGTGCAGGCTCATGCCTGGCCACCAGTACCGTGATTGTAATTCTTCCAGAGAATCTTTTAATTTAAGGTGTCTGAGACCCTCGCCCATGTGTGCGTCTGCGATTAACAAGCTTCTCCTGTCCATGTTTGGAATCACTCTATCCCCCACTCCAGGGATTCGAGCAAAAGGGACGGAGTTCGCATCGATTATGTATGTATAATTGAGTGGATAGTTGATCGGTAACGCTGAGCAGTCGCCTTTTGATGACGTTTTCACCGCCAGCATTGTTTCACCGTCAATGTATTTTAATGTACGCTTTTTTCGATCTACGGGAGCCGATTTAGTGGCTGCCGCTGCGGCTGTTTCAGCCAATGAATTCCCCACAACGTGAACGCCATCACGCTGATGACTCAGTGAGTGTGTCACGTGAGTCTTTGGTAGTTCTTTTTTCAAAAGAGCTACTTGTTCCAAGAGCAGTTTCTGCTTTATTGGTGCATCTGTGTCATCTTTGTAACCGTTCTGAATCCATGTCTGCAAATCCTTGTTATATGCTTTGACGCAGTAATATGAATCTGACACTATAAGTGTCGGGAATTCGCGATCCGCATTATCTAGCGCCATTTTCAAAGCTATTATTTCAGTTTGTAGTTCTGAATTAGTTTCTACTGAGTGTGATTTTGTTAATAGAGGTCTTAGTTTACCTCCGCGCCACACTTCTTTTGTAATCTCACATGTAGGGTTGTATGCTTGTTCTCCCCAAACGGAGGGTTGAGCATGTCCGTCTGTATGTTATGTTATGTTAATCCTGCTTATATAGCGCATGGCTACCCCAGCAATGGGGCGTCCCAGCGCTGCGGACATACCTAGAAGCAGTGCAACACAACAGAGAAGGTGGAGCTAGATGGAAGAGAACAGCCAAGTTTTAATCTGTTTGCGGAACAGCAAGTGGTTAGAAGTGGCCCGAGCCCCAAGGGGAATCGAATTCCACAGCTTCGGCGCCAGATGCCTAAAAGAGCGACCACCAGCTCGGCACCTGCGGATCTTAGTCGTGCGTGCCAGTGACAGGTCGGCTGAACGAAGGGCGCGCGAGGGGACATAGAAGGAGCAGAGTCCCAGCAAGGTTTGAGGGGCAGTATTGTACAGGATTTTATGAATTAGACAAAGGCTTTTGAACTGGATACGTTGTTTAACGGGAAGCCAATGTAACCGATGGAGGATAGGGGGGGTGTGGCATTTTTTTGGCAGAGCGAATAGAGTGCGCGCCGCGGCATTCTGAGCTCTCTGAAGTCTGTTTATCACCGTCAAGTTAGAACCTAGCATAGTATAGATTACACAGGCGTAATGTCGTAGAGGCAGAATGTCGATTGGCAGAGGATACGTCTTTTCATATTTTAGATTTTTTAATTCTTCTAGTTCTTAGAAAATTGTCAACCAGGCTATACTTGATAATTCATATCCTACGTACAAGACTGTCAGATGGGCAATTCTGGATTTTTTAAAGTTGAATTTGTAACCCTCTGCAGCGAACCCAAGTATTATGGTGTTCACCCTTTTCAAGTGAGTCTCCAAGTCATCATCTGTTAAGTAAATGTCATCGACATAAGATAATGCTTCATCATCATATAGTTGTAGTAATTCTGTTACTCTCGCTGAGAATACCCCCGGGCTGTTCTTGTACCCCTGGGCTAACCGACAGAATTGCTTTTGAGTGCCATTTACTGAGAATGCAGTTAAATATCTGCTCTCTGGTGCTATGTTTTGACAAAAGAATCCATTGGAGATGTCCAAGGTTGTTTTGTATTTTTTTGCGCACTATGTTATTCATTAGTGCAGCACTGTGTGAGTTTTGCACTGCAAAGGTTTTGCAACATGTGTTAAGGTGTCGGTAATCCAAAACTAGACGATATGAATTGTCTGGTTTGGAGACCGGAAACAAAGGATTGTTCATTTGTGAGGTGCAAGTTTCAATCACCCCCTGGTATTCTAGCTGATCTAGTATTTCATTTACCTGTTTTTTAGCTTCTTGCTTAATTGGGTACTGCCTTTGTGCAGTAGGTTGTGATTTTAACTGGATTTTGTGAGGAGGGGAGTCCTCATCCCATCCTACATGATTTTTATATAAAGCAGGTGCTAAGGCCACTGCCCACTTTCTAGCAAGTGTGTATTTTTTATGAATCGGGATTTGATTCGAGAAGGCAGGCATAATTACTTCTTCGCCATGAGGGCACTCCCTGACAAACTCTGGTGGCCAGTCTTTTTCAGCTAGAAGGATATCATAGCCCTTGGAGAGGTTATCCCAAAATAGTCCCCTTATTTTCCTAGTCGTATCTCCCTCTATACGTAATGTTATCTCGTATATCTTGTGGGGCTTGCTAACTCTGGTGTCTGCAGTTTCCACTTGAAGGTATTCATTCGTGTCCACTGTCTCCAGATGATTCATAAGGACTTTGCGAGCTATGCTCACCTCTGCTGCGCTGTCTAGCATTGTCTGAGCCCATTCTCCGTTTTTCAGTTGTGTCCTCCGTATTCTCGGCATTTTTAACTACCTTGATACTGGCTACCTTCTTTTTTGGAAATTGTAATTTCTTTTTTGGCTGAGCAGGTTCCTTGTCTTTGGACTTGGCGTGCTCTTCTGATCGTCCTCTTCTTTCCGATTTCTGCGAGGAAGTCTGAAAAGATTGAGAGGGACGTGTATCAATGTCTTGATATCTATCAGGTTTTTTAATATTATCCCTATTTCTAAGGTTATATCTATTCCCAGAGGGGTCACTCTGCGGTGACCTCTGTCTTTGGTTTGGAGATTTCTCTCTTCGCCTGGGAGACCTCCCTCGGGACTGGAATTTCTTTTCTTTAGGATTGGATTGTTTGTTTCCATCCCAGTTCTTTTTTGGTGAATTATTATTAAAAAATATTTTTTCTGGATTTGTAGTCAGTTGCGGTTTTACTGGTATTCCACCTAGACTATCTCTGCCTAGTTCTTCGTAGGATTTTTTTATGATTCTGGCAATTTCAGCTGGTTGGTCTGCTATATCTGTCTCTTTTAACCTCTGGCGGATCGCCACGTTTGCTGCCTCACCTTTTATGTTGGCTAATAATATAGCCGAGACCTGCTTGAAGTCTTTTAGTAATTTCATACCAAGGGTTAAAGCAGGTTCTGGACCGTATTCATCTTGAATTTGTTTTAGCACATCTGGTATTACCGAAATGGATGGAACACCGTGCGTTTTTGTGTAGATGGAAGCAAAGACTGTACCCCAAGTGTCACAGTCCTCAATGTGTGGTGCGATTCCCATTGGGAGACATATAGTCAGAATCCTGTGTTTTTCTAATGGGGTGGTGTCAGGAAACACCGCCTCTATTTGGGTAATTTTCTGTGCCAACCAGAATGGTATCTGTTCCCGTTTAGCTGGAACTTTACCTAGGCAGGATTGGATGTTCTGTGGTGTAATTTTATTTGTGTTCCCCTGGTGAGGGGTCAGCTGTGGAAGTTTAATCGCTGGCTGAATTGTTGAAGTCCGCATTACATACTGAACTAATTGTCTATGAATTTTTAGTAGTTGTTTTAGCTGTATTAACAGCTCTGCTGCAGGCATTCTTTCGATGTCTGGATGTGGTGTGTATCCGGCTAAGACCGGCCACGTTGCTCCTGGTCTTCCTAAAGGACCGAGCCTTGTAATGTGATTGTTATGTATTAGGGCGCCATCAAATAAGAGCAAATGCTCTTGGAATTTGAGTGGTACTTCCACCTCCTCGAAAGGAGTGTACGTTTCAGGAGGTTCCTCTACTTTGTAATAGTGGAAGTACTTTGTTACAGCATTTGCTGCTGGAAAATGTATCCATGAATAGTATACCTCTGTCTGCCGATATTCGTGTGCCTCGATTACGAATATGACTGTGCCACCTCTAGGTGTCAGTCCATTTTCTATAAGTTTTAAAGTTATAGATCTCCTTTTAATGACCGGAATGAGTGTTATATTCGGGTCTGCTGCTTGCATGGTAGCATCAGCATCTGCGAGTTCAGTTGCTAATCTAACTGCCTCTCTTTCATCATCACTCTCTGCCATTTTACAGACAGGATGGTATTATGTTTGTTTGCAGATCAGGTTTCTTTATGGAAACAGAGATTAGATGCACAATATTTTGGGAATGTTTTTATCCTTCAACGTTGACTATACCAAGAACCATACATAGGAGTTCCCTCCTGCGAGGTTTTGGAGGATATTACCTTTCACCCACTCCAGACGTCTTTGGAGTATAATGGAAAAAGGGGTCTGAGTGAGAAAGCACGACTGAGTTACTCTAAATGTCTTACGTTAGTTTTATCGCCCTTTCCAAACGCGTTGGGCGCCATGTAGTGTAGCTCCTATTTTCCCAATAGGCTCTGCGCATTGGAATAATACCTACAGCAGTAAAGGCCTAGACCAGACGTTAACTAGGTCTACTACTGTCGATACTAGACTTAATTTTTGGGTTTGCCAGCGTATCTCAGAGTTCGCTAGAAACTTTCTCGAATGTTCAAGGAGGAATTAACTTCCCTGATTAGACAAGAAGGGATTTAGTTTCTGACAACCATAGAACATGACAACTTTGCTCTCCCCTAATCAAGAGTCAATCTCAAGAGTCGTGTGAGCACAAGGCAATTATTTTACTCAGTCAGTACGTGCATTCTTAGTCTCATCAGATTGTAGAGAAAAGGAAGAGACGGGCGTGTTCAATAAAAAGGTGTTATTTATTGATCAGTCTCTTTTCTCATACATGAGAAATGGATCGATATTATTGCAATACTTATAGTTAAGTAAAGTGCATACATTAAAAGCAATAGTATAAAATAATACTGTAAAAACATTGATATGGTTTCTGAGCCATATGATGTTTAAAATGATTAAAATATATTTACATACACATATACATTTGACTAAACGTACTCAACTGGTGTTTCTAAATACGCCTACCCCGTGTACCTGACCTAAGTCTAATGCGTGGGCGGGAATAGAAAGTTACAGTTTAAGTTAAGTTTGTTTTTGCCAAGTGAATAACTAAAGAATTCTCTGTGAGGGGTTCTTCAGTTCTGTACCTGGAAGTTAGGATGAATGAGGAATGGTATCTCTTTCTCTGCTCTCGATATTCCAGGCTGCCTGCGAGGGCTGCCCAGAAACGCCGGTGCTGGGTCTCTCGGCTTGAGATAGCAGCGCGTCTCTCAGCGCGTCAGGAAGGCGGGGCTGCTGCCAGCGGGGTCTGCTTCTGCTCTCGGCTTCGGCAAGTAGGGCTGCTCCGTCTTGTCACCACGCGTGTGTTTGCATAGGGCAAGATCGGCAATATTTATACTTTAAAGGTGCCGAGATTGACGTAAGGATGGACATAGATACGTCAATAAAGATGTCATACGACTTGCTCGTTAGCACATTCTTTACTAAAGTTCTCTGTGAAATCAAAACAATGGCCGCACGGATTTTCCAGGTTGTCATAGGTTTGATTTGTTATGAGAACGTCGTATGCCTTATCAGGGGCTGGAGGAATGTCGCTTGTCTAATTAGATCTCAAGCGTTATGACCTAATCAGATAACACGTTCCTGTGCCGTAGTGTGACTGCGTCAGATATCGGTATCTGCATCATGGGGGCTGTTCTTGCCTCATGGGCTGACTGTTAGTTAAGTTGATAGTTAGTTTAACCAGAATAGGGTCAGGAATAGGGGGATCGATTCAGAACCTATAGGAATACATGACAAGCATTTTGGTCGTACCATTCCTTCATGACTGCCTGACTGGCCTCCAAGTTGTCAGCAGCCTGCTTCCACAACTTGGCCATCTGGCTTCTGAAGGCCAACATGTAGCTCACCACATCCTGGGGAGGTTTTCTGGGAGACTTCTCCCATCCTTCCTTCACCAGGCTGAGAGGCCCACGCACAGGGTGCCCATACAACAATTCAAAAGGGCTGAAGCCCACTCCTTTCTGCGGCACCTCTCTGTAGGAGAACAGCAAGCAAGGTAGGAGGACGTCCCACTTCCTCCGTAAGCTCTCCGGCAGACTTCTTATCATGCCCTTCAGGGTCTTATTAAACCTCTCAACCAGTCCATTGGACTGGGGGTGATAAGGAGTGGTGAACCGGTAGGTCACCCCACACTCCTTCCACATGGTCCGCATGTAAGCGGACAGGAAGTTAGTCCCCCTGTCAGACACAACCTCCTTCGGAAATCCTACACGAGTAAAGATTCCCATCAGGGCCCTAGCTACCACAGGTGCAGTAACAGTCCTCAGAGGGATGGCCTCTGGGTACCGTGTGGCATGATCCACCAGAACCAGGATGAACCTGTGACCAGCTGTTGTTGGTGGATCCAATGGCCCTACAATGTCGATGCCCACCCTTTCAAAGGGGGTGCTAACGACAGGAAGTGGTTCCAGGGGAGCCTTTAGCTTCACCCCTGTCTTCCCACTGGCCTGGCAGGATACACATGTCCTACAGTATGTGTTGGACGCCGCTTTCATCTGAGGCCAGTAAAAGTGGAGAACAAGCCGTGCAAAGGTCTTGTCCTGGCCTAAGTGTCCTGCCAGTGGTATCGCATGAGCCAATTCCAGCAGAAAGGCTCGGTATTGCTGCGGGACCACCAAGGCCCTTGATGAGCCAGGTAGAGGTACCTTAGGTTCACTGTAGAGGAGGCCATCCTCCCAGTAAATATGGTGGTGTCCCGTAGCATCACCTGCTGCCTGGGCTTCAGCCTGACGCCTCAGTCCCTCAAGGGTAGGGCACTCCCTCTGCCCCTTACAGAATTCCTCTCTGGTAGGACCTCCCTCCACATGCCATTCAGCAGGGATGGGTAAATCCTCCAGAGAGTCTACTCCCCCCTCCATGGACTCCTGGCCTACCACCGCAGGTGGCCGATCTGTCCCATGGGGCGTGGAAGCCGAAGCAGGCTGTCCCTGTCTCCGTTTCTGTCCCTTTTTGGCAGCAGGTTGGGCCATTGTTCCAGGCTCCAACCCAGGCGAACTCCCTCTCCGGGCAGTCGCAGACCGTGTGCTTACACAGGCCCAGTCAGGTGTACCCAGCATCGCAGAATGCGTCCGGTATTCCACCTCTCTCCAAGTGTTGTGCTCCATGTCATTCCCCAACAGACAATTAACTGGCACGGCAGGGCTTACGGCAACTCGAAGTGAACCTGCAACCCCTTCCCACTCAAAGGGAACCTCAGCCACTGGATAGTGGCCCATTCTGCCGTCAGCCATCGCGGCGGGGTGGAGTACATTAGGAACAACCTGCCCTGGAGACACCAGTTGACTTCTCACCATAGTCATACTGGCTCCTGTATCTCTGAGCCTCCCCTCTTTGGCCATTGATGGTAACCCATTGCCCATACTTTGTAGTATTCGGGGGCACCTGGATCTTTGGTACCATCTCCCGCTCTCCCAGGGACACTAAGGTGACACCCGCCCACTCACCCCCCTTATCTAAGGGCAACTCCTCCCCGAGCGCTACACTAGCTACTCCCGGTGACTTTCCTCCGGTGGGAGGGGGTGGTCTCTTTGGGCATCTGACATCTCCCTTATAATGTCCAACACCACCACATTCAAAACAGTGGAGAACCCTTGGCTGCTGGCTTTGGCCAGGATTAGGGTTTCTGGGTGGGTTTGCCCTAGGGGTGAAACCTGCTCCCTTACCTTGGAAATTATTTTGGGGACCTTTGGAGAACTCCTTCTTTTTATCTCCTCCCTCTTTCTTCTGGGGGGCGCCCTGTCCGGCTTTTTGAGAATCCCCTCCAGTCCCCTTGGAGGACACCCGGGTACTTGCCCAAGTGTCCGCCTCCTCTGCAAGCTTCCGGGGATCGGTCAGCTTGCTGTCCACCAGGTGTTGGCGCAACTCGGGAAAACATTTCTCGAGGAGGTGTTCTTTCAAAAATAGATTGTACAGCCCCTCATAGTCTTTTACCTCGCTGCCCTTGACCCAACCCTCCAAAGCTTTCTTGGCGTAGTCTAAAAAGTCTACCCAATTCTGGGTACTCATTTTGTGACTTCCCCTGAACTTCTGTCGGTACCTTTCAGGGGTAAGTCCAAACTTTTTCACCAGTGCCACCTTCATGGCAGGGTAGTGGGTTTGCTCATCCTGCTCCAGAGCCAACAAGGTGTCTCTGCCAGCAGGTGGCATGTATTTATACAGCCCACCTCCCCAGTGAGTTTCTAGGATCCTGTGAGCCCTTAAAGAAACCTCGTAGGCGGCCAACCATTTGGCAATGTCATCACCTGGGGTGTAGCTAGCAATGACATCTTTGGGTAAATAGGGTCTGAATTCCCTGGTGTTCACTTTATTTTCGCTGCCACCATTATCAGGATGGGGAGACCTTCTTAGGACAGCTTGTAGGTCCATCTCCTTGATGGTTCGCTCATGAGCTAACCTCCTTTCCTCCCTTTCCATATCCATCCTAGCTAATTCCAGCTTCATTCTCCTCTCCTCCCTCCTATCTTCCAGCTCGGCTTCAGTTAAACCCCTGTCTGAGACGCTGCTGCTTGCCCTTGAAGGTATCCTGGGACCTGTCAGCAGATTCCCACCTCCCACTTGGTTTAACAATGCAGCCTCAGTGACAGTGTCCCGGTCACCCTCTTCAGTTTCTAGTTCCTCCCTTAAATGAGCTTCCACCCATGCCCTTATGCTTGTCAGCAACTCTCCTTTCTTGGCACCTTTATTAAAAAATACCCCTTGATGCTGACACCAATCTCTGAGTTGGGCCACAGTATTGGCTTCCAGCTCTTTAAAATTCAACTCCATCTTTGCCATGGACTAAAATCACTCACAGGAGAAAACCACGAAGTGACCTGAGGTTAACCTCCACCCACCACCAGAAATAAATTTTAGAAAAAACAAAATTCAAATTAGGAGGGCCGCAAGGAGAAAACTCCTGGTGTAGGTTAGTGTATTGCGTTGAATTACTAGTGAGTAGCTGCAACTAAGTCAGTAATCCCACCGCTAGGCACCAAATGTTAGAACCTGGGGTAGCCTGGCCTAGGGCAAGACATACATTTCAGAGGCACAGTGTTAAGGTTGCAGCCCACCCAAGAGTAAAACCACGCAATAGCACACAAAAACAACACTACACCAAAGTATAGGAAAATAAGCACTGCTTTATAAAAATAATATATATATATCTTGGCTCTTTTCACTTTTAGAATTCACAGTTAAATTACCATTCAGGTTGTGTGGAATATAGCAGGAATACTTTTCAATTCTAGGACATAAGAACAACCAACATTTGCAAAATAGATAATTCACTTAGACATTTGGCAAATAACTCTTACTCTTTTATAATTCAATTAGGTAATGACTGTACTCAGCTTACTTTATATCATTTCCAAACACAGCATTACTTTAAGTTTTGGCAAGAACAGCTCCTAAATCCAAGCAGAGCAACACTCTCATTTACATAGAAGACATTTAGATTTTCTACTACTTATTTGAATGCAATTGGGTTAGGCCCACTTAAATCAGCATTTAATTAGGCCCCAAAAGTAGTTGAAGGGGATTATTATGGAGTACACTATGCTTGATTTACACAGTACCAGTAACCTCCTTCTTATAGTACATAGTCACTGAGGATTTCCTCAAGTTCCTCCCCACCGTAGGCTGTACCACTGTGGAATAATGATCAATGACTGAGTTATTTCCTGGTTAAGTTATAGCGTTACTCTCCCCTTCCAAAACACCTCCTTACTTGTTTATCAGGCGGTGATATTCTTGTTGTACCAGAGGATGAGGGAGGGACAGTGGTTAGGACAAGAGAGAGAGCCACGTGCTGGCGAGTTATACTAGCCTCTGGGGCCCCTCAGCTCTCCTCCGTGTAACATCAGCACTACAGAGGCAGAATGCCTCAGAACTCTTCAGCCGCTTTTGGGCTTCTAAGCTCCCCCTTCCCGCTCGCGCCTGCCTCACTGTAGGGCGCTTGAGCAGGGGGGAGAGAAGCTCTTATGCACAGCTACCGCCGAGGGACTCCCGGCGCTCCTCCGCACACTGCCAGGGGACGCGCTGATCACGGGGGCATGCGCGAAGCTCTCCTCACTCCGGCAGGGGACGCGCTGATCACGGGGGCATGCGCGAAGCTCTCCTTCTCACTCCGGCAGGGGACGCGCTGATCACGGGGGCATGCGCGAAGCTCTCCTTACTCCCGCCTTCACTGATCCGGCTCCGCCTCACGGAGCCTGGCGGCTCAACGAGGCATGCGCGGAGAGCTAGTGTCTCTCTCACAGAGACCGCGCTGGTCGCGCTGCGCTGCCCTTCTTCTCCGCTCCTCGCCTCAGGGCTGGCAGTGGCAGATCTACAGCGACGCCGCTCTCCACGCTGGATTGGGGGGGTAGAAGGGCGGAACAGCCCGTTTTCTCCTGGCTTCTGTTCTCCTCAGTGGCGCTCCACCACAGCAGGTGAGAAGTGACGCTCCAGGGAATTATGAACAAGGGGACAGTCTAGCACAATTACCAGTCTCTGGACAGAGGCTGAGGATAAAGGCACACTTTTCACAAGTCCCTCCAACTGGGCAGAGGACTGCGCTCCGCAGCGCTGCAGTCTCCTTTTCCTACAGACTTCCCCTATATTCTTTAGAAAAGGGGCAAGCTAGGCGCCCAGGGTCTCCAGTAACTTCCCACAGCGGGGCCAAGACAAGTAACCAACAGGGGAATAGTGGGTTAGACCAATAAGGCAGCTTCCCAGTCCAGGAGATCAACCCTAAGTCTAACCTCTTCCCACCCTCAGCTACCACCTGTCCTCCAGCTGACTTCCACAGGTAGACAAAATGGCTGCCCCGCATTCCGCCTTTTATAGGCTGCCCTTCAATGGTCCAGCATGGACCAGAAGGTTCTGGAATGCCCTATGTTAGGCTATGGCCAAGTCCTGAGTGCGACAGTTGGGGCAGTTGGAAGCCACCATTTTGTGTGGTTCCAACTTTCCTGTCAGAACAGGCCTCTGGGCCTGAGGTAAAAGACTATGGGGGGAAGAAAGAACACCTATCCCCTTGACCAACACCTATAAAAAGTAGTAGACACAAAAAATATTAAGGGTATGAGGGGCAAAAAGGGGACAAAATAAAGAATAATGAGGAGGGACTGCGCAAAAAATCCAGACAGGTCTAACACTCTGGAGCTAGTAGTCTTTGTATTGTGCACATACTAACATATTGCACCATGCTATATACTCTCAATGCGAATATTGTGTTGTCTTTTTAGAATAAAACCTTAGCTAAAGTTAACCAAAATGTAATTACTTTGGATGCATCAATTGGTGCATTAGTGACCTGCGTTGTCCCCAGCTTGGGTAGCTGACCAACATCCAGCAGACCTCTTTGGATTTCATGCATCATTGGGTAATCCCTTGGTTGAAAACGTATTAAATCTATTTCAGATGCAATCCATGAAAGTATGTGAATATTCCTGGCCAAATTAAAGTAGAAATTCAGCAGCACAGTCTACCGTTTGTAATGTATGTGTTGGCTTGTATCATAAAATATTTGATCCAGTTGTTGCCTTCTTCGTAGAATTGCTCTACTTTACCCTTTTCTACTGAATGCACTGTGATTTGATGGCTGCACATTGTGTTCTCTGAACAGGTTGGAGGAGCTGAACATATCTTGGTGCGACTTCACGGCAGATCACATTAAAGCCTTGATCAACCATATTCCTTCAAGCGTGACACAGTTAAACGCCAGCGGTTATAGACAAAATCTGCAGATAGCTGGTAACGTTTCCTACAGAGCACTCCCATATGATGAACAGTAGTATTTTGCATTGTACTTTTAGATAAATGTGTATTATTAGATCTGAAAATGTTCTCAACATCCTACTGGATCTGCCATTTATCATACTTGACTAGTTTTATTTGTTTAATTGTATTATTTAATTTTAAATGCATCTTTGGAGCTATATAATCTACCAATATGAAAAAGACTGCGTTCCAGCAAGTACTCTGATAAACATTATAATTTCCCCCCAAAATAACCAATAAAGAGTCCTGCATGGATTTTTGGTGTCTCAGAATTTCATTAGTCATCCGTTCTATCACCATCACTACTTTTCTATGTATTTGTTCTTTGGAAACATTCAAGTAGAGGGGTGCAAGGAGGCCTTAACAAAATAATTGTATTATAATAAAATATACATCAATTTCTCATGTGACTTTGCCACATTGTGATCAATACTACCAAAAGTTAATCAGGAGAAGGCCAAAACAAAAAAGACGAATGCTAGATTGTGTGTCTTATACATAAGATAAAAAAGCTCTACAATGGCCATCGCACTGGAGGGATGGACGTTCCACGTTGACAGCAGCTCCAAAAAAGCAGTAATGCTTTATTTTTAACATCCCTTTTGCACTACCAAAGATCTTCAACTAGGTGACAACATTTGGTGGTGGAGTAGCACGAGAACCCCTGAAGAGAGATAGGTGGTCTCGAAAGAGACCTTAGTGCAGGGTTTGGAATCAGGAGCACAACATAAAGAATAAACGTAAGAGTTGGTTTGAATTGAGAAACAACCAAAGCTTGAACCAAATATGCAGGAGAAGGGAATCTGATTGTGACCGAATAAATATAGCATTCCAACTGTGGACACCTTGTTAAAGAAAATGCGCATAAATAAATGGAAGCCAAGCCAAAATTGTCGTACTTTCAGATTCCCACACTTACAGTGTACAGAAAGTCTGATATTTGACCATTGTTCAGTACATATTAGTTAGTGCATTGTTTTGTTTGTGGTGTTAGATTTGACAAATGCAGAATGATTGACAATTATATGCAATTGTACAGCAGTATTGTACCTTCTTTTAGTTCGGCAACATCATGTATGAAAGTAAAGCATGCCGTTCAGAAATGCCCGCAAAATTAATTATATTGACTGCAAAATTAATTATATTGCTCTGTATATGCCCTGAGCAAATATTGCCTTTACTTTTGGCAGTGTTGGAATTATGAATAATGAACACCGTTGCAGGTAGTTTGGCACACCCAACAGTGTACTGTTAGTCACCTTGTAACACGTTTGAAATGGGATATACATTCTTTTCCCCCAATACAAATGGTGTGTGTGTATATATAAATATAGATATAGATAGATTGTTTTTTATCTGTACACTCCAGTGAATCGAACGGAAATGGTCGATATAGATAGCTATCTACAGACTAATTTAGTTAAAAGGATGGGAGATGAAGCTTCGGACTCACTGATGGCAGATGTTACATTGACAGATTAAGTTGGCTATTGACGCTTTGCCTTCTGGTAAAGCATCAGGAGAAGATTCAATACCTCTTGAATTGTATAGAATCTGTATGGATGAACTACTTCCACTTTTTAATCAAGTAATCCGCTTTATTGGGGCTAGAGGAAAAGCCCCTGCCTCATGGAACATCGCACAGATTGTCTTTTTTCTAAAAATAAACCAGCGGAAAAATACGGGTCATATAGGCCAATATCGCTTATAAACACGATGCTAATTTTTTTGCTAAAATTCTGGCGACTCGGCTCGCTTTAATAATGCCTGATTTGGTGTCTCCTCAACAGCAAGGCTTCATTCAGGGTAGGGACACCACTGCTCATGTAAACACGGCCGTGACAGCATTCGATGTTGCTAGGATAAAATCCACCCCACTCTGTATGATTCTCTTAGATGCTGAGAAGGCTTTTGACCGAGTGGGGTGGGATTTTCTCTGGACTACACTATCTGCATTCGGTATTAAAGGCAGGTTTATGCAATGGCTCAGAGCTTTATATGATCATCCTACTGCAAAAATCTTATATGCTGGACTACAATCTGTTATTTTTCCAATTTCTCGTGGCACCCGCCAGGGGTGCCCTCTATCACCCTTATTGTTTGCTCTGTCAATAGAACCATTTATTCTTGCTCTGCAAAATCAGTCTTGAATAAGCCCTTTTGTATGTGGGACGCATAGCCTTAAAATCACAGCGTATGCAGACGATATTGCTGTATATTCAGCTGACGCCGATGAAGCATTGAAGGGGATAGTCTAAGAGGCTGAGAAGTTTGGCGCAATCTCTGGCTATAAATTAAACACAAAACCCAAGTCATATTAAATTATAAATCCCCGACTCCAGTTCTGGGAGTCTGCAGTGTTGCCACTTATCTGGGGGTTAGAGTGTCAGCTAGTATAGAGAAGATCGTAATACTAAATTATGAGACATTATTAAAAAAACTGTCAAGTCACTTAAGAATTGTCATAAAGTGCCCATGGGTATTATTAGGCGAATAAATATAATAAAAATAAAAATTCTCCCTAAATTCCTCTATTTATTCAGGTCTATTCCTCTACGAGTGAATAACTCCTTTTTTAAACGGTTGAATGGGGTCTGTAGCAGCTTCATAAGGGGGTACAAGAAAGCGCGACGAGCTATTGATTTTAATGAAGCTTCCATTTAATTAGGGGGGGGGGCTTGATTTTCCTGATTTTAAATGATACTTTTGGGCAGCATTCTTGGGCCACTTCCGCAGCCTAATGAATCCTATGGGCAGTACCTTTTTCTTTTATAAATTAATGTTAGGGGAAGAACATAATATGTTCCTTTTTAGAACTAACGACCCAAATTATTGCAAGCGGGTTAAATTTAAGATTGCTTGCGATAGTGTAAATATTTGGCGGGCAATTATGGCTAAATGCAATACATCTTTCTTTCATGTCAAACTTCCCTTGTGGGACAATCCCGGTGTCCCAGAAATATTTCACGGGGGGGGGGCTTTAAAACGATGGGCTAGTAGTGAGATAAAGTGTTTAGAGGATCTGTACGGTCATAATGGTTTTATCACATTCGAGAGCCTGTAGATTTTATATAATCTTCCAGAAAATATGCAATTCAAATATTATCAGATTCGAGATTACTTTATACACACTATGAAATTGTCTAATGTGTTGGATGCTGACATATGGAACTGTTTTTATAGGGGCTAATTGTAAATCTCTGATTAGCATAGGGTATAGAAGTTTAAACACTTATAAGGTAGACGATTGTGTTAGACTAGCAGACCGTTGGAGTCAAAATATGGGGACATTAATCTTGGCTGACACTGTCTCACTGGCTTTAGGCAGTATTAATAGGTCTGTACATTCATCCAGTCTGAAGCTACAACAGTATAAACCATATGTTTACTATATTATACCCCTGAAAGAATATCTAAATGGGCATCTAATAACTATACTTGTGATCTGACAAAATGCCCTAAATGTGAACTACCGGCAGCGGATTTAAAACACATGTTTTTTTAATGTCCCGAGTTAGCAGAATTCTGGCAAAAGGTGTCTCAAATAATGTTTCAGAAACTAGGGAGACCAATAAAGTTATCAGTAATAGATGTAATGATGAGTGGACAGAACATAAGATCTAGCCAAGCGGATTTAATTACTATTTTAATAGTTTGTGCCAGGCTTACAATAGCTCGCGTTTGGATATCATGCGGTTCTCCATCAGCTTTAGTTTGGTAGGGACTAGTTAAAGAGATACATGATATGGAACAAGCTTCATCTAAAGGGAGGGGTAATCGCTCAGTTGGAAAATTTAAGAAAATTTGGGGGTCACTGCTTCAAGACTAAAGGTATACTTCTGTATAATTTTGTACGATATGTACTATGCTTTATTATTGTTGATATTATGTATTTGGATTGTTTACATAAGAAGACTATTTCTATTTTTTTATATATATACTCATGTTGGTAAATAAAAATGTATTTAAAAAAACATAGATTTTGCTTATTCAATGCATGAGTTTTTGTGATCTCTTGCTATGTGTGTATGTATATATATATATATATATATATATATATATATATATGTGTGTGTGTGTATGTATATATAGTGAGAGATCACTAAAAATACATATGCATTGAATTGAAATGTACCAATTTAACATTCGGCAGTTATCTTTGTGTATAAAAAAAAATATATATATATTTATGCTTTTTACATCATAACATATTATTGAAGCCTGCACCTTCATGACACATGTACACACACACAATACCGTTGTTATTCATGTGTGGGGTGATCTGTGTTATCTGCCTCCATAGCTCCCCTCCATCTACCCCCTAATTTCCACCATCAGATCTCTGGTCTTTGATGACCAGTTCTCTAAGTCATCAGCCAAATACTTGTCTGTGCGAACCATTTTCATTTGTATTTCCTCTGTACTGGCACATTCCATCAGGCCCTTCACCCCTGGGTTTTAAGTCTGTTCCTTGTGTCCCCAGCCTTGTCCCTCGCACCTGTCCTAGTAGTAAAAACTTGTTGTATTCCCTTCCTCTTGGGTGGTGGCACTGCACCAAGCAAGAAGTGGCGGATGGACTCTTTGATCGACAATCCAGTAACCTTGTGTTATTTCTCAACAACGGCCTGCCAGTATCCCTGTAGCTATTTTAATTTTAATTTTTCATGATAGATTTCATTGGATGAGATTTCATTGGATGCTAGCAGAATATCCAGGCCGGAACGGCCTTTATAGAGAAATAAGAAATTCTACAGCAAATTACCATGAAAAATGGAAACACTATAAGACCCACAGTTGATCCCTAACCCCTCCCCCCAGACCTATCTTAATTTTAAGTGACTGTTCAGCTTGTTAGCGATTTATCAGTAAAATAAACCTTTTTATTTTCTTATTTCTGCAGATATCAAGTTGTTAGTTGAGCGATGTCCTAATATCACCAACTTGGATCTAAGGTAGGTAAATGACCTGGCTCGTTTAGCTAGTGTATAGCGTATTAATGTTTTCTATATTTGACCTTCATTCCTCCCTGCACCCACCCCAGCCCTCCCCCATCAATACATTGAGTAAATATATTTCTATAAAGGCTATACAGCGTTGACCGTAAATTTACAAGGACCGCATTGGGACAAAATATAACAAAACTTACATAAAGCAGTCATTACAGATCATAGTGCTTGAGTGGTATCTTGAAAAAGACCAACAGGTGAGTAAACAAACAAGCAGGAGGAGCATGTGGTTGCAGAAAACTTATGAAACCAGGCAGCAGAACAAGGGGTCTTGAAAGGCAAATGAGTGGACATAACACACTAGTGCTTTCCTATCTTTGGTGTCCTAATATATTTGAACACAAGAAAAATTCTTAGTGAAAATTAAGAACTCAAGATAACTAGTTAGAATCGTGTGGCATCCTACATAATAGATGCTCCTGTGAGTTTTGAATTGCAAGATATGGTAAATGCCATGGTTTGGGGAGCACCAATATTCAGAGATCAAACGTAATTCATGGAAGTACTAGAAACCTGAATGTTTCTGCAAGAAATGTCTTTAATGAACTATGATATTTGCAAGCAAGAAGTTTGAGGGTAGTTCATGCATGAACTGTGAAAGCACAGATTGCAAGAATTACAACACCGGACCAGCCTACCTGAACAGCAGACTCCGCTTCTACACCCCCACTTGTCAACTCCGCTCCGCCAGCCTCGCCCTCGTCGCCGTCCCCCGCATCCAGCAAGGAACCTCAGGTGGCAGGTCCTTCTCCTTCCTCGCCGCCAAGACCTGGAACACCCTCCCTATCCACCTGTGGCAGACCCAGGACCTGTTCTCCTTCATAAGACTCCTCAAGACCTGGCTCTTCAAGCAGTAGCAGCACCCCCCTCCCCTCAGCGCCTTGAGACCCTCATGGGTGAGTAGTGCGCTTTACAAGTGATTGGTTGAAAGAAAACCAGGGAATGTGTGTAACGGGTAGGGATTTGCATAGGTCGAAATATTAACTGGGACAGGGGGAAAAAAATCTGTTCTTTATTAGGAGATACAAGAGAGGAAACGTTAGTTTAGTAAGCAGAACTTGTAGAAATAGAAATGGCAGGAAAAAGGAATACTAAGCACATAGCCCTGCCGCATATTTTCATGTAAAGAGTTTACAACAGAAAGTTACTCAGAGGTATGAGGAAATGTATTACCAAACAAGAACTGAAACATTCATGGAAGAAGGCACAGGAAGAAGAGTACAGTTCTCCTTGTTATAAAAGTCGGCATTGAGATAGAGTGGTCAGGGCCTTCGCAAGATCGCTCTCCCCCCCCTCCCCCTCCCTCTACCCCCTCCCCCTACCCTCTCCCCCTTTTTTGCCCATCTTCACAAAGGCAACTGCTTTGTAAGACCAGCAGTGGCAAATCTAGTATATATCGCCTTTTGTAATTTTTGAATTTGCCAATGTTTTTTTGCTTCTCTGCGCTGCATTGCTAAAGATGAATTCCCCAAAAAGATGCTATGCCACAGCAGCAGTTTCCTTTTGTTAGCGCCTGCATCACACATACACAACCCCACCAAATGAATGGGCAGGGTATTTTTATTTACTAATCCAAGTTAAATTGGTAAAAGATTTTTTAAAAAGGTAGTACCAGCGCACTTTCTCTTTTGTTTTGTTTTTTTAAGTGGTTGGAAGGGAGCAACAAGTAGAGCTTAGGTGGAAGCAACATGGAGGCTGCTGGTGGGGCAAAGGATCACGGAGGATGTGGTCGGAAGCAACATGGTGGCCAGCGGTAGAAGTACACAACACTGGCAAGAGAGCAGTGTGGAGCAAAGGGAAACAGAGGCAGACCGGCAAGAGAGCGCAGTATGGAACAGGGAGAAGCACAGGGGTGAAAAAGCAATGCAGGGCGAAAGAGCAATGCAGGGCGAAAGCACAGCACAGAAAGGTGTGGCGGAAAAGCACATGGGTGAGATCAACATGTAGCGTGGTGATGGGACTAAGAAGTACACAATGGAGACTGTTTGAAAACAAATGCAAATGCAAAAAACAATTAATGGACAGAATGCAGAACAATGTCATACATTCATCCCAGTTCAGAGATCTGGGCCTAAATCCATCGTTTTTTTGCTCACCATGCCATTCTAGTTTGGACCCAGCCATATGCAAATCAGTCTTGGCCCTGCGCCCAATGTGAGAGAGAGAGAGAGAGAGAGAGAGAGACCGGCCGACCGTGTGTGTGTGTGTGTGTCCGCGCGCGTGTGCCCGCCCGCCCCCCATGTTATTTCCCATAGGAAATGTTAGATACGGCTACAGCCCGAACTGCTGAACGGAATTACACCAAATTTTGCAAAAAGGTAGCCCTTGGTTCAGAAAGCACAATTTTTTAAAACTGTTTAAATCCATTCAGTAGTTCCTGAGAAATTCAAAAAATCAAGTTTCCCATTGGAAACTTTAGACACTGTTATAGCAAAAACTGCTTAACGGAATTACACCAAATTTGGCAAAAAGGTACTGGTTGGCTCAGAAAGCGAACTTTTTTATAAATTATGTAAATCCGTTCAGTAGTTTTTGAGAAACTAAGGAATAAAGATAGTGATATCTATGCCTGCGGAGGATCCGCGCACCCTCCAGAGCACGAGCTTCATCCTAATTGGCGGTCAACACTCCAAACCAGGAAGTGTTGGCTGACATCTAGTGCCTCGGTAGAACCGAGGGACAAGAAATCAGTCAAACTAAGACGCAAAAAGGGGAAAGGGTAGAAACCGCCTGACCCCCTAAGGCCTGCTTAGGGGATCCCACAAAGACCCCCACGGCCAAAAACATTTTTTTTTTAATCTGCAAAATCCGCGCAGGGTGCGTCGCTCCTGCTGTGAAAATAAAGTGAAACGTTGGCTCGTTGCTATTTAGCCCCCGGGGGGGATCCAAGTCCCGGGGGCAATATTGATATGTAATGGGGGGCCCAAAGGGCTTTAATATAGTATGTGCAGGGGGGGGCTCACAGCCTCCCCCAGCCCCGAGGACCGACACCCCCGGGGCTTCAAAGAAAAATGGTTGAGTGGGCTCAAAGGCCCCCCAAACCCCTGGGACCGCCACCCCAAAGATATGGTGCAGAAAGAACTGTTCTGGGCAGAATTTATTGGAGCAATTTGTTTGTGGACCTTGGGAATAAAATACAAAGTTGATGTGATAGGGTGATCTTTTTTCAAATACATAAACTCATTTTTGCTTATAAGGCCTTGTCTTTTCCATTGAAACAGTTCTTTCTGCACCATATCTTTGATTTTGTTCAGAACTGTAAATGTAGCCTCCTTATAACATATAGAGTCATTCAGGTGGACCATTGCCTCAGTCATATATTGGTCTCATGGCCAGATGACAACGTTGCCACCTTTGTCTGCCTCATTTATAATCAAATCTTTAACCTGTTTTAGTTTTTGCATAAGATTGTAGTATTGCAGCTCTGTATGTTTCATCTTGTAGTTTTTGTTTCTGATAGACTTGTGAAGTTTTTTTCATGTCTTCTGTCACCATATCACTAAAAATGTCTGTGGCATCTTTTGGCATAGTTGGCACAAATGTTGATGAAGGGCCAAACGGGCTTCTGTCACGGCTTACCAATGGAACCCCAGTGTCTTTTAGGATTTCCCGAGTTGAATGTACCTCTGCTCTGTATTGGTAGCCAAACCATGCAAGATTTTTTAACATCTCAGAATCTTGCCGATTAGGCCATGTATTCCCAGAATGGTCACTCACAATAGATGTTAATTTCTTAAGTTGAAAATATTTTTCTGCAGCCTTTCAAAGTGAGACTGCGACGAGGAGCTACACGACTGGATACCTTTGGTTCCAGTGAGAGACAGTGAGCAACTTGGCAGTAAGTGAATGGAAGGCTGGGGAACCACATATACCAGCATGCTGAGCAAGCGCCAACAGGTGTCCACTAGAGGGCCGGTTACGCTACTAATAGACTCTTGTGACCCCGTGCAGCTTCTCCATTTGCTGGGCCGACCTCTGAGGAAGTTGACAGCTGTCAACGAAACGCGCCAGGATTACCCACAATTGAAAAACCTGCCTGAAACTGCTCTCAATAAAAGGTTAAGAACCAGTGCAGCGAGTGCGACTCATTTGCCCTCCGGAAGGGGGGGGGCCCACGTTCTCATACTTGGTGACCGTGTCCTGTCGCAGAGTGCAGCACCGACAGCAAGAGCGCCACGTTTCCCCGCACCAAAAGGACACACTTTGAAACTCCGGTAATATGGACAATGGGAAACCGTCTGCCGCCTAACACCAGAGTGGGGCATGTTTCCTCTGCAGCCTTTCAAAGTAAGACTGCGACGAGGAGCTACACGACTGGATACCTCTGGTTCCAGTGAGAGACAGTGAGCAACTTGGCAGTAAGTGAATGGAAGGCTGGGGAACAACATATACCAGCATGCTGAGCAAGCACCAACAGGTGTCCACTAGAGGGCCAGTTACGCTACTAATAGACTCTTCTGACCCCGCGCAGCTTCTCCATTTGCTGGGCCGACCTCTGAGGAAGTTGACAGCCGTCAACGAAACGCGTCAGGATTACCCGCAATTGAAAAACCTGCCTGAAGCTGCTCTCAATAAAAGGTTAAGAACCAGTGCAGCGAGTGCGACTCATTTGCCCTCCGGAAGGAGGGGGGGCGTATATATGTATATATATATATATGAAAACACCCTTCACCACAAAATGAAGAACAGCAGCCATACGGGGGGATCCTTTGGAAGCACCTTTATTCTTGTTTAAATGGCGAATGCATTTCGGCAATTTTGTGCCTTCATCAGCGCCCAAGATGTATCGCACATACTTCCATCTCGCTAAATGTTCCAAGTCAGCCGCACCTTCTTGTTAGAGCGAGCGGCCACGCTCCCTGATGTCATATCACGCACCTGTTACAGTTCCTTGTGTACCACGGAACTGCAACAACCAGAATGCAATTCAGGATTCCAGGTAGGTAGCGTTATACAGTCTCAACACAGTGGTTTTGGGCGTCAAAGTGACTGGCGAAAAAAGGAAACTTAAAGTGCAGTCTTGAAAACCTTGAACAAAGTTTCTCCCTCGGGTCCCCAACACGCCTTAGCCTGTCAATCCAAGTATTCATAGCCACAGGGGCAAGTCTGTCAGAACTCGCCCAAGGTCAGGTGCAATACCTGAGCACTGCTTCATTACGTCCTGGACGTCATGGCGGGCTTTGGAGCAACCAATAACTTGGATTCAAATACATGTAATGTATATGTGTGTGTGTGTGTGTGTGTGTGTGTATATATATATATAATATTCCCCACACCCCCATAGAACAAGACACTGAACAGATCCCAAGGTTGTATAGAATTTTATATCTAACAAACCTAAGTGGAGATCCTGTATGTTCATATATGGTATCTCCTACCGAAACGCAACATGTTTTGAAAGCAACTTAGAGAGGGGATGTCAATGTTTCAACCTGTAGTTAGACTTCAGGTCTCATCAGAAGAAAGTAGTTAGACAAAAATTCCCTTGAAACGGAGAAGTACACCTTTGTATTGTGTGGAGCAAGTGGTCACACCAACACATACAATAGTATTCCTAGACGGAGTCAATAATGCAAAATGGGCCGCTCGGTTCCTTAGACAGCCCTGTAGAGGTAAATGGATTACTCCGGAAAAGCACACATTTCATTGTTTGTGCCGCCACATGAGCTATAGTCATGTTGGTAGTGTAACACAATGCAAAGGTGTGCTTTTCCTGTATTATTCAGTTGGTGGCCAGTAAATCAGGATTGACTAGTCCCCTTTAAAGTGGCCAGTCAGAACCATCAGTCCAGATGGAACACATTTTTTAACCCCTCCATGCCCAATCTGAGCTTCTTTTAAATGCTAATTTCCCAACAATAGCTTAACTGATTTGCATGCATTCTGAGCAGAGTTCTAACTTTTTGCCAAATTTGGTATAATTTCGTTCAGTAATTTTTTTCTGTATCGCTTCCCAAAATTCCCCAAATGGTAATTAATGTTTAAAAACCCATACAATTTGTATCTCTGTCCTCAACTACATTTTATCCACTTTAAAACTGAGGAGGAGGTCTTCTCCACTGATGGGACAACTGCGGGACTGCAGGGTTCTCCCACGCACACTCTGATCATTCACCAATCCTGCTGGTCTTGGCCACCCCAAGGAAAACAATTTGTCCTTTTACTTGGCGCTTCCCGCCCTACTCCCTCCTAGACCCACTGTTTAGGGGAGAACTAGCGGAAGCAATTGAAGTGTTCTTTGAAGCCAACATAGGTTTAGTAGACAACTTCCAAACTATTTGGGAGGCGTTTAAGGTATATGTCAGAGGTATTGCTATGTCCAAACACCCTGGGGTCCTCCGGTCCATCAGGCGCAGATTAAATGAACTGGAGAAGCGGCTGGGTCAATTAGAGGAGCGGTAAAAAATGTCACAGCTATAGATTAAGACTTTACTCAGAGAGTACCATGAAGAAGCGGACAGGGAGGTTAAGCATATTGGGAAGTATGCCATGGCCCGAACGTACGGCGAGGGGCATAGGCCGAACTCGACCCTTGCAAGAGTACTAAAGGGGAGGCGGGGTACAACACAATTCTCGGGGGTTAAGTCAGCTGAAGGAGTAGTCCTCACGGAGGAGACAGAAGTCGCACAAAGATTCAGACAATACTATATGGATTTGTATTCTACTAAAAGTGGGGACTGAGAGGAGGAGATAGTGGATTACCTGGAGCATATTGAGCTCCCCACCCTTACGGACACACACAGTGAATTCTTAATGCAACCCATAGAGAGGGACGAGATAGTTGAAGCTATAGCGAGCATGAAGTCTAGCAGTGCTCCGGGGGTCAGACGGGCTCACGGTAGAATTCTATAAGGCATTTCAGGACCTATTGCTCCCTCACTTATCGAGGCTGTATGGTGATTTGTGTGACTCTGGGTGCATGCCGCAGTCAATGAGAGAAGCTATTATGGTAGCGATCCCCAAGCCTGGGAAGCCGCTTGATGAGTGCAGTTTGTTTCGACCCCTCTCCCTACTGAACGTGGACACAAAGATATACGCTAAGGTGTTGGCTAACCGCCTTGCGCTTCTTGCCCCGCTGCTGGTTGCGCCGGAGTAGGGAGGTTTCATACCAGGTAGGAACCTCACATACAATATACGCACGGTCTTAGGCACAATGCAACACGTAAAGCAAGACGTTAAAGCTGTTGCGGTGTTACTACACATGGAGAAGGCCTTCGACTCCGTGGAATGGCCCTTCATGAGGCAAGTATTAACGAGGATGGGGCTGGGAGCTCCGTTCCTGCAAATGATTGGAACCTTGTACAACAGACCATTGGCGAGGATTCGCCTTGGTAACTTGGTTACGGACCCCATTTCAATAGGCAGAGGAACCAGTCAGGGTTGCCCACTGTCTCCTCTGCTGTATGCTATCGTGGCGGAGCCATTGGCCTGCGCTTTTCGGGAATATGACGGACATGAAGGTATCTGCTTCCCCACCTACAAGATCGTGGTCTCCATGTATGCAGACGACAAGCTGCTATATGTCCGTGAACCGGAAAATAATTTAGCTGCGGTGCTCCGAGAGGTGGTGCACTTCGGTGCGCTTTCAGGCCTGAGGGTTAACTGATCGAAGTTCCTGGCTTTCCCCCTTAACCCGGCCACGCAAGAATTCAAAATGGAATTTCCACTACTGTGCACTACGGAACCGGTTAGAAATCTAGGTATACGCCTGCATGCAGACTCAGAGACTGTGTTTAGAGAGAACTGTGGCGTGGCCATTAGCAAATTAGAAGATGATGTAGAAACATGGAGTAGACTACCGCTTTCCCTCCTAGGTCGCATATCTGTCATGAAGATGGTAGTGCTTCCAAGAATGCTCTTTCTCTTCACAAATCTCCCAATGGCGTTACCCCGGGAATTCTTCCAACGACTAACATGCATCATGGTGAGGTTCGCGTGGGCGGGTAGGCAGCCACGGGTCAGATGGAAGATACTCACTCCATATTGCTTGGGCGCCCCTGATTTTTTAACTTTACTACAGGGTGGCGCAAGGGGCACACATGCACACCTGGATACATGGGTACCCACACATCCCGCATTTGCGCATGGAAACACTGTTTGCAGATCCACTTCCCTTAACAGCAACGGTATTTAAAGCAGTAGACCGAAAAACGGGAATAGTGGACTCCATCACATCCACCAATCACGCTTGGCACTGCCTACTGCAACAACAGGGAGGGGCATTGTTGTACTCGCCAATCATGCCAGTAGAATGGGCTCACTGGCTGCTCCCCTGCAGAGATAGGGGAGTGATAGACTCCCTACACAGGCTAAACATTCTGAAAGCGGGAGATTTATTCCTAGAAGGCAAGGCCAAGACCTGGGATCAGATCTGCGGGACTGGGGAGGCGGGCCCGCCACTACAACGTTTCCAGTATTATAGAGTGCGTAGGGCCCTTCTGGAGCAGTTAGGAGACGACCTTGCAGAGCCGCCTGAAGTTCCTGAGCTTTCCTATGTGGTTAAAACAGAGACCCCACGCAAGTTGGTAACAAACCTTTATAAGATTGCAATGACGCATAGGAAGAATCAATACACAGTGGCGAGACTGGTGTGGCAAAGAGATTTGCAAACAGCTATTGATGATGAAATGTGGCGTTACTGCTGTGAACTTACCAGGCGAATTTCACTCAATGGTAGACACAGGATGGTCCACTTTAAGTTCATTAATAGAGTCTACTACACCCCTGAGCGTTTACGTAGATTTGGCCTCCGTGAGGATGCGGAGTGTGAGAGGTGCCTCGCCCCAGAGGCGGATTTTCTGCACCTGGCATAGTCTTGCCCGGGAGTGCAGGCATTTTGGGGGGACATCTTTAAGGAGTTGAGCAGTGTGACTGAGGTTGAGTTGGATCCAGATCCTGCGCTAGCGCTCTTAGGATATACCAGAAAGGTGCCCAGGGCATCCCGCAGACTGGTGGGCATGGGTATGCTAATGGCTAAAAGAGAGGAAGCCCTGTGTTGGATGAGAGGACCGACGCCTACGGTTAAATGTTGGGCGCGGGATATGCTGTACTGCTGCACACAATCAGAAAACTATAACGAACTGCTACCTCCTAGGAACCGCCCTAAAAATTTCTGGGGGTTGTTGCAGGCACATATGCATGGCAAGGGCGGTGGGGAGGGGGCAAAGGCTGGAACTGCGGGGGAGGAAGAACGCATCAATAGCGTGGGGAAAGATTAGCTGCTTAACGGGAGTGCTTGAGTAGATCACCTGGGAGGACAGAATGGATAAACTGCTATGACGGGGAAGACTGCTATTAACGCCGCCTGCCCCCTTTCTCGGGTTGTTGGCAATTGGCTGTGTAACTTCCGGAAAGTGGTCACGTGATAAAATGCTCTGATGCTCAGTACTGTGTGAAAGACAAGGGGAGGGTGGGGTTTTTTATTGTTTGTTGTAAATTTCGAACTGAGAAAACCCAATAAAAATATTTGAAGAAAAAAAAAAATGAGGAGGAGGTATGCTTTATAAGGATACTTATTTTAGCTCTGAAGAGAATGCAGTTTTAATAAGCACTAATTACTACGGGTGCCAAATATATAATTTTATATAATATTTAATTAAAGTTTATTTAATTGGGCAAATGTCATTTAATGTGGTTCTAAATCTGTTTTAATCTAATGTGCAGTTATTTAATAATCTGAGTGAGAGCTGGTAATTAACATGGAAACCCAGTCTTCCACCATCCTTTTTAGGTCAAACTTAGCGCAGCACGCACACACTGATCTATGGGAGGCTTCTTGTGAGCACTCTAAAGTTCTCTGTGTTGGGTCTGACTCCTCCCACACATTGGATTGGGTTTTGCGTGTGTTTTTCAATAATGTAAGCAAGCAAATGGCCAAAGGCGGGTGCATATCCACCTGCTTTCCAATGTGTCACTCACACGGCATTTTGCTCTCTGGAGCGAGCAGCGGCGCGCAGGGTGGCAGCTGCATTCCTGGTGAGTCAGGTTACACGCAACACGCTGTGCTTTCGCTTTGCTTGTTTTGCTTATCTTCCTCTGCAGTATTTGAGCCTTTCCTCCTGGCCTGCTGAGTTCAGTGCTGGCAGGAAGCATGTTCTTGGCTGGTGTCACTCCCAACATCTGTAGGTTTTATTGTAGTTTTAAGAATCACGTTCCTGTGGTCGCTATAAAGTGTAAGAATTTCAGGAATCCGTCTCTACCCGTTACCCCTTGAACAGTTATGAACACTTGTGCCCTGATTCTGGGGCGAAAAACGTCAGAATAAGTAGTGATGCGGTGTTTGCTGTAAGGATTGTTCCATGTTGTTTTCATTCCCTATCATGTATTCTTTGTGTTAAATATTTGATGCAATAATTGTACTTTTAATAATTGTGCAGTTGACAATATTCGTCCCTCCCTAGTAAACAGTCAGTACAACATGCCCTAAGTTACTAGAGTTGGCTTCCCAAAAAGGATTTGTGGATATACATTTATGTGCAAGTGTTTATTTTCACCCCTTAGGCTTGTTCATGCTTTGTGGGAATGTCACGCTAGACTGTGATTTGCCAAGAACTCCAATGCACGACACTGAGCACTTCTCTTTCGAAGGGATCCTGCCCTTTTAACCTATTACTTCCAGTTTGCTCTTTGATTGCAAAGATGAGGTTTGGACGCAGAGTGCATGAACTGTGCGCTCTAAAGCTAGAACACGCCCCTCCTCCACGGGCACTCTATGGAATCCTTGGCAGGTCAATCCTCTCTGCTTGGTAAGGGCTTGAGACGCCGCCGGAAATGATGGACACTGTCTGACCCCATTGAGGAGGTTTTGGTGGGAGAGAGGCTTGGCGTGCTCAATGGCAGAAAGAGGCTACAGGCCCCCCTATTATTTGATGCAATGGTGGTGTATATGTCCTGTTATTATTCTATCTGAAGTAACATTAAAGATTATTAATCCGCTGGATAAATATCCCCTGATTTTTCTCCCTTTTATCTCCAGAGGGCAGTGCTTTGGTTCTCAGCTGTCCTGCGTTAAGTGCCTGGGATGATGTGTGTGGTGCTATTTTGGATCACCAGTCCTAGCACAAGGGCCAATCCATGGTGTGCTAACAATAATTATGATGGCTATTTAGCTACCCTTCTAGCATATTTGCTCCTCACTACACCACACTAGCACCAACAGGGCAAATAGCCTCTGTGGTTGTTGACAGTTGTAGACTATTCTTTTTTTCTGAAGACTGCTTAGATTTTAAGTTGACCCATGTCTGATGTGCCTCTTCCAGTTCTTTTATTTGTACCCCACAAGAGTAGGCACTGTCTGATCACTTTACTTTCTCATAACATTGGCCCTACTGGTCCCAGTGTGCTATGTGTTGTTGGAGTGAGTGGGCTTGTGAGTGGGGATAATGTGCTGCATGGCTAAACACTCCTAAGGGCCCAATGGCGAGACCTATTGGCTATGCCAATGCTTGTTTTCTTGGCCTCTACCCAAAACTTTCCAGAAAAGGGTGGAGGTCCTTGAACTTTGTAAGGTTTTCCATGCAGGTTCATCAAACAGTGGCGGGTATTAGTGAAACAAAAACATGCTTCCTAATAAACCTCTGCCCCAACTATAATTAAGCGATACCTAAGGGGATGATGGACGGAGCTTTTGATCAAATCAAACACTCATCCTCAGTCAACTGATCTGGGTTTAATCCATCATTCTTTAGCTCACTCCACCTCCCCCGTCATACATGGCCTTATGCAAATCAGTCTGACCCTGTGCCTCCAGGGAACAGTCCAGCCCGAACTACCAAGATATGTCTTCTCTGGACCGGAAACAGGCATCCTGGGATCGGTTTCTGGCTAAATAGCCGTCATCAGCCAGGCTAGGTTGAATCCAGTGGCAAAATGAACAAGGGACCCATGTCAGGGCATACCCTGGTATCGCTTTGTTCGCCCTGAGTTGGCAGGGTATGCCCAGACGTGGATTCCTTGCTCACTTTGCCACTGGATTCTAGATAGCCTGGCTGATGAGGGTTATGAACATGAAAGCGGTCCCAGGATGCTTGTTTCCGGTCCAGGGAAGACATGGCTTGGCCATTCTGGCTGGACTGTTCCCATGAGGCACAGGGTCAGACTTATTTGCATATGGCCATGTCTGAACTGGGGTGGTAAAGTGAGCTAAAGAATGATGATGGATTAAACCCAGATCAGTTGACTGGGGATGAGTGTTTGATATGCTCAAACGCTCCGTCCATCATCCCCTTTAGTATCGCCAACTATAATTAGACGGTGGTGACTGCCAATGTGTAGTTATGGCTCAGCTTCACTTCCTGTTTAAATGCATTTTCTGATGTGCCTATACCTTTTGGTCACATGGATGTATGTGGCAATCGCTAGGTGTAGTTAGCTAAGGTTTGGCATGCTAATTTTCATGAAGATCCGTGCAAAGGAAAAAAGCTAAGCGGAAGGGGTCGAAATAATAGTTTTTCCCCACGTTAGCTCAGGGTATTTTAGTCATGCCTGCGACCAGAACGGATGAACAGATATACACCAAACTTTGCATAAAAGTAGAACTTTACTCAAAGTGTGCTCTTTGTGGTTTCGTGTGTATTTGAAGATATAATCTCGCAGCTGCCATTTTGTGAGTCGCAAAAAAGGTACCATTATGTGCTGAACGTCTCACTTTTCATAAAACATTTTCACTGAAATTAAAACATGAGAATATATGGGGAAAATAATTTTCCAATTTAAAATAAAAATACAAGATAAAAAATAATAACCTTTTGGAGGAAATAGAAAGCAGTCAAAGGACGTGCATAGCAGGGTAAGGCTGCCCATGCTGGCTACCAGTGGGGATTGGCTGTCCACTATGGCAAGTTGGGCGCAGGCCCCAACACTGTGCACGACCAAAGGCCGCATGTAGCTTGAGCTGGCCACCAGTGGCAAATTGGGAGCAGGCTGTCTGCAGTGAGAGTTGGCCACCAGCAGAGTATTGTGGTCAGGCTCTGCGCTTAATCCCCATTGAGGTGTATGTAGATCTGACAGAAGGCCTTGTGCTGCATGGCTGGGACCCGTTGCAGGTAGGCGCAGAGCCTGCAGCTAACTCCTACTGAGCATCGCGGAAGGTCATGCCCAGTTAGGTTTGGGCACTGGGTCTCCCCACAAGCATGCCCTGCGGCATTCGGCTGTGCCCATCAAGGGGTAGCTGCCCACTGAGGTGGGTAGGATGCCCTACTGTCAACACTCACTACACTTGGCTAACATTGGCCACCTGTGGTGGGTTGGGCCAGGATACCTGTGGCCAACCCCTGCTGGGTAAGTTTGGCCATGCATGGTTCGCAAATCAAGTATGCCGTAAAAATAAAACATGAAACTAACTGAGACGAAACCTGGTTGAAAACTCAGTTATATCTCTGGCTCAGACAGACAAAACTACTGAAATTTTCCATCTGTCTGTAATTGGTTGCTGTCAGATATGTCTCCCATTGTTAAGATATCCTCCCTTGTTCTTATTGTTGCTTCTATTTTGTCAGAGCTAAGCAAACACCAAAATGGCAATCCAGGTGCACGTGTGTATGCTGTTTTCTTGTTCGCATGAAACAAGGCCTAACTTGAGCAGTGTCTAACTATTGATAGAAAGAACTCCTGAGGCGGAAAGCCGGGAGCAACGAGTCTCATTTAAAAATTGTATTTTCTTTGTGATTTTAACTTTACTCACTTACCATCACCTTTGCTAGCACTTCCCCTGCACAGCCAATTTAACGCTGTCGCGGGCCGCCATTCCTGGTGACATCATCATTGTGGGGAAGCCTGGTCAGGTCACGCCCCCTCGACAACAGGCCACGCCCCCTTCTGCTTCTTCTTACTTAAACCATGTGTCTTCCACGTCCGCGCAGCGGACGGGCGCGCCAAAGGCAAGCCCGTCTGCGCCCGTCCGCGCCAGGACGGGCCAGAGGGCACGCCATGCTGACCACTTTATCAGATATTCCCCCCAAGCACTTAGAGATTTACAGAATTCTGCCACACTACCATCCTCTATGGTCTTGCAACACATCTCTGCTGCTGGCATCTCGCGCCTTGACCAATCCCTTGTCGACGGATGCTTACCTCCAACCACGTCGACTAGGAACTCCACATCCATCAGGGTACCATACCTGAATACTCGCTCGTTGGTAAAACATTCTGAGGACATCTTCATTCTGCTCTCTAGTTCCCATCCTGATATCCTTCTACTCACGGAGACGTGGCTCACTTCAGAATCTTTGCCAGACATTCTGGCGGCTCCCCCCCCCCCCCCCCCCCCCCCCCCCCCCCCGATTATTACATTCTTCACGCCGACCGTCCTGGCGACCGGCCCGGGGGCGGGGTAGCGGCCATCATATCCAAACGCCTGAATTCCATCTCCTCATATTCTCTTCCCCTCCCTGAGGTGGAGAATCTCCTCATTAGCGTGCAAACGAATACCGGCCCTCTTACCTTCCTCCTATTATATCGGCCCCCACATCCTATGCCATCCTTTTCCACCACTATGAGTGAACAACTGTCTTCTCTCCTTACATTGCACTCCCGCTTCGCTATCTTCGGTGACCTAAACTACTGGTTCGGCGACACCAACGCTGGCCCTCATGCCACTGAGCTGTTTGAGACTTCTAGAGATTTGAACCTCGTCCAACAGGTCTCTCAATCCACCCATATTAAGGGACACATTTTGGACCAGATTTGGACCTGCAATCTGGCACTGTCCCCACCAGACATACTTCCTTGTGCCTGGTCTGATCACTACTTAGTGGATACCATCATCACAGTTGCCGGTCAGACTCCCGTCCCTCTGATGGCTGGTGGCTTTTCCCGTAAATGGAGCTCATACGACTCCCAGGGCTTCCTCACCACCCTGGCGGACTCATGCCCAGTCATCCACGACCTCAACGACATCGACGGACTAGAACGAGATACTGCCTCCTGGCTAGAGTCGGCTAGCGACCGGTTTGCCCCCTTAGTCAAATTCCCCTGTACTAGACATCGGAATTCTCATAGGTGGTTCTCCGACGATCTTAAAGCCCGGAAATTAAAAACACGCCAGTTAGAACGCACCTGGAGACATGACTATTCGGACTCAGCCAAACAATCCTATCTGGCCGCACGCAAAGATTTCAAAACAGCTATCCGTTCTGCCAAAATGGAACACTTTGCCAACAGGATCTTCCAGGCAACTGATAAATCTAAGGAGGTGTTCAGAGTTCCGAATGAGTTAACCACAGATGACAGAACTCTCCCAGCCCAGACCCCCACTCAGGAGGCCTGTGATACTCTGAACTCCTTCTTCGTAGAAAAAATCTCAAAAATCAAAAAATCTATCCCTCCACCTTCCCAATCGCCACTACCGGATAATTCTTCTAACAACCCTTCGATCCTTACTTCCTTCCCTGCTCTAGATTCCACTTCCCTGTCAGAACTAGCCATTCGTGTGAAATCTGGTTCTCCGAATGACTGCTGCCCACCTTCTGTCCTGCGGAGCATCTGCCTCAATCTACCAGATAGTGTTTTACACCTAATGAACAGATCTCTCTGCAGTGGCATCTGTCCTACCGCCTTTAAGGATGCCATCCTGGTACCTCTTCTAAAAAAACCTGGTGCGGACATGTCGGAGCCGTCGAATTACCGCCCCATCTCCCTTCTCCCTTATTTCTCCAAACTTATGGAGGCCCATGTTACCCGCTGCCTGTCCAGCTTCATAGAATCCTCCTATTATTTCGAGCCGAATCAGGCCGGCTTCAAACCTGCCCACTCCACTGAAGCCGTTATTTTGGCAGTCCTTGACACACTCAGGAGCGGCGCGGACGCGGGAATCCCCCAAGCCCTCGTCCTACTGGATCTGTCGGCCGCGTTCGACACGGTGGATCACAACATCCTTCTCCACCGTGTCGAGCAGGCAGGCATCCAGGGCGTTGCTCTTGAGTGGATCAAATCCTTCCTTACCGGAAGAACACAGGCGGTCCGCCTAGGCCCCTAGACCGCCGTCCTGCAGTGTCCCCCAGGGATCTTCCCTTTCCCCACTCCTTTTCAATATTTACCTCCGGCCACTCATTCAGTCACTCTCGAAATGGGATATCGTCACCTACAATTATGCGGACGACCTACAAATCATCTTCTCCCTCAACTAACCACACGCTGTCAAAACCTTTCACGGAGCCATGATTCACATCCAACTCTGGATGAACCAGAACCAATTGAAGTTGAACCCCGGTAAAACTGAGCTCCTTCTCCCAGGGCTCAGTCACGCTTACTGGGGTCCACAGTTCTGGCCGTCGGAGTTCGGACCCCCCCTACCCCTGTAAAAACAGTAAAGAGTCTGGGTGTCATCATTGACACCGAGCTCTCCCTCAGGGCTCAAGTTGGAGCGGTGGTTTCCTCTTGTATGTTCCAACTCCGGAGGATTCGCAAAGTCCGTTACCTTCTTCCCCCGGCGGCACTCACCCAAACCGTTATCTCATTGGTACTCTCCCGCCTGGACTTTTCTAATGCCATCTACCACGGCTTACCGCAATTTCTTATACAACGCCTTCAAGTTGTCCAGAACCAGGCGGCCTGATTCATGGAACCCCTAGATGGCAATCAGCTAAGCCTCTGCTTACGTGCCTTCATTGGCTCCCAGTCGATCGAAGGGTCGCCTTCAAGGTGGCTTGCCTCACCTTTAAGGCACTTTACTGCCCTGGTCCCGCTTTCTTAAAATCCCTCACTGTCCCACACGCAATCTTCGATCAGCTCACCGCGATCTGCTGATCACCCCCAAGAGCAAAACTAAGAGATTCGGCGGCCGCCGCTTCTCTCACCTGGCCCCCGTGCTTTGGAACCTCCTCCCTCTGCCCATCAAATCCTCCCCTTCCCTCCTGAACTTTAGGAAAATGTTGAAAACCCACCTTTTCCCCACCTCTGGTTAGATCTCGGCTCCCCCCCTCATCTATTCTGTCTATCAGCGCCAGGAAGCTTCGGTGTCAGCGCGCTTTATAAAACGCACTTAACATAACATAACATTGCCATTAATTTAGGGAAGTAGTTGCTTTTATGCTTCTTTACTGAATTGGTGATTTAACTCGTCTTTATTTGGCCACTGCTACCTTGAATACACTTTACTATGTGTAATTGGTGCAGTGGGCAGCCATTGCAAGCATCCAGGCCACTGCAGCATCCTTCAGCATCCAGTATTCTTTAAGGCCGTCTTTGCCCAGGTGTGCCTGCAGTGCACACTGACTGTGGTATGTCAAAAGTCCAGGTGTCCTGCATTCAGCCCTCCTAGGAATCCTGCAATCCCCTGCATGGCAGCACAGAGAAGTTGCTTAAAACCATACTGTGGTCCCCAGTGGGAACAATTTAATTTGTTGTGAAAAATGGCACTTGACTGTGAGCAATGGGAGGGAAACGACCTTTACAACGCAGTCATTACATCGCACTACCTTTACATAGCAGTCATTACATCGCAACATCCTTTACATAACATGTCATTACAATACAGCCATTACATTGCATGTCACTACAAGGCATGTCATTACAATGCATGTCACTACAACGCAGGCATTACTTCGCAAGTCTTTACGGTGCATACCGTTACATAGTACCCTTACACTATTTGACACTTACCCTACTGTTGCACTCATTGGAGTTGAAATAGTAATTATTACCCCTATACTATCCAACAGTTATCTTAAATGCAATGTAAAGGTATGCATTGTAATGGTATGCGTTGTAAAGGTATAATGCGATGTAATGGAATGCTTTGTAAAGGTAGTTTCTGAAAATGCGATGTAATGGCATGCTATGTAAAAGAATGAGTTGCAAAGTATGTTGCGATGTAAAAACTGCGTTGTAAAGGCATGCATTGTAAATGTATGCGTTGTAGCATTATACATTCCAATGGGATAGCTGCAATTAATGGGAATGAGGTAATGAAAAAAATATCCGTATACCAAGGTTAGCGGGCTTGGAAGAAAATTGAATTTTAATCCAATGTTTTGCTTTGCGTATAATATTATCTTCATAATGGGGGTTGGGGGGTTTGGTGCACTTTAGGTACCATTTAGATGTCATTGAGACGTTTCTGTTGACAGTGGTCCTCTGACAGGTAAATAGTTAAAAAAAACAAAATTGTAAACACCTTGCTCTATCTGACAGAATGTTTGTACCCTCTGTTGTATTCCTAAAGACAAGGGACCGGTTGTTTTAATATGAAATCTTGCATTAAAATTTAAAAACCATACTATCCTGTGGGTTACTCAATTTGTTCAAATTGCATATTTTTATGTTTCTAGCGACAGCGTAATGCTGACATCGGAGTGTTTTCCAGACTTTCATCAGCTCATTTACCTCAATAACCTGTCTCTCAGTCGATGTTATCAGATTTCACCTGCCACGTTACTGTAAGTTACACTGCCCCTTTACTTCTCGTTACACAAGTTAGTGCTAAATTTAGCCTCTGGCTGCCAGTTTTTAAGCACATTTTGCTGCAAATGCATACATGTAGATACATGCATTGGTTGGTTCATGAGTATTTGTATGCAGTCAGACAAACTCTTCAGGGGATTTGGGGCAGGTATGCCTTCGGGGGATAGGTAGACAGATATGCCTTAGGATACATCCTGCTGTGTTAGGTTGGAGAATATCTCCTATGTCCTGGGTGTGAATGACCGCTGAAGTAATTTCTTCTTTGCTTCATGCATGCTGTGAAAAGCTGTGGATTGGCTCTCTTATGAGATGGAAGTGGGTCGTTTGGCCTGTCAGTTTCATCGTTGGTGTCTTTGGTTGACCTGGTACTTACCCTGAACCATGGCGGTGGAGAGTGTTAGTGGGGAAGTGCAATGTATTCTCTAAAACTGTCTAACTCCTTGCCCTCACCACACCCAGCAATTCTCATCTGAAAGCCTGGACTTTTTCTGCTATTCACGCAACCTCCTGCTCCACAGACATTAAATTAAAGACGGCTTGGCCAGAGAATCTTTCTCGCCCATTACGCATTTGAATAGATGTTTAAAATGAAAGTAAAAGCCAAATAGAATAAGCCAAATAAGCCTTTGCTCACAAGGAGAGGAAGTGGAGGTGGGTTTTGTGACTGCTGGAAAGTCCACAAACAACCCTTCAGGGAAGACTGTCTAAACAAATGACACACTTGTTCTCAAATGGTGAGAGTCTCGAGTTAGAAAATCCACAATTTGTAGACTGTCCACCTGAATATGCACAGAAGTGGCTGTTTTGTAGAGGTGCTTTTAAAGTGTTTATCCACCCTATCTCTTTTCTTTTTCACTCTTCTCTGATACACAAGAGTGAAATGGAGAATCTCAGCTCAGCTGTTTTCCTTTCCCTCATTGGGCCCCATTACTAGTTGCCAGAAGAGGTATATTGGGGTAATACTGCTCATGGCATCTCATTCCCGATGCCCCCCCTCTCCCTCCCCCAAAAGAAGGATGAGGTCCACAAACTCCATATTTGATCATTTGAGGCTCAGAGACATTGAGGCGAGACCTCCCTGCAGAGTTGTGGGCATCTGGTGCACATAGCCCCTGGCTGCCAGCATCCTTCAGTTGAGGGAGCAGAAGAAGCTCTCTGCTCATCTGATGGAAAAAGGAACCAGCCCTCCTGCAGCTCCCTGCTACCCTTCCACCATCCCACGAGCAAAAGAATAAGGCCCTGCAGCACTTACTACCCACAACAAGTAGGCCATAAATGTTTGCGGATTAGACTCTTATTTTTGTCAGAAGAGGCAAAATAAGCGAAATTGGATTCACTATTACCAGATCTGCATATTATTCCATATTCTATGGGAAATAACTTGGAATCTGCATTATGCCATGGGGCATTGCCTCCCAATATCATTAATTCCAGCCCCGGAATCTGCCAGCAGAGATAACAGGGAACTCGTAATGGGGCCTATTGTGGTCTGTTGTGTGTGTGGTTTTTGGATTCAACACATTTTAACGAGGACAAAATGTCTGCCAAGAACAAACGTTTCAAGCTTGTTGACTGTCTGGTCCCTTTGTAATGAATGCAATAATCTCAGCTCTGTGCAGCCTATACATTATTTGAACCCCCGTGTGGAAGAAGCGTGCACTGGAGCTCAAGCATATTCTTAAAAATAAGACTTGCAATAAACATTTAAAATGTAAAGCAATTAAATCACATATAGTTTCAGTACAACAGGGAAAGTGCTTCTTAGTGTGCAATGTGTACTTAAACAGGCATACCCTTTTTAGAACACACAAGGATGACTACAAAAAGGATAAAGACAATTGTAAAAAAAAGTGTTGGCAAAATGAAGTATTGGCCCAAAAGTCTTGGAAGTAAAGTGAACTTTTATCTGCAAAGGGGCCCATTTGATCAGGACCAATTCCACCACTTGCAGTGCAAGAGAGCTAATGGCTGAAGTGGGCTTAGCCATTGTCCCATAATGTATGTTGTTCTGGAAGAAAGCAAAATAAGAAAGTTGAATAAACAAATGGAAGAAGAGGTCTCATCCAGAGCCCCACTATGGATCTATGAATATTTAGATATTTAAACAAACTCTCTCTAACACACACCTGTAAACTGCAAGCAAATACTGTATTTCTTCTTTTTTGTATTGTGAATCTTTTCTCAATCCACGTGCTGTGCATTTTTCTGCCATCTATTGCTTGGGTCTAGATTTCTCCACTATTTTGTAGTCCTGCTGTTTAGTTTTTTTGCTGTTGCTGGGCGTCGATGGACCCCCATTTGGTGTATCCTGTGACGTACACCTTCCTCTGTAAGCTCCTACCTTTGGTCGCCATCTTAAAAGCGGGGTGGACATGAGGTAACTGTAACGGCATGATAAACCTGATGGGAGAGGAAAATGGTGATCATAAAGCTACATCCTATGCTAGATCATTTCTTATTAAGATGAATAGCAGTTTCAAAGATAGTCAAACACTAAATAAAATGAGATGCCAGCCATAGAATAGAATAGAAAATAATTTGACTCAAGCAAACATTGAGAGAAGCTGAAGATTTAGTAGAATTTATTAGCTTTCGTTATATTTAGTTATGGTTTAGTGGTTACGCATGTTTTATCATCTAGGATGAGAGAGAATATATAGGGTGACCAACTAATAAGAATGGAAGGTTCCCATAAAAGTATTGTTGTTCTATACTCTGCTGTCTTAGAAAGTCGACTGAAGTACTTTTTTTTTTTTTTTTAGTGAACTTGGAAATCTTCCCGGTTTAAAGGCACTCAGTGTCTTTGGAATTGTGACTGATAGTTCGCTCCAGCTCCTCAAAGAAACACTGCCTCACCTAAGCATAAACTGCTCCCATTTTACTACCATTGCAAGACCAACTGTGGGCAACAAACGGAACCGGGACATCTGGGGTGTGACATGCAGGCTGACATTTCGACAGAATGATGGCTTGTGATTTGGAAATCTTGTTGGTGCAAGGTGGAGGTGATGTGGTCAGAATGGAACTTGTACTTTGAGACCTCAAATTAGGGCCTCATCCTCAGCTTGCTGTTTTTCGAACCTGATCCACCCATTTCCATTGCCTCCGCTCTCCGTAAATGTTGCACATGTGCTAACTCTCAGTAATGGCTTATACCAAGGTGCTTGTTCCTTGACTCTACCCATCAAGTAAGGCTTGCGGCCTCACCAAACAGCTGGCATATGTACGGACTGTTTTTACTTTTAGGCTTTTTAAAGGTGCAACCATTTCTTCTACGCGTTCTCAATTTCAGCCTTGGTAATTGAAGTGTATAGATTATGGAGTTGGATTTACTGTTCTATGATCAAAAATCTGGTGTCATCAATAAATCCATGACGTTTGATCTCTGAGAGAAAATTGAAAGTTAACCTACACAACCCCTACTCCACATCAAACACCAAGCACATTTTTATAAACACTCTCACTCCAACATACTTGCACACTCTCACTCTCAAATTCAGTTCTGTCACTTCATGTCTCTCACTAAACCGTCACATTCACACTTTAATTTGCATGGCCAAACACTTTTGGTTCATCCCAAACTGCTGTGTAGATCAGGGAAATGACCTAATTGTGGAGCATGTCTAAAGTTTCAGCAGATAAGGAACAAGGACATCAAGGAGTCCGAATTGGAAACTGAAGTTGGCATCTGGTTTACTGAGGGGTGATTCCACTCTTATATCCTACCCCTGTATAACTGTATCTGCAGTTTCGATTTTAAGATCTGTGGGAGGAATTTACCTATGTTCATTCATTATCAGGAGGGTGAGAGACGGTGATGTAGCAAGACTTGAGATTGATGGTCATACCAAAGGTTACTGTGATCAACAAGCAGGTAAATCATTCGTGTATGCATCAAATCTGTCACAGCTAAAAACCTGGCCTCCATGTGAAGCCTCAGGGATCCTGTATAAGGATGTCCGTAACAACAGTCTACTAATCAAGGAAACCGGATTTTTATTTTTCATATCCGAACAAACTAGGCTGTCCAAGGAAGTGATTGTGAAATTTAGAGGGGGCCATTGTTTTATTCTTTCACTTGCTCTGACTCAATGATGTCCTGTACTAGTCGTCCAAGTGGAAAGTTATATCCTCTACTGATGAAGTAATTCTGCATTCGTAACAACAACAAAAAAATACTTTAAAATGGTGTGGGAAATTAGGTGTTAACTGTTTAATATTTATCAACAATGTTCATCCATTTCAGAGCAATGTTTTTTTTACAATTTTATCTAAGGTGTGAACAAATTTTAAAATGGAAGCAAATGAAGTGTACGTAAATTTGAGATGCATATTTTACCAATTTTCTGAAATGTCTAAAAGAACAATGTTAAAAATGGTTTTTGTTTCCAATTTTTTTATTGCAGGGGCGCACTTTTCAAAGATAAAACGTTCGCACCTCTGGCATAGTCTGTCATATTGTAATGAATTTTTTTTATAGACCTTTGATAAGTTAACACAGTCATATTTGCAAATCAATTTTTATTCTTCAGATTTAAAACGATACCTACAGTCCACATGACGAGGTTGATTGTAATGTTTGCCCTGGAGGCTGCTGATTTTCAACTGGCAGTTTCCTGCAGCACCCACTGTGTTTTGAGTCACTTAAGGTTGTATCCAAATTCTTACTGGAAGAAACAAGCTTGCCTTGTACAAAATCGAATCAAACCTGTTCAATGGTTTCTATATTCTAGGGCATAGGAGCTAATATGACATAACTAATAGTAAACCGGCTCAGGATAGCCCCATGAAATAGTCTACCTGCTAGGATGGAGACTTAAATGTGCCTTCTATTTGGCAAAACTAAACCCAACTTTAATTTGAGAGCAATTACTAGATGGTTTCCTCTTTTAGCATAAATATATTTGAGAGCTTTGTAAGCTTTTATTGCCCACACCTGTGCAAAAACTGATGCTAGTGAATTGGATTGAACGTAAAGATGGAGGGAGAGAGACACAAATTGCTTATGTCACTTTTTAAAAGATCATTAAAAGTCTACTTAATTTCTGAATTTTCCAAGTAGTTAGTTAAAATATCGAAAGACAATGTTTAATGTTACTTGTAGAATATTAACCTGCACGGCGGAGCTCTACGTACAAATATTGTCTTGTATGTCTGCAATGCCCTTGGTAATGGGTTTGCAATGGTTTAGGCCAATTCTTCTTTGAACGCCTTGGGCTAGAGACTAGTGCTTTAAACTGTCAAACATTACCAATCTTAAGTCAGTAGAAGTTGGCCTGGCAGTGTTGGGTGAATTGTATAGGCTGCACCCTTTCTAGTCCAAGGCCTATGTGTTAATACAGATTTTCTGCTGTGATAAAGCATACAAAATTTAAATATCTGGCCCATGAAATGCCAAAGGAATGTAAAGCCTACTTGTCCTGTTTTCTGATTTGTGAAGCTTTTTTCCCCAACCCTTTTTTTATTACTAATTTTCGAGACACAGAGAGCAACTGGAGATCAGTGAGGGAGGCCCCAACAGTCCCAGAGGGAGCACCCATGTTTAACAAGAGTACCCAAACATCAGATTCAGGTTCCGGACAATACAGCCCCATTTCTATGCAGAGTCCAAAGTCCCCGTACCCAGGAGTAGCTCCTGTTTAAGCTTCTAGCTTTATAAACAGCCTCTTCAGCAATAGGACATTGGTCTGTACTTCTGAGCCACTCGCGAAGTGTTTGTGAATCACACAGTCGCCATCTTTGGGTGATGTAACACTTCACTTCAGTTTTTCATACCTTTTAGCTACAAACCCAATTATGAAATGGTCATATATATTTACCTTTCACTTGTACTTTGTTACTCCTGCTTGTTCGAGGAAATACATTACACAGAGTATTGCTAGAAATATTTTGGTTTCAAGTTGGACCACAGCTACCTGTTCTGTGGGTCTTCCTACTACTTTTCTGTCCCAAACCAAGATTTTGTTGATGGCATCAAAATTGAGGGCCTTTTAGGAAAGCTTTTCATGTTTAGGATGGGCTTTTTTAAACAATCAACAGGCTAGGTATGGAGTGATGTCCACTTCAACTAGGTGTGGTAAATGTGTTGGGTGCGAGCTCTGAGGAAATGGTCACCTGGGCCATCAGCACTTGCTGTGTTACTATCCACATGCATTCCAATGCAAGCAGCCTCACTGTGGTGACAACCCTACCTTCCCAGGCAATTAATGTGGATAACTTTCAGACATAAGCTTTATACAGTAAACAAGCGGTTATTTTATGAACTTAATTTGACTTTGTTCCAATCAAATTCTGTCCCATTAAATATCTGTTTAAAATGTAATGCATTGTCTTCTGTCGCAGTGTGCGCCTTATTAGCTTGTAACCACTGCCTGATTTTTTGCGTTTGTTGGATTAAAAAACCAACCAACAGGAAAGCAGTGATTCTCAAAGCGGTCTCATTTCTTTTGTGCCTATATCCAGAGCAGTGGTTCCTAACCTCTAGACTTCGGTGGACCACCTACTAAATCAATATTGGAATCTGGGGACGGCCACTGAGTCATTATTTAAAACCGGGGACTCAGTCCAAGAAATTTCAATGATATGAATTGAAACACAATACACAAGTTCAGAAATAAGCATTCGCCTAACAAATACACAAATGATGAAATATTTTATTCTGTGCACAAATACACTAAAACGTATTTAAAATTGTAATGGAAAGGTTGGAGCTTTTCTAAATTCAATTGCGGTTATTTGTCTGTATTATAATGAATCATTCATATTTGCAGAACATTTTCAGTTTTACATTTTTCTTCTTTAGTTATATACACTTTATTAATACTAGTTGATTTTCTAAGCAGGTGTGGACTCCATGAGAGGGCGACGTGGACCCCAAGGATCCCTGGACCGCAGTTTAAGGAACACTGACTTAGATAACAAGTTATGGAAACCTAGTAACAGGCAGCATAAAAGTAAATTTTCTAAACATTGTATCGTAAAGGATCAGTTTTACATAAAAATCATTAGATCGAAGCCTACCAGACAGCCCAGCTGTCATTCATAAAGCTTCCTTAGGATGCATTTCGCCTGTTGCTTACCATTGGCTTTGTGGGTTGTAACACACTGTTTCTAGCTTTTATTTGCTGGCTTTATTTGTTTTATGCTGTCATGGTTCAGTTTGTCCTTCCCAAGGAGCAACGCCTTTTCACACATACCTCTCCTTGTATTTTTCTATGATTGCTCCTTTCTATAAACAGGCCTGTAAATGTTGTTCATGTCACATTTGTTGTGCATTCAAAGACAGAGGTCAAATGTCCGGCTCTGTCTTCCAATGGAGCTTGGTGCTACTTTTCTTTCTGTGACTTCATAGTAACAGGATTTTTGCAGCAATCTTTCTGGATACTGGGGGTAGGGAAGAGTTTTGTTCTAGCAAAACAGTCAAATGAACTGTACACGTAGTTCACATACATGAAGCACATTTTTTGTTAATTCTGAAGTAACTTGCAAACAAATACTTTAATATGGTCAAAACAAATCCATGAGGTGATGCCGTTTGCAGACATTATCGTTTGTGCACTGTATATTTTTATTAGTAAAACTGTATGTCTATACAAATGTAGTGGTCATTTCAATTGAAAATGTGTTGTCTGTAATGGTAGTATCCTACTCTGCACCAATTCGAATTGCATGCATCTGTAATCACTCTATTTTCAATTACCATATATATTTTGTTTTCAATCAATTTCCAGACATCGGTGTCTTTTTCCAAAAGATATTTTTATCAAGTATCCAATTCCATGACATTTAAAACAGACTCTGCCAACGCTTTCATCCCTGCAACACTGCACTCTACCCTGCAGAACTGCACTCTACGACACCATACCCTGCAGCACTTCACTCTAGTCCACACTCTGCCACTATACTCTACAACACTATGCCACTATACTCTGCAACACACTGTCACTACACAAGGCCCTGCACCACTGCAACCATGCACTCTATGCTGCTGCACTCTACTCCATGCCACTCTTTTCTACACCACTGCACGCTGCACCATGCTACGCCACTGCACTCCCACCACTCTATTCTACGTCACTGCACCCCATTGCACTGTACTCTGCACCACTCAATTCTACGGGACTCTAGTCTGCCAATGTGCGCTATGCCACTGCTCTCTGCAACACTGCACTACACCACAACACTACTCTACACCACTTCACCCTATGCCACTTTACACCACACCATGACACTGCACTCTGCGCCACTGCATTCTGCGCCACTAGTCTGTACCATTGCACTCTCCACCACTGACCTCTATGCCACTCTGCTGTGTGCCACTCTTCACCACATTACTCTACGCCACTGCACTGTATGCCACTGTATACTACGCCACTCCATGCTGCATCACTCCATGCCACTGCACAACTCTAATCTATGCCACTGCATTTTACAATGCTTCATTGTATGTAGCTGAATTCTATACAGCTGCACTCTACACCACTATACTTTTAACAATACGGCAATGCATGCTACACCAGTTCCCTCTACTCAGCACAACTCGCAGGCACTGCACTCTGATCCACCCTAGTCCACTACACTCTACTCTGCGGTACTTTATGCCAATGCACTACACGCCACTCTACACCACTGCACTTTATTCTGCAACAGTGCACTCTACACCACTCTAATCTTCAGTACTGCATTCTATGTCCATGCACACTACGCCATTCTACCCTATATCACTCCACTGTAATCTGCAGCTCTCCACCCTCTGCCACTGCACTCTATTCAATAGCACTCTACTTTGCATCACTGGACTCTACGCCACTATGTTCTGCAACACTGCACTCTCCACCACTGAATCCAACCCAGCACTAATGTGCTCTATGCCTCTGCCCTCAGCAGCATTGCTCTCTATGCCAATGCACTCTGCTGCTTCGCTCTATACCACTGTAAAACATGACACATTATACCTCTCCATGACACTATTTCACTCTACCATTCCACTCTGACACTCCAAGCTACTCTACACTATGCCACTAACTTTTAGCCATGCTGGAGAGTAGCCACACTGGTGTACAACATGGCTAAAAACATTAGCAAAGCCAATCTCTCTTGCTTAAGCAATACCTATTGGCTTTGGCAAAGCTTGTTATTACTTGATAATTGTATAGTGTCGCATTGTACCAGTGAACCATATCTGCGTTTGAATAGTTAGTCTTATATGTTTGAATTAAATGTAGCAAGGCCTATCTGGGAAGTATTATTTGATGTCAACCGCAAGCTTCTGTGCGGAGTCCATGTCAAATCCTACTGAAAAAAATATAGTCTATACAAATCTAGACTCAAACTGCTGCCAAAAATTCTGTAACACAAAAAAACTTCATACAGAAATGATCTATTTTTAATTGTGAGGGCCTTGTATGTTTCTAGACAAATACTTCCTAGCGGATTTAGTTGCAGGTGGACATTTCTATAGGAAGGTACGTATGGTAGAGGTTTTTGATTCTTATGTCTGTGTAGTCTCCTTTACTAGGTCTCGACCTAAAGCATTGCTTTAGCAATGCTTGTTTGGTGATATTTCTAGTAAGCGGTCCGAAAAGTCTGCCAAAACGGCGGATTAGCCACAGTTCATGTGACCTATGCGTGTGCACAAACCAGGCACGTCACAAACCATCATTTGTCTGTGCCTCGCATCAGACTTCAAAGGAATGCGCTCCCGCCCCGCCTCCGCAATGCGAGAGCTTTTTTTTTTTTAATCCTCCTTGTGATGAGACCTGCCGCTCCCCGGGAAAGTTTGCTCGAGCTGTCTCCTTCACTAATCCCCATCTCTCGGTCTTGTCTGTCTCACCTACCTCCAGCGAGCTGTCTCCTTCACTAATCAATTCCTGTGTCAAATGCCTATACTGTGCCTTGCATCAGACTTCAAAGGCTGCCGCTCCCAAGCGTCCCCCCCCCTCATCAGACTTCAAAGGAATGCGCCCCCGCCACAGCAATGCCGAGAGCTTGTTTTCACGTGAGATCAGTGAGTATCTCTTATTAAATATATATAGCATTGCACTATTTATTCTGCTTCGTGTAGCGCAGCGCTGCAGATTTTCACGCAGCACTGCGTTGCATGCGTTAGAAAATCTGGTCCTCATTCTCTTTCCACGGGCAGAAACCTCATTCTGCCCCTTCTGCCATTCATTCCTTTGCCGAAAATATATTACTTAAGTGTTTTTGTCTTTCCACCGTACTCGAGGTTTCATCCACACGGGCTCTCGTTGCATACATTTTTACCTGATGCTCGCTTTCATCGCTTCACATATGTGTGGAATTACCCTCTACCTCTTCCCTGCTCTTTTTAGCATTGAAGAAATGTGTAAAGTGCTGTTGTAAAGGAATTAATGGAACCCACTAGTGCCTTGTTCATTAAAAATAATTTCAATGCGCCCCAACACAAGGTTCTTTCTATAGCCCTCACTGTTGCTTTATTTTTTCAGTTTCATTCAGTAAAAAAAAAAAGTACAGATACACGAAGTCAGGCTTTTTTATCGTGTACTGTCTTACTAAATGAAACTTCAGATGTTGAGCACGTTTACATGCCTACTTTGTAAGTGGCCACAAACAAACTTTCAGCAAAAACACGTCAACTTCACCCTCCATCACTCGGGGGCAGCACCACATCACTCGGGGGCAGCACCATATCACTCGGGGACACCACCATATCACTCGGGGACACCACCATATCACTCGGGGACACCACCACATCACTTGGGGACACCACCACATCACTTGGGGACACCACCACATCACTTGGGGACACCACCACATCACTCTGGGACACCACCACATCACTCGGGGGACACCACCACATCACTCTGGGGACACCACCACATCACTCGGGGGACACCACCACATCACTCGGGGGACACCACCACATCACTCGGGGGACACCACCACATCACTCGAGGGACACCACCACATCACTCGAGGGACACCACCACATCACTTTGGTGTCACCACCACATCACTCTGGTGTCATATAGATATGCTTTGCCTACACGCTGTGTTAAGTTAGCATGAGCTTATTAGGAGTTTAAACGCCATTTTACCTTTCTGCTGCTTCTGCACACGACACATAATTGTTACTTTAGCTTTGAGCCTAGTAGAATGTTTTGCTTCACACGAGAATAATATGTTGTTGCTCTGATATCAGCTTTGCTTGGTGAGCTGTGTCTGTAGAGTGAGTGCTGAAGCCTTCAAGGATATCTCCACACACTGGTTGTTGTGAGGTCTGATCTTCGCACGTTCCTAGACATAACATACATGCAGCTGCGGCCAAATTCTGGCTTTAGGCGCGTTTTATATTGCATTACACAGAGCATACACACACACACACACACACTTGATGGTGCTTCGCATGCAGAGAGCTGGTGGAAGATGATGTGATCCCTTACCACTAGGATCTGAGGTATGGGGCCGCCCTGCTAAAACCCAAAGAGACCGTCTTAGATATAATATACTAGCAAGGGAGGGTGAGAATTAGGTGACTTTTAGCCTTCTTCCCTCTAGCATTTTAACATGCTTTCACCCTTTGTATTCTATGGACTAGTAACTATGCTGATTATTTTGTTTCTTATAATATGTTTGCTTGTATTAGCTAGGATACTGCGCTTCAGAACACTGCATTAGAAAATAAACATTTCAAATGTGCACGCGTCCTCATTTACTCCTTGTTGTGGATTGAAATGATTGTATAACGAAAGAGTGTTCATGTGTTCCACGTTACCTGAGGTGTTCTAAGTCCATGTTCTGGTTTGTCTAAACATTGGGAGTTTGTAATAACCAATGAGACACTGTAGCTAGTCTGGTAGGGGATTTTGGGTACTAAGGTGAGTTTTGGCACACCCTAATTCACTGAGGTTCCAAGTCTCCATGCACAGTTCTGTATGAGAACGGAATCCCTGCGACATGGCGCCCAACCGTTGGTGGTCTTATTACATGACACTTGAGTAGTGCAACATTCACTCCTTAACCCCTTCACTATTGTTTCCGGTTAACTGTGGTGTCGGACAAACCTACCTATATTTACATAGATCTTTTCAAGCTTGAATCTTTCAAAACGGTGTCCTTGAATTACTACCCAGTTGTGCTACAGGGTTTACTATGTAACTCTTTCTTTCTGTGTCACTATGGCCGCGGTGAACATTCCGCAACATAGTCAGATTGCGGTGCGCAATCATTTGCAGACTTATAATGTTCCTGTGGATGTCATGGCCGTAATAATGGTGGTGAGTGCAGAGGTGGCTTACCCTTATGAAATCTTTTACTAGTGGGTGACCTTCCCAGCTGTGAACGCAAATACTACTGTGTTCGACCCGTACACTCCCACTGCTGTGCCACAGGAATATGCTCCGTATAGGGCACAGGAAGTTCCTATTGATGCTTGGCAGCACTCTTTGACAGCTCAGAGTTTAGGTCCTTTGTCCATTCCAGGCGCGACTTGGCCTGTTTTGGCTGGATTTACACCTCATCCTCAACGCTGGGCATGTTCCGTAGTTGAGTTAAGACGAATACATGTAGTCGCAATCAGCGTAATTATGTCGTTAGTACAATACATTACCTGTAATCTCCCGGGCAGGGCCCCAGATGGTGGGCAAGCGCCCCCAGGATAAGGATGATTTTCCTTTCTGGCTTGCCGAAAAGTTTGACCAGCTGGAAGCAATATTTCCTAACACGACTCCTGGTGAAAAACAGGATTCTGACAATTAGCATGCCGAAATACTTGACCCCAGAAATTGGTGACTGTGAGACATGGCGAAAAACATTTGCAGCAGTCTATGCGAGGTGTTACGGCACTCCGTCTATGACTGTCCTTCCGACTGTCCTTAAACGTGTTCAAGATGAGCATGGACCTGAGGCGGTTGAATTGGGTATTCGCCTCTGTGGCTCCTTTGATGTAGTTTCCGATCTCATACTTCCGAATGTCAAGGGAGATGCGGTTAACTTTCAGGTGTCCAATGCTTTGCAGGCGATTCCCAATGCCGACAAACTCAGACAGTTAGCAAGAATTATTGTGGCGGCTTATAAAACCGTAGACCGCAATAGTGTGGGTCTCAAGCCATTTTCTACTAAAGAGAAAAAACAACCCCAAGGGCAGAAGTCAGAAACTGACGAACAGCCCAAGACCAAAAAACAAAATTGGCAGAAAAAACAAAAACGGTAAACAACAACAGAGACAGAAGTCTTGTCCTGCGTCTCATTGCCTGGCCCCCAGAACGTATATTTATGACTTGCGTGACGATAAAATCACCTGATCGTTTTTCAGGTTTCTGATCAACGCTCTCCTCGTTCTTTTCAGGACTCATCGACCGGTGGTGGAGGCGGCGGCGGCAGAGGTCGGGGTGGCCAGCAAGGACGTGACTAGCCCCGCCCGAAAGACGGTAAAGGCAAGCAGGACGATTCTACACCGAAAAGACCCCAGTTTCAGAAAAAGAAAGTCGCCGCTTTAACAGCGAGATATGCCACAGATAGTGAGAACGCAGCTTCGGAATCAGACATGGGCTCTGACCTTGCTGGACAGCGCGGCGGAGATTAACATAGTGTGAGAGGCTCTGCATCCACTACTGAAGGTGACAGCGACTGACCGTCATGTTGTTGTGGAGACGGCTGACACCAGAGTAGCTCCCCCTGATAGACTTTCTGAAATAGTCCAGTTTATTGAAGGTGACATACAGCGTACCATAAAAGGGGTATTTTGGGAAAATCTTAAGACTACCTATGACATTTTGTTAGCGGAGGCTGACTGGCCCCCACCTTTTGTTCTCAGAGCTCCGAGGGGGGAGGAGGTAATCCTCCCTAGTTTCACGCGCACACAGTCTCGAATTAGGCATGCGCTGAATTTTGCAGAAGAGTGGGCTAAAGCCCCTGCGCCGGCTCTGTACCGTACACACTGTGGTTGGGATAAATTCTCCCCACACCACGAGATTCCTTTGCGGTCTATGCCACAGCCTCAACCTCAATATCCCATTAGGCGCGAAGCTAAGGCTTCTGTTGCGGAAATCCTTGAGCAATTGGAATATCAAGGAGTGATTGAAACATGTGCGTCACCGATGAATAACCCTCTTTTTTACTGTGACCAAGCCAGATGGATCATATTGTTTGGTATTGGATTACCGACATTTAAACTCTCATTGCCGTACCTGTGCAGTAAAGAATACTCACAGCTCTGCCTTAGTGGATAGTCTTGTGCGTAAGCGGTTTAAAACAACGCTTGACATTTCCAACGGTTTTTATGCCCACCATTTGGATGGTCTAAGCTCCCAATGGACCAGTTTTACATGCGGCGGCGAACAAAAGCAGTTCAAACGTTTACCAATGGGCTATAAGAATAGTCCTGGGGTACTTGCTGCCTGCATAGTCTCTCTCTTAGAGTCGACCCAGGTGCATGCTCGTATATGGATGACATTTATCTCACAGACGACGAACTTTAGAAGCATCTGTGTCGAGTTGACTGCAAAATGTGTAGCTTTGCGGACTTCGGTTACAAATTCAACTTTGCAAAATCACACATTGCACTGAGTACACAGTGTTGGTCCTGGGCTACGAGTTCAACAATGAAGGTCGAGGATTGGCTCCTCACTTCTTGGAGAAATGCGCACAACTTTGGCTCCGACAACTCTGAAAAAATGACAGTCTTTGCTGGGATTTTTGAATTTTGGGTGGACGTACATTCCTGAATAGGCCCAGCGTATCAAGCCTTTGTATGCTTTGATACAACCTACTTTCACCAAATCGTGCTGGCTGCCAGAACACTCAGCTATTCTGCAATCTTTGCAGGCTGATCTGCTCGAATCTAAATTTTTGCTGACTCGTGATAACCACACCAACCTAGTTATAAGAATCATCCCTGGGGTGGTGGGTTTCACTTACCTTACTTTTAACGAAGGAGACACAGTACCTATTGCCTACAAGTCACACTTGTACACTTCGGCTGAAATGCGATTTTCGACTGTAGAGAAAGTTTTGACGGCAGTGCAGATGGTGATTCTTAAGGAACGTGCTCTGTCACAGGGAAAACGCATGTTGATTGTTACCCAGTTTCCTGCATTAGAAGCAGTTACGAAAGCCAGTGTACCTAATTCTAAAGCTTTGCACCCTCGGTGGATACAATGGGAAGCATCATTGACATCTCAGGATGTCACCTTTATATTTGATGCCTCCCTTACAGTCGCAGGAGTTTTTGCAATATGAATTCGTTCATCCTGCTCCTTTCACTATGCGGCCTATGGAGGATTTCCATTGCATCATATACACTGATGGTTCGGCGCAGGTTGCGCATGGGTCTGAACACGCATATGTTTCTGCTTGTGCCATTGTGGTAGGTGCCATGGTGAACGATGAGTTTAAGTCCAGAGTCGTGCACACGCAGACTCTAGGGGACTGCACCGCACAATTGGCAGAGCTTCGTGCTCTGATGCTTGCATTAGAGTACGCTGATCCTAGTGTGACGACTCTTATTGTAAGTGATTCTTACTACTGTGTCCAGTCTTACAATGAGAACTTGTTCTTTTGGATTCAGAATGATTTTCGGGATTCCAAGGGTAGCACAATAAAAAATAAAATGAACTGGGTCCGAGGTGGCTGAGCTTAAGGAGCAATTGCCACTCGTGTTTGTAATTCATACTCTTGGTCATCAGAGCGTGGGAGTCCACGCTGTTGGCAATTCGCTTGCAGATGAGGCAGCAAAATCAGCAGTATCGACATATTTAGTTGCAGCAGTTACAAGGTCCAAAAGTAAGATTGATGATGATATCTTGGCAGCTGTTGATGCCACTGAGAAGGGAGGTAAATATCCTAAGGGGTTCCCTTCGAAGTATTCATACCACTTAAGTCCCGATACGGTTCCTTATGTGAAAATACCCGACGTTGGGGAAAGATTGATTCCCAACTCGGATCACAGAAATACATTAATCACAGCGGCCCATGAAGGAGTTGCGTCTGCGCATGCAGACGTTTCAGCCACTGTGGCTCAGTTACAACAGCGTTTTTGGTGGTGGGGACTGTACAAACAGACGCATGATTATGTCCTTTAATGTGAAATTTGACAGCAGATTAAGCCTTCCACTGCTGCGCGTCCACCCCAAACACAGTTCATTTCTAATAAACCACTTGGTTGTGTTTATTTAGATCACTGCGGTCCTTTTTCTTCTGATACTGCGTATAAGTACATCTTAATAGCAGTTGATTCATGCACACGCTTTGTGTGGGTCTGGCCTCACCGCAGCACTGATTCACGGACTGTCACAAGGGATTTACGTGTCTTTGTAGGTATTTTTGCCTGTGGTACCTTCCATTCGGATCAGGGTCCTGCTTTCGCCTCTAAGGCGTATAAGGATGCCATGGCTTTGTTGAGGGTCCAAGTCAAGTTTTCGTCTCCATACAGACCTGAGGGTAATAGTGTTGTGGAACAAATGAACTGTGACTTAAAGCAATCATTGACAGCTCGAGTTATAGGCACTGGAAGGAACTGGCTGGCCCACCTCAATGGCGTACAGCGTGCTCTTAATAATCTCCCTAGAAGATCTCTGGGTGGGTGGACCCCATACGAAATGCTCTTTGGTATCAAGATGTATGTACCGGACCTTGACGGTCTAGACTCGGTGGCTGTTGCTGCCTCATTTGACGTAGATGAACATTGCAATGTTTTACAGACTCTACAGGAGACGAGAGACAGTCTTGCAAAGGAACATTTGCCCTCCACCTCGGATGATGTGTTGCAGATCCCGGTAGTTGGCTGGCTACCCCAAGTTGGAGAATTGGTTCGGGAGAAGATCGAAAACAAGAAAGAATTTGGTCCCTCTTATCGAGCTCTAGTTCCAGTGCTTGGTGTGAAAGGCACAAGAAGAGTCATTTTACCACCACTCCCAGGTCGTAAAGAAAACAGGTATATCTCCATTGACAATGTCAAGATACAAAGAGTGGCCGATTCTTCTTAGTATGACACCGGCACTCTCATGTCCTTCGATTGTGAGAAATTCTGTATTGGCCACGGCTTCAAATCCCGAGCCTGAGGTTGCCCCTGAGATGCCTGCAATTCTTAGTCCTTTATTGAGTACATTGCCTGGTACTCACCTTGATGAAACTGACTACACTTACCCAACTGACTTATCGATGCCTGATTTACAAACTCGCTTGGCCACAGAATCCAGACTTTCATTTGACACTGTTTCAGACACACATCAGGAAAGCCTTCAAGGATTGCAGTCTATGCAAGATGGTTTAAAAAAAAAATTTTGATTCCCCCTTGGACATATATTTGGCTGGTGCTTTTTTCGATTTACCTTTTTATGTCAATTGGTTTTGTGTTTTATTTTTTCCGAATCGTCAATGGACACTGTCGAAGAGAGAACATGCATTTGACATCTCAATGGAACATTGGCACCCCATTCCTCCTCACATACTGCACACAGATTGAAGAGAGACTTGGCTTTTGTTAACATCACTGCTTGGTCTGTACTGGATGGGATTGTATGGGATGCTGTTAAATTTCAAATCCATGGCCCCACTGAGGTTATCAATGTCCCCAATGTGCTTAGAGTTAACATGGGGGATGTAGTTAAACAAAACATACGTTCTGATGATTGGGATGTTCAGGATGTAGACGCATTGTTTTCTGATTTGAAATATGCTGCCTTTGATGCTGAAGATTTGTATTTAGAATCTGCTAATTATGGCGATTTATTTTGTTACCAACATTTTGGTAACAACTACCTACATAAAACTAATTCCAGGAGGAGCACTGTAAATTATACACAATGGGAACATTGTCCGGCTCCTATGCAAGGCAGTTCGAGTACCTTTTTGAAAAAGTACACTTATTTTACTGATTTTAATCAGTCCAATACTACATCATTTTATTTTAAAATGACAGAAAAATCCACGTCCAAGGTTAGACTTACCGATACTAAATTGTTGTACTCTAAGTCCTTTCTAGACCAGCTAGCTGTTGGAGGCTACAAGTTGTGGAAGGAAACAGTTGACCTTAAATCTGTTTGGGGTTCTAAAAATTGGCAGGTACAAGGCACTGAGGCTTTGCACCGTGCATGTCTCATCCCGAATCATATGTTGTTTTTGAATTCTACTGTTTCACAGACAACATGCTTTGGATTGGCTACTTCTAAGAAATTAAATGCTTCTTCCCTGATTTGGAAGAATATTCAGGTTGGGGTAATACTACAAAATTTTCGATCAGAGCGTTGCAAACTCTGTTGCTAAATTCGTCCTTTAATATATCCAGTTTGAATCCCAATGGTTGGTTGCTCTGGCACAGAAGTGCTGACTCGTGCCAACATCGTTTTCTGGGTTTAGCTAAAGGCTTTACACAGGTCAGGGTCGATCCCTGGTTTGAGAGTGACCATTCTGTAACTACCTATTCAGTAGGCAAATTATGTCAGAATTGGCTCAAACATTCTACCTTGGCGTCAGTTAAACTGCATTTATCTAAGCTGACTGACGATGTTGATCTGAATCATTTCATAAAAGGCCCGGCTAAAGGTAGATCTAAAAGATGGATATATGCGGTTTATAATGAACTCTGGAAAACATCACAGATTGAGGCGGCTACCTGCCTTAGGGCTATAGATCAGGCTAATTTAGAAAAAGTGGTTGCAGTGGTAGATAATAGCATTAACACTTTTTCTTCCCGCATTTACACATTGGATAATATTGTGTCATCTGTTGTTGATATTGTGCAAGATGAAGTGTCTGTGTTATAACATGGTCAAAATCAATTGCGTTCTGTTATGCAGTTTGCTTGGACCCTGCAGACACTTAAGGCCGGGAAGGTTCCATGGCATTACATGAATACCTGTTCTCTATTTGCCCCGTTTAATTTGACTGATAAGCAACGTTTACTTTCAATGAAGGATGCTTCTTTTTCCATGTTACATATTGAACGTTTGGAATCTTTACCATTTTCTGTGGCAGAGGCCACTACTGCAACGTGGCTTATCCATGGGTTAATAACTCTACCGATTGCTCTTTTCGAATTTAAAAATTGTATGCAGTATTTTGCCATTGGTAGGTATGAGCCTCTTGGTAGCTCCTATCTCCATGAAGCCTGGTCGCTTCCTTTTACATATAGATTCCTTAGAGAGGGCAAGGAAGTTGATCTGAAAGGTGAGGAATGCACTGAAACACCGGATCACTCATTAATGTGTAGACATATCCAATTACACGGCTCTTGTAATTAAAACGAGCCTAATTTAGCCTGTGTTTTGAAAGGTACCCCCGTTCCCGCAATCGTTCCCACATTCACATTACTGGCAAATGGGAGTTATTTACTATTAAACAATGAAGATTGCTGTGGGTTAATAAAATGCATCGCTTATGTCGTTACAGTCAGTGAGCGTGTGGCTTGCTGTAAAAATGTGATGTATCCACCCACGCATGGGAAACTGGATGTTTCCGTCTGGCCGAGGATTCTGACCTTGAAAGCAGAGTTCAATAAGATGAGTCGCATAAGAGCTCTATTGTCCCAAAAAGAAGTTGCCCTGACATCTGCTCGTGAAACATTTGTCCTTCACGTAGCTAACACCCACACAGAGGTGCATGCTTTATTAAATACTGACCTTCCATTGCATTTCGGTGAACTAATTCACACAATCTTTAATGCATCCTCCACATCGGGGCTGGCGCACTATTTTAAAGTAGTTAGCAGCGGTCTTGTGACTTCATCTCAAAATATATTTGGGGTCATTCCTGCTTTCTTCCATTCGATCTTTTCCAGCCTATTTGGTGGATTTCCTGTTTTACTGGCACTGGCTGCAGGCGTTCTTGTGCTATTTTGTTTTATTCAAAATGGATGCACATCCTGTGTTTAAAGACAAGCAGTCCCGGCTAGCACTGTTTTGCAACAGGATGCTTGAATACTATGGCACGCTGCCGCTCGCCACCTCAAGTGCAGCTTATGGATTATCGTTTCGATTTTCCTATTTTACGTGTCCAGCCTGTGTTTTTTATTGCCTGAGTTGCGATTTCGACTGGGCCCTGGATCTGTGTCTCTGCAGTGTGGTGTCTCCTGAAGTGATTTTAATCAACTCATGAGCCCCTTAGTTGCTCATGAATTGCTTTGTTCTGACGGAGGGATTATGGCCTTTGCAGCGATGCATGGAATACTGGGTCGTTGGAATGTATTTGCAGCGGCGCAAGAATTCTTGGCACACAGCTTCATCGAGAACCCACCGAGTTGTCCTCTGATGGTGCTAGAGGCTCTGGTAATTGAAGAGCATGTGTGTGCTTTCCCACTATTGAATTGGATGTCTGAATTATTTTCGGAATGAGAACAGTGACTTCCTTTTGGAAGCTGTTGCTGCTTATTTTGCATATTCAGTACTAGGCTGAGGTCTGTCGATGCCTTTATTGACATTGGACATTTTTTATTTTTTTGAGGCTCTGAAAAAAAAATGTTTTGAGACCCAGACCTATTGACTTTGATGAAGGCGAACACTAAACTGTCATGAGTTTGAGATTTTGTTTTTTTGAGTGACAAATTTTTTAATTTTTTCACTTATTCAAATTTAAATTGACTATCGTTCTTGAACTCTGCATTTCAAATATGTGCCCCTTATCTTATCCGTGCTCGGATCAAGGGAGGGTGTATATATAGATATGCTTTGCCTACACGCTGTGTTAAGTTAGCATGAGCTTATTAGGAGTTTAAACGCCATTTTACCTTTCTGCTGCTTCTGCACACGACACATAATTGTTACTTTACCTTTGAGCCTAGTAGAATGTTTTGCTTCACACGAGAATAATATGCTGTTGCTCTGATATCAGCTTTGCTTGGTGAGCTGTGTCTGTACAGTGAGTGCTGAAGCCTTCAAGGATATCTCGACCTAGTGGTTGTTGTGAGGTCTGATTTTCGCACGTTCCTAGACATAATATGCATGCAGCTGCGGCCAAATTCTGGCTTTAGGCGCGTTTTATATTGCATTACACAGAGCATACACACACACATTTGATGGTGCTTCGCATGCAGTGAGCTGGTGGAAGATGATATTACCACTATGATCTGAGGTATGGGGCCGCCCTGCTAAAACCCAAAGAGACCTTATGTATAATATAATGTACTAGCAAGGGAGGGTGAGAATTAGGTCACTTTTAGCCTTCTTCCCTCTAGCATTTTAACATGCTTTCACCCTTTGTATTCTATGGACTAGTAACTATGCTGATTACTTTGTTTCTTATAATATGTTGGCTTGTATTAGCTAAGATACTGCGCTTGAGAACACTGCATTAGAAAATAAACATTTCAAATGTGCAAACGTCCTCATTTACTCCTTGTTCTGGATTGAAATGATTGTATAACGAAAGAGTGTTCATGTGTTCCATGTTACCTGAGGTGTTCTAAGTCCAGGTTCTGGTTTGTCTAAACATTGGGAGTTTGTAATAACAAATGAGACACTGTAGCTAGTCTGGTAGGGGATTTTGGGTACTAAGGTGAGTTTTGGCACACCCTAATTCACTGAGGTTCCAAGTCTCCATGCACAGTTCTGTATGAGAACGGAATCCCTGCGACACTGGGACACCACCCCCACACGCGGGGGCACCACCCCCACACGCGGGGGCACCACCACCACCACACGCGGGGGCACCACCACCACCACACGCGGGGGCACCACCACCACCACACGCGGGGGCACCACCACACGCGGGGGCACCACCACCACACGCGGGGGCACCACCACCACCACCACACGCGGGGGCACCACCACCACCACCACACGCGGGGGCACCACCACCACCACCACACGCGGGGGCACCACCACCACCACACGCGGGGGCACCACCACCACCTCACGCGGGGGCACCACCACCACCTCACGCGGGGGCACCACCACCACCACCTCACGCGGGGGCACCACCACCACCACCTCACGCGGGGGCACCACCACCACCACCTCACGCGGGGGCACCACCACCACCACCTCACGCGGGGGCACCACCACCACCACCTCACGCGGGGGCACCACCACCACCTCACGCGGGGGCACCACCACCACCTCACGCGGGGGCACCACCACCACCACCTCACGCGGGGGCACCACCACCTCACGCGGGGGCACCACCACCACCACCACCACCTCACGCGGGGGCACCACCACCACCACCTCACGCGGGGGCACCACCACCTCACGCGGGGGCACCACCACCTCACGCGGGGGCACCACCACCTCACGCGGGGGCACCACCACCTCACGCGGGGGCACCACCACCTCACGCGGGGGCACCACCACATCAGGCGGGGACACCACCACATCACTCAGCGGAAACACCACCACACAGCACCACAACTGCACTGTCCTTGCTTGCTACCAACAAGCATTGCCATAGCCAATAGGACTCACATTAGAAAAGTGTAAGCTATTGGCTTTATGAATAACCATTCCATACTAATTTATATATTTTCAAAGCCAACACATATTTAAAAAATGTGTTATTTACAATACCAATAGCTCACAATTTCCTAATGCGAGACCTATTGCATTGCAAATGCTTGTTTGGTCTATTTTTATATACCACCCTGTGCAGTTTTACGAACTGTGTGTTAATGCAGTATTCAGGTGTGTGTGTGTGTTTAGAAGAGGTGGTTAAAACAATTCTACAGACTATCATCCGGTGAGTAATTCTGGCCTCTTATTTTACACAGCTGATTTTTTGCTCATAAGGCTAGTTGTATTACAAACAGTTCAAATTATGATGTCTGGGTCACCTCTTCTTAAGTGGTGGTGGTTTTTACAAGTGTTCTGTCAAATTTACTTTACTTATTGCAGCATTACCCAAGCTTCTTGGTGCTGTGAGACTAAAGCAACATAACCACTGGGCAAGGTATATAAGAGATTTAGAGTGCTAAAAGGCTGATTTGTAATAGTTTTGTGAACTTTATCAAAGGGCTCACTGTTCTCAAATTGACTGGGAAGGGAGTTCTATGATTTCACTCTGGCTACGGCAAAAACGATATCACCAAATAATTCATAACTTATTTGGTTTTTGGTGCAGCAAGAAGTGGTAAAGTGGTGGACTGCAGAGTATTGCAGAATCCAGTCCGAGGTGAATTAACTGTTGGTCTCCAGGTGCTGTGCGTTGTCAGACTGTTCATAACCCAAAATTTGACAGAAGCCTTGCCTCTGGGTACGGTTTCTTGATATTAGTGTAGGCTTTAACAGAGCTGTTTACCTATTAGCACAGATCATGAACGTTTCTCAGAATGGATTTATGCTAAAACTGAAAAGTAAAATGCTACCTGTGTCTAAAACTTTTGCAAAATAGTTTTGCCCTTTAGTGGCTGATATCTCGTTCTAGGGATTATATATTTACTTATTTATTTAGGTACTTCATATAACTTGACAGAACCCTAGACTAGGGTGGCACAGCGCTGTACAGAGGCAAGGCACAGACGCACAGTGAGACAAGCAAAACGCATGTCTGAAAACTTGTAATCTAGCTCTCGGAAGAGAATGGGTTGTCTTTGTGGTACAGGATTTGAAAAGACAAAATATAATAGGTGGTATTGTTTACGAAAGTTTTTTTTAAATTGTTTTATAAAATGCTGTTTTGGGCCTCTTGAAATTGGAGATTGATGCGACATATCTGTGGGTATGTCCCCATAGCATTCCAAATCCTTATAGCATTTCTACAGTATGACTCTGGGGGAACAACATTTGGAATAGGAGGGTATCCCACTTGATCAGGTCTTTGCTTCTCAAAGTTATTTTCTGCCAGACAGCTGAAGTTGTATAGACTAAGTATTTAAGTATGTTCTATTTCATTACCTTGTATAGGATCCATACAGGCAGGGCAGACGGTTTGTAAGAAAAGACTGGTGTGATGCGCTTTTTATGGTTGAGACCGTACACCCTGCTGAGTGGAGAGCTGCTTTGGTGGGAGCTAGGAGACATTTAGGCAGCAGCCCACTTCTGTAGCATGTATGTGAGATGGCGTTAGCTTGGACAGCCATCTGGAAGTCTTGTTTTTGAGAAAAATAATGTGTCCGGTTACAAGAATCTTTAGATAAAACACTGACTTCCTTGTCTGCCCATCTGTTTGATATGTAGCTCAAGGTGAAGTAGTCAAGCCTGATGCCAAGTAATGTAGCTGTGAAGATAGTCTTTGCTGTGAGGCTGATATCCTTGTATTTTCTTGACGATTGTGCTGTAAATTCATTTTCTTTTTAAAGGGAGAGAAGGTGAAATTTAATATTTATGGTTTCCACTTTAATTTCATGTTTAACATGGGGTTCTGTATATCCAGAAGGGAGGAGGTAAGGGTTGTAAGGCTGCAGCACTGACTATCATCAGCATATCACAAAACGGTGTTAGTGTTTTGCTGGTAGATTGTCTAGTGATTCCACATAACGATGGACGTGCAAGAAAGTGAGACTGAAGCCCTCATATCCTCCAAAAAGTACTGTGATAGAGCTAGAGAGTTTCCTACTTGGATGCTTTGTCAGAGATAGGAGCTGAAAAACTGTAGCACTGTTCCTCCTTTACCCATTCTGTTTCTGCGAATTGTAAGAGGCCATACTCATCAACTGGATCAAAGGCTGCTGACAGGGGAATGATATCTGGAGGCACACAATCTTCGTCATCCGAGAAAAGTATAGCATTATCCACAATTATAAGTATAGGGGTTTCAGTGCACAGAACCCTGTTTTGATGATTCCTAATAGATGATTGGTGTATTCTAGCTGACTGGTAGCACATCTGTCAATGATAGTTGATACCGAAGATGTCCCTGTGATAGATTTGTAGTTTTTAGGCACATTGTTGTCTGTGCTTGACTTCCTAAACAGGGGAATGGCTGTGTCCTATTTTGAAAGAGTCAGTGTTTAGGGAGGATCTGATAATTTGGAGCAAAAGCATCAGTGATCTTTGGGTAGGGATGGTGGGATGGGATCTAACACAAAGGTTGACACATTTGTGTTTGTGATGGCAGTTTTCATTTTATCTATGGTGATGGGGGTGGACGTACTCCAGGTAGTGTCAGTATTTTTCTTTATGGAACTTGGGTTATCGGTGGGAGAGGAAGGTGATAGTTTGACTATATCATCCCTAATCTTCATGATTTTGTTTGCAAGGTGTTAGGCTAGATTGTTGGATTTGGGTTCTACTGTGGGAGGTGGAGTGTCCTATGTTGATTTTGCAGAATGATCTAGCAAAGTTCTTTAGAGTCGTTTTGAAGCATCTGTATGTTTCGATCTTATGATTGTCAGTGAGAGCAAGAATCATATTGTCCTATTGCTGTACTAGTTTGGCAATGTCACCCTCAATCTCCGCTGGTAGTTTGGCCTAGTGGATCATACTAACTAGTGCCTTCTTGTTGAGGTGATTGAGGTCTCTAGAGTTTACAATAGATACGATATTGTAAATTGTTAGTCCGGAGAAAAAGATCTATTATAGATGAGTTGCGTTTATTATCATTTCTCTATTAAAGGTTGAAGTTACTAATCAAAATGTGATGATCTCAAGAGAGGAATTAGGCCTTTGTGTATTTAAAAAAAAAAAAAGTCTTACAGAAGCCTTTTTTGTAAATAGGATAGGTGGTAAGGGTTATTTATTCTGGTAAGTTTGGCTGTTATGTTTGCAACATCACACACGGGACATTGGAAGAGAGAGGATTTGCCAGCTAAAATTTGAGTCATTCCATGTGCATGTCACGTCCGAGGTGGTTTTTCACTATTGCGTTCACGAAAAAAATATTGTCTATGCTAAAGATATTTCAGTAAGTCTGCCCCAGTGTTCATTGAGCTGCACTTGTAATCCTTTGAGTTAATATTTGAATATCAACATATTTTTTTCTGCAAAATGTTTCTTGATCTTCAGTGGAATATCTTGGTAAAACAACTTTTTTCCTTCAAAAGAGAATACATGAGTCTTCTCTGCTGCTCAATATTGACATCATTTAGGGAAGTGCCTTTTTCTATTGATTCACCACTTTACTGTGTATGGTATGTCTAGTTCCACATACAGTGTACTCCAGTTCATGCACGTAGCTCATCCAGTTTTGTTTTTCCCTGTGCAATCTAGTTTTTGTAATCCTTAAAGTACGACAGGATAAATATGACTAGAAGTATCCAGATAAAGAGAAAATGGTGAGAGCTACTCATGGAATCTGGAAAACTGATAATTTTGTATCTGCTGCTATAGAAAAGTCACAATTCACTTCATTTCTTGATGAGTTGTTGCTGGCAGTGTTGGGGCAGATCATGCAGTCCTTGCACCAGTATTTTATAAGAAAACAAACTGCTCCATTGATCATTTTTGTGCCTCAAAATTGTAACAATGTTTATTGGTGGTTGACTGGGTCCATAGCACTGTTGCACTTCAGCCGATGCTTAATGTTTTGCTGTCCCGCACCATCCTCGGAACTAGCTGTATTTTCAAAGCCTTCACAATAAGCACCTGTAACAAAATGATGTTATTAGTTGAGAGGGAATGGAGCCCAACTCAAATAAACACTTCCTTATCAGAGTGAACCACAAAAGTCACTACATTAGCCTGTGCTTAACCTTCTGTTAGCTTGGCACAAAGCAGTCAGGTGTAACTTGGAGACAGTGTGTAAAGTATTTATGCAACACTTTAAATGGTTATAAACTGAAAACAACCCAAGAATAATCCCAAACCAATTTTAGGAAAATAGAGTACATTTAAATAAATACAATGACACCAAAACAAACAAAATCCAATTGGTGATTCCGTGTTTAAGTTTTTAGTGAAAATGGCGTTAAGGAGCACAAAGCACAATTTATGCTTACTTGCTACTGGTCTGGGGTAAAGTAACAAGTTCAGGCTGACTGCGATCGAGTGTGGATCGTTTGCAAGGACCAAGTTAGTCTCACTGAAGAGTGCCTTTCTCAAGTCTGGCATGATAAGTTCTGTCCACAGTGGCGACTGTGAGGAGGAGGCGGCTTTCTGCGCGAGAAGGAGGTCGAATCCTGCGGATGGTCGTTGCTGAATCATAGAGCTGATCATCACTGGAGCGTGGTATTGGTTGATTGCCCTTGTCGGTGCAAAGTATGAGTCTTGCATTGCCGATTGCTGCCAGTGCACAGAGCAGGTCCTGCTGTGGAGTTTCCTGCTGTGGAGTTATGTTGGCGGTTGTCGATTCTCGGCACAACTAAATTACTGCACAGTCGCAAGGAGCTCAGTCGTCAGGATTTTCCTTCTTTCTTGAAGAGTTGTCACTGATATCAGCCAAGGGTCCAGGACCTGGGTGTGGGTTGGGCAGGGGATTACCTCTTTGGTAATCAGAATTCACTTTGCCAGAGGCCAGCAGCAGAGCTCAGGCAGGTCCAGGATGGTCAGTTTCAGGGAGTCATGTGGAGGCTTGTGAGTCCTTGCTCCATCAATCTCCTCTCGGATGGCAATTTAAAGCTATCACAACATTACCTATCCCTACTCACATTCCAACTTTGGCATTTCTCATTTTCTTTCCCTTCTTCATGCTTGCTTTCATCTTTAGTTCTTTCGTATAACTTTCCTTTCATTTCTTCTAATTGTATTTCTTCATACTTTCTTTTGTTTCTCTTTCTATTTATTTCATATCTCCTTCTCAACCTATTAGTGCAACACTTACACCATATTATTATTGACAACTATTATTGCTATACCTACTAAAGGGAAAACTACTTATCCTTGGAAACTTTTCCCTATATTAGTAAACCAAGTCCCTACTGAAGAAATATTTTTGGTTAGTCTTTCCCATACACTGTCAGCCTCCAGTGGTTTAATTCTTCTTGCATTTTCGTAATATTCTTTATATATCCTTTAATTTCTGTGCTTTTATCCGATATGTAAGTGCAACAATGTTGCACTTTCAACATTTTACAGACTCCACCCTCTTTGGCCAATAATATGTCAAGAGCAAGTCGATTCTGCAAAACCGTAGATCTAATTGCAACCATTTCTGTATTAATCATCAAGAAACCTCCAGCAGTATCAGTCGAAAGACGATCAACTACTGTTAACAACTGACAGATTCTATGTGAATTTAAAACGACCCCCCCTGAAGGTATTCATGCACTAAATATTGTATTGTAATTGCATTTATATAGCGCTTACTACCCCTGATGAGGCGTCGAAGCGCTTTTTCGGCGAGTAGCACGCTACTCCGGGACCCATAGAGGATTAGTGTTGAATTAGTATAGTGAGACATGCAAGTTCATATTAAGTGGTGGATAGGTTAGTCAGTTATTTGGAATAATCGCAGGATAGAGGAGGACAAAGGTTTGTATTTATATAGCGCTTGTTGACGCACGCTATTCAGGAAGCCTACCAAGGATTAGTGGTGAATTAATATGGTGAAATAGGAAGTAGTTTCAGTGGTGGATATTAGTCAGTTACTTGGAGTGAGAAGGACAGCGGAGGGATAAAAGGGGAAGAAAGATTTGCATTCATATAGCACTTGTTACCCCTGATGGATATTGAAGCGCTTTTCTGGCGAGTAGCATGCAACTCCGGAACCCATAAAGGATTACTGTTGAAAATTAGTATAGTAAAAAAATATGAAGTAATTTGAGTAGTGGGTAGTATATTAGTATAGTTTAATATGGAATTTGAGAAGTGAACTGTTAATTTCGATTGAAAAGGACAGTGGAGGGATAAAAGAGTGAAAGATGTATTTATTTATTTTTAGGTCTTAGCAATAGGAGGAGGCTTTTGGATGAGTAAAAAGGAGTTTTGGAGGGGAGGACTCAGAGGAAAGAGTTTAGAAAGGTTTGTTTTAGGGGATCAGTATAGTAAAAGGTGTCATGATGCAAGGAGGGGTAGAGTAGGAGATAAAAGGTGGTCTGTTAGGTGTAATTACAACAGGGAGAGTGTGTCTGAATGGGATGTAGTTATGTATGTTGTTGATTGGCGTTGTTAGTGATGAGTGTATTGGTTAGTGGTATAGGCTAGAGTTGTGTACTGTTTGTAGGTGATGGGGGTATGTGTGGTAGTTGGGATAGTAGGGTGTGTAGATGTGGTTTGGTTGGGTTTGTAGTGCAGGCTGGTACATTCATTTGTGCATAGTGTTGTGCGTGGTGTACTTTTGGTGTGAGTGTGCTGCTCTGTTTGTGGATGTGGATGGTGTGGGCTGGGTATTGCTAAATGTGAAAAAGGGCAGCATTTCTGGCCCTAGTCCCGAACAGGCTCAAACAGGAAACTGCCCTTGTCGTCCCTGCCCTTAACAGGCTCAAACAGGAAACTGCCCTTGTCCTCTCTGCCCTTAGCCTCGACGCCCGGGCTGAGACGCCCCAATCCTGGCCTTTTTTTATAGCCCAAGTAATCAGGTGACCCCTTCAGCCAATGGGTACCCTAGCCCTAACACTATCCAATCACAACACTAGCCCTAAAATCCAGAGCCAATAGGAGACCAGGACCTTACAGCCAATCTTAGCCCTAGTCCAAGCACCCAGTCAGTTCAAAAACCCTGATCTCTTCGTCCAATAAAGGCCCTAGCCCTACCAGTAGTCCCAAAACAAGTCTATGCAACCAATGGCAAAGGTAGCCCTAGTCCCTACTTTGAATTGAAATCCTAACCCTAACCCTAGTCCTAGTCCCAACCCTACAATGATTGAATCACAGATCCAGAAACCAATCCGAACCCTCAAATATCCAACCAATGAGGACATTAACCCTAATCCAATAGTGTAGACATGTACCAACCACTAGCAGACCATATAAGGTCCCAGCAACCTCAGACAAGGTTTGCTGGCCAGGAAGTTGGAAGCTGCTTCTCCTTTTCAGAATCTCCAAGGAGACAGACAGGCTCAATCCACACTTTGGACTTCAGCATGTAAGGGCCTCACTAACTTGAAAATCTAACAATGCTGTTTGAATAAAACTTTACTCCCCCTGCTGACCAAAAAACGAAGTTAACAGGCCCTAGTAAAACACAGTTTAAACAGCTCACAGAAGCACCCTCTGATGTAGAAAATCCCTGTTGCGGGGGGGGGCAGGCTAAAACTACAATTTTTAACTGTAACAACCACAGGCATAGACAGTAAACACAAAGTGAAAATCGTTTTTTAAACAACTTTTTGTCTTGGGAAGAGACAGCACTAGTCTGTCTCCTTACCACTTCCTGGACTCTGCTCACTGCAATCTGGGGCACAGGGAGGCTACAACTCACAAGATGGAGGAGAATGATTTGGGGTGCACCCAGCAAGGCCTTAAGGGGCCTGGGCAGGTGTGAGAGGACATCTCAGACTTGCCTTGTAGCTGAATAGCCAATGGTCTGCTGGCCTGGGGTGGGGACTGGGCATCTGCTTCTCCTGTTCAGAATATCCTAGGAGACAGACAGGCTCAACCCACACTTTGGACTTCACTAACTTGAAAATCTAGGAATACTGTTTGAATAAAACTTTACTCCCCCTGCTGACAAAAAACGAAGTGCACAGGCCCTAGTAAAACACAGTTTAAACAGCTCACAGAAGCACCCTCTAATGTAGAAAATCCCTGTTGCTGTGGGGTGGGGGGGGGGAGGGGTGCTGGTTTCACTGGCTTGTGAACACAAAATGGTGGCTGGGGGTGCACTGTTTTAACATACAGGTCTTAGCACAGAGCAAAGGAGAAATTTGGAGGGAAAACAGAATTGTCACCACCAGGCAGCTCATAATAAGCTTTGATTTGATTCGCACACACGGAGTAAACGCCAGGAAATACTGGATCAGTTCCCCCTTTTAGTCCCTAACCTCCCAAAATTAAGAAGTTATGTTTACATTCACTGGAACCAATAAATACGTTATTATAATACGTTTTTAATCTATGAAGGCATGTTTTCCCTGTCTTCACAAAGTCTAGGGACATCGCAGCATGAGCCTTGCCAGCTATATAAATTCCCTCTCTCTCAGCCCATGGTGTAATATGGTGTTTCTGTTCTGTAGCTTTTCTTTGGAAATCCTGCCTCCTCTCCAACTAAATTTAAAAATACTTTCTCTTCTTCACGTAATTAGCATGTTAGATTGTTTTGATGTGCCTTTTCTATATCTAATGACTTCATAGTTAGGAAAAATTCACCCATAAACCGTGCATCTAGACTACTGAGTACTTGATTCATATTCTTTCGAATAGGAATTTCTGTAAATACTACATCTATATTAGAATAATAATATGGAAGGTTTCCTGTTCTATAAAATGAAGTTGACAATATACTACATGAAATACCATGTGTTTGAGGGGGCGTGGCCAGCCAGCCAACATGGCGGACGTGTCCTGCTAGAGCTCCGTCCTTGGACCCCTTCGTTCTCCTGGATATTATCCTTTAGAGGTGTCCCTGTGCCTGTGAATTGCAGAGCAGGTGCAGGGGAAGCAGTGAAGAGCCCGGGAAGACCAAAAGACTGAAGTTCGGAGCCGCAGCGGCAGAGTTTGACAGAGCACAGGACCGGTGCGGCCTCACTGCGGAAAGGCGTGAAACTGCCCCGGGGCCAGGCGACCGTTAGAACGGCTGGAGCTGCCGCCAGGATGAAGTGAGGTGCCCGTGCGCCGCTTTCAAGCCGGGCGCCCTGCAATCTCGGCGGAGGAGTGTCGTCTGCAGGGCTGGTGGAGGGAGAGGACCGGAGCTGAGCCTGAGAAGGCGGCGGAACCCGGAGCGGCGGGGAAACAGAGACCTGCGCCTGTGAGTGGGCGGACGGAAGGTGTGGCGGGCCCAGAGCCCCGCAATGCTGCCCCTTCGACATCTGAGGCCCGTGGGGCTCTGTGGGTTCGCCGGAACGTAGCGCTGCCGACCTGCGGAGGAAGGGGGACTGCTAAACAGGCCAAAGCTATTGACCGGTGAGGAGCGGGACCCGGGGCGGACTGGGAAGGCTCCGTGGAGGCGCTGACATACAGGGGAAGGGAGCCGCCTTGAGGTGCCTGGAGCGACTGTGGCAGTGTTTGGAGGCCTACAGAGGCAGGACGGGCGGCGGAGAGCAGAGGCCTGTTGAGATCTTGGCACTGGGCGAGGAGGCACCCTCTGAGTTCTGCCTTCTATTGAGTAATTGCAGGCGACCACTCACTGATAGAACTGCCCCAGCACTGAGCCTATACAGGGGGAAAGCAGCCTCACCAGTGAATGGGGACAGATACTACTGCCCTCCGAGGTACTTTAAAGACATCACTTTTGTCAGTTTGTTGGCAAGGAGGCACTGGAGGTCATGCTTGCACTGCGCGAATGAGCTGGTGAGGGGCTTGGACTGGCACCAGGAATTGGGCCTGCCTCACAGCGGAGCGGACCTCTATGAGCACCTTAGCTATTTAAATAGGCACAGCGGAGGCTACGAGATGGGTGGCTGAGCCATTTTGTTTAGTCAATTTCAAGCGCATCACCCCTGCGTTCTGGCCATGAGTGGGTGGCTGATAGACAACTGACAGTTCGGGTCGCTGCACCAAGCCAAGCGTGGCGACAGGGGAGGTGGCCTGCTGCAGACGGTGCTAGTAACTGTGACACGCTCCAATGACTCCCGGGCATTGAGGCACGAGGGTTGCGAAACTGCGGCCAGATATACGGAGGACTGGGCGCCGTCTTAGGACAGGGGCCATCACTCCCGCCTTCGCAATCGAGGAGGCCCCTCCTGCAGCGTGGTTCGCGCCGTGTGCAAGAGAAGCATCAGGTGTTTGAGACTGGACTGAGCAGGTTAGATTCTCTCATCTCAGACACCAAGCCCACACTGCACAGAGAAGCTGGCAAGGAGAGAGCACAGTTTGCTGGCGAGGAGACATAGGAGAGAAGGCCCCTGAAGCGAGAGATAGGGGAGTTCCCCCCTTGCGACAAGGGGACGAAGCGGAGCTGCCGACTGTGACACCGCCTGAGTCGACAGGAGATACTTGATGCCAGGACCCTGTTGCGTAGTCGCCTGGCGGAGATAGGCGACCACTCACTGTTGTCGGAACTGCGGAGGAACGGGCGAGGCGGCCTCTCTCCTAGCCTTCGAGGGGTGTCCTGCCACAGGGAGACTGGTTGTCGGTGACCAACGCGGATGCCTACCGTGCAACAGCTGGCAATGGGCAGATTCAGTGACAAGGCCCAGCAAAGGCAGCAGGCGTCCGAAGATGATGACTCGCCCCGCGGGCACTAGAGTGGAAACATGGGACCGACTGCTGTCCTAGCTGCAAAGATGGATACTGTGTTGGCGGCGATGGAACGCATTGGAAACACCCTGGAGCAAACTAAAGCGTCGCTGGAGGCCCGGATCGATAAGGTCACCTCAGACTTTACTCTCCTACATGCTGACCACCGCAAGCTGTCTGAGTCGGTTACCGCACAACGTCAGTCACTTCAAGAACTGCAACCGGTGGTGCAAATGCATACTTGGGCACTCCAGGATATCATGGACAGAATGCATGTGTTAGAGGATCGCATTGAGGATGCGGAAGGGCGCTCCCTGCGCAATAACGTATGGGTGGTTGGCCTGCCGGAGGGCGAAGAAGGGAAAGACCCAGAGCGGTTCACTGAGAGCTGGTTGTAGGAGATCTTGCCCCCGGGGGTGCTGTCCCCACATTTCGCAGTCGAAAGAGCGTACAGGGTGCCAGCACAGGTGCCCAGGGCTGGAGCCCAACCCAGCCCATTCCTCTTTAAGCTCCTAAATTATCGCGACCGAGATGTGGTGCTGCGCGAGACTAGAAAGCTAGAAGAACTTGCAGTGAGAAACAGTTGTGTGATGCTCTTTCCACACTACACGGCAGCAGTACAGAGGCGGAGGAACACGTGCATGGCTGTGAAGAAGATGCTGAGGGAGATCGAGTTGCCTTACTCCATGTTGTTCCCCTCTCATCTCCGCATGATCTCGAAGGACGGCGCTCGATTCTTCGATGCCCCATCGGATGTCTGAGCGGTACAAAAGGGGGTAGTGATGGACGGAGCATCTGAACCAATCAAACACTCACACCCAGTCAAAAGATCTGGGTTTGATCCATCACCGTTCTTTAGCCCACTCTGCCACCCCAGTTCAGACATGGCTATATGCACATCAGTCTGACCCTGTGCCTCATGGGAACAGTCCAGCCCGAACTGCCAAGCCATGCCTTCCCTGGACCGGAAACAAGCTTCCGAGAACCGGTTTCTGGCATTCCAGCCGTCTTCAGCCCGGCTTGCTTGAATCCAGTGGCAAAGTGAGCAAGGGACTCACGTCTGAGCATACCCTGCCACACTTATAGCGGCCAAAGCGGTACATCGGATGTCTGGGACTGGTTGGAAGAGACGGGTCAGTGGATGGGGGCGCAGCCTACGGGCTCAGAAGATGGCCGGTGGCAGGAGCAGCGCTAAAGGAGACGCAGGAGGAGAGAGGGCCGCGGAGGCCCGGGCTCAGCTGCACCTAGCCTGGAGAAAATGAGACTGGAAAGATAAGAAGCACTGGAAACGGTTGCGACCTTGGGAGTAGCGAATGATGCCAGCTGCATGGACTCCCAGCTGCATAGAGATCCGGAAACCAGTGGCTCATCATCCCCATCCACGATGATCTCTGAGGACATGAACATGCCAGTGGTGACGCCCCAAACAGCCGACCAACTCATTTGACTGAACAGTAGATTATACCGGTCCAATAGGGGCCCCATGCTTCTGAATATGCTGTTCATTGTATCCTTTCTGTACTAGCGATGTACATGGTGTTACGCCCGGAGGGAGGGAGGTTTCTGACACATATGCGCGTGCTGTTATAGGATGGTATTTAGTCAAGCGCATGTGGGAGCGGCTACTGCTCTGCAGCGGAAGGCGCTAGGTATTTACCCCGTTCCTGGGCTCCTCTGCTGAAGACCCGCACCGACCCTATGCGCTTGCTTGCGCTAGATCCCTCTTGCGCTCCTTGATAGCTTGGGTGTCTGCGACTAGGGCGGGAAACGATTAGGTTGTTGGCACCACACTCACTCAGACAGCCACTGCGCTGACATAGCACTTTCCTTGGAGGGTGGATCTTGTTGAAGTTTGGACGTACGCCCTATCGGGGCCTCGCCCTTTTAGTTACCATGTTTTTAATTGTTTTCATGTTTACTATGCGGCACATTGATATTCACCCCCAGATGCTGTCCACTGGCCCCCCGGAGGCATTCCCCCTGGCACTGCGCGGGCGCGGTGCATGATGGCACATGACACACACTACTGACTTGGAATATCCGCGGTATGCACACACCGACAAGGCGCTACTCAGTCTTCTCCTACCTGCAGCGTCATGGGGTGGGGATTGCCCTTCTTCAGGAGACACACATGACACAGGTCGAACTTGACAGAATCCGAAGGCGCTGGTGGGGGCCACTCTATGGCACAACCTTCTCTGCACACGTGCGCGGCACATTGATATGGGTGAGAGCAGGTGTCCCCTTCATTTGCAAAGACGTGAAAGTGGATCCAGAGGGAAGGTACTGCCTTCTGCAGGGAAGGTTGAACGGTCAGGAAGTCTTGTTAGGATCCTTTTATGCCCCAAACACGGACCAGCCCTCCTTCCTGGCGGATCTGAATTAGGTCCTTCACCCATATGCTGGCCTCCCCAGGTTGCTAGGAGCGGACTTTAACATGGTACTGGAAGTGAGGCTAGACCGTTCATTCCCCCCACTCCAAACTGCAGCAGTGACGTCCAACGCGCAAGCTTTTAGAGATTGGCTCGCACACTGGGAGGTACAAGACCTATGGCGCGTACAGCATTCCACAAACAGAGTGTATTCCTATTACTCCTCAGTTCATGATCTACATGTCCAATTGGACCGGATAATTGGCACCCAATCGTTGCTCCCTCTACTAGCCGAGTCGGAGTACTTGGGGAGAACACATTCTGATCACAACCCCCTATGGTTTCGACTTAGTTGGGAGGCAGACCGCTCGCCTGTGCCTACGTGGAGGCTACAGCCTGCTGCGCTCGAGGATCCCGAGTTCCGCTCCTCGCTGGGCACGGCTGTCCTTGACTACTTTGAGGTTAATGAGGGGTCTTCAAGCAGTGCTGCGGTGGTATGGGATGCACACAAAGTAGCCATCCGGGGGCACTGCGTGGGGGCCATCATGGAACATACGCAAAACACTGTCCGCTTCCCTAACGCGTTTGGAAAATGAGCTCCTGCAATACGAGAGGGAGGGCGAAGGGACGGGTGAACACTCTCGCACGCTGAGCGACCTGCGCGCTAGACATATGCAGCTCTTGTGGAACAGTTGAGGTGCCACAATTATTCGCGCACACAGCTAGAACGCACGCCAGGGCGGATAGGGCCGGCCGACTACTAGCCTGGTTGATACAGAGAGAAGGCTGTGGTGCCCCAATAGGAGCTCTTCTCACTGCGGAGGGGGAGGTGGTGTATACGCAGCGTGAAATCCACTGTGCTTTGGTCGGCCACTACACGCAAGCTGTATAGGGCCCGTGGAACCGGTACCAGACATGCGCTAGAAAACTTTCTAGATTCGGTCACCTTGCCTGTGGTCTCGGAGGAGCACAAGGGTGCCCTTAACGCCCCCTCACACTGGAGGAAGTGGGAGATGCGATTCAAGCTCTGGTGACTGGGAAGACCCCGGGGCCAGATGGCCTGCATGCTAAATACTATAAGGCCTACAGGGACATCCTGGCGCCCTTACTTCTTCACATGTACAACACAGCAATCGATGAGGGCTCGCTTCCACCGTCCATGCGGGAGGCATTCCTGGTCTCACTGCCTAAGCCAGATAGAGACACAACAGCACTCGGTTCATACAGGCCATTGGCATTGCTCAATGTCGACTATAAAATCCTTGCAGAGCTGCTTGCTGAGAGGCTAGCGTTGGTGGTTCTACACCTTATACACTCTGACCAGAACGGGTTTGTGCCGGCGCGGTCCACATCCTTGAACCTCAGGAGGTTCTTTAGAGTAGTGGCTGAGGCAACGAAGGAATGGCCCAGGGCGGGATGCCTAATGCTCGACTTGGAAAAGGCTTTTGACTGCCTAGAATGGGGATATCTGGCAGAGGTGCTGATGCGCTACGAGTTTGACGTAGACTTCCTACAAATGGTCGACCTTCTTTACAAAAACCCTATAGTCTGTGTGCGACTGGGCCCCTACATCTCTGAAGCGGTGGCGGTGGGCAGGGGCACTAGGCAAGGTTGTCCCCTGTCCCCCCTACTATTTGCGCTGGCGAAAGAGCCTTTGGCGGAGGCAATGCGGCAGACTTTAGATGCGGGAATCCCTCTGGGAGATGCAACACATCAGGTTTCACTTTACGCTGACGACCTGCTGGTATTTGTGCGAGACGTGAGTTGTATACCGGAGCAACTGGCCCAGCTGCTGAGTAAGTTCGCAGAAGTCTCGGGGCTTCAGGTGAATGTGGACAAGTCCTGTTTATACGCATTTGATAGCGGGATAGATAGTTTTAAATATCTGGGGATCCAGATCTATCGCCAACCAGCTGACCTGTTCAACGGAAACCTGAGGCGAGTGGTGGCAGCGCTCAGATCCCAGATAGGCTTCTGCTCCACGCTTCCGCTGACAACCACGGGCAGAGTGGCCCTTGCCAAAATGGTCATGCTTCCCAGGCTCCTATACTATTTTGTCAATTTGCCCCTGTTCATCCCGGCCTCCTTCTTCTCAAAGCTCAATGCGGTCCTGAGGGACTTCATCTGGGGCACGTCCCGGCACCGGGTAGCGTTGACTAAACTGTTTCTGCCAACGGAAAGGTTAGGGCTAGCCGCCCCTTGCTTTGAGCACTACTATCTGGCTGCGCAGCTTCAATGGATTGCTCGCTGGTTGGCAGATAGGGGTAGGGAAGACACTGCTACGATCGAGCCGCCGTACTCTTTGTGTCGCATCACCAAGCCCCTCCACCCGTTGACGGTGCCTCAGAGGCCCGCTCCGCCACTGCTGGGGGTGGCGTATAAATGCTTTCGTAGAGCCCTGTTCCTCACACGAAAGGTGCTCCCGTACGCGCCGGCTATACCCTTGGAGGGCTCTCCAGGAGACGGGGGGGTTCTCACGCACCCCATGCTGGAGCAGTGGAGAGAGGCTGATGTCCAGACTCGAGGTGACCTTTTCAGAGATGGAGCACTGGTGGCCTATGAGACGCTGGTATCCGGGGACGGGCTCCTTCCTGGGGGGTTCCTACTGCATCGCTCCCTCATAGCAAAGATGTCGGCTAGATGGGGAGACATGGCGACAGAGCCTGAACAACATTTAACCATGCAATAGCTTCACGTTATGGGGAGGGGTAGGCACCTGGTCCGTTGGTTTGCCGCGTCGCTAAGGGCCCACACAGAGACCAGTTTGGCTCCGCTCAGAGGCAAGTGGGAACGAGACATGAAACGGGCACTGACTGATAAGGAGTGGGAGAGAATTCTTAAAAGCCCGGTACGCATTCCCCGAAATATGCGCTTCCGACAGATACAACTCTTTGTCGTCCATAGAGCCTACCTCACACCTGAGCTAATCAATAGATACTTCCACCGTTCCGATGCGTCCTGCCCCAGGTGCGGTGAACTGGACGCTGGACTTCTCCACCTCTTATGGAGCTGGCCAGGACTGGGTGCTTACTGGAATGTGATATGTGGGATGCTCGGGCGTGTACGAGTCGCACCATTCCCTTTAACTGGCCTGAGAACATCTTACACCACTTCAAGAGATCGCCCAAAGATAAGGCATCTTCCCGCTTCTTAGATCTGGGGTTGGTGGTGGCGAAGCGCCTCCTTACGAGGCAGTGGAAGGCGCGCGAACCACCTGCTGCGCAGGCGTGGGTCTCTTCCCTCCAGGCGTGGGCCCGATCGGAATGGATAGCCATTCGGAGGGAGGAAATGACAGGGCTCCGAAAAGAACCTATGGCGGAGCAGTGGGAACGTATGCTCAATGCCTTACAACTGCCGGGGGGGGACTGGCGAGTCAGATGCTGAAGCAACCTAGATGGATGTTCTGGTGGGTTGGAGCGCACCGTGGGCTGTTCCTCTGTCCGGATAATCTGCCATGCAGTCTACCAGCCTCTGGGCATGCAGGCCTGCGATGCATGTCCGCTCATAGATGGGGTTGCGCGTGCGGGGGGGGCTAAGGAGGGGGGAAAGGGGGGACGGGAGGAGGATCAGCATAAACGAGTGTCTGTGATTTTGCCGCTGTTGTTTCAGTTTCATTACAATTTTTAGATAAATGTCATTTTTATGCGCAAGTTCATAGCAGAGGAATCCACCCTACAAACATGTTACTGTGCAAGACTGAATCAGTAGATAGTCATGAACTAATCTGGAGGTTGCCAGCTAGGCCCTCCACGTACCAGCCAGTTCTGAGCAAATGCCCTTTACTTATGAAACACAGTCAGCGCGTCTTCATGTTTATACTCTGTCTTGATTTATGGTGCCTGAATGTTGAACCGGCGTGACCGGATCGCCGTGCTACATTGATTGATCTTTGTAATGTACTTTGAGAACTATAAAATGTTAATAAACAGATTTGACAAAAAAAATTAAATACCATATGTTAAAGGTAAATGGTGGTACGTTACTCCCTCTGCTACTGAAGCAGGTAATTTCATACACACATAACAATCACTAATCTACAATGTGTCTACATACTGAAACAACAACTTTGTAAATAGATTTAATGAGGTGTCATTATCTATTATGGTGTGATGTAAATCTATCTCATCTGCTGCTTCTAATTCTTCTCTATTCCCTTTCTGGTTAGCAATCTTTAAATTAGTGTTTGTATCATTCTTTTTGTCTGTTATCATAAGATAAGGAACTGCTAATGTTAAAAATAGCCATACTGAGATCACTAATAATATACTACATATGCAAGTTCTAAAACATTTCTTTACACAACTTCATTTTTGTCTTTCTGCAACCCTGTTCTCAGCCATTTTGACTTAAGAAGATTCCTCTTCTTTTCTTTAAGTACATCAAGGAGGCCTGACTTACCCTTTGTCAATCTGTTCTGGATTTATTTCTTCATCAGATTCTTCATTTAAATCTAGATTCTCGAATTCCTCAAGAATCACGTAAGTCCATTCAGGTCCCTTGAATTTATTGTTCAAGACCTATAATCTTGGACTTCTAATAGTTGTAGTAACTGACTGCTCAGTCTCAGTTTGACTGGTAACTTCATTTACTTGTTCTGGGTCTTCATTTGTTTTTCTCAAGTAATATTTCAACCTTTTGACTCCCCCTGGCCAATTATCACCTTTTCTGACCCATTTAAATTGCACTGCACTTTCACTTTCTACGTCTTTTTCACAAGCTCTTTTATTCTCGTTATGTTGTGGCACAACTTGATTTTCCTTGTCTTCAGAGTTTCTCTCTACCTTTCTTTGTTCAGGTCTTGTCTGTGTGGCTTTTTCTGCCTGAACTTGTTCCTCTTCTAACTGTTCCTGTTCGAATACTCTTAGACTGTTCTTCTTCTTCCCGTAATTGTCCTTCTTTTCCTAGCTGGTCCTGTTCAGGTCTTACTACAATTGGATCTTCTGCTGCCTGAACGTGTTCTTCAATGCATGTCTGTCCCTGCTCAGGTCTTTCGGTTGATCTGTGTACCTGAGTATGTTCTTCTGTCCTTATCTGGTCCTGCTCAGGGTCTCCAGTTTTTTTGTTTACTTCTTCCTGAGCTTGTTCTTCTATACCTATCTGGTCCTCTCCTGCTCCTCTAATCTAATTCTGTTAACCACCTCAGGCATGTTAACCACTGGTATCCAGTCCTCCGGACTTGTGCTCAGTTGTTCTCTGTCGGTCTCCCTAGAATCTTGTGATCTAGATTCTTCGACTGCACAACCATCAGCAGCCTCAACTGTTTGAGTCAGTTGCGGTCCTTCTTCATCAGGGACTGTCACCCTTTTTGTATGACTGGCATGTATCCAGTTTGTCAAACCTGCACACTTCACTGCTGTGGTGGTGACTAATATGACTTGCTGTGGTTCATCCAACCTGGGTGCTATGCACGACTCTCTGGTGTGATTCTTTACCAACACCCAATCTCCAGGATTCAAATCATGTGCTTGATCCGACTGCCTGGTCACTGCATCTTCTCCAACCTGATGCGAGACAGAACGCACTAGGTCAGCCAACCATGCCGGTCTCAGTGCTCTTCCCATGATAATCTCATGGGGACTCAGTCCTGTGTTTCTGTCAGGAATACTTCTGAGTCCCATCAGTACAAGAGGCAATGCATCTGACCAACTCATTGAGGTGGATGCCAACACCTTCGGCAGTCTTGGTTTTGATTGTGACATTCAATTGTTCTACCACTCCAGAAGCCTCTGGGCGGTATGCACAGTGCAGTTTCTGTTCAATTTTGAATGCTTCACAGATTATTCAAATTATTTCATTATTTAAATGAGGTCCTCTATCTGATTTCAAAGTTACTAGAATACCAAAACGCAGATTTTAATACTCTTAACAATAATTTGGCAACTTTTATGCTATCATTTCTCCTAGTAGGGTATGTGTAGGAAGGTAGATCCCTGACTATGGTTGCCCCCAACTTTTTGCCTGGTGTTTTTCTGGTTTTCTGACTTAGTTGACCTGGGGCCCTGCTATTCAGGACCCCAGGCCTACTGCTCTCTCTGTAAAATGGATTCCATGTACCCTAGGTACATATCTAATTGGATACTGAGTCACCTTATCAGTCCCTGTACAGTGTACCTTAGGTACCCAGGGCATAGGTGTACCCAGGGCCTACCAGGGGCTGCAGCATGTATTATGCCACCCCTGGCTGGCCATCCAAATCTGACACAACTGGCTGCACGACAGCTGGGGCAAGGTGGTGTAATCACCCTTTGCTTTAGATATAGTATACCTATATCTAACCCTAAAATGGACACACAGATCTCCTATCAGTCATTCCTATGGCAGGCCTTGACAATCCTGAAGGCAGAGTGCTTGGAATCGTGTGAGATAGTGCTCTGGCATGAGCTGAGCCTGTCTGCGGCTTTCGGGATCTATCCCTTAGCCGTTTCCATGATATCGCATACCATATACTCTTAAGTGCATTATAATCCTCGCGGTTATATGCCAACTCTGGTATCGCTTTATCAAAACATGTCGAGTAAGGTGTCATACGAATTGGAATACTAACCCCTCGCCAATTCTGGCGACGGGGTTAGCATTCCACCCTTCTAGAGGGACACGACATGTATGTAACCTATAACCCCGGTTAAAGTCAAACAGAGCCTTAGCTCCACAAAATGGATGCTGCCACCGAGACACAAGTCTGCCCTCCTGCTGCTGGGAGTCCTCCCAGAGCAGGAGGCAAGGACAAAGGGTTTCCTGCCAGGGGTGGTGCCAGCACCGTCCCAGACAGGGTTTTGTGTATTCTAGGTAGGCAGGGCTTCAGAGGAAGGTGACTGCAAGTGGCACCCCGGTGCTCACTGTGCATAGGCCGGCTTGAACCAGTTCCAGGGGCACACCAGACCCTGGGCTGGAGAAAGCCCGCCAAAGGAGAGGGGTGTAACCACCCCCCTCCTAGTCCCACCCATAGGGCAGGACTTAGTCGCGTGCCAGCCCCTTTTTGCAGGATAAAGGTAGGAACTGGCCCCCTTCCAAATCAGATCATCTTTGAATCCTGAAACTACTTTCCACGAAAGGAACTCAAGACTTCTTCCCAAGATTCTCCCTTGTGACTAAGGAGTAGTCACCCTGCAGCAGCAGGCACCAACCAAGCTTCGCGGTTTGTTGCCAGTCTCTCCTTCGGATCAAGACTGCTTCAGCACGACGAGAACCGGCTTCCCTGGCACCTCTGACCTCAACCTACATCATCAGCCCAGCTGTGATCCGTAGGTGCGACGAGACCTCGAGGGACCGGCCATCTTCTGAACTGCACGACGCTTGTCCAGCACGACCACCGAGTGACCCTCGACCGAGTGCTTTGGGGTAAGAGAAGCCCCGACCCTGAGCAGCTCCAGCACCGAAGTTCAGCCCCCTTGCATCCACGAGATCTGTGTGGGGCCCTTCTGCTCTTGGCTGCTCACCGCGTTGTCCAGGTCGCTTGCCTGTTGGCTAGTGGCCCCTTCACGACGCTCCACGGCAACAAACACTGCTGGTCTGGTTGCTCCAGACTGGCCCTTGCTTCCCTTCTTCAGAGAAGCACCCTGGACCCTCCTGGTCCACTCAAGACGCCATTTTAGGTCCACTGCGTGGGCCTTGCATTTGCCAAGGCTTGTTGCCCCAATCCTGGGTCCAGCGACGTCGACGGCAAGAACCTTCGTGGGACAGCTCGCACCTCCATCCTGGTCGCCGACAACGCCTCCTGGTCCGAGGGACTGCAGAGCCCAGCAGCGCCCACTCACCTGACTGCGGTGACTTCGCCCGGTGCCATCCTGGTGCCCACTTAATCACTGGCTAGTGATTCAGAACTTGGTCCCCTCTGCTTTCAGGTTTTCTTCTTCCCTGATCCAGGCTTGGATCTCTTCGAACTTTTCTTCACTGGCCGCCTGCCAGCAACTTCTTCTTCAGGCTCCTGGTCCGTCAACGTGGGTTTCCGACGCAACTTGAACCCTATGCAGCCGCAGCCCCTGGGCTAGGTAAATCCAGCACTCCGGTGCCCCAGCGTAGTCCAACACTCCAAGTGTTCGGATCCACTCCCGTTTTCGTCCCACCTAGTCGGGTTCGCCCGAGAACAGTAACTTTGCAACTGCTAGCCTCCATAGACTTTTTCCCGCCTTACGCGTGAGAGTTCCCACTCTGCACACGACGTCCACAGGACTCCTGCATCTATTCCCAGTGTTTAGAATTGTAGGCCTAGCGATTCCTGAGTCTAGAAAAGTATTACTTAGCTGCTAGCAAGTTCGCATTCCACTTACTGAGTATATGGTTTTTCGTGCCCCTAGGGCATTTGTGTAAATTGTGCGACTTAAAGTATTTTCGTAAGAGTTTTGTTGTGTGCTTAGCTCCCTGACTCATAAAGAGTTCAGGGTAGACTTGTTATAAATAAATATCTGTTTATTTTCATAACAACTTGTGTGGTGTCCTTTCACTTGGTGTTCAAGGGGTAATGTGATGGTAAAACAGCTGGCTTAACACACCCTCTAGAGTCTTAGCCTTAGACTGCTCGTATCCATGCTACTAGGATAGCTGGTCTATAAGGTTGACTTACAACCAATCATCAATAAGGGTTGTTTGGACTGATACATAGTGATCACTAGAATAGTAAGCACTGCATATCAGGCCAACTTCTCACAGTATGCTTCTACCCATCGTGAAAACAAACACACAATCACAAGGGCATGTTTCATTCCCCTACATGGTGGTAATGCTGTGAAATCTAGCTGTAACCTAATGAAAGGTCCTTCTGCTTTTCCAATTTTTCCCCAACTGACCACTGTTTTTCTGCATGGATTTACTTGCTGACAAATTAAACATCTCTGGCAAAGGCTTTCTGCAACTACCCTAAACCTTGGATTGTACCAATGTTGTCTGAATAGTCATACCATAGTATTCCCTGCCTACATGAGTGTCTCCATAGTACATTCTTGCCATTTGTGAGAAACCATCTGGCATAACTGGTCTGCCATCATGATACACCCACACATCATCTTCTGCCTCTTTTTACAACCCTGCTTTATCCAATTTTCCTTTTCACTCTCTTCCACATCATCCTGCAACTGTCTCACCTCCTACCATGTTTCGATAGCTGAGAAGGACATACGTTGGCAGCTGATTCCACTTGTTTCCATTTTTCTGTTTATTGACATGTAGTTTTTAGCACAATACTGAGCAACCTGGTCAGCAGATCGATTACCAGTAGTCAAATAGTCATTGTCTTACTAGTGAGCAGCACACTTGACCACTGCTAGTTCTTTTGGCAATTGTATTGCTTCTAATAGTCCTTTCACAAATTACCCATTCCAAATAGGGGATCCTGAAGAAGTAAAAAATCCCCTCTGCATCAAAGTTGGCCAAAGTCATGCACAACTCTGTAACGAGATTGGCTATTAGTAAATATGATCACTTTCAATTTTTCCCAATTTTGCATGCTTTTATTAAACCTATCAATTCGGCTACTTGTGCAAACTTGACTCCACCTAAACAGGATGCTTCAACAACTCCAGTTAATTTGCATACAGCATAACCTGCACTCAGTCCACCTTACTCAAGCCTTAAACAGGAGCCATCAACAAATAGTTCATGGTCGGGCTCCTTCAGAGGCTCTTCCTGCATGTCAGGGCGGGGCTTAGTACACATCTCGGTCACATCTAAACAATCATGTTCTACCTCATCCTTTACTTCTTCACATCTTGAGTCTGGGAATAGTGTAGCCGGGTTTACCATGGTACACTTAACAACATTCACATTTTCTGCTCCCAGAATTATTCTTTCATACTTAGTCATCCAACTAGGGGTAAGATGCTGTGTTCGAGTTCTAGTTAATAGAATCTCGACTGAATGTGGAACATATACTTTTACTGGATGTCCCATCACAACTGACTCACTCTGTTCTATGCTCCTACGAGTTGCAGCTACTGCTTTTAGGCAGCCAGGAAATGCTGAAACCACAGATTCCAAGGTAGCAGAAAAATATGCTACTGGACATCGGCTTAATCTGTGTCTTTGGGTTAAGACTGAGAGTGCACAACCTTCTCTCACACAACAGAATAGTGCAAATTCTTTCGTATAATCAGGCATAGCTAGAGCTGGGGCCTCACAGAAACAGTTTTGTAATTTTACAAATGCTTCTACGCTTTCATCGTCCCAAATTATTGGGTCTTTCACTCTTTTTTGTGTCATCTGAATTAATGGCTTTGCCAGTAAGAAAAATCCTACAATCCACTGTCTGCAGTATCACTCAACTCCAAGAAACATTCTGATCTCTCTCTGAGTTTGGGGTAATTGCATTTGCTTGATTTTATCTAATTCTCTCAGTGGTCACTTTCCTCACTCCTCTTTCTCTATTCCTGTTCGGCAAAATTGGAATTTCTTTGGAGATACTTTGTGTCCCCCATTAGCCAAATCATTTAATAATGCGATTGAATGAGTAACGCAGTCCTCTCTAGCTTTTGATGCTACAAGCAAGTCATCGATATACTGCACTAGGACTGAATTTCGAGGCATAACTATCTTTTCCAACCACTTTTTCACAATTTGTTTAAAAACTGAAGGACTTTCTGTATACCCTGGAGGAACTGTATTCCATACAAAAATACGATCCTCAAATTTAAAAGAAAAAAGATACTGGCTGTTAGGGTGTAAAGGAATTGAGAAAAAGGCCTGGCTTACATCAATCACAGTAAACCATCCAGCATTCCAGGGTATCTGATATTGAATTACTGCTGGATTTGGTACTACAGGACAACATTGTACTACACTTTCATTAATCTTCCTTAAATCCTGCGCTATCCGGTAGTCTATCCGCTAGGCTTTTTAAGACCTATTATAGGTGAATTACAAGGACTACTCATTATTTCCTTTAAAATGCCTTGTTTAACCTTGCGGTCAATTTCAGAAGCTACTCCTGCTTTAACTTCTGGACTAATTTTGTATTGTCGGATGTTGGGGTACACAGCACCTTCTTTTACAGTTACTTTCACTGGGTCTACATTTGCCATTATTTCCTTTTCGGTAAAGTCCCATACTTCTGGATTCACAGTCATTTTCAGCTCTTCTGGTAATTCATTCTTTGTTATCAGAGAATACATTTCATCTATTTCGGTGCCTTGTTTAGCTAAAATTATTTTATATATCATATCTGTTATGTTATGTTATAAATGTATACAGCGAATGATTACCAATGGTGTCTTGGCGCAAGCAAACCGAGAAGCAGGTAAAGGGTTTAATCAATGAACAGCCTGGTTTTAACGGCTTTTCTGAACATAGTCAGAGAGGGAAGATTTCTGATGTTAAACGGGAGGGAGTTCCAAAGCGTGGTAGCTCCCACCATAAATCTTCTACCACCCCAGTAAGACTTAGAAACTCTCTGGGAAAGTATGACTTTTTCTTCTTGTGATCTCAGACATCTGTTTGGGGAGTACCAGTTCAGTGAACATCTTAGGAACTGAGGGCCGGCCCCATGAAGTGCCTTGTATGTAATGCACAGGGTTTTAAACTTGATCCTTTTTTTTATTGGCAGCCAATGCAGCCTTTGAAGGTGGGTACCCACAGAAAGAAATTTGGGAATCCCCAAGAGAAGTCTAGCGGCTGCATTTTGGATCATCTGGAGCCTTTCAAATTGTTTAATTGGTATGCTGAGATATAGCCCGTTACAGTAATCCAATCTGGAAAGGACTAGGGATGTAACTACCGTTGTCCTGCTTTCTGTGGGAATCAGAGGTAGGGTTTTTTTTAATGGCTTTTAGCATGAAGAAGCTGGAAGATGACACTAACTTAACTTGAGCTTCAAAGTCACGTCTCTGGTCTATAATCACACCCAGGTTTTTCACTTTGGGAACCGGGACAGGTGCTGATCCTAAATCATTTGGCCACCAAATCTGTGACCATGAAGTGGAGAATTTACCAAATAGAATCACCTCCCTTTTCCCAGAGTTTAATTTAAGACAGTGTGAGCTCATCCAGGAGCTAACTGCTGTCATGCAATCCCCAAACCTGTTTACTGGGGGTGATGTATTTTTGGTAATGGTTACCACAATTTGGGTATCATCTGCGTATGATGTTAATGTCATCCCAAAAGATCTGATAAGGGATGCCAGTTCCAAGACATAAACATTAAAAAGAGTGGGACTTAAAGAAGAACCCTGTGTAACTCCACAGGGAAAGATGAAGAGGTCAGATTCCCCAAGGCCACCGATTGTATCCTATCCTCAAGAAAGGAAGATAGGTGTCAAGGCCTTTCCGGAGATACCCAGAGTTTTTAGCAAGGTTTTATGATCTGCCATATCAAAGGCCGCCGACAAGTCAAGCAACACCAGTGCTGCAGCACCCTCTGTGTACATGACTGTTCTAATTTCGTCGGTGGCCTAAATCAGCGCAGTTTCAGTGCTGTTCTCTGATCTGAACCCAAATTGCACCTCATCCAGCATGTCATGCTCATGTAGGTATATAGTCAGTTGGTTATTAACAACTTTTTCTGCTAGTTTAGCTGGCACTGGGAGACGCGAAATGGGCCTGTAATTCCCTGGATCCAGAGCATCAAGATTAGTTTTTTTTTTTGAAGAGGTAGTATCGAGGCTCTCTTCCATATGGAAGGAAAAACGCCATCTATAAACATAGAGTTAAAACTGAGAGTTAGCCTTGATCCAAGTATCTCCGGGGCTTTTTTAAATATCAAGGGTGGGACTGGATCATAAGGGGAGCCTGATCTTATTTTAGAGATAAGAATCTTTATCTTAGCGACTGTTACTTCTCGAAATTCTGCAGATGTGGGGCCATTAGGACGTGATACCTTTGAAATGTTATGTTTCTTCAGATTTGAATGCTCCCCATTATCAAAGGTGGTGAAAACTTTATTTTGAAAGTGCTTGGCTAGATTGTCGCAAAATACCTGCAAATGGTTGCTCCTTTCTCTCACAGGGGGAGTGGACAGTTTGATCACCATTCAAAAGAGTTCTTTGGAGGAGTTTTCTGCCTCTTTAATTTCCTTAGAGAAGTAAGTCGCTTTCAGTTTTTTATAGTCTGCTAGTAGGACTTTGTATTTCCCCAATTCTTGTTCACAATTCTTGTTCACTATAATTACTTCTCCAAGGGTTTGAAAAGCAACACCATCCGGTGTGCAATAATGTGTGCAATTCCACTCCCACCCTTGATATTTGAAAAAGCCCCGGAGGTACTTGGATCAAGGCTGCTCAAAAGATCCTAATAAATTCACTGGACTAAAATCACAGACTACAAATTTGTGCATATCTTTAAAAGTTCCAATTTGCACCTCCATAGGTTTTGTGATTGGGGTTCTAATCTGCTGGTTTGAGACTCCAACTAATTACATCGCTTTTCCAGAGAGGGGTAGGTTTGAGATGTCTGCTGTTCTCACAGTAGAACGGGTAGCACCAGTATCCAATAGAAAAGTGATATCATTACCTTCTACATTCCCATCAATAAATGGACCTGGCAAGTATGCGCCAAGTATGCATTCCTCTTCCTCCTCCCTCATGCACCGTCATTGCATATAACTATTTTCTTCATTGTTCTGCAAAAAGTATTGTGAAACCACAGCGTTTTTCTTACCACTTCCTTGAAATCCGGCGTCCGCACTGTACTTTTGCTGGTTCACAACATTTGGCATGGGGCAGGTGGCAAGTGACACTGTTGATTAACTACCGCCTGCAATTGATTCACATACACCTCATTCTGCGTCTGTGGATTTACATTTTTATTTGGGCCATTATCTTTCTGAATATTCTTACACTCGTTCTTCCAATGTCCAAGCTTTCCGCATCCATGACAAGGAAACCTTTTCTTTGCATCCTCTCTATTCATTCATCCCTTTGGTTTACCACCACCGTTCACATTATCATTCTGATTCTGCTGTTTTGCCTGATCTTCCGTCAGAACATTAAATTTGATTTCCTCTTTTGCCAATTTCACTTATGCTCACATCATTTTCTCTTCATTTTTTATGTCTAGCCTCAATATCATTTCAAAATGTCATCAAAGCATATGTTGCTGAATCATTTGACTAATCTCAGGTTTCAAACCATAAACAAATCAATACACGAAATGACCCATTACCTTGTCTCCAATATTTTCAAAACCACTGAACTGTGTAAACGCCTGTAACAATCGTTCATAATAAGCATGAACAGATTCATTTGATTATTGTGTGGTTCTATCTATCTTTACCCAATCACTTTCTTTTGGGGAAATTTTCCCTTTCAGGAAAGTAATTACTTGGTGATATTTCTTCACTACATCATCTGAGGGTGCTCCTGTTTTCGAATCTCTTGGATAGTCTTCACTAGGCCAGTCAACTGTGATTTTATATTCTGTCCATAAATCTGCAGGCACCACTATGTCAAACAGTCCATCTAAATCTTTCAACAGAACCTTCTACAAATCTTTCAACTTGTTTGTACCATTCAACTGAATTCTCTCTTAATTTTGGGAAATCATTTGTGAAGGACAAAATATCTTAGTCGGCTCCATGGGACAAGAACATATCCACCACCAGGTACCTCTCTCAAGGGACACAATCTTTCCACCTTCCCTGCCTCTTTCAACAAATATGCAGTATACGCTTCCTTTGCTTGTGCTTCCTCCTTTTTCTTTAATCACCTTACTCTCCATTTATCAATGTCCCCCATTTTTGCAAAATATTCAGCAACTCTCACTTGTAACTTCCTTCCAGACACATTCATATTTTCTAAATCTTTGTCAGTAAAATCCACTCTATAGGGCTTCTGTAATACTTTCGATCTCCATATGTCTATTCCCATTTCAGAAGAAAGTTCTGTTAATTTCTCATGAAACAACTTGCATTTCTAGTTATACTCCTGCATATAAACAACAACTCTTCCTCCTTCTAGGGGTTTAATCTATCTATCCCCACATTTCCAGCTATAATTTCTTCCAATTCCACTTTCAGTTTGTAAATATCTAATATTTTTGGAGGTGAACTTTGTTTTTCAATCCCTTGTACCCGTCTTTTTAAGTCTTCTGGAGTTACTGCTGTGGCACTCCTGACTCCTGGGCACAGCTCTCTTTGGGGTTTCGCTCACTGAGTCTCTTATTGGTAGATCCATTATTGATATTCCTGAAACACACTCACTGGCTTGGTCATCAGTTATTATAATTTCTTTTCTGGGATTGTTCAAAGGAATTGCAGCAGCTTGTGGTTTTGGACAATTTACCTTGTCTCCATACAAGGGAACAACAGGACTTATAGTTACGGGTATTATCAATGCTTCAGGATTTACATTTAGTTGAGTCATTTTCTGTATTAATTCTTCTCTATTTTCATTCAATGCTTCTTTTTCTTTATCATATAGTACTCTATTAACTGTCTGATCATGTAAAACCTGTGGAATCCAAGATGGTCCTAATACTGGTGCACTTAGGGTAATTCTACTTGGTCCTTCTTGATACGGTGGAGGGTTTTTAGTTCAAATATCCTCCAGTAATTCATCTTCACTTACTCCCTGATTGTTCATCTGCCATTAGTAGTGGATATAAACCTTCTCATACCATTGATCTTCTCCACTGTTTCATCTGCTCTTCACGTGAGCCATTCATACGTCTTGTATAAAATCCTGTACATTTTCCTCTTCTAAACTTCTCAAATAACTCAGTTTCCCATTCTTCTGATGCTTCATACTGCGTTAATCTAGGTCTTGGTTCTAATTCTTATATCTGCATCCTCAAATTCTGTAAAATTCTCCCATTAAAGGTACCATGCTCTGGAAAAGCTAAGACACCATCATCCTGTGTGTATTCCATTCAATTCTCCATTCATTCACATGTATGATAACCTCTCTCCATCATAAATGAAGCAGGCGTTTTAGGTGGCGGAATAGGAGTTCCCTTTCTATTCAAAACAGGGTTGTCTTCCTTAAAGAAGTTCTCAATTTTCTTTATAAATGACATTTTTCTCCTTTCTCCATACATTTTGAGCACTCGATATATAGAACAATAATCTGCCAACTTCGAGGTTCCTGTCTACGCAAACTCGTACCAAAAGGATAAATGAAAATCCAGCACACAAATTTTCTGCTAGCCAATCTAAATTCAGCTTTCACTCAAGCTTCCAATCAGACCTCAGGTCACGCTTGTGGTCTGACCAATGCTAACGCGGCCTTTCCGATGTCATCAGTCCTGCTCCTTACTTACGACTTCTCTTTTACCAATCTGCGTCAGTCGTACGCACGCTGCTTCCACCTATCCCAGCGCAGCTCTCTGTGACGTCAGTGCATCTCTGGCAACTGACCCTCCCTTTACAAGGTAAATCGAGAAAATTCTTTCTTTACTTTCCTTTCAAATAAAATCCTTTAGTAGCAATATAAAAACATATGCTACTCTGTCTGTTCCACTAAATCAAAGTATAGATTAGTTCTTTCTACTGCAAGTAAAACCTTCCGCTCACTCTTCTTTGAGTAAGACCTTCCGATTACTTTTCATACACTGCGAGTAAAACTTTCTGTTTACCCTTCAAACAAGCTCGGAGGAACCTGCTAGCCCTTCGGTGTTACCCTTACTAGGTGATATGAGACCGAAGTTTCACCAGCAAACTCTGCTATCAATCACTCTCACATTTATACAAAATAGTCCCTAGTTTAACACTGCCAGCACTGCATAGCTTCTCAGCGCTATTCCAACATACCTGCAGTGTGGTTTCTGTCACCACCCGCTATTCAATTTCCCAGGAATTCTGGACAACATAAAAGAAAACGCAAACTCTTTTTATTTTTAACCGATTCGGTGCTCAGGATGGGGCCGTCTAAAACCAGCGCGATCATTTGTTCTCACACACAGCATGACAATTTACGCAGAGCCAAAGGGATTAAGCATAACATACCTAATACTAATCACCAAACTAGTCAATAATAACCAAAGCTCTGCCACCAGAAAAGTGATGCAGCTGCTTACCAGCAACAGGTAATCCAACACCGTATACTCACCTCGGCCCATACACATTCACAACAACCTGGCAATAAAAACTGGGGTCATGTTTATGAGTTTCTTACCATATCAAGATTAGTTACCTCTGGTTCCTAACTAATCTTTCACTGATCAAAAAGTTATTTCCTCTGGTCAATGGACCATTAGTTGAACTAGTTGATGGTGAAATGACAGAAATCAACTTACTTACAAATATGAATGATCACAGAGTTGGGAAATATTTTAAATCTTCATCTAAGAATAATTTCATGTGAACCACTTACAAAGTACAGAACAGTCTTCGTCTCTCATAGGAAGAAAGATTCAATTATACAACTATGAAATACATTCATTTATACTATGCAATGACTATGCATGGAAAGGAGAGGATGGAGAGAAAAGGACATAGGCACATATACAGACATATAATTATATTTCCAAGTATGGTGCGAAAACCAACGCCCCGTCCAAGGAGCTGGGAAGGGTCCCCAAGGAAAGATCTGGCGACCAAAGGCTTTGGGTCATGAATCAGGACAAGATAGATGACCTCTCTACCACTGACGCATGTGTAGCACCCCTCTCTGACACTCTCTTCCTCCTTGTGATTCTTCCACAATCTTCTTCTAGATGAATTAGTTTAAAATAAATGGTTCTGCAATTCGATTCTTCAGCATCTCTCGTCACTCCAACAGCATCCCGAGCTCAGCAGCATTCAGCATATCTCCATCTAACTAAGAACTCCCTCAATTATACTCTTTGGTATTCATGTACCACCCATTAATGTATCGAGCTTACAAAAATACTAACTGATTGGACAGGCAAAGGGAGGGGATCATCACACCATACTTTTTGGCTTTGTAAAATTGCTTTATTTGTTGATTAATAAAAATCATTACAATCAGGAATAAAACACAATAAGTTAAAACAATTTAGCAGCAATAATAGAGAGCAGCAATGAATAAAGAGCATTTGTGCTAATGGCCAGAGAACAGTTTCCAAAACTATTATTAAAATTTAAATATATTTTCTTCTTAACTCTTGAATTGGTTTACCCAATCACTGTTGCCCATTAAAACATTTTGAAGCTTCAATTCGAAGTTGTATACAGCACTTTTGTAGAAAATGTACGTTTTTACATTAAAATCTTTGACGACATGTTACTGTATTAACAATCATTATCGGTTTTGGTTATTAGTTTTTTTTCGGCAATATTAATAAACTTTACAAATTGAGAGATCGAGCAGGGCATAGTCCCAGTAAAACAGATAATAATGGCGTGTCAACATGTTCTTACCCCTAGTTCATTAAAAATAGGTCTCAACAGAGTCTTCCACTCTTCTAACAGTTGGGGCATGTAGTTACAATATGTATTAATGATTCGTCATGGAAGCCACATAACCTACAAATTTTAGTTGACCGTTTTTTTTCCCATTTAGGTATTCCATCCTTTGTTTGATATCTCTCAAACCGCAATAAGATAAATGTATTCCTTAAAAATGGTTTTGATTGGGTCATCAGGTATGATTGAGGTTCTAATTTAATAAATGAGTTGATAACTGACCAGGAGTGATTCTTTTTTCTGAGCTCATCCTTATCCAGAAGACTCAATAGTAAAGTGACTGAACGATTTATTGTTTGTTTAAAAACTACTTTGCTCCTAACTTCTTCAAAGGTTGGGCACTTAAAATTATGTAAACTCTCACTTAAAAAGACTTGCCAACTCCTAACATGCTCATACTGCGTTATCTCCTGCCATTACTGGTTTGTACGGGTACCTTTTCTGAACGATACAGAGGATATAGCATTTTTAAAAAGGCAGATTGCCGTATCAAAGATTGCCTTTTCAGACCAAATTCTAATCTGACATTAGCATGTCCTATATAATTAGGGATCCCAAAGACTGATTTGAAGACTTTTATTTGTAGGTCATCATGAATTTTCGCGTCTTTACCACGAAAAATCATTGAGCCATAGGCCAAAGATGGTATCAGCTTTGCTTTCATGACCTTTAATAGATGTTCATCGTTTGGATACCATACTTATTTTCTAATATATTCTCTTGGTTCCTTGTTCTAAATCCCACCCCTTAATGTTTATTCACCAGTCTTTATTCCCACCCGCATTCACATCTTAATTGTCACAAATTGTAAATGTTCATGGGTTCCCATCCATGTCAGTAGACTGTTGTTCCGTTTCCCAGGATATGTGTCCTTTTTTGACCTTGGATGGTATTCAAGAGTCGCATTACTTCTTCCAGTTTAATTGCACTGCACATGTGCAGCAATCAGGCGAGAACAGACTTTGGTTCACGCAAAAGGCCCATTTATAAGTACGATTGAAAGAGTCAAAAAGATAAATGTTAAAATAAAAAATAAATGGTTTCACTGTATACCACCTATCTCTATTCTAACCTCATTTACTTATTAATGCTTTCCCCGCATTAGCATTGGTAAGATAGCTTATTTTAGTTTTCAGCGAAGCAGATGGCAAGCATATGAGTTTCAAAGCAGCCATGTTATTAGCAACTGCGCAAGCGCAAGAAATTCCCTCCAAGCACAGCACGTCAAACTAAGTAGATGCAGTAGACGCATGCGCACTAAAGCTTTTCAGTTAGCGGCCATTTTAGAATCTCGCCCGAGTTACTTATTAGTAAAACACATAGGCAAGCTTCTTTTGTGGAGTCTGTTGTGCATATTCATTTTACACAATACAAGGTTAATACGAGGTTAGAAGTTACGTGAGAGGGTTGTGTCCGAGCAAGTCCCTTTTCTACGAGTCCTTTCTCCATCACCTCTGTGGCTCACAGAGGTCATCCAATTGATTGTTGGAGTCACTCTGGGATCAAGGCAAATAGGTCAAATTTTCCTTCTTCAAACAGCAAGACAGTTCGTCAAGCAGCAGGGCGGAACGTCTTATGGTTCTTCCATAGGTTCGGATGTGTGGTTCTGGATGCGTGGTACCAGCCTTTGTGTTGGGGAATCCCGTGACCTACCCCCAAAACTAGTTCTGGTAAGTTCTTCCCCAAGACATGGCTCAAAACTGTCCAGGGTGGCAAGGGAAAGCCTGGTGCTAGGTTGCTTTGTGTGTGGTGCAGGTAGGGCCCTTTGAAATTAAATCGCGGCAGGGTACAGCTCCTCCACGGCCACCCTGTGATGAGGACACTTTCGCATCACACCTAGACTTCCTGGAAGCAATACACAATCTGCAATAGCATAGCCATGTGACCCCGTATACTGACAGAAAGGCAGTTGGGTTGGGAACAAAAAGGCCAACTTTCTAATAGTGGCTTTTCAAAATTGTGACAGATAATTTGACTTCACCATTAGAGAGGATTTTAAATTGGAATTAATTTTAGTGTAAGCAGCAGATTGCTACCTGCGCCTAATCTGTTAGCACATATTAAATGCAATTAGGTAACCCAGTATTAGTCTATGGGAGAGACCGACCTTGCGACAGTGAATGACTACTTTTGGAGTTTCTCCACAGTCAGTACTTGTAAAACCTAAACCTGGATGTCCCACTTTCTAAACGCCATACACCCTGCCCTATGGGCCTTTAGGGTCTACTCTGGGGTGACCTAAAAGTATTTAAAAGGAAGGTTTAGGCCATGCAAAAAGGTTTCTTTTGCCAGGCTCAAATGGCAATTTAATAACTACTACAAGCTGCAGTGGCAGGCCTGAGACATATTGTACAATGCTAGTTTAGTAGGTGGCACAAAGATGGCAGCTGCCAACTAGTAGCACTTAATCTGTATGCCCTGGGTACAGGTAATATCATCTGCTAGGTACTTACAAATAAATACAATGTGCCAATTAGCTGTAGGTCTATTTGGCCATGTTTTAAGGAGAACACAAAAGCACTATAGCACTGGTTATTAGCGGTAAAATGCTGCGTACTAATACCAACAAACACAAGTTCAACAAAGTAAGGGAATGAAGGCATAAAGTTTGGGGGAATACCATGCCAAGATTGGCATGTCTAACTACACTCCTACCTATTTGACTGATCAGCTCATCACCTCTGGTGGCTCTTGATACAGCTGCAGCCAGGTCTTATTGGAAAAGTGGTGCATAAAAGAAAAACAATGCTAGGCATCTATATACCCCGGATCTGAAACAACACTTCTGTATCCATCAGGGTTGCCCCAAACCTGTTCCAATTTAGGAAAGAGCTGAAGGCACATTTAAACAACTACATAACAGTGTATAACAGTACTCGTCTACTGTCAAATCTCTGCTTGATTGTAACTGTGACGTTTGAAACACTACAGGGTCTTTCACCTTTTGGCTAGGCTCGTGATCTAATTGCCATATACATACACAGATTGTGTTTCAGTCTTATACATTGTAATTTGCTGAGGAATGCCCCTATTATGAAACACAAAAGAGTTTCTATGCTGACCAGAAAACCCTCCCTTATGTTGAAAAGGAGGGGGGGTAGTGTTTAGGGGGAGCAGGATAGGATGCAGGTTGTCAGATGGGTGGTATCATGTGTACAGAGCACAGATTTATCGGCATACACTCCAGTTTCACCCTCCTGGCACTGTGATCAGTGTCTCATAGGCTGGATCTTCCTGCAAGGAGGGATGCATTTTGGGTGCCTCCTTGGCATCTGAGCCCAGTTCTGATGTCTTACAGCTTTGTTATGGGAGTACACCTGGTGGGTGCTCATAGATGTTGAGCTTAATGAGGAGAGGAACCACACCTAGGATTCCCTAGCACATATAAACGGCCAAGGTAGCATGACTTATTGAAGTCATGAAAATAATTGTCTTACCAACACTTAGCAACCAACAGTAAGGTGACAAATTACTTCCAGAGCATTATGGTCTGGGAAGCCACATCTGCCCATACATCATGAATATGCTCATTTAGGTAAATCGAGAACAACATCTTGGAAACACGGTCCTCAGGTTTGGACACCTTGTTTGAACCAGGAATGCCAGCAAATCAACCTTGGTTGCCTTTTATAAATGTCTGTGCATGAAAGTTATATTGTGATATACTGCTGGGCTCAAAACTATACCTTAGTGTGCTGGTTGCAAAAGTGACTGAGGTCATGGCTTTGGGTGCACTGAGGCTAGCCATGGACACATGACGCCTGCATCCTCCTCATCTGCTTCAGCTCTCCTTTGGTGGGTATGCAATGACCTATTCTGGCATACTTCTTCCTGCCCTCGAGAATCAGATTGACGTCAAATGAGTAAACCCCAAGATCAACTGAATTCTCTGAGAATCAATAATCTATGGTATTGACACATGTATGTTCAAATCAACATGAAGGCAAATTTTCCCTCACTACTCGAAGCAGATTCTTTATAGTGCCTAGCTTGCACTAAGTACTCATACCAGTTGGTTGTATTGATGTGAACAAAATCAGTGCATCACTTTTGTGAGGTGAACCCAGAGCAAAATGTGCGCACAAACAGGAGTATTAAACCAGATTGACTTTTGCCTTGAGAGTTACGCTTCTAAAAGAATTTCTAAGTATTGTAAAAGATTTTTGGATTATGCCAGTTTCACAGCAATATTTTGAGCTGTTAAAAAATTTGAGAACAAATTACCTTTTAAAACAAAAGACAAGCGGCGTTTGGCAAAAGAGGAGAAGATGTTTAACCCCTCCCATGCTCGTGACGGAACCGTTCCGTCACGAGCCTCGGGTGGGCTGTGCTGGTGACAGAACGGTTCCGTCAAGGCCGCGCCTGCGAGGCGCTGATTTAGCGCCTGCGCGCCGCGTTCTATTGAGCGGGCGGGGCCGTGACGGAACGGTTCTGTCACAAGCACAGCTCACCCGCGTTCCGTGACGGAGCGGTTCCGTCACGAGCACGGGACCGCCGCGCCACCTCACCACCCCCTTAGCGCTGCGGCGGAATAGCCGCCGCAGCGAAGGGGTTAATTAATCATAGCAGTTGGGAGAACAGTAACATGCACAGGGTATGAGGACTGTCTCAATCTACATTCAGTTGGTGTCTGTTGGACTTTGCCTTTTTTGCAGGGTCATCCCTGAACTTTTTGCCTTCCTCCTGTATTTATTTTCTGACCTGTTGTTGGTGGGTTTATGACTCTGGGCACTTTACCACTGCTGATCAGTGCCGAAGTGTACGTGCTCCCTATTGTAAAGTGTTGTATAGGATTAGTGACTCCATGACTGGCTTATTTGATATACTTGTCAGACCCTAGTACAGTGCACCATGTGTGCCCATGGCCTGTAAATCAAATGCTGCTAGTGGGCTTGCAGCACTAATTGTGCCGCCCACAGAAGCAGCTTGTAAAATGTGGCTCAGGCCTGCCATTGCAGAGCCTGTGTGCAGTCTGGGGCTGCCATGTCGACTTGGCAAGTGCGTCGACTTGGCAAGTGCACCCACTTGCCAGTCCCTAAACCTTCCTTTGTCTACATGTTAGTCATCGCTAAGGTATGTCCAAGGTACCCCCATGCGCAGGATGCATTGTATATAAAAAGGTAGGGCATGCCCTGATGTGTGTGGCATGCCCTGACAGTGAATTACAGCCAATTTCGTTTTTCACTATTGCAAGGCTATCAGTTCCCATAGGCCAGAATGGGCAGTTTGATTATAACATCTTATAATCCTAACTGACTCAAGGAACTAGGTAGAAATTAGAGTTTAGTATGCCTGAACTCAGAATGATAAAATACATCTTTTAGCGAAGTTGGTTTTAACATTGTGTTTGAAAATACCACTTTTAGACAGTAGGTATTTTCTTGCCTAACTATCCAAGCCTGCCTTTGCTAGGTTGTGCATTCTATGCCTGGAGTTTGAGTGACAAGGGCTGGAGGATTCCAGGAGACAGGGTGAGTCAGCACTAGGTTGAATAGACCTATCTGCATTGGGAGTGGTGGGAGGGTATGTAACCTTTACCACGCATTTTTTACAACGCAATACCATTACCACGGATTTTTTACAACGCAAAAACTTTTACAACGCATACTTATACAACGGATACTATTACAACGCAAGTACTTTTACGACGCATGTACTTTACAACGCATTTTTTGGGTACAGGGGTATTTTAAGTTTTACGGGCTAGGTTTGGGTTCTTGGGTAAAGGGGTATTTTTAGGGTTCAGGGCTGGGTTTGGGTTTTTGGGTAAAGGGGTATTTTTAGGGTTCAGGGCTAGGTTTGTGTTTTTGGGTAAAGGGGTATTTTTAGGGTTCAGGGCTAGGTTTGGGTTTTTGGGTAAAGGGGTATTTTTAGGGTTCAGGGCTAGGTTTGGGTTTTTGGGTAAAGGGGTATTTTTAGGGTTCAGGGCTAGGTTTGGGTTTTTGGGTAAAGGGGTATTTTTAGGGTTCAGGGCTAGGTTTGGGTTTTTGGGTAAAGGGGTATTTTTAGGGTTCAGGGCTAGGTTTGGGTTTTTGGGTAAAGGGGTATTTTTAGGGTTCAGGATTAGGTTTGGGTTTTTGGGTAAAAGGGTATTTTTAGGGTTCAGGGCTAGGTTTGGAATTTTGGGTAAAGGGGTATTTTTAAGGTTTCAGGGCTAGGTTTGGGTTTTGGGGTACAGGGGTACAAGGTAAAAATAAATTTAAATTAAAATTAAATTAAAATACATTATATTAATTTTAATTAAGGGGTACGGGGTAAAAATAAATTAAAATTAAAATAAATTATATTATTTTTAATTAATTACATTTTTAAAAATATATTATATACTTACCAATACTTACGTTGTAATGGGATGCGTTGTAAAGGTATATGCGATGTAAAAAAATGCGTTGTAATAGTACTTCGTTGTAATGGATCCTGCGTTGTAAAAATTGCGTGGTAAAGGTAGGCGTTGTAAAAGGATGCGTGGTAACGTCATACATCCGGTGGGAGTAGTAGCACATGGGCCTGAATAGGGCTGTGCCTGCCTTCCACAATGCTGGCTCCACCTCCTGTGGTGCGTCTGATGACCCTGGCCCACACTGACAAAGGAAGAAGTCGTGCACTGGCATAATGCACCCAAGACTGGTTTGGACTAGGTGCAGACACACTCTGCCTTCAGAGACCAAGGATTAGTGTGTATAAAAAAAGGGGACCCAGACCCCAGAACTTTAGATCATTTCTGGGAATCAAGACGACTCTTTGCCTAGGAGAAGAACCAAGGATGCTGAAGGAGAAACTACCCCAGTGCTGTTGGGGTTGGCCTGCAGTAGTTACTTTATTGCCAAGGAAAGGAGAAAAGGACCTTTGTGTGTACTTTTGCAATCTTAAAGAAGAATCTCAAAGGGCTTGAATTGTGCTTGCCTCCTGCCTGAAGTCTCAGGGATACAAAACTTCACCACCAGCTTCCCCTCTGAATTTCCTTGCTGGGAATTCTACTTGCAGAGAGGTGCTTACTGTTGTTTGGGCCCCCTGAGAAGACTGCGTGTCGCTAGGATATGGAAAGCACAATGCAACGAGGGGAAGCGTGTCGCCGCCGCATCGCCGAAGAAGCGTGCCGCCGCCACAGCTGTTCGCCGTTGCATCACTGACTAAGCGTGTCGCATCACCGGAGAAGTATGTCGCTGCCACAGAGGTTGCCGTTGCATCACAGGAGAAGCGTTTTGCAGGGCTTGTCGCGGCTCAGAAGTTGACCAAGTTTGCCGCACGGCCGTCGGGCGTGCACGCATCGCATCCACATTGTTTTATCGCATCAAGGACGCCATTTTGTCTCATTGCACTGGATCGTCTCATCGCGGCGCCATATTGTCTCATCACCGGGCCATAGTAAGAAACGACGCTTCGACAAGCCTGGCGTAAAAACCCATCCACTGACAACCTGGCCATGTTCAAGAACGCCACCCGCAAACACCACCAACTGATCCGATCCACCAAGAAATCAGCATTCAAGGATCGACTCGACAACAACGCCCACAACAGTAAAGAACTATTCAACATAGTCAAAGAGTTTACCAACCCTTCCGCCGGCACCAACGACATCACTCCATCCCAAGACCTCTGCGACTCTCTTGCCTCGTTCTTCCACAACAAAATCGCCGACATACATAACAGCTTTGGAGACCAGCCCACCCCACCAACCTCCGAACCAAAACCCCCCTCCAACAACCTTTACGCCTGGAACCCAATCACCACGGAAGACACCATCCGCCTGATGAACACCATTCACTCAGGATCGCCAACCGACCCATGTCCCCACCACATTTTCAACAAAGCAGACTCCATTATCGCACCCCATCTCCGAGACGTCATCAACTGCTCCCTTAACTCCGCCACCTTCCCGGAAAGCTGGAAACATGCCGAACTCAGCGCCCTCTTGAAGAAACCTACAGCGGACCCCACTGAACTTAAAAACTACTGCCCCATTTCGCTCCTCCCTTTCCCTGCCAAAGTCATTGAGAAAGCCATCAACAGTCAACTCGCCGCCTTCCTCGAATCCAACAAATCCCTCGACCCTTCACAGTCCGGCTTCCGAGCCAAACACAGCACCGAGATCGCCCTCATCGCAACAACAGACGACATTCGAACTCTACTGGACAACGGAGAAACAGCTGCCCTCATCCTACTCGACCTCTCCGCAGCCTTCGACATGGTCTGTCATAGCACCCTCATACAGCGCCTCAGCAATGTCGGAATACAAGGAAAAGCATTAGACTGGATAATCTCGTTCCTCGCCGGAAGAACCCAGAGAGTTCGCCTCCCCCCTTTCATATCAGTGGCCACCGAAGTCATCTGCGGCGTACCCCAAGGTTCCTCACTCAGTCCCACCCTCTTCAACGTATACATGAGCCCCCTCGCATCCATCGCGCGCCAACATAACCTCAACATTATCTCCTACGCAGACGACACCCAGCTGATCCTCTCCCTCACCAAAGACCCAAACACCGCCAAAACCAACCTACACGAAGGGATGAAAGAAGTAGCCGAGTGGATGAAGAACAGCCGTCTAAAACTCAACTCAGACAAAACGGAAGTCCTCATCTTAGGATCATCCCCCTCCGCCTGGGATGACTCATGGTGGCCACTGGCCCTGGGAACCGCACCCATACCAACAGACCACGCACGTAACCTGGGCTTCATCCTAGACTCCTCCCTCTCGATGACCAGACAAGTCAACGCCGTCTCATCATCATGCTTCAACATCCTACGAATGCTCAACAAAATCTTCCACTGTATCCCCACCGAAACAAGAAAGACGGTCACCCATGCACTGATTACTAGCCGACTAGACTACAGAAACACCCTTTACGCCGGAACCACAGCCAAACTACAGAAAAAAATCCAACGCATCCAAAACGCCTCAGCCAGACTCATCCTAGACATCCCCCGCCAAGCTCACATTTCCGGTCACCTAAGAGACCTTCACTGGCTCCCCGTCAACAAGAGAATAACCTAGCGTCTCCTCACCCACGCACACAAAGCCCTCTACGACCTAGGACCCGAATACCTCAACACGCGCTTGTCCTTCTACTCCCCCACCCGCCACCTTCGATCATCCAATCAAGCCCTCGCCGTAATTCCACGCATCCAAAGATCCACCACGGGAGGAAGATCCTTCTCCTACTTAGCGGCCAAGACCTGGAGTTCCCTCCCTACCCACCTCCGCCTCACACAGAACCACCTCTCCTTCAGAAAACAACTTAAAACTTGGATATTTGACAAGTAAAGCTCCCACCCTCCCTCAAGCGCCTTGAGACCCTCTGGGTGAGTAGTGCGCTATATAAATTTAAACTTGACTTGACTTGACAGTAAGGAAGCGAGCATCAACTCCCCTGCACAGCACTAAGGAACAGAAGCATCCACTCCCCTAAGTGTAAGGAACGGAGCATCAACTTCCCTGCGACTCTTTTGCTTGTTTTGCATGATGCATCTAAGGTACTTTGGGCTCGATTCACAGAACTAACTTAAGACAAGATCCTAAACTTACTACCATTTTGGTATTCACTGAAGGCATTTAGGAGTCCTAACTATACTACTCCTAAACTGAGAAAAATTCTAACTTTAAGACTTTCGGTATTCACAGAAGGCATTTAGGAATCTTAAATGCCTTCTGTGAATACCAAAAGTCTTAAAGTTACGATTTTTCTCAGTTTAGGTCTAGTAAAGTTAGGACTCCTAACTTTAGGACTACTAAATATCTTCTGTGAATACCAAAGTGAGTAAGTGCCTTCTTTGAATATCAAAATGGTAATACGTTTAGGATTTTGTCTTAAGTTAGTTCTGTGAATCGGGCCCTTTGAGAGTAAAGTGTCGCATTTACCATCTACATTGAACTAAGCCATTTCTACCATTTTAAAGTCTATTTTTGATTACAATATTGTGTATTTTTGTCGTTTGGTCTTGTGTTAAGTCTAGTAAAGATTACTGATTTTTCTAAACTGTTGTGATGTCCATTTGTAGTGTTTTCACTGTATTACTGTATTTATTCACAATTGCTTTACACCCTGCATCTGAGATAAGCCTGCCTGCTCGTGCCAAGCTACCAAGGAGGTGAGCAGGGGTTATTTTAGAGTGTAGCCACTTACCCTGACTACAAGCAAGGGTCCCTATTTGGTCAAAGGTACCTACCTCTGCCAAATAGAGACCCCCATTTCTGACAGCGTCTTTCTTCAATACAATTTTCATAAGGTTGTAAAGTTCTCCGGCGAACTATATATGATGAGGAATGTTGATTGCTGTCTTATGAGTTATAAATTAATGGTCTATTGGTTCTGTAGTAGGGGATCTCTGTGTATAGTCATAATCTAGTGAATAGTCCCGCCCATGTGCGTGGACCCCGGAGCAATCAAAAATAATCTCTTACAGTGTCAAAAAATGCAGAAATGCATAGACACTTAAGAGAGAATTTAAAGACAGATAATGCAGCCAAAAAGGCTACACTGTCCAGTACTTCAACTAGAATTTCCACCATAAAATCCACAAAAACAGCAAAAACCTGTACAGATTTCCATTGCTTTAACAGCAAACTCCCTCAGGAATGATAGAGAGAAGAACCTGGACAGACAAGCCCCATAGGCTGCCATTATGTGGCTTAAATAGGATACTGTGCCTTTAAGGAACCTTCCGGGACCTTCTCCCAGTATCCCAGAATGCATAGCAGGTCCAACTTAGTTTCAGTTCTTTTTTCCGGCTCCTGCAAGCAGGACCCTGGAGCATTGAGCTCTCCCTTTTCAAGGGTTTTGTTGGTGTTTTTACACTAAATTCGATTTTTGGTGCTTTTAAAGTACTTTAGTGACTTTCTTCTTGGGTTCCTGCACTCTTTTATTGTCCATAATGCCAGCATTATTTGACAAATGCCCGGAGTGCTCCAGGAAGAAGGCCAAGTCAGACCCCCATGAGGTCTGTATCCTCTGCCTTCCCTCTTCCCACATCCCTGAGGACTGTGTGATCTGTAGAGGCTTCTCTGGAAGGACCCTGAAGGACAGGAGAAAAATCAGACTTCAGGGACTTGAAGAAAGAAGATTGAAGGCACGAGGTGGGTCAGGAGGGGCTCCTTCTGCCCATGCTGAGGCCTCTGGGGGGGCTCCCCAGGGGCAGGAAGTCCAGCCCGCGCCCAAGATCTCCGTCTGGGTCAGTTGCGATGACCACGACGTCGAGAGGGAGGTCCACGGCCAGTTCCCGGTCTCCCCAGGGCTCTGGGTTGAGAAAACGTCGCCCGTCGACGTCGAGGGACGTGTTCCGGCCGCCGTCGAAGCCGGTGTCGATCTCCTCGTCGTCGTCGCCGTCGGCGTCGAGTGGTCGACATCGGAGGACCCGGCGTCGGCGTTCGCCGTCAAGGACATCGTCGTCGAGGGGATCCTCGTCGTCGAGACCGCCGTCGAGACGGGAGAAGTCTCCGGCGCCGAAGACGTCGACGTCGAAACATTCAAAGGGATCGACGTCGAGACGTTCAAAGAGATCGACGTCGAGGCGATCCAAGAGGTCGAGGTCGAGACGTACGAAGAGGTCGAGGTCGCCGTCGAGGCACCATCGCTCGTCGTCGAGGTTTCGTGGTTCGTCCATCTGGTCGGGGTCGACGTCGAGACGTGGACACCGGTCGACGTCGAAGAGTGAGAAACCGTCGACGCCGAAGGGCCGCTCGACGTCTAAGGATCCACGGTCGTCGTCTGGGCGCCGATCTTCAGCGTCTGGAGGCCGTAAGGACAGGCCTAGGACTGTGGGGGGCTCCCCACGGTCCGAACAGGATGATGGCTCGCCGGGAACGGCGTATTCCGAGGTTTATGCCCCGAAGAAGCCTTCTGCACCTCCTTCGCTGCCTCCTTTACCGAAGGGTCCGCCTATGAAGGCTCCGACCCCTCCGCAGGTGCCTCCTCTGCCGGCTCCGCAGGCCCCGCGTCCGGTTACTCCCCCGCCCCCGGTTCCGCCGAGGGCGGTGTCGATGCCCAAGTTTCCGACGCCACCGAAGAAGACTCCTAGGAAGCCTAAGGCTTCTGAACCAGGGAGGCCAATGGAACGTCCGAGACCCAAGAGATCGAGGTCTCGCTCGGGGAGAAGGGACAGATCTAGGAGTGGACGTGGTTCTTCATCGAGATGCAGGCATCGCCATAGGAGGCGTAGGTCCAGGTCACGTTCTGCATCTGGGACCCGTTCTTACTCTCCCACCCTGTCTGATTCGCCGGAGACTAGAGTGTCCCCGATAGACGATATAGGCACATTCCAGGAGGTTCTCCTGCGTGGAGCGGCAAAGTTGGGGATCAAGGTTGAAGCGCCTACACCTTCGACATCGGTGATCTTTGAGACATTACATAAAAAACACATGTCTCGCCCCCTGCTGCCTCTGGTGCCGGGGCTCCTCGAGCCGGCTGAACAGCTCTTCCTGATACCGGCAGTGGTGAAGTCTGCGCCTTCCAGGCTCCTCAAAAAGTACAGAGCTCCGGACTCGGACCCAGCCTTCTTGAGAAAGGACCCGGTGCCGGATTCGGTAATTGTGACGGCGGCCCGGAAGCTTCATGCCACCTCCCCTGCATCCACGGTGCCTCCAGACAAGGAGAGCCGCTGGATCGACTCTGCTGGTCGGAAGGCGTGTGGTACGTCCTCCTCTTCGATGAAAGCTGCCAGTGACTCTGCGTTGTTGGGACGTTACGACCGTGCACTGTGGGACTCAATGGAGCAGTTTGCAGACCTCGTTCCTCGAGACCGCAAAGAGGACTTCATGGAGATCGTCCAGGAGGGGATGCTGGTCTCTAACCAGGCCATCAGCGCCGCGGCGGCTATCTCCTTGCTGTCTGCGCACGGATACTGCCACGGGATTAACCAGAGACGCCATGCTTGGCTCAGGTTGACGTCGCTTAAACCGGAAGCACAACAACGTGTGGCGAATCTCCCGTTTTCCGGAGATACCCTCTTCGGAAAACACGCGGATGACGAGATGGCCAGGATGAAGGCCGAGGCGGAGACCCTGACGGTGGTGGGCTTGGAGAAGCCCAAGGAGAAGAAACCCTACCGCCAGTTCGGGTCGCAGGGTCGTGGAAGGGGGCAGTCTGCCGGACAACATCAGCAGCAGCAGTACAGAAGGCCCTTCCAGAAACGCCAGGGGGGTAGAGGTAGACAGCAGTCCTCTACCGCTTCCAAGGGCCCGGCCAGGTCTCGACCCTGAGCAGTTACTTCCCCCTCGTCCGTTACCCGCTCCGGTGGGGGGAAGCGTTCAATTTTTTCTGGCAGAGTGGAGAAAAATTACTCAGGACAAGTGGGTGCTGAATATTGTTTGCAATGGATACAGTCTGCGTTTCACCAGCCCTCCTCCATCGATTCCTCCTGTCAGCTCGCAGTATCAACTGCGCGAGCTTCAGGCGGAGGCAGACATTCTGCTAAGGAAAAGGGCGATAGAAGACGTACCTCTGTCTCAAAGAGGAAGAGGTCTTTACTCTCGGTTCTTTCTTGTCCGCAAGAAGGACAAAAACGAGTTCAGGCCCATTCTGGATTTGCGACAGGCAAACAAGTGGATTCGCAGAGAAAAGTTTCGCATGCTGTCGTTGCATCAGATCTACCCTCAGCTGCAACGAGGAGATTGGATGTGTGCCATAGATCTACAGGACGCATACTTCCACGTGCCCATTGCATGCAAACACAGGAAGTTTCTGCGCTTTCAAGTCGGCACCAATCACTATCAGTACACGGTGCTGCCCTTCGGGCTGAAGTCTGCACCCAGGACATTCTCGAAATGCATGGCAGTGGTAGCGGCGCACCTGCGGAAGAACAAGGTGTTTGTCTACCCGTACCTGGACGATTGGTTGATCAAGGCCTCCTCCTTCTCGGAAGCTCAAGCACACTTCCGGAAGACGTGCGTTCTCTTGAACAAGCTGGGGTTGCACATCAACATGTCCAAGTCGGTCCCGATTCCGGTCCAGCGCATCCAGTACTTGGGAGCCTCCATCAATACGCTGTCAGCAAGCGTGTCTCCTTCGGAAGAGCGACGTTTATCACTCCTTCGGAAGGCTCAGGCTCTCATGTCTACTCCATCCACGACAGTGAGGACGGTGTCTTCTCTGCTGGGATCGATGGCCTTGTGTATCTTCCTGACGCCACATGCGCGGCTGCACATGAGACCGCTGCAGGAGTGCTTGGAGGATCAATGGGACCAGAGGAGAGGATCTTGGGACGACAAGATACGACTGTCTCTGCATGCTCTTCAGTCTCTGAAGTGGTGGTGCTCGAAGGAGAATCTCCTCAGAGGGGTTCCCTTCCACAAGGACATTCCCACACAGACTATCGTGACGGATGCTTCTCTCCAGGGCTGGGGAGCGCACTCCGGAGACCTACAAATTCAAGGGATGTGGTCCCAGATGGAGTCCACGTACCACATCAATTTCCTGGAACTCAGGGCTGTGCACTTGGCACTGAAGGCTTTTCACCCGTCCTTTCAGACCAACTCTCTGCTTGTTCAGACAGACAACACGACAACGATGTATTACCTCAACAAGCAGGGGGGCTCGAGATCGCGCACTCTGTCGCAGGAGGCGCAGACGATCTGGCACTGGCTTCTGGCTCGAGGACTGTCGATAACGGCCACCCATCTGCCAGGTGTGCAGAATGTTCAGGCAGACGAACTGAGCAGACTCATTCAGGAAAACCACGAATGGGTCATAAACGACGAAGTACTAGGAGAAGTCTTCGCAAGGTGGGGAACTCCAGACGTGGATCTGTTCGCCACTGCCGAAAACAGCAAATGCCGAGACTTCGCCTCCAGGTACTACCAGCCGGGGACGCTGGGGAACGCGTTATGGATCAACTGGTCGAACAGCTTTCTGTACGCTTTTCCACCAATTCCCCTGATTCCGGCGGTTCTCATCAAGCTGTCCCAGTCCAGGGCGCGGATGATCCCGATTGCCCCGGAATGGCCCAGACAGTGGTGGTTCACGGACCTGCTTCACCGCTCTCTCCTTCCTCACATGAAGCTGCCGTGCAGGCCGGACCTTCTCACGAAGTTCGGGGGGCGGATGGTTCACCCCAACCTCTCGTCTTTGAGTTTGGCGGCATGGCTCCTGAAATAGTGCAATATGGCCATCTGAGTCTCCCAGAGGATTGTATGGACATACTGAAGGAGGCTAAGCGACCTTCCACTAGGACTTCTTATGCTTACAAGTGGAAGAGGTTTTGCATCTGGTGCAAGTCTAAGAACTATGACCCTACGACATGCAAGGAAGATGTCATCCTTCCATATCTACTACATCTGGCGCAGTCGGGCCTTAATGTCCATTCCATTAAGGTTCATCTGGCTGCTTTGACTGCCTACAGGAAAGGCCCTTCACAGACTTCCTTCTTCCAGATCCCTGTGATCAAAGACTTTTTGGAAGGCTTGAAGAAAGTGTTCCCTCCTGTCAGGCTTCCTTCGCGGGACTTGAATGTGGTGCTGTCCAGATTGATGAAGGAGCCTTTTGAACCCATTCATAAGGCTTCGTTGCAGCACCTGTCCTGGAAGGCGGCGTTCCTCGTGGCCATTACATCGGCCCGCAGGGTGAGTGAGATTCAGGCGTTGTGTTGCCAAGAACCTTATACTGTGTTTCATGCTGCTAAGGTTGTTATGCGTACTCACCCTAAATTTCTTCCCAAGGTTGTTTCTGATTTTCATATCAATCAGACTATCACTTTGCCTACGTTCTTTCAGAATCCGTCATCTCCAGCGGAAAGGTCTTTACATTCCCTGGATGTGAGGTGGGTGCTGAAGTTTTATCTTGATAAGACTAAAGATATTCGTAGGTCTGACCAATTGTTCATTAATTATGGCTCAGTCAGGACAGGTCTTGCTACCTCTAAACAGTCCATTTCTAGGTGGATTGTGTCCTGTATACAATTGTGTTACTGCAAAGCTAATAAGACCTTAGGGGGTAAACCTAAGGCTCATTCCACCAGAGGCAAAGCTGCCACGACAGCTATGCTTCGCAATGTTCCCTTTGCAGAGATCTGCAAGGCGGCTACTTGGAAGTCAGTCCATACCTTTGCTAAGCATTACTGCCTGGACACTGATGCCAGGGCAGACGCTCAGGTTGGGCAGGCTTCGCTGCGGAATTTGTTCGCACAATAGTGGCGTAATTTTCATATTCTCCACCGCCGCTTGATGTGGGGATGGGCTTGCCATTCTATTCACTAGATTATGACTATACACAGAGATCCCCTACTACAGAAGGAGTAGTTTCTGTCCTGTAACTCCAGTTCTGTAGTATGGGTATCTCTGTTATAGTCATAAGCGCCCGCCCTCCTCCCCGGTGGAGATTTGTTCAGATACATAACGCTACAGGTCTGGCGTTTTTACGCCTTCAAAAAGAACTGAAACTAAGTTGGACCTGCTATGCATTCTGGGATACTGGGAGAAGGTTCTGGAAGGTTCCTTAAAGGCACAGTATCCTATTTAAGCCACATAATGGCAGCCTATGGGGCTTGTCTGTCCAGGTTCTTCTCTCTATCATTCCTGAGGGAGTTTGCTGTTAAAGCAATGGAAATCTGTACAGGCTTTTGCTGTTTTTGTGGATTTCATGGTGGAAATTCTAGTTGAAGTACTGGACAGTGTAGCCTTTTTGGCTGCATTATCTGTCTTTAAATTCTCTCTTAAGTGTCTATGCATTTCTGCATTTTTTGACACTGTAAGAGATTATTTTTGATTGCTCCGGGGTCCACGCACATGGGCGGACTATTCACTAGATTATGACTATAACAGAGATACCCCTACTACAGAACTGGAGTTACAGGACAGAAACTACTCCTTACTACAGGTGAACCTTGACCATGTGTGAACACAATGTGCCCAGTGGGTATCTTGACTAGTTATCTGGCATGGGGAGTGCATGTTTGCTGTTTTCTGATTGGCTATATATTCCTTACTCATGTGGCATCTGACTTTATGGTGTTTAACTACCGTTTTACAGCCGGTGATTCCTAATTGTACAGCTCCACATGTGAATAGAAGCACAACAATAACTGGCAACAGTGATTTGCACAATCAGAATAACCATTGTGGAAGCCCGGAGAGCCAATTGGAAAACCACTCCTGCTCAGGAGCACCTCCCTCCTCACCCATGCCTCTTTGTATATTGTGTAATGCTTGGATGGCAAATGTCAGAATTCCTTTGTCCATGTCATTCCCTGGTATAAAGGTGCAGCTGGCTACACCAATTTTGGCACACACCCCTCCCTCCATTGCGGTCATCAAGTCTAAAACATATTGGAGGTGCATCACCTTGAGATGGATTGCTTGCAGTTCTTCCTTGACCGATTTGAGGCAGAGCTCAGTGCTGTTCATCATTTTAAGCATCTCCTATCTAGTGATCTGGAGCCAGCAGACGCTTGATTTGTCTGCAGGGCAAAGAAGGGTCAATCCATCAATCAATTAATACATTTATAGAGCGCGCTACTCACCCGCGAGGGTCTCAAGGCGCTGAAGGGAGAAGGGGGTGGGGCCACTACTGCTTGAATAGCCAGGTCATGAGGTGTTTCCTGAAGGTGAGATGGTCCTGGGTCAGTCGTAGGTGTGCGGGGAGGGAGTTCCATGTCTTGGCGGCAAGGTAGGAGAAAGATCTTCCTCCGGTGGTGGCTCTGTGAATCCGTCGGATGGCTGCGAGGGCGAGGCTGGCGGAGCGGAGCTGGCGCGTAGGAGTGTAGAACGAGAGGTGGTTGTTGAGGTATTCGGGCCCATGTGGTGGAGCGCTTTGTGTGCGTGGGTGAGGAGCCTGAACGTGATCCTCTTGCTGACGGTAGGCCAGTGCAGGTTTCTCAGGTGGGCAGATATGTGGCTGTGGCGAGGGATGTCGAGGATGAGTCGTGCGCAGGCGTTCTGTATGCGCTGAAGTCGTTTCTGAAGTTTGGCTGTGGTTCCTTCGTAAAGGGTGTTCCTGTAGTCCAGTCTGCTGGTGACGAGGGCCTGGGTGACCGTCTTTCTGGTTTGTGTGGGGATCCACCAGAAGATCTTTTGGAGCATGCGCAGGGTGTTGAAGCATGAGGATGAGATGGCGTTGACTTGTTTGGTCATCGTGAGGGCGGAGTCCAGGATGAATCCCAGGTTGCGTGCGTGGTCTGTGGGTGTCGGTGTGGTGCCCAGTGCTGTGGGCCACCAGGAGTCGTCCCAGGCGGATGGGGATTGTCAGAGGATGAGGACCTCCGTCTTGTCTGAGTTCAGTTTCAGCCGATTGAGCTTCATCCATTCCGCAACGTCTTTTATTCCTTCCTGGAGGTTGGTTTTGGCGGTGGTTGGGTCTTTGGTGAAGGAGAGTATCAGCTGGGTGTCATCGGCGTAGGAGATGAGGTTGAGGTTGTGTTTGCGTGCGATGTCGGCGAGGGGGCTCCTGTAGATATTGAAGAGGGTTGGGCTGAGCGAGGAGCCTTGGGGTAAGCCGCAGATTATCTTGGTGGCCGTGGAGTGGAACGGCGGGAGGCGGACTCTCTGGGTTCTGTTGGAGAGGAACGAGGTGATCCAGTCCAGTGCTTTTCCTTGGATTCCAGTGTTGTAGAGGCGGGTTATTAGGGTGCGGTGGCAGACGGTATCAAAGGAGGCTGAGAGATCTAGGAGGATGAGGACGGTTGTCTCCCCGTTGTCCATCAGGGTCCTGATGTCGTCGGTGGCTGCGATGAGGGCTGTCTCGGTGCTGTGGTTGGCTCAAAATCCGGATTGGGATGGGTCGAGCGAGTTGTTTGCCTCGAGGAATGCAGTCAGCTGTTAATTGACGGTCTTCTCGATGACTTTAGCCGGGAAAGGAAGAAGAGAGATGGGGAGGAAGTTCTTGAGGTCTTTGGGGTCAGCTGTGGTTTTTTTCAGAAGGGCGTTGATCTCTGCGTGCTTCCAGCTCTCTGGAAAGGTGGCTGATGCGAAGGAGTTGTTTATGACGGTGCGATGATGGTGTCAGCTTTGTTGTAGATGTGATGGGGGCATAGGTCAGAGGGAGAGCCAGAGTGGATGGTGTTCATGACGTGGGTGGTGTCTTCTGTGCTGATGGGGGTCCAGTCGGTTAGGGTGGTGGTTGGGGTCATTGGTTTGGTGATTGGAGGCGGAGTCTGGGCATCAAAGCTGTTGTGTATATCTGCGATCTCGCGGTAGAAGAACGTGGCGAGGGAGTTGCAGAGGTCTTGCGACGGTGTGATGTCGTCGTTGCTGGCGCTGGGGTTGGAGAGCTCTTTTACGATGCTGAAGAGTTCCTTGCTGTTGTGGGTGTTGCTGTCCAGCTGCTCTTTGAACGATGTCCTTTTGGTGGTGCGGATCAGCTGGTGGTGTTCGCGAGTAGCGTTCTTGAGGGCTGTCATGTTTTCTGTCGTCCGTTTGTGGCGCCGGGTTTTTCAAGAGTTCGGCATGATTACTTTGAGTCTTTGAGGGCGTCGGTGAACCATGTGGTTTTCCTGTTGCTGGTCTTGCCTGGGGGGTTCTTCAGTGGAGCAAGGTTGTCGGTGCAGTTGGTGATCCACTGTGTGAGATTGTGAGCTGCGTCGTTGGTGTCAGAGGTGTCGGCTGGTGGGTTCTGGCTCAGTGATGTGGTTAGCTGGTCTGTGGTGACTTTGCTCCAGCATCTGCGGGGGATCTGTAGCGTGCGAAGGTGGAATGTGGTCTTTTTGTAGGTGAAATGGATGCAGCTGTGGTCGGTCCAGTGTAGTCCGGTGGAGTAGCTGAAGGAGACGTGGTTGCTAGCGGAGAAGATGGGGTCCAGCGTGTGGCCGGCATAGTGGGTGGGGGTGTTCACCAGTTGCTTGAGTCCGAGGTTGTCGAGCAGGGTGGTGGTGGTGTTGTCGTTGTTGTTTTCCAGGTGGAAGTTCAGGTCCCCTAGGAGGATGTATTCTGGTGAGGTTAGTGCGTGCAGGCTGACGAAGTCGGCGATGGTTTGGCTGAATTGTGTGCGCGGGCCCGGGGGTCTGTAGATGAGGGTCCCTCTGAGTGTGGTTTTGGGGTCGGTGTGGATCTGGAAGTGTAGGTGCTCAGCGGTGGAGAGTGTGTCTTCGGCATTGGCCGTAACGCTGATGGTGTTCCTGTAGATGATGGCGATTCCTCCTCCGGTTTGGTTGACGTGGTCCTTCTGGGTGATCTTGTAGCCGTCCAGGATGGCTTTGGCGATGTCGGGGGCCGAGGAGGCGTTCATTCAGGTTTCCCTCTCGAACTCTGGAGGTCCCAGAGTTCGATGGCGTGCTTGTGGACGGAGCGGGTGTTGAGGAGGATGCACTTGAGGTGGTTGTTGTTAGGTCTGGCAGGCAGGGTGCAGGATCGGAGGCAGGTGAATTTGCAGGCTAGGCAGGTGAAGGGTCTGTGGGTGCGTTTCGGGGTGGCTCGGTAGCATGCGGTTGGTTGTCCGGTGTTGAGTGCACTGAGGGCGGCGGTGTCGTATCTCAATCGGGTACCCTGGCTCCGGCGGTGGCCAGGGGTTCTGGTGCTGCCCGTGGTCCAGGCACGGACGGGCGCAGACGGGCTTGCCTTTGGCACGCCCGCTGCGGGGCCTCCATATGAGGGGCTGTGGGAGGGATGAGCAGCTGGGAGGCGGGAGCGGGACGGCGAATGGGACAGCGGGGAGTGGGGCCGCAGGGACGCAGCGGCGGGAAAGTGACACAGAAGGCAAAAACAGGGGACCGGGGGGCGAGTACACACAGGGCACAACAGTGGCAGTGAATAAGTACAATAAAGGTAACAAGTGAGCAAAAAAAAAAACAAAGAGGCAATAGAAACGGCAGAGGACGCACGCAGGAAAATAAGCACAGGCAAAGGCAAGGGCAAGGCCGACCTTCGAGGGGGAGAGGCGGTCTGATTACAGCAGGAAGCGGGGGGGCAGCGTTACAGGAGGACCGCGTGGCGGCTGGGGGGGGGGGGCGACCTACCTGAGGACAGGGTCAAGGGTCGCTCCCTTCACCGCTGCGCGGCCTCCATATGAGGGGCTGTGGGAGAGAGAAGCAGCTAGGAGGCGGGAGCGGGGCGGCGAATAGGACAGTGGGGGGCAGGGCCGCAACGGCGGGAAAGTGACACAGAAGGCAAAAACGGGGGTCTAGACCAGTGCTTAATTTGAGCAAGTGGTTTCCAGTGCTAAGGCACATGCACTTAATTGTCAGCAACCGTCTCCCATAAGGTGGCATAGTCTGGGTTATTTAGAGATGCCCACAACAACAGTTAATTATTAATTGAATATACATTAAAAACGACTATTACCTGCCGCCCAGGCCAATTTCATAGCTGTGGGGGCCTGAAATAATCAAAATTGTCACACTTGTAGGAGTTTGATGGTTAGTGGCTGTGTTGTTACTATCATAGGCAGCATGGCAGGCACAATGTGTGGTGCAAGCTACAGTGGCCCCCTGACCAGAGCACTGGCACTGATGTTTATTTTCTTTCATGTTAAGTACTGGTATAGACCCTCCTGCCGACGTGCATTTCTGCGAACAGTCTGAAATTTTCTGCAATGTCTTTGAACTGAGCCTAGCCAAAATAGTCAAGATCTTTTGAGATGAGTTTGGTGCAGCAGGGTTGTCTATTTCTTTAATGGGTGTTGGTACCAGTCAGTTCTTCTCCAGGAATGACCAGGGTCGGGGTGTACATGGTTACTAGGGAACAGAGTCTGCGCCATGCGAGGACTAGCCGAGTATAGGCAAACTCGATGCATTGCAAATAGTGATCCATAAGAGTGGAGGTGCCCCACTGCATATCTGGAATGTGCAATATCATGCCACAGTTATTGGTGCCTAGCTGAAGTGTTCTTTCATCTCTGAAACATAAGGAATACAGTGTTAGCTTCGGAACAATCGGGGGTTGGCCTATCCTGTCTAACAAAGTGTAAACCCCCCTCACTCTGGTGTCCCATATTTCCTGGCGTGAGGTGGATATACTCTTGTGCAACCTTCCCCCACGTGACTTATTGTTTGGGAGACCAATTGTTAAGAAAGACCGCCCTCAAATACGCTACGTGTTACCCTTGGTCCACAGATGCAGGAGCGGACATGTCTGTGCACTGAGTTGGGGGCTTTGCTACCTCCTAGAATCTCCTCCCTGAAATGTCTCGTGGCCAGACAGTGTCTTCCCCTACGGTTCCCTTTCTACGCATCCTGTCCAGCTCGGTTTGGCTATCATTAGGTTCAGTGAAGAAGTATGATGCTGTTTGGTTCATGTCATATCAGGTCGGGTTTACAACTACCCAGTGAAGTTCTATTCCATTGGGCTGAGTCTTGCCCCTTATTCTACATAAGTAAAGGTGAATAAGACATTTTGCCTTTTCGGGGGCTACCCCTTGCGACAGGTAAAGTCTAGCTGCACCTACCACAGATGGGACCAGCAGACATAACACGACCTGGCTATTGCTAGGGAGCCGAATGAAGTGCCAAATGTTGCGTAGAAGGATGTTATGTAGTGCATGTGGGATACAAATATTCTGTTTAGTGTAATTGTAGGTGATGTGAGAGATCTCTACCAGGCGCTGTAGTTCCCCATTTGTGAGTCCCTTTTGACCTGGCAGTTCCTCAAGAGTAAACAAGTGTGGGATTACCCATAGTAGACAGAGAGGGGCAGATTTACAAGCCCCTGCGCCACCACTATGTCACTTTTCGTGACGTACTGGCGGCGCAGGGGGCTCCTCCATATTTACAAGGAGAGAAAAAGCCACCCTGCGTGACTTTTCCTCTCCTCGTAAATATGGCCCCTTCACACGCAGCAGTGTGCGTGGAAGGGGCGTTCCATGGGTGTTGCTGTGGGTGTTCCCACGCAGCACCCATGGAACAAGGCACATCTCCAGATTTACGAGAAATCATCAATCTTAAGATGCGTGTGAATGCTACGCCACCCTAGAGGTGGCATAGCGAGGCGCAATGAGGAGAAATGTTTTAATTTCTCCTCGTTCTTTCCTCTTTCGATGCGTGCTGCATTCTACAGCACGCATTGAAAGAGGAAAAAGCCTCTTGTGATTGTTTTTGTGCAGGAAGGTTTCCCTTCCTGCACAAAACAATCTCCCCACGACGCAGGCACCCTTGCACCATGGTGCAAGGCTGCCTACACCGGCGCATGGCTGCAATTTGTGCGCCAGCGCAGGGAAAGCACAGAGATGCGACATATTCTTGTAAATATGTCGCATCTCTGGGCTTTCCAAACTAAAGCGGCACGGCGCAGCAAAATGACTTGCTGCGTTACTTTGTTGTAAATCTGCCCCAGAGTACATATGTACAAAAATATATATACCTTTTGTCATGATCTGGTCATTCGAGGTGGGATTCCCTTTAGAGCCATCTGTGCTCTTCTGGTGGCTGTGTTTCTTTTGCCCAAACGGAAAATGTTTGCAAAGTTTAGTTCATGGAAGGGCTTGACTACATGAAGGTATGGTGCATCCACAAGGGTGTTAAGCAGGCTGTGGGTGTTTCCTCCCTCCATTGGCGTGAGTGTGAAATTGCCTTTTTTTTTTTGTTTAACTCTTTCTTGCTTAGGGAAGGTTAATGATACATCACGTTGGTGCACTCTTGTTTTCTTCTCTGTTACTTAGTTTTGAAAAACTCTGTTGATGGTTAATTCAGAATCATTACATATGCTCCGTCCTTATTTGACTTTTGGAGTACTTGTATTTTTAACCTAGCGGGTTTGATCAGCACACTCCAGAAGTCGTGATTTAGTGAGGCCCAGAAGGTGACCCCTGTTAAGCATCTTTAGTGATTTAGGAGAAAAAGGGTTGTTATTAGTTACCTGGATGGATCAACTCTTTTCTTTATTAGCGATTTTTAGTGATATCGGGGAGTGAGGGTTGTTATTAGCTACCTGGACGGATCAACTCTTTCTATAGGCTGTTGAGCCTCCCACTTTCCAAATGGGATGCTTAGATTGATGCAAAATATGTTTGTGGTGTTGTCTAATGGGCATAGGGACGAACAGCATCATGTTTTAGCAGGGGTTCCTTGGATGTCACTACTTCTCAACAAACATGTCTTGCCTGGAGCGTGCATGAGTGTGTCATTGCTGTGTGTTGTGTTTTTCAGTCTACATGTGCACAGAAATATATGATGAGGGGCGTGTCGCGGTTTAGTGCTGCTGGTGTTTGCAGCGTGCCCTGGGATCATGGGTTTATGCTTCTCTCTGTACTGGGCATGTAATGTGGCCCTCCCTCGTCTCTTCCAGGTACCAGGCTTTGGCTGTTCTTGACCTCACCTTGGTCTATGTAACCTTCTTTTTGGTATAGCTTTGGGCGGCTTTCTTTAGTTTCGCTATTGTTGCTCATGGTATGCCTTTATCCGACATCTCTCTGGTAGGTGACTCGGTCTATGGCAATAGTAGCAATCCCTATGGTCTGGTTGCTGCCAACTTCCTTGGACTTTACCTCCATATCCGGTTTGGAATCCTCTGGGGTTTTGCAGTGGAGCCCCCATTGAGACTGGTGCCATTTGCACAGTTGCAGCCATTGCTGCCCCCTCGAGAGCAGTCTTTTTCAATTTGTGTTGAACCAGTTTCAAGTTGTTTCTTTGGGCCTGCTTCTGTTTTACTCTACCCTTTTCTTGCTTCTTTTTGTGGTAGTGTAGTATATGGCTTGTATCTCCCGGGTTTGGTATCTAAACCAATTTCGCTGTCCAGCCAGCTCTGTATCTTTGTAAGGATATTGTAGAAAAATGTGACTTGTGGGTCTCTATCGGTTCACGGCTATCCTGTCTCCTGACCCCATTGTTCCATCATTCTCCTCAGAAAATCTGTTATGCTTTCCCCTGGCTCCATGGTCTCTGCCATTGACCCTCCTACATTTGGGTGCTCATGGAATATCTGTCAGGGCTGGTTATATCCAGTGCCTGTACGAATTAAACATGGCCTGTCACACTCTATATTGGTTAGCGTAATTGCTGGAAGTTAAGCTTGGGCAAACACTGTGTTAGGCTAATTAGCATGCTCTTGATGACACCTATCGCTAGGTTGATACCTGCAGTGTTCTTCTCGAAGCATGAAATTAATTTCTCTGTCCCATCCAATAATGTCAGTAACTTTGTTTTGAACCCCTTTGTCCATCTGGGTCCATGGCACATATGCAATCCCCGTCTTGCCCCTCTGTAGTAACGGGTACATTCTTATTTCAAGTGGCTCTACTGGTTTCTCCACAACATAGCATTCCCATCTTTTTAGGCATTCCTGCATTTTTTTTCTTTGTAAAACAATTTTTATTGCAGAGCTATACATGTGACACATCAACAGTTTGTACATCGTAGTTGCAGGCTCGGTCCCCACCACCATATGATACACAGCCATTTAGCCCTCAACCCGGAGGTCGGGCGGCGATTCTCGTGGTCCTGGTATGCTCATAGGTGTGCTGGTTCTCGTAGGGGGAGGATAGTTCAGTTGCCTTCTGCTTCATGTGTTTATTCTCCTCCTCCCGCTCTACCCCCAATATTAATCGTTGTATTATGTCAATGCTCATGCTGAACTGCGCCCCCCTCCCCCACCCTCACTGTGTGTCTACGCCTATGTCTGGTGCTAGTACCTATAGTTACGGCAGTGGACGGAGGAATTTCACGTGCTACTCTGTATGTGTGTGTCTGGTACCAGTGCTGGGTGAACGATGGGTGCCAGTTGAATTGGTGGGCCTTCTTTCTCCTCCCCTTCTAGTTCCTCTAGTGTAGTGTCCCTCAGAGCCTGGACCACCGCCTCCCACGCCCTCGCCGCATCCTGCGCTTTCTCGTCTGAACTGCGGCGGGCCAGTTGGTATCTGATCGTACTCTCTGCCGTTGCCCACTTCAGGAATTCGTTCAGCCATCTCTTGTGTGTTGGTCCCGCCTTTGATTTCCATCCCTTGGTCAGCTCCCGTTTGGCTAGGAGCAGTCCCATGTCTATGAATTTGCTTGTGAGCTTGTTTTTGCGTGTGTGTGGGAACCAATGAAGGAGTGTGACCTCATTGTCGTAAAGCAGTTCCCTGTCCGTTACTGCGTTCAGTGTGTCACCTATCTCATTCCAATATTCCTGTATGTGAGGGCACCCCCGGAGCATATGAAGTAGATCTGCCTCTATGAGGCCGCATCTAGGGCAAGCTGCGTCTGCTACTCCGAAGTATGTTGCTACTTTGTTCGGGGTTAAGTAGGCTCTGTGGAGGATGTACAGGTGGATAAGTTGGAAGCACGCATTTCTGGTACTTTTCTTAGCTCTGCGCACTAGTTGGGACCATGTTGTGTCAGGGATTTCTTTCTGCAGGTCTGCTTCCCACTTCATTTTAAGTGGAGTGAGGGGTTGAATGTTTTCGGAAGACAATCGGGAATAGAGGCATGTGACTGCTTTAAATGTACCCGCCGCCATCATTGCGTATTGGCACACCAGTGTTGTCTTTGGCTTGATCAGCCCCTCTCCCCAGTTTGCTTGTATGGCCCTCACTACTGCTGTGTGTGTTAAATAGTCGCCCGTTGGAAGGTCGTAGCGCTCTTGAAGTGTCTGAAATGGTACCAGAACTCCGTCGTCATAGAGGTCCCCTATCATTTGTAAGCCTGCCAGTCCTGTAGTCCCGACCAGTTCCCCCCATGGGGTAGCGCCGTCACCATACCCAGTGGGATTTCGGGCGCATATGGGTGTATCGGCCCTGCTCGCTTCTGTGACCTGTTCCAGCATAGCCGAAGCGTTCGTTCCTCCAAAGATAGTCCCTTGAGTATCAATTTCTGTTGCAGAGTAATGTATGCCAGGACATGGCGGGGTATCCCCAGTTCCCTATCATGTTCCGGACCCCGATAAGCTCTCGCAACCTCTTGCGTAAAGTATTGTAATTGGGCCGCCAGGTAGTATAATTCAAAGTCCGGGATCGCCAGGCCACCCTCGTCTTTCGAGCGGGTCAGCGTCGCCAGTGCAATTCTACGCCTGCCCGCTCCCCACAAAAAGGAGATTACTAACGACTTAAGCCGTTTATAGGTTGCTCCGGGTATCCATACCGGGAGGGTCCGGAAAAAATATAGCAGCCTTGGGAGGGCTATCATTTTCAGCAGTGACACTCGACCCGTCATGGATAGGGGCAGGGTTGCCCAAAAGGTCATACTGCTCTGTAAGGCTCTGATGCAGCGTCCAATGTTGCCGTCCAATAAGTCCGCAGGGTCATGGTATATGTGTACCCCCAGATAGCTCAGGCAGTTGGGCTCCCATCTCAACATCGAGTGGGCTGGGGGATGCACCTCCTCCTTCCGTAGGGGGAAGAGACTGGTTTTCGCCCAGTTCACCCGTAAACCAGAGATGTCGCCAAAGCATTCTACCAGTCTCTCGGCACCCGCTACCGCCTCCACGGCATCCTCTAAGAAGAGGAGCAGGTCGTCTGCGTACAAGGAGATAAAATGGCGGGTTCCTCCGGAGGTCAAACCACAGTAGTGGTCGCCCCGTCTGGCAGTCGCCGCCAGGGGTTCCACTGCGAGCGCGAATAGTAGGGGGGACAGTGCACACCCCTGTCTGGTTCCTCGGTTCACGTTGTATCTTTCTGACACCAAGGCTCCGATCCTCACTCTTGCTTTCGCCGACGCGTACAGTACTTTCGTCCAAGCTATATATCCCTCACCTAGTCCAAAGATCCTCAGTACTCTATAAAGGTAATCCCACTCTAGGCTGTCGAATGCTTTCTCTATATCGACCGCGAGCACCAGGGGGGTCCGTGCCTCGGGAGGAGGATTATCTATCAGTCTGAGTAGCCTGCGTATGTTGTGCGTCGTGTTTCTTGTGGGTATGAATCCCGATTGATCTTTGTGGATCAGTCCTTGCATATGGGACAGCAACCTGGTGGCCAATATTGTGCTGAGGATTTTATAATCCGTCGTCAACATAGACAGCGGCCGGTAGGACGCTGGGTCTGTGCTGTCTCGCCGAGGTTTTAAGAGGGGTACCATTATGGCTTCACGCATTGAACAAGGAAGTCTGCCCACCTCCTTGGCCTCATTATAAATTATTCGGAGGCGAGGGGCCAGCTGGTCAAGGTATTTGGCATAAAATTCAACGGGTAGTCCGTCCAGTCCCGGCGTTTTGTTATGTGCCATATGTTTTATTGCTCCCTTCATTTCCGTCAAGTCTATCGGGCTGCCTAGGGATTCAGCGTCTTCCCGAGTCAGTTGGGGCAAATGCAGGTCGGCCAGGAAGGCGTCCGTTGCCGCGCCCCGGTCCACCAGCCTGCTCTGATATAGCCGTTCGTAATAGGAGCGGAAGCAGTCCAGTATATCCGGCTGCGTATGGAGCATGTCGCCCCCACTCCCCTTGAGGGACATAATTGGCTTACTGTTGCGGCTGGGGTTCGCTAGCCAGGCCAGGAGCGTGCCGGTTTTATCACCCTCCGCGAGGGTTCTCGTCAAATACGTTTTATAGTCAAAGCTGCGGAGGCGCTCCACTTCTACCGCCACTGCCTCCAGCGCATCGCTGACTGTACTCTTAAGTTCAGGGTGGTTGGGGCGCTCCCGCTCCGCGTTTCTCAATTTCAGTTCAGCTTTATCCAAGTCATCTATCAGCGTCCTGCGCGCCCCCGCAAATTTTCCTATACAGTGTCCCCTCACCACTGTCTTAAATGCATCCCATTCTATAGCCCTAGACGAGGCAGTGTCCTCGTTCTCCACGAAGTACTGCGCGATCCTCTCTCCCAACGCCTCACGGAAAGGTGGGTCATCTAGCGTATCCGGCCTTAGCCGCCATGTCGGGATAAGTGTGGGTTCGTTCATCCAGTCTAGCGTGAGGAGTAAGGGGTTGTGATCGGAGATCGTTCGTGCTAGATATTCAGTCCGGGCTACTGACGGGAGCACTGTTTGCGAGCATAGGAAGACGTCGAGGCGGACATGGAGGTCATGAATGCTGGAGTAAAATGAGTAGTCTCGTTCCCCCGGGTGTTGTATCCGCCAAGCATCCGATAAATCCCATTTTCCCTGCCAGTCCGCTCGGTGCTTTGCTAGTCTATACACTGGGGATGCCTGCAATGGTGGGTGTGATCTGTCTAGAGAGGCGTCCGCAACTGAGTTAAAGTCCCCCCCCTATCAGCAATGGACTAGTGAAGTAGCTGGCCAGAGTCCTAGAGAGTTTCATAAAGTATGTCGCTTGATCTACATTTGGAGCATATACACTAGTAAGTGCTATGTGTCGGCCTCTAAGTAGGCCCTCAACCGCTACAAATCTCCCGTCCGGGTCCACAGTGTGTCTAGTGACCTGGAAAGGGACGCCCGCTCTTATCCAGATCAACACCCCTCTAGCGAAGGCAGAGTATGTAGTGTAGTAGAGGTGGCCCCTCCATCTACGCTGTAGCGCCACTCCCTCCTTCCGTGTCAAATGAGTTTCTTGCAGGAATGCTATGTGCACTCCCCTACGGACTAAATAAGAGTGGATTTTGTGCCTCCTTATCATAGTATTCAACCCCCGCACATTCCAGGACACACATTTCAATGATCCCATGTTAGCCATAGCCCCATTGTTTACGAGTCAGTTCAAACTTGGTTGGCAGCCAGACAATAGGTTCGACAACATTTCCCTCCCTCCCAACTGTCCCTACATTCCCCCCCCTTGAACTGAGTCCTGAGCTCCCCCAACTACTCCAGGCTCCCTCCCCCCCCAGAATAGGACCTAACTGCAACTGAGTAGTTCCCATCCAAACAGGTGAGCAATCGTGCTCTAAACTTCTATGTGACCGTGATTAGTATCACGGAAGCCTTATGGGCTCTGGGGAGTGTGAGCTAGTTACTGGCAGTTTCCGATGTCGTCTCCACAACTCCCTCCCGCCATATACAGCACAACTTACGATACTTCAGTCTAACAGCGTCCTGCTCAGGTGTGCATAGAGGCCATTCAGCATGCCATCGCCAGGTGACCCATGGCCATGTCCAGAAGGTCAGCTGCCAATTATCACTTCCGAAGTCTGTGGCGTGATTCTCGGACCTCCAGTTTTGCTCATTTCCGATAATTCAGTCTCCGAGCCCGAACCCCGTTCTTCCGAGCCCGATTCTTTCTCCGATCGGAGCAGAGTTGATCCCGAAACATCTTTCACCGCTTGGAGCGCCGCCTGCCGCTCGCCTTCCGTTTGAGATTGCGTTGGTTTCCTGGTGCGCTGTCTCAGCCTCCGGAGTCTCCGTGATTTCCTCACCGGTTGATTTCGGCGCTCCTCCTCAGCCCTAAATCGTGCTCAATCTGTGCCTGCTTTGTAGGTGTCCCACCAGGTCCAGGCCTCCTCCGCAGTCGCAAAGAACTGTGCCTTTCCATCCACCACTATTCTGAGCCTGGTTGGGAACAGCAGAGAGTATTGGATGCCTTCCGTGCGTAGTTCCTTTTTGATGGAGAGGAAAGAGGCGCGCAGTTTCTGCGTTTCAAAAGTGTAGTCCGGAAATAGGGTCACCCTGCTGTTGTCCACTTGGAAGGGCCCTGTTTCCCTGGCCCGCTGCAATAGCCAGTCCCTGTCTTTATAGTGCAACAGCTTGATGACCACTGGGCGAGGAGGCAGGCCCGGCTTTGGGGGTCTGGATGGGACACGGTGTGCTCTCTCCAGAGTGAAGAAGGGGGAGAGGCCCTCAGGGGCCACTACAGTCCGCAGCCAGTCATCTAGGTAGCCCACCATGTCCGTACCTTCTTTTTTCTCCGGAAGGCCCACAAGGCGCACGTTGTTTCTGCGGCTACGATTTTCAGCATCCTCTGCCCGTCTCTCTAGAGCCTGGATGCGGTCCAGCGCTTCGGTGAGGCGTCCCTCCATCGACTTCTGTGCTGGTGCCAAGATCGCAATGGTGTCCTCCGTCTCCTTGACCCTATCCGCTGGTTTTGCATGGTCTGCACGAAGGAGTCCAAGACCCGTTGAAACTTGTGCAATATCGTGGTGTAGGGCATCCTTCGTGTCTGTAATCGCCCGGAGAATTGTGTCCTGCATTTGTTGTAGGTCTGTAGGTGGCGGAGGGGTTTCTTCCGGAGGGTCCGTAGCGGGGCTGGCATCTCCTCTCGCTCCCTTCGGTTTCCCCATTGCAGCGTGACAGCAGGGGAGCAGGCAGTGGTGTGTAAAAGGGAGCCCGGCTGCCTTTATGTGGTGCGGCTGTGGGGGTTCTCCGCGGGAGAACCCGGAAGATCAGATCGCGCCCTCCGCCGTCCCAGGGGCCGCTGGTGCGCAGTTTTCGTTGTGGCAACTAGGCCTGCCTCAGGCTGCTTCGCGGCCCGCTGCTGTACGCCGGGGAGGGCGATGCACCGCGCCCCTCAGGATCCTCCCTCCGCCGAGCTGTTAGCTGACCGGCGCCCCCCTGTCCGTTTGTGCGGCCCCAGGGGAACCGTGATCTGCAACCCTATCGGGGCGTGTCTGGTCCGGTTGGGGGTCCCCCCCTGCCAGGTCCGGGGGTCCTCGCGAGCGTCCCACCAAGCCGTGGACGGCAGCTCCTCTAGGGAGGCCGAGGACGCAAGGCTCAGCACGGGTTCCCAGGTCCTCTGATGATCAGGTGACGTCGCTCCTCAAAGCCTCCACCAGGCGCGGGCCCCAGCAGAGTCAGGGCAGTCCGGGTCCCCGCCGCGGAACCACCGCCCTCAGGCCGAGGGCCAGTCGGGTCAGCTTGTGCTCCCCTAGGGTCGGGGGGGCCGCAAGAGCGCCCTCGGCCAGACCGGCACTCCAGGCCAACAGAGATGCGGTAGGCTCGGCTCACCACCCAGACCGTTGTTGGAGGTCGCGGCGGAGTCGGGGCTCCCAGTCCTGCCACTCCTCAATATCAGGGCCCGACACGTCCTCCAGATTTCACTCAGCCACCAAGTACCCACAGCGTCCCCCTGCGAGGGCGGGCGTCTCAGTCCGGCTCCAGGGACAGGGGCAGAGCTGTCGTCCCTCCGGGCAGTAGGGAAACACCCCTCGGCGTCACCTCACGGGCGCTGGTCGCGCGGTTCCGGGGGTCCCGGCGCGGGAAAGACACCCCCCCAAGGGGCGCCGGCCGTGCCGGAGCAGCAGTAGTGGTCCGCCGCGCCGGTCGGGCGCGCTCGCTCACCTCGGGGGTAGTAGGCCTCACCGGCGCCGGGGTCTCGATTTTAGCCTTCTGGACAGGGAGGGGCCGCACCAGGGCAGCGGGGCGCCGAGCCCGGTCCTCCAGCGGCTCCCCTCGACCGCAGGGGGTCCCAGGATTCCGTCGTCGGGCAGTCGCCTCCGAGCACTCCCGGGTCACGCTCCTGGTCTCTCAAGCGGGCTTCAGGGCTCGCGCCTCAGGTCTCGGCGTCCCGGCGGTTATGGAGCCTCCGCCATCTTGCGCCTCAGGTCCGCAGCGTGGTTTTGGACCTGTACGTCACACTCGGTGCAGGAAAAGGCTCTTCCGCGGCACCAGAGCAGGCAGCGATGTGTTGTTGGGGTCACCCGGTAGTTTCACGGGGTTCCCGAGTCTTATGCAGGATAATTTTTGCGGATTACGGGCGGTGGGTTCGGGAGCCTCGTTAGTCTGCCACCATCTCCGCCGGCCGCTAGCCACGCCCCTTTAGGCATTCCTGCATGTAGGAGAAGTTCCACTTGGGGTCTCCTACTCCATCCCAGATGCAGTCTTGCACTATAGCCATGTCCTCTGCCCTCTGGCTCAAATAATCATCCCTGGGTCAATGCCTATCATATTGGTACCACTCCTCAGTCATGTTCTAGGGGTTTTGTAAATGGGATCCTCGTCGCCTTACCCGAAAACCCTTGCATGACCATACTGTCTTCTGACAAAGAGACTATCTCCTCCCTTATGCATGACGTTGTTGCTCCTTTGTCTAGCAGGAAGTTATAAGGTGTTTGTTTAAGAGTACTTTTACTATGGGTTCCTCTTCAGATTGGCACTTTGTTGAAGGAACGTGGCATGTGTGCCCTTTCTCTCACACCCTGTCTGGCCTGTCTCTTTCTCTGGACTACGCTCTGCTCCAGATGAACTGGGTTTGCTTTCGAGTTCACTTTCTGCTGTCTCCTCGGCAGAAGGCAAAAACAGGGGACCGGGGGCGGGTACACACAGGGCACAACAGTGGCAGTCAATAAGTACAATAAAGGCAACAAGTGAGAGAAAAAAAACAAAGAGGCAACAGAAACGGCGGAGGACGCGTGCAGGAAAACAAGCACAGGCAAGGGCAAGGCCGACCTTCGAGGGGGAGAGGCGGTCTGATTACAGCAGAAAGTGGGGGGCAGCGTCACAGGAGGACCGCTTGGCGGCTGGGGGCGGTGACCTACCTCAGGACAGGGTCAAGGGTCGCTCCCTTCACCGCTGCGCGGCCTCCATATGAGGGGCTGTGGGAGAGAGAAGCAGCTAGGAGGCGGGAGTGGGGCGGCGAATAGGACAGCGGGGGCGGGGCCGCAGCGGCGTGAAAGTGACACAGAAGGCAAAAACGGGGGTCTAGACCAGTGCTTAATTTGAGCCAGTGGTTTCCAGTGCTAAGGCACAGGCACTTAATTGTCAACAACCGTCTCCCATAAGGTGGCATAGTCTGGGTTATTTAGAGATGCCCACAACAACAGTTAGTTATTAATTGAATATACATTAAAAACAACTATTACCTGCCGCCCAGGCCAATTTCATAGCTGTGGGGGCCTGAAATAATCAAAATTGTCACACTTGTAGGAGTTTGATGGTTAGTGGCTGTGTTGTTACTATCATAGGCAGCATGGCAGGCACAATGTGTGGTGCAAGCTACAGTGGCCCCCTGACCAGAGCACTGGCACTGATTTTTATTTTCTTTCATGTTAAGTACTGGTACAGACCCTCCTGCCGACGTGCATTTCTGCGAACAGTCTGAAATTTTCTGCAATGTCTTTGAACTGAGCCTAGCCAAAATAGTCAAGATCTTTTGAGATGAGTTTGGTGCAGCAGGGTTGTCTATTTCTTTAATGGGTGTTGGTACCAGTCAGTTCTTCTCCAGGAATGACCAGGGTCGGGGTGTACATGGTTACTAGGGAACAGAGTCTGCGCCATGCGAGGACTAGCCGAGTATAGGCAAACTCGATGCATTGCAAATAGTGATCCATAAGAGTGGAGGTGCCCCACTGCATATCTGGAATGTGCAATATTATGCCACAGTTATTGGTGCCTAGCTGAAGTGTTCTTTCATCTCTGAAACATAAGGAATACAGTGTTAGCTTCGGAACAATCGGAGGTTGGCCTAGCCTGTCTAACAAAGTGTAAACCCCCCTCACTCTGGTGTCCCATATTTCCTGGCGTGAGGTGGATATACTCTTGTGCAATCTTCCCCCACGTGACTTATTGTTTGGGAGACCAATTGTTAAGAAAGACCGCCCTCAAATACGCTACGTGTTACCCTTGGTCCACAGATGCAGGAGCGGACATGTCTGTGCACTGAGTTGGGGGCTTCGCTACCTCCTAGAATCTCCTCCCTGAAATATCTCATGGCCAGACAGTGTCTTCCCCTACGGTTCCCTTTCTACGCATCCTGTCCAGCTCGGTTTGGCTATCATTAGGTTCAGTGAAGAAGTATGATGCTGTTTGGTTCATGTCATATCAGGTCGGGTTTACAACTACCCAGTGAGGTTCTATTCCATTGGGCTGAGTCTTGCCCCGTATTCTACATAAGTAAAGGTGAATAAGACATTTTGCCTTTTCGGGGGCTACCCCTTGCGACAGGTAAAGTCTAGCTGCACCTACCACAGATGGGATCAGCAGACATAACACGACCTGGCTATTGCTAGGGAGCCGAATGAAGTGCCAAATGTTGCGTAGAAGGGTGCTATGTACTGCATGTGGGATACTAATATTCTGTTTAGTGTAATTGTAGGTGATGTGAGAGATCCCTACCAGGCGCTGTAGTTCCCCATTTGTGAGTCCCTTTTGACCTGGCAGTTCCTCAAGAGTAAACAAGTGTGGGATTACCCATAGTAGACAGAGAGTGGCAGATTTACAAGCCCCTGCGCCACCACTATGTCACTTTTCGTGACGTACTGCCGGTGCATGGGGCTCCTCCATATTTACAAGGAGAGAAAAAGCCACCCTGCGTGACTTTTCCTCTCCTCGTAAATATGGCCCCTTCACACGCAGCAGTGTGCGTGGAAGGGGCGTTCCATGGGTGTTGCTGTGGGTGTTCCCACGCAGCACCCATGGAACAAGGCACATCTCCAGATTTACGAGAAATCATAAATCTTAAAATGTGTGTGAATGCTACGCCACCCTAGAGGTGGCATAGCGAGGCGCAACGAGGAGAAATGTTTTATGCATGACGTTGTTGCTCCTTTGTCTAGCAGGAAGTTATAAGGTGTTTGTTTAAGAGTAAATTTACTATGGGTTCCTCTTCAGATTGGCACTGTGTTGAAAGAACGTGGCATGTGTGCTTGTGTGCCCTTTCTCTCACACCCTGTCTGGCCTGTCTCTTTCTCTGGACTACGCTCTGCTCCAGATGAACTGGGTTTGCTTTCGAGTTCACTTTCTGCTGTCTCCTCGGCTCCCTGGGGCGATCCTGTAGCTTCACCCTCGTCATTGGTTCCTAGGGGACTGGAGCTCCGTTCCGCTCCCCCACTCGCTATAGCACTATCAACCATAAACCTTCCAGTCACTCGAGCATGTTCACCTGCACCTATGGGAGTGTGTGTTTTTCTTGCTGTCGAGGTCCTATGTGTTTGACGTGGTAGACGGGGGTGTTGTGATTTTGGTGACCTTTACAAGGAACTTTTGTTGCGCCGGAAGCATATGGGCTACCCTGCTTTTATTTCTCTCGTGCTTGGCCTAACTGTGCTTTCGGTGGGGGACTTGTCTGCTTCTTTTCTTGTTGGATTTTAATTTTCTAATGCGGGGGGAGCTGGCGTGAGCACCTCAGCTCCTGCTTATGGTTGGGGGAGGTACTGGCGGCTTGCTTGCTACCAGAGTGGTAGGGCTGTGGCTCTAAGCATCTACGAAGATGGCCCATAATTCTAGTAAGGGCTCTCTCTTTTGACACGTATATTCAGTTCTATCGGATTAGCATGCTCAATTATGTTGATGTCAAATGTTCCCTTCTTAGGCCAGGCAAATGTGTGTGCCTTTATGTGTGCGTGCAATTTTTGGCAAAACTTATTAAGTTTCTTTACCTGTGTGTCGAACCGTTGTTTCTATGTGCTTTAATGGGGATTCCATGGCAATTTTAGTAGTTTTGTGGACAAATACAACTCAAATCTTTTGGGAGTTTTTAGTTTGTTCTAATCGTGGGGGCAAATTTATGTGGGGCACTACAATTGTACGTACTATGAGCTCAGCGCTGGCAATATCTTACATAAAACAAGATAAGACTGCATACGTAGTATTGTAACAGAGGGCGGGTATGCAATGGATTAGAACAAATTGTTCATGAATTCGGACGCAATACAGTTTTCAGTGTCATTAAATGCAATAAAATTGTACACAGTAATACATTTCGTCAATAATCGACAGAGAAAAAATTACTTTATCCAAAACAAAATGGATGTGTTTCAACATATTTGATCCTCTAGCAAGAGAGTGAAGTGGATAGTTTGCCACCCTCCGCTCCTAGAAAAAGATGGTAGTCACAAACACCAAAGAGTAGCAAGTTTGGAATTTCCGGCCCTCCTTGGTCACACAGAAGTTATGCCCAGTTTCCTGGGTCCAAGTTTTTCCTAAAGTCTGAATCACACCCTGTGTCACACCCAGGGGTCCAGCACATGCTCTGTGTCATGCCCAGAGGTCCAAGCGACCAACACCTCTCACTCCTTTGAGGTACTGTGTTTAAGAACCTGGTAGCACTGAGAAATCCTAGGAGTAAAGAGCTATATAAATAAATATTCACCTTTACTAGTATGATATTGAAAAGAGGTGAATTATGCGGGATCGCCTCAGAGGGCGCTTTACGACTGATACAGTTGGGACATATAAAATAGGTAATATGCCATACCCTGTCAGTGGAAGGGTGCTGAGGTTATCTTTTTACGCTTCTCCCTAGTTTGCCACATGCTAAATGCTTTAAAAAAAAAAAAAACAATGTATCCGGCTCAGGTGTGGTCTTTTACGCTCTGTGATGGCTGCTTCAGGATGGCTCTCCGCCCCGCGGATTCAGCAGAACTTCCAAACAATTGTGGCATCTGCCCACCTTTGTCAATGCACAATTTGAATCTGTCCGGGCAGGGTCACCTTCCTTTGGCTGCAGTCAGGTACGAGGTCCCAATCCCTCCTGGCTGGCTAGCCAGAGGTATTTGGCAAAAAAGGAACAGTTTGTTTAATTAAATGTAGCGGCCAGGAGAACAGTTACAGGCACATGGTCTGAGAACTGTATTGTATTGTAGTTCCTATATCCCTGATAGGCTCTGCGCATTGGAATAATATACACTATTGCTTTCAAATAGAACTGAGGTCAGTATGTCTCTATCGAGTACATTAAACTTAATTACTTGTATGGGCCAGCTAACTCAGAGGTCACTAGAAACTTCTTGAATAAACAAGAAGGGATTAGTTTCTGACAACCGCATAAACATGACAACTTTGTTTCCTTTAGAATCGGAACAGTCTTAGAATCGTGGAAACAATAGATAACAGTTTCACTCAGTCAATCGTGCATGCTTCATTTCTACAGAGTTTACACAGAAATAGATAGACGAGCGTTTCAATAAAAAGGGTTTATTGAACAGTCTTATTTCTCATGCAAGAGATATGAACTGCTACAATCGTAAAACAGAATGCAAAGTATAATACACACAGTGTTAGCAGTAAGATGAAATAATACTGCAATAGCATGGTTTTCTAGCTATGACGTATATTCATAAAAATACATAAATAAATAACAGGCTAAAATGTGAATACTCATCTGGTGCTTCTAGCTAGTACTACCCCAGTGTACCTAACCTAAGTGTAGTACGAGGTAAGAAGTAGGTGATGTTTGTCTATAGTCTAGTTCAGCTATAGTTTAAGATTGGTGCTGCCAAGATTTGGCAAAAGTCCCTCTGGGTTCTAGTCCGCTTCATACCTTCGAATGAGAGAGGTTGGAATCTCTTTCCGGGTCTCGATCTCTAACACCCATCAAGGGGGGTCAGAAACACTGGAGCTGGATTCTCTGCGAGGAGGATGACCGTCGCGTCTAGTCAGTGCGTCAAGCGGGGACTCGACTTCCTTCCGAATTTGCCGTGGCGAGCCGTGTTGGGCAAGTATGCAGCCGAACCGTGGTATGCCATGGCAAGTGAAGGCATATTTATACTGTGAAGGGGTTTCGGAATGCCAGTATTGACGTAAAAGTCGGGCAGAGGAACGTCATGAATGAACCCCTAAGGAATAGATGTTCAGGCATAATAAATGAGTTCTTGGAGAAATCAATAATCCAAGCAAGGGCAAGTCCTAAAGGCTTAAGAGTCTAGTTTTCCAAGAACTCGTTGTGACGTGGATGGACAGATGAAGGTGGCCATGCCTGTATTTAGTTAGCATGGATATACCTAAATAAGGGTAGGATTTCTATGCCTAAATGTGGGCAACGCGAATTTTGTCTATATAAGGGCATAAATCGGGAAACCTATATACGGTATCTAAATCTACACACAACACCTACTCCACTTCCGTATGAACAACATTACTAAATTCTAAACATGCTAAACATATCTAAAATATAGCTACAAATGAAGTGCTAAAAACATGTCTAAAATACATTGTAAAAACGCATTAAAACTATTGCTATGCATAAAATGCAACGGTGCTGTAAATATTAAAGCAATGTTCCATTCCAAGCATATATTCACAGTGAATGCTAAATGAATGAACATACATATATATATTTATATATACACATGATGAAATGGCTCGTATATACAGAAGAAAAAGGTCGAAACCATTTCATGTCAAGTTACATAAAACAATTTGTTATTGACAAGGGGACATATTGTCTCTGAAAGTGTTTTCAAAGAATCCTGTTCTCTATGAATAGCTCTACTGTAAGCAGATTACTTTGCCAATAAGGAAAAAATACAAATTTAAACAAAAATAATAATCATAGGAAAAAGTTCCAAGTTTAGTCATTGTTTTGAAAAAATGAAGGTCAAATTCAGAATCTTCCTCTGTGCTGAATCAAAAGTCAGTGTATGGGGATGGAGAAAACATGAAATCTTATAATCCTGACAAAAAGTAGTCTACCGTTGTAGGTGAAAGTTGTATTACCTCGTTTAGAAGACTAACCGCACATAGATGAGAAGCATAGCCTTCAGCATTGGTCGCATCAGCAATGTTCATATCGGATGTTACCTGCGCGCCTGTTGTTTCCTCTCGTACCTCAGCAGTAGCAATTTGCATCTATGAGATATCAATGAATGCCGTCATCAGGATTGGTAGCCGCTGGGGACAACACAGAGCATGGGCCGTTACCGGATCTAGCAGAGTATCGATATCCATAGGCATGACTGATGGAAGTGTTAGACAGATGTCTAGCACGGATTCTTCACCGCAAAGCAGGCAGCATAGAACAGGTAAGATGTAATCTTACCAGATTGGTCTGAATGACCAAAACCATGTGATATTTAATTATTGTAGATGAGGTAAACCTAAAATGTGGACGATGCGCTCACGACACTTCATCTCCAATAGAGCTCTCTTTATGGTGCTTGGAGTGACGCTGGTGATTTGGCTTGCCATATCGCAGCAGTAGGAGCAAAAATAGGATCCCTGCAACGAGTGCTATCAGTAGTGGCAGTCCATCAAACATAGAGTGCACGAAGTTGGGAATTATTCAGAGGACTGCTTGAAAAGGTGCTAACAGTCCTGAACACACGTTCTTAAATACATGTATAATACCGCTCGTATCAGACATTTTTAAGATACGTTCCAACGTTTCTGAGAAATGTATAGGGCAATTTGTATTCAAAAGGGCTTGTATCTCGGCTGAAGTCCTTGCGACTTTTAGATCATAGGTTTCTTTGGCCGAGGTCAGAGGCACTGTTTGTTGTAAAAGAATGGCTTTCATTCGGCTTAGAGTATCAATTTGTATAGAAGAGATGTTCAGTGAAGGCCATAAAGGCGACTCCCTAGCTGTCTTGCATACAGCAAGTGACCCTGGATGTAACCGTTACTAGATATGGAATACCTGGCAACATGCCACAGCAGCTGTGATCATTCAACATAATGTAACTTCCATTTGAAAGTTAGCCAAAATTGGATTAATCACTGCAGCTGGTGAACCTTGCAGGTGGCAGGATAAGTTTGTAGTGGAACCATCGCAGGCCCCGTGTAAATTATTACCCTGGCATAAGAGAGAACCGCTTAGTGCGTTTTCACAGTTTGTACCGGTAAGAAACACTTCACGCCCCCACTCCAACAATCTGTGTGTGTAAGGTAAAACTCAGGATGTCTTGATGTATTCTTTACCCAACCTTTCATTTTTGCCTGGTGGTATATGTTTTAGGCAATACTGAAAATGGAAAGTTGTAACAGGCAGAGTAATTTTACCAAGTATGATCCATTCAGTAGCTGGTTTTTCTGCCACCATGAATGGTAATTTTTCCAGTTTTTCAATGCTCAGCACCGTATAGTCTGCTCTCCTTTGTGCCAGTTTGATCTTTTTATCAGTGAGATTGAATTCTGAATACAGTGACGTAGTGTTGATTAAATGCCAAGGCACATAGCCTGCATGCAGGTTTTGTAGCGTCCAGCCTAATAGCATGATAGAACGTAGTTGAGACCTGACTATGTTGCAACATGACCAAGTCTTGTTCCATGATGTCAATGGCAGAAGATACAATGCTGTCCAATGAATATATCATGGGCGACAGTAGTTCACCCGTTGTCTACTACAGCGAGAGATTGCTCTAAATCAATATGATCAATTTCTCGTATTCTTTCTGCAGTTTCTGCTGGGGTAACCTTCCATATTTCATTATAAGCGCCGTAGATACCGGCATGTATGAAACATTTTTTGACGCAGTTTTCTTGGTCCTAGCAAGAATTCCCTAGGGTCTGTGCCTTCTTGATGTAAAGTTATGTCTTGTCCACATCCTCTTGTGTAGCTTTCTGTAGTCAATCAAGGCAAAGTTTCCCTGCACTGGATGTTGTTACTACCCCTGGATGCTGTCTTTGAACATAGCGTGGGTCTGGCCTATTGATAGTGAAACTCTGTATTTTGTTCAGGAATCGATCTTGACAGTTGTTTGTGTCTGTGGGCCATAGCAACCATTTGTTCCAATCTGGATCTGATCTGTTGTGATGCAAAATAGTATGTACGTCGACCTCCCCCTGTGTAGTGCTATTACTTGCAGGTGCAGGTATGGACGGAGTGTTCATGTCTTTGATCTTGGCTAACCCAAGGCAAGACGTTTGTTGGACAGTGTCATTCAAAAACATAATTTTCTTAGGGATGATACAGGCTCGAAACAAAGCTTCTATCCCCTGCCCTTGCCAATCTTTTGTACCCCAGACAGATTTTGTCTCAATGTTGTCTTTCCAAAAGTCGAAACCCTGTCTAAACAGTTGGGCAATAAAGGCTGCAGAATCAATCTGTTTTGTATTGGTTAACATATTTTTTGTTCCGGTCTTGTTCATATTTTTAAAATAAAATGTTTCTGGATTTGACAAGTTGAACCCTGAAAAATAAGGACATTTCTTTGCATAAGTTTTTGAGCTCCCCTTTGGAGGTGTAGGACAATGTTCCCATTGGTTATACATAAATACATTTCTAGGTGTTGCAGTCTTATGCAAGAAATGATGACCATAGGGGTTATCCCAATACATTTGTTCATAGTCTGACGAACCGTCTAAAAATTCTTGATTTGTAAATTCTGCAGACATTTCTAAATCAGACATCATGTATTAACACTCTCAAAGTCCCAATCATCAGAAAAGGTACTAAAGGTAATAAAGTCACTTAATGAAATCATAAATAAGTGTGGAATCTTCAAAAGTTCAGACGGGCCAAAAATGTCATATTCAGTTCTTTCCCAAACTATACCATCTGGTATAGGAACGACTGATGTTCACTGCTTCACGATGGGATGATTTGTTTGGCTCGAGAAGTAAGTTCACTCTTTTACTTGCTGTGTCCATTTGAATATATCTTCCATTTATCAGCATACCCAGAGTTATTACCAGAGTTAACCAAAGTAGAAAGAAAAATATTCCCAAAACAATCCATAGTGAAACCAGATAAGTCTTTTTCAGGACATGAAAAAAATCTGTTGCTTGTCTTTGAAAGTTCTTTGCGCTGGCGTTGTTTCAGGTTCGCTGGGATCCTCAGAAAAAGTATCAAAGTTAATGAATAGCCAGAGGAAGTTCTGTCAATGGTTGGAATGGTCTATCAGGACTAAGGTGTCGATTCCGATCCGGTAAAATGCGCTCCGAATGGTCGTACGGAGAGTTTTTTCCCCGTACGAATCGTATCCGTAGACGTCCCGTACGTACGATGAAGTACGATCCGTACTAGGTGCCGAACTCCGTACGAGTCGTACAGGACTCCGTACGACTCAAATCTCCGTACGAATCTCACTCGGAACCCGCTGTACGCGACATCGCGGCACGTTTTTACGACCCAGCAAGTACGATTCGTGTCGGGTACGCGCCGTACGACCCTTTTCCTACGGGAGCCGAAAACAGTCGTAAACGCAGAGTTCGTGCTGAAACAGGTACGGAACGCCCCCCCCGGGTACGGCACGTACCCCCCATGACCGCAGGGGTACGCGGCGTACCCCTGTGGTCATGCGGGGTACGTGCCGTACACCCAGCGTATATGGGGTACGCACCGTACCCCATGTACAGTGAGTGTACGGCACGTACCCCATGTACGCTGGGTGTACGGCACATACCCCGCATGACCACAGGGGTACGCCGCGTACCCCTGCGATCATGGGGGGTACGCGCCGTACAGTGTGTAGGTGATCGTGCGCTTTTCCGTACGAATCGACGTGTACCGTACGAATCGTGTACGGGTCGGCCGATCGGGATCGGAATCGTCCGGTCGTACGGCGTCTGTACGAGTCGTACGGAAACGGCTCCGGATACGATTCATACGCCGGATTATTTTACCGGATCGGAATCGACCCCTAAATGTTATTTGGGTTTCAAGAGGGATGAGTTCCATAGCTTTGCTTCTTAGCCCTTCATTTCTCACTGTAGAATCTTCAAAGGTGATGAGTCTCTCAGTTTGAACCTCTTGGATTGTAGCTAGAGGGGTGCGTCTGCTACATTGTCGGAGTCCACTTGGCCTACTGCTTAGTATCGGCCACATAGTGTGGTTTGATCAGGTCGATGGACACAAATCTTTTCTCCTTTTTACCAGCAAGGAGCGGCAAAAGTACTGTTCTTTATCAGTGGATTGCTAGGACAGGTACTTGTTGTCTGTAAGAAGGCCCAAATTCCTTCTTGTCTGCGATCTTTTCTCTGACTAGATCACCAAGCTTTGGGATCCAGACAGGCCTTTCTGGGACAGCCGGATTTTCCCCAGTGGTGGTTGGCTTCAGGAACACATTGCTTTGTTTCAATCTTAGTTCATTTAAGTTCTGTAAAACAGCCAAATGATCTTGGATATCAAATTTCTTATTTTCCACCACTGTGACTTTCATGTCATGGTCCGGTACCAACATTCTAGTCCCAAATAGAACCTCATATGGAGTGACACCCCATAGAGAACGTCTTGGCAAATTGTTTAATGAGCGTTGGAACCCATAAAGATGTTTGACCCACCCATCACCTGAACCTAATACCCTAGCTGTTATAGACTGCTTTATGTCCCGTTTTTTTCTTTTCACAACAGAATTTCCCTGAGGATGGAATGGAGAAGAATACTGCAATGCTACGCCCAAACTGGCCATGGCTTCTTTGTAAGCTTGAGAGCTAAACGTAGGACCCTGGTCAGAGTGTGGTGTGCCAATTGCGTATGTGCCGATAAAGACTCTCAAATCTTTTATAACAGTGCGAGTGTCAGCCGGGCGCTGAGGCCACATCCAAAGGAAACATGACTTAGTGTATGTGGGTTTGCATTTGTTCAAAAGGACACCTGCATGTAGATAGTCTAATGCTGTCTAACAATGGTGTCTGAACTGGGCTGGCTATGTTGTAGTCAGGTGCCTGGTGGCGTTCTGTACTGCGATATCTGTTATGCAGTTATTGATGAAAATGTGAATCAATGTATTCATTCCTGGCCACCAGTACATCTCTTTTAGTTTTAAAATAGTTTGAGATCCCCTGATGTGTCAGATCCTCTTCCAGATGTGATTCATAAATCAAAGCTGCTCTTCGTTACATGTTTGGGATTACCCTATCCCCCACTCCAGGCATTTGAGCAAACGGAATGCTGTTCGCATCAATTATATATGAGTATTTGAGTGGAAACCTTTGAGGGAACACGGCACCGCTGCCTTTGCTTGAAGCATTGACAGCCAGTATTATTTCACCGTCTATTTTGTTTTTGAACAAGTGATTGCAGCTACGGAAGCCATTTACACAGCCCCCTTCGCGGATTCATCAGCCAATGAACTCCCTTCAACGTGAACGCCATCATGTTGATAACTCAGCGTGTGTATCACATGAGTGTTTTATAGTCCGTTTTGCAACTGAACTACTTGTTCCCAAAGTGTTTTGTGCTTGATTGTGCCACCTATTGCATCTCTGAAACCATTTTGAAGCCAATTCTGTATATATTCATTATTATGATTGAACACAGTAAAAAGAATCGCACACTAGGAGCGTGGGGAATTCGCAATCCGTATTTTCAAGTGCCATTTTGAATGCTTGTAGTTCAGCTCTCTGAGCTGTACAATCTGCTAGAGATTGCGTTTTTGTGAGCATTGGTCTGAATTTGCCATCGCACATCCGCCTTTAACGATCGCACATGCTGCACTATAAGCTTGCTTACCCCCCATAGCGGTTTGTGCAGATCCGTCAGTATAAATTATAAATTCGTACTGGTCAAGAGGGAGAATTTCAGTAGGCAGAGGACATTCGTGTTCATATTGCAGGAATGCTTGAGTTTTCAAATAAGGATCCAAAACCTATTCAACATCAGTTGCAGCAAGTGAATTAACCCATTGTATCCATCTTGGATGTAAAGCTTTTGCATTTGGAATGCTAGCTTTTGTAACTGCTTCTAAGGCTGGTACAGGAGTTACAACCATAATGCGTTTCCCTTGTGCAAGGCCTCTTTCCTTTGCTACAGTGGTTTGAACTGCTGTCAGAATTTTTTCTGTTGATGTAAATTTCATTTCTACTTGTGTATACAAATGTGATTTGTATGCAATTGGTACTGTTTCACCTTTGTTAAAAGTTAAGTAGGTGAATCCGCATTGTCCCGGAATGATTTGGATCACTAAGTTGCGTACGTTTACGCGTGTTTATAAGTGTTTTGTCACTAAGATGTCAGCTTGAAGTGAGCGCAGGATATCTGTGTGTTCTTGCGTCCAATGTGTACTTTTAAAATCAGGTTTCATTCATTCGTAGAGCGGTTTAAATGTTGTCTTTTTTAAAAAAAAAAAGTAGGGGACCTAAATAGTTATTGTGTACAGATCTTATGTTAGAGATTAATTATATGTTTTTCGCCATTTAGAAAAACTGTCCTGAAGAAGGTGTTTTACCCAAAACCCTGCATCGACAACTGTTTTTCTGAACTACTGTATTGTTCAACAAGGAAAGTTATTTTTTTTTTAAACAGATTTTATTGATAGATTGCACACATTCCGCAGAGCTCAGCACACCAGAGATATCTGCAGGACAAATATACCACATCAATTGAGATGCAAGCGAATTTTCTTTGAAAAACAAATATAAACAATGCAATACTAAGCACCCCCCCCAACCCCCCTCCTCCAACTCCCCCCTCCCACCCACCCAAGTCGCACTAAGTCCGTCACACATCTCCTCCATATTGAACAGTAAAATGGCTACATGTATGCCCCTTTACCATGGCCCCTTCATGTCACCTCCGAAAGATCTTCCCGGTCCACTGGCGGCTCAAGCCACAGGCCCCTATAGTCAGCCCAATGTTTCCAAATTCTATAGTGCTTTCGTGGGCATCCCCGGGCTACCAAAATCGGCTGCTCCATCCCCATACAGAAGTCTAGCCCTCTCTTCCACCCCACTATAGAAGGGGCTCGCGGATCCTTCCACGCTCTAGTCACGTCTCTTTTGGCCAATGTGAGGCCCAACAGCAGTAGATGCCTCTTATAGACATTACCGCCCACCCCATCCATCACATGCAATAAGCCTAGCTGCGGTGTATGGGGGAGCTCCCACCCCAGAACCTCAGACATGCAATCCAGGACCCCCTTCCAGAACCGATCTAGTGAGACACAACTCCATACTGTGTGTATAAACGTCCCCACTTCCTGGCCACATCTGAGACAGTCCGGAGATGCAATCGGCCCCACCCGCCATAACCGCTACCTGGTGAAGTAAACTCTATGCAAGTACTTAAATTGGATGAGCCGTAGGCGCATCGCTATGGCTGCACCCCTGGGGGCTGCCAGTGCCTCCCTTCAATCCTCCTGCTCCAATGCTCCCACGTCCCTTTCCCAGGTCTCCCGGAGCTGTTGCAATGTAGGGGCAGAGTGTGTGACTAGCGATTGGTATATGCGTGATATCTTTTTCATCTCCAGATCTCCCATAAACACCTTTGCTTCCAGGGGGCTAAACTTGGGGTGGGAGTCCAGGCCCTCTAGGCTCGGGGTGAGGGCATGGCGGAACTGAAGATACCTAAAAAACTGAGAACGAGGCATACTAAATTCCCTACACAAGTCCTGAAAGGACTTAAGCGTCGTACCAGACAGCACATCTCCCAGTGTCGAAATTCCAATGTTGTCTCATCCCCGGAAGCCCTGCAAGTTCGCAAGCCCAGGAATCCACCCGTTGTGCCACAGGGGGGGGGTTTCACCTGTCAGGGTGTTCCACCATCCCATGCAACGCAGAGCCTGTCTCCAAATCTGAAACACAACTTGCGTGGCTGGTGGTAGTGTCTTCCGCAATTGCGCCGCATACAGAATGGTGTGTAGCGTGCGAGGCTCCATAAGGCTGCGCTCTAAGGCATATGCCGGGTCTCCCCTGTCGCCATACCACCACTTATTCAAGACTAGGAGGTGGGAGGCCTGATAATAAGAAAGAATATCAGAGGTTGCCAAGCCCCCACAATAGGTAGATAAGTAACAGGTGCGCAGTGCTTACCGTATAGTGCCCCCCGCCCAGAGGAACTGCCCCAGTACGGAATTTACCTGTCGGAACCATTGAGGCGGAATGGGGTAGGGGTGGTTCTGCAGTTGGTATAATAGTCTGGGAAGGGCCACCATTTTAAAAATGGCCGACCTACCATATAAGGTCAGCGGCATGCGGGACCACGTCTTAATATCCACCCGGACCCGTTCCCAAACCGGCGTGATATTCCGCTCCCAGGAGACCGTGGGAACCTCGGATATAAACACCCCCAAGTACTTAATGCCACCCACCCCTACCTGCAGTGTAGATGCCCAATTCCCCACTCCTGAGCGCTTCCCCAGCACCCATAGGGTCGACTTGCGAGAGTTCATGTAGAGCCCTGATGTTTCTCCAAAGATTTGCAGGATTCGCAGAAGGCGCGGCCAAGACCTATTAAGGTCTGTAAGGAAGAAGAGGACATCGTCCGCGTAGAGCGCGATCCTATCAGACAGTCCCTGCTCCCACTCGAACCCTCGCAGCTGTGCATGAATGCGCACCCATGCCGCCAGCGGCTCCATAGCTAGAGCAAAGAGGTACGGGGAAAGGGGGCAGCCCTGACGGGTACCGCGCCCGATGGAGAATCTGGAGGATATAGCTCCCGCTACTCGTACCGATGCTGTCAAATCCGTATACAGAAGTCGCAAATATGAAAGAAAGTGGGGCCCTAAGTTGAGCCGAGGCAGGAGCGCAAACAGGTAGACCCAGCTCAGCCAATCAAATGCCCTATCCATATCTGCTAATAGAAGTGCCGCATGTTCCCCTGCACTCTGAACCGCAGCACCGCTACATGTGCTCGCCGAATATTGTGTCTGGTCGCCCTCCGGAGCATAAAACCAGCCTGGTCTGGGTGGGCCAGCGCTGTGATATGGGGCAAAAGCCGGTTAGCTAATGCTTTGGCCAAGATTTTGGCCTCCACATTTAGCAAAGAGATCGGGCGGTGGGACGCGTGATGCTCTGGGGGCCGGCCCGGCTTATGGAACACCACCACTTCAGCGTGTCTCCAATCTGGGGGGAGGCTACCTCGTTCCCTGGCCTCCTTCAGGGCCGTCGTGTAATGCGCACCCAGCTGTAGGTGATATTTCTTGAAAAATTCACTAGGAAACCCATTGGGTCCGGGGGCCTTTCCTGTGTTAAGTTCGCCTAGGGCTGTACCCAGCTCCTCCTCCGTCAGCAGGAGCTCAAGGTGCTCTCGCACCTCATCCGATACCGCACGAGGCGGCAAGTCAGCAATAAACTTGTCCACCACCTCTTCACTGAGACATTCGTTCGGGGCATACATATCTGCATAATATGCAGCGAAGCCCTCCGCTAACTCTTTCAGATCCGTGACCAAGGCACCCGCTCCGTCCAGTATCCCCGGCAGGGCCTGCGCCTGGAAGGTGCCCTGACACAGCCGGTGCAGCATCGTTCCCGATTTGTCCCCCCACTGATATATCCTGCTGCGCGTCGCAAGCCATATCTGCGTACCTCGTCCATCAGCAGAGAGGCATAGGACTGCTGCGCCAGTAGTAATTGCCCCACCACTTGACCCTCACCCTCAGCACTGCCCGGACGCTCCAACGCTTCAATCTCAGCCTCAGCCAGTACCAATTCCGCCCTGCGCCTCCTCCGGGCAGCCGCACACCAAGCAATGTCTACCCCCCGTAGCGTGGGTTTTAGGGCCTCCCACACAGTCCCGGCACCGGCAACAGACCCTACGTTCTCAACGAGATATGCAGCTATGGCCTCGTCCATATGTTTATGGTACTCTTCGTGTTGCAGATGCCAAACGGATAGGCACCATCGAAACGGCTGCCGCCCCCTGTCTAAGAAAATGTCAACTGTAATGGGGGAGCGGTCTGAGAGCCCACGCGGTAGTATATCCACCGACTCCACCCTCCCAACTACTGCCCTGGGAACAAAGATATAATCCAGTCTGGAGAAGGATTTGTGAACAGCTGAAAGATATGTGTACTCCCTCCTGTTGCCATGCAGGTGCCACCATGTGTCCACCCAGTCCAAGCCCCTAACCATGTCTCTGTTTGATGGAATGGCCCACTACCTGACCCCCCCAAGCCTATACCTTTCCCTGAGTCCATCCATGATGTCATTCCAATCCCCTCCTACTAACGCATCAGGGATGTCAGCCCACACCGCAAACAGCTTCTCTACCAACGACCATTGCAGATGGGGCGGGGCATACTCACATCTCAGCACCAGAGGCTCCTCCCCAACCATCCCCTTAACAAATAAATACCGTCCCAGTGTATCAATCCATTGAGCAGCGTGAACATATGGAATTCTGCGATGTACTAAAATGGCCACCCCCCTGGATCCCCTAGTAAAGCCTGCATGAAAAATCTGTTGGTAGCCATACCGCTGTAAGCACAGTGTCTTAGTACCTAATAGATGAGTTTCCTGTAGCATCAAAACATCAGCTCCAGCCCTCTTTGCCTGCTGTAACACTGCCCCCCTCTTGATCTTGTCTAGGATTCCCCGCACATTCCAACTAAGGACACGAATAGTGCCTCTGGGCCCCAGCGCCCTACCCATAGGATTCATCATCAGGGAACTTTCAGTGCAGAAGCCCGCACACTGAACCATGTAGGTGCATGCACAACAATCGGCGAGACCTTTATGTGACTGCAACCCATACCCAACCAGACCAAACCCCCCACAGGAACAAAAACACCCATTCTCCCTCACCCCCACCCCCCCAACCCCATACCTCAAGAACATTGAAGTACCTGTCGCGGCGTAAAAGACTCTCGGCCCCCAACGCAGGACCTGAGGCTGTCCACACCAATGGATCCCCCCCCCACCCCCCAACAACCCATACCCCTAAGCCAACCCCAACAAGCCCTAAGCTAAAGGGGAAACAAGTCCGCCCACAAAACCGCTCCCTCCGCCCCACCACCACCCACGTTCACTCATGGTCTTGCGAATATCCACACACCAGCTCCCTCCCGCCTGCAAATCAGTAACATCAACAGCGCACATCAACCCATAGCTATGCAAAAATGTAATGCAAACCAATTCCCTCATGCCCGCCAGTTAGAAAAGTCAAGGGTCTACTGTCTGATGTTCAGGGGCTTCCTTCCCCTTATTCGAGGCACCGCCGGATGCAGACCGCCGCCTGGACCTGGATCTCCAGTTCCCCTTCCTCTGCAGGCCCCGAGAGGTCTGCGATTGTGCCTCACTCAAGGATGAATCCGACTCCAATCCCGGCGGCGGTGCACCCTCACTTTCACCGTTTCATCGGTCTATTTAAATACCTCCTCAGGAGTATCGAAGAAGTGGGTGAGGGACTGAAAAACCACCAGCAGGCGGGCCAGGAAATGTAAGGCATATGGGAGCTTAAGGTCTCGGAGGCAAGCCTTGATTGCCGCTGTTGTTGCACCAAGCGCGTGTAGTCTGGGAAAATCAGGATACGTTGGTTCTCGTATAGCAGGGGTTCCTTGGCCCTGGCCTGCTGCAGGATAGTGTCGCGGTCATGATAGTTCAGCACTTTGACTATTACAGGCCGTGGGCGTGCCCCCACCGGCGGCTTCTGCATGAGAGCCATGTGCGCCCGCTCTATCACAAAACATCTTGAGAGGGAATCAGGGGAGAGCCAACTTTCTAGCCACTGTGTCAAGAAGCCCTCCATATTGCCTTTCTCGCAGCCTTCCTGGAGTCCGACGAAACGCAGGTTGTTCCGCCGGGCCCGCCCTTCCGCATCCTCAGCCCGCAGTGCCAGGCCCTTCTGAATGCCCTCCATGCTGGCCACTTTACGCTTCAGGGCCGCAATGTCGTCATCCACCCCCGAGATCCGGGTTTCTGCCTCCGTGATGCGGGACACGGCGTTTCGCAAGTCTTGGCGCAATAACGTGAAATGCGACCCAACTGCGCCGATTTTCGCATCCAGCATATCCCTGGACTGGCTTATGGCTGCCATCAAAGCTGCGTTAGCCGGTCCAGAGTCCTGTTGACCGCCCGCAGCACCTGCATTTCCGCCAGGGCCCGTGAACTTATCAATGGGCCCATGTTTCGTGGCCCCGCCACCGCCCTTGTCCCTCGTCATGGACGCCCGTTGTTGGGGCCGGCTGTTCAGTTTCATGCCCCCCGTTCTTGTCACCCGGCTCCAGAATTTAGGAAGGCCAGCGCCCACTCCAGGCCGCAGGACACTGCTGTGGCCTCCGCGCTGCTGTCTCCACCACCGCGGCCCGATCTAACCGCTGTAGGATGGTCTGCAAGCCCCCTTCAGCCTCGCACACCGGCAATGTCCCAGGCCCGTGCCCTTCCCCAGGGACGAGATGCCCCACTCCGGGCCAGCCTCATCTCCTCCGCATGCTGGATGCCTCTTCCGAGGGCCGATGTGCCCCCCGAGCACCCACTGCAGGCACAGCTGCCGGAGTCAGCAGCCGGGGCCGCGTCTAACTTAAGCCCCCGGCTCCTCCGCCTGGCACTAGGCCTTACCGCGCGGGAGCCCCAGCGGAATATGGGGAAGGGGCCCCTCCCTCGGAGCCCGCTAACACTGTCCCCCGGGAACTCCAAGGGGGCTGGCATGCACCTCAGGAGCCAGTCGCGGGTCTCGCAGATTTAGGGACCTGCTCCGCTCTCGGCGGGCTGTGGCGCCACCTCCGCAACAGCCGCCGGGACTCGCGAAAATCAAGGTCCCCGGTCTCGCCCTGCCTCACCGGGCCACACACTGCTCTGCACGGCTCAGGGCTCCGGAAGCCAGGCACTCCGAAGCGCCCAACTTGCCACCAGAGGCTCGCCGTTGGCTGCTGGCAACAGATCAATCCCTCTGGGCCTCGCGGGAGCCGAGGGAGACAGGATAATTTACAGGATGAAAGCCGGGCGGGACGGAGCTCAGTTAAGCCGCGTCCGCCATGTTGGCTCGCCTAGCGACGCCCCCCAAGGAAATGTATTTTTAACATGTGTTTTTATTGTTATTTATGAATTTGTCATATATGACAATGTATTGTATTGAATAGATTATGTTTTTGATGAATAATTTTTGTTTTTAACTTTACTTTTTATGCTTTTTGGAAATCATGTTGTGGATACTGTGGCATTAGTGTTCCTGTTCGATCTCTAATTTATGTGACATCAATTTGTTTAAAATCTTTCAGATGTGAATTCTGTAATAGGGACGCTTTTGCTTTTTATACTTTCCCCTGTTCCATATTGGATCAAAAGGGGACCTCCCTCTTTTTTTTTGTCTTCGCCATGTGGGCACTCCCTGACAAAATCTGGTGGCCAGTGCTGTTCTGCTAGAGTATGTCATAACCCTTTGAAAGATGCTCCCAAAAGAGTGCTTTCACTTTTCTTGGTATGTCTCCCTCCATCCGGAGTGTTATTTCTTATAACCTATGTGGAGAACTATCCCTGGTGTCTACAGTCTCAACTTGAATATCCTCATACAAGTGCACTGTCTCCAGAAGTCCCTTCAGGTTCTGGCGAGCTATTGTTACTTCTGCTGCACTGTCCAGCATTGTCTGAGCCCATTCTCCGTACTGGAGTTGTGTTCTCAGAATCCTCTGCATGTCTGATCTTCAGACCTGCTACCTTCTTCTTGGAGAATTGAGGTTTTGGTTTGTTTTTCTAAACGTGTTGATCGTCACGCGTTTTTTAGTTATCACCGTCGTCTTCTTTCCGATGTCTGTGACGATATCTGAAAGGTACGAGAGGAACGTGTATCAGTATCTTGATACCTATCAGGTTTTCTCAAATTATCCCTATTCCTGAGGTTATACCTCCTTTCAGAGGGCTCCTTTTAAGGAGACCTACGTCAGGATTGAGAACATTTCTCTTTTGAATGTTGTTTATTATTTTCCCACTTCTTTTTAGAAGAGGTAAGATTGTGTTTAATAGAGTCCTTCTCAGGACCTCCAGAAAGTTGTGGTTTAACTGTGTAATTCTATAAATTTTTGTATCTGATTAAGTAATTCTACGTCTGACATTGCTTCAACGTCAGGATGAGGTGTGTAGCCGGCTAAAATCGGCCATGTTGCTCCTGGTCTACATAGTGGACCCAGCCTTGTAATGCAATTGTAATGTTTTAGGGCGCCTTTAAACCAGAGATCATGATCCTGGTATGCGAGTGGAATTTCAATATCCTCAAAAGTAATATATTCCTCAGGTGGTTCATCTTCAACAGTCTCAATCTACATTCAGTTTGTACATTTTTCCAGTGAACCATATATGGTGAGGAATGTTGGTTGTCGCCTTAGAGTAATAAATGAATGGTCAAATGGTTACTACAGGTGGGCCTTGACCTTGCATGGACAAAAATAACGTGTTCATTGGTAGTGTGTGATCACTGCATGTGTTGTCTTCTGATTAACTATATGTTCCTTACCCCTGTGGCATCTGGCTTTATGGTGTTTTAGGAGCGCGCATACCCCCTCTGGCCCTGTGTGCCATTTTGTGGTCATTCTCCCATGACCATTGTAAAGTCTAACTATGGGATTGATCTATTTTATTTATTTTGTGTCTTTTATAAAGCGCGCAGCTACCCCAACGGGGTGTCCCGGCGCTAAATGATTGCGGATCTCAAAAATGGACCAGAGATGGGTGGTTAACGGCAAAACAGGAAGGTTTTCAGAGCGCGGCGAAATTCTTGTTCGGTTTTGCTCATGCGTAGTTTAAAAGGGAGCCTGTTCCACCGCTGGGCCGCGCCTAGTTCAAAAGTTCTTCCTCCAGAGCGAGATTTTTTGAATCTCGGAATGACCAATAGGCCTTTGGAATTGGAGCGTAAGGAATGTGAATTACAGTAAGGACGAAGAATTGATCTGAGGTGAGCAGATCCATTACCCTGGGTAGAGCGGTAGGCGAGTGTCATTGCCTTGAATTCGATGCGTTTGTTCATGGGGAGCCAATGTAAGTCATGAAGGTAGGAAGAGATGGGGTGTCTCCGGGGGAGACCACCTATCAATCGGGCAGCAGCATTTTGGGCGGTTTGAAGTTTGTGACAAAGGCCAACTGAAAGTCCTAGGTAAAGTCCATTAGCGTAGTCCAGATGGGAGATGATCAACGCGTGGACTATTGTCTTTCTATGATCTCTTGGAAGGTAATTAATCAGTTTTCTTAAAATGTTAATCTTGGAAAAACAGGCAGCTATGACTGATTGGACTTGACAGCTCAAGGATAGCTGTTGGTCCCAGCGAACTCCAAGATTCCTAACTGATTCTTTAGGGCTAGGGGCTGGGCTCAGATCAACCGGCCACCAGATGTTAGGGTCTAAAGGAGATGGTTGATTAAAAAACAGCACTTCCGTCTTGGTAGCATTCAGTCTCAAGGAGTTGCGATCCATCCAATGCGCGATGTCTCGGATACAGGATTTGAGGGGATCAAAAGTGATAGTGGAGGGGTTATCAAAGGTAAAAAGCAGCTGAATATCATCCGCATAGGATGTAGTTTTGATGCCAGTTTTAGAAATCATCTCAGCTAGCGGGGAAAAATAGACATTGAAAAGTAAAGGGCTTAATGAGGAGCCCTGGCGGACACCCCATTTCAATGGCTTAGGGGAAGACTTAAAAGGGGGAGTGTGCACTAGTTGAGTGCGGTTAGATAGGAAAGAACTTTTGAGTACATTGCCCTGGATTCCAATGGATTTCAGACGATCCAGAAGGATTGGATGAGAGACGGTGTCGAATGCTGCTGATAAATCCAGCAGCACCAACACCGCCCGCGATCCTCTATCTAGAGCCCATCGCACGGAGTCTGCCATCTCTATGAGGGCTGACTCCGTGCTGTATCCTCTGCGTAAACCATGTTGGGAATCGTGAAAAAGATCATGGGTCTCAATGAAACTCGCAATTTGCTGATGTGCGAGCCGTTCAAGTATTTTAGCCGGGGCCGGGAGGAGGGATATTGGCCTGTAATTAGCCGGATTACCAGGGTCGGAATTGGCTTTTTTTAAGAGAGGAACGAGGTAGGCTTGTTTCCATTCTTCCGGGTAATGACCTGTGCTAAGGGAAGCGTTCCATATTGTGTTGAGGTGGGGGTTGAGAAGAGGGGCCAAGGCTTTAAATTGTTTTACTGGCCAGGGATCCCCTGGGGATCCAGATCTGCATCTTAGCAGCTCCTGTAAGGAGGCCTCTTCTGATATAATAGCAAAATCAGTGAGGATAGGACCGGGAGTGGTAATATCGGTACAATTCTCAGTATGATCAATAATGGTACTGGTGGGGAATGAGGCCTGTATCTGAGCAATCTCGTCCTCAAAAAATTCGGACAACTGGGAACAAAGTTCTTGAGAAGTAGGTTGTTGACGAATCAGAGCCTGAGGGTCAGTAAAGGATCTGACGATAGAGAAAATTTCTCGTGGGGCGTTGCTAGCTTTATTAATTTTCTCCGCTAAGAAACCTCTTTTGTGCTTTATCATTTGTTTTCGGTAATCTTTAAGGGCTTTACGGTACGCCAATTTGGATTCTGCAGAATACCCAGATCTCCAACGCCTTTCCAATATTTTACAGAATGATTTTTGTTGACTAAATTCGTCAGAGTACCAGGGGGCTGCAGGTGAAGCCCTAAAGGTCTTTATTGATCTAAGGGGGGCTAAAGCATCAATTGCATTAGTAATCCAGGTGTTCAAATTGGTGATACAAGAGTCCAAATTGATAGCAGGGGGGGGACTGCTGTCTTTAAGATGCTCTTCCATAGAGGACAAGGAGATTTTACTCCAATTTCTTCCTTGTACTCGAGGAATGGAAATAGGACGGTCTAGGCGGGTCAAACGGATGGAAAAAGGGATTAAACAATGATCTGACCAGATGACTGGAAGAGGGGCTTCGATTATTATATCTGGAATATTGGAAAGAATTAAATCCAGAGTGTGACCTGTCTTGTGGGTGGGATAAGTGACCAACTGTCTTATATTACAGGCAGCCAGAGAAGATAGAAAATTAGAGCTGGCTGGACAAGAGAGGTTGTCAATGTGTAAATTGCAATCTCCGAGAACCGAGAAGTTAGCGTACCGGGCACAGGACTGGGTGATGTAATCTAAAAGTGCAGGGAGGTGGGAAGGGCTAGAGGAAGGGGGTCTATATAGAAGGAAGCCGGAGAAGGATACAGAAGCCGAACATTTCACGCAAAAAGGAAGCCCATCGATACTGTCGATAGGGTCAAAAGTCCCGGATGAGATGACCCACTTGTTTTTATAGATAATGGCCACCCCGCCCCCCTTTTTACCGCCTTTTTTTTGCAAAAACGGTTTTTATTGGCAAGCAGGTGGAGAGATACAATACAGAATAAAGCAAGTCAGGCATCGGTTAACGATGCGATAAAGCAGCACAACTCCAACACTACACCGTTTATAATGACCAGTCCCCAACTGACCCCCCCCCCCCTCCTACAGTCCCCTCCCCCCGTAGCCAGTGTGTCATGCTCTTCTCTTCCAGTCGATGATGTGTTATCAGCACTCGTCCTGAGTAAGGACCACAATGGAGGTTAAGAGGCCCCCCTCAACGGAGAGTCCCGACCCCCAGATCAGCCAGCGGTAAGTGTAAGTAGTGTGTGCACCTTGGGGAGTGTGAAGAATCCCAAGTTCGGTGCCCTCACCCCGGGGTCCCCCCCTCATCCTCGCTCTGGTCGTCATCCGGCAATTGAAGCGCTACCACCAAGGCCTCCCACGCCCTGGCCACCTCCAGCGCTTTGTCATTGTCAAGACTCCTAGCCTGTCGCAGCCGCAATGTACTCTCCGCTTTCGCCCAGCGCTCTAGTGTGGTCTTCCAGCGCAGGTAGCTGGGGCCTCGAATTGACTTCCAATGCATGGAGATCTCCCGCTTAGCCAGTATTAAACCCAGGTCGCAAAATTTGCTGGTAACTCGGTTGCGAGGGGTGTGAGGGAACCACAACAGAAGGCATGTGCCCATGTCAAGATCGATCTGCCGGTCCGTGACAGCATTCAGGCAAGACACTACCGCCTCCCAATAACCCGCTAGCTTGGTGCAGGTCCAGAACATGTGGGCGAAGTCCGCATCCGCGGTTCCGCACCTGGGGCATAGCGAGGAAGCCCCCTCGAAATACTGCGAGAGCTTAATCGGTGTTAGGTACGCTCGGTGTAGAGTGAAAAACTGGACCATTTGGAACCTGGCGTTCCTTGTGCCCTTCCACGCTCTGCGCAGTAGCTGTGGCCACACCGTGTCAGGAATAGGACGCCCGATGTCCCCTTCCCATTTGGCTTGTAGCCCGTCTAAGGGTCGCAAGGCCGTAGATGTCAGCCGTCGGTAAAGGCACGTGACGGCCTTATAAGTGCCAGCGGCCGTCACCACATACTGGCAGCACTCCGAAGTCGGGGGTTCAGTGAGCCCACTCCTCCAATATCGGCGAACACCTGCCACCAATGCAGCATGCAGCAGGTACCCACCCCTCGGCAGACCGTAGAAGTCCTACAGCTCCTGAAACGGGAGCAGCGAGCCGTCCCTGTAGAGGTCGCCGACCATATGCAGGCCAAGTTCCTCTCAGACTGCTAGGGCGGACCAGTCGCCACCATGAGGGAAGGCAGTGCACATCCCGAGCGGGATGTCTGGGGCGTAAGGGCGAACAGCACCAGAGCGCTTGTGCGCCCGAAGCCAGCAGCTGCGGATCGTCCGTTCCTCCAAAGTGAGCAAAGCTAGGTCCAGTTTCTGTCCCAGAACTATAAAAGAGATGATATACCTCGGGAACAATTTTCCTGGCGCGTCCTCCGGGCCACGGAACTCCAAAGCCACTGCCTGGGTCAGCCACTGCAACTGCGCTGCTAGATAGTACCACTCGAAGTCCGGGGCGGCAAGGCCTCCGTCCGCCCTGGGGCGCATCAGCGTGGTCAGCGCAACCCGTCTCCTGCCCGAGCTCCAGATGAATCCCGTCATCAGGGAACGGAGTCCGCTGAAAACCGATACGGGTATCCAGATCGGCAGAGTGCGGAACAGATACAGCAATCGGGGAAGCGCTACCATCTTCAGCAGCGCGACTCGACCCGCGACCGAGAGCGGCAGCGTCTGCCAGAAGCCCATGCAACCCCGTAGGTTCCGAATTGCCCTGTTGATGTTGCCGTCGAGGAGGGCCGCAGGCGAGTGATAGATGTGCGTGCCCAAATAGGGGAGACAATGGTGCTCCCACTGCAAGGCACCCTCTAGCTGGGTGTCATCGGCCCTCGGAGTCAACGGGAAGAGGCAAGATTTCCCCCAGTTAACTCGCAGCCCCGAGAGGCGACCAAAGTCCGACAGGAGCTGTTCGGCCCCGCGTAGTGAATCGCCCGCGTCTGCCAAGAACAACAGGCAATCGTCCGCATAGAGAGAGATGTAATGGGCGTCGCCTCTCAGCGGGAGCCCTGCATACGCCCGTCCCAGCCGGGCATGCGCCGCCAGCGGTTCTATGGCCAGTGCAAATAACAGGGGTGACAGAGAGCACCCCTGTCGAGTTCCTCTACCCACCACATACGAGGCAGAAATGGTGGACCCCGTTTTGACCCGGGCCGTGGCCGCAGCATAGAGCAAGGCAGTCCACTTCACAAAGCGTTCACCCAGCCCAAATGTCTCCAGGACCCGGAGCAGGTACGGCCATTCGACACTGTCGAACGCCTTCTCGATGTCAATTGAGAGGATTGCGGCATTCGGAAAGCTGGCGGCCTCACCCCCCATGATCCTGAGCAGCCGGCGCACACAGGTGGCAGTGGTGCGCTGAGGAATAAAGCCCGCTTGGTCGCTATGCACCAGGGAGCGCATGTGGGTCAATAGCCGCGTCGCGAGAACCCGGCTGAGGATCTTATAATCCGTGGTGAGCATGGAGAGCGGGCGGTACGCCGAGCGGCAGCTCGCATCACCCCCTCTCTTCAGTAAGGGTATCACCAAGGCCTCGCGAGTAGACGCCGGCAAGCGCCCCAAGTCCCAGGCCTCTTGGTAAACCGCCCGCAGTCGTGGAACCAGCACATCCGCGTAGGCCGCATAAAATTCTATCGGGAGTCCATCCGTGCCCGGAGTCTTTCGGCGAGCCATGTGTTTGATGGCCACCCTGATCTCACCCTCGGAGATGTCTCCGCCCAGCTGTTTCACATGCTCCGGGTCGAGCTTGGGTAGCTGCGCCGACACCAGGAACTCCTCCAGCCCTGCCGGTAGGCCCGGCATCCTGCTCACGTAAAGGTGTTCATAATACCGAAGGAATTGGTCGTTAATGTCTAGTTGCGTGTAGACCATGCGCCCCTCCGGGGTGGCGAGTGCCACTATTGGGGAGCCACGGGCTCCAGGACTGGCCAACCACGCCAGCAACGAACCCACTTTGTCCCGCTCAGCGTGAGCCCGGACCAGGAACTCCTTATAATCAAAGCAGCGCAGCTTTTCCAATGCCGTCGCCACCCCCTCTCGCGCCTCCGAAACCGCGCCACAAGCCTCGGGGTCCGTGTGGTTGCGCCGTTCCTCCGCGCGCAATCGGTCCTCACTGCGCTCCACATCCTGCAGCAGGGTCTTGCGGACACCTGCGGTGGCCGAGATGCAAACGCCCCTAACCACCGCCTTAAATGCGTCCCATTCCACAGCTCTGCTGGAGGCTGTGTCCACATTGGTGTCAAAATACCCCTCCACCCCACTACGCACACTTGCCTTAAACACCGGGTCTTCCAGCGTCAGTGGGTTCAACCGCCACGTTGGAATAGCTTGGCGTCGTCGCATCCACTGTACCGACACTAGGCAAGGGTTGTGGTCAGACACCGTTTTAGTCAAATACTCACTATGGCGGATCAGGCTCTGGATGTCCAGTGAGCACAGAATGCTGTCTAAGCGAACATGCAGATCGTGCGGGGGGGAGTAAAAGGAGTAATCCCTTTCCGACGGGTGGTGGGTCCGCCATGCATCGAGTAGGCCCCAGCTACCCTGCCAATCTCTTCTACCTTGCGCTAACTTGTGAGCCGCTGCCTGCGCCAGTGGCGGGTGAGAGCGATCCAGTCCCACGTCCAACACAGAGTTAAAATCCCCCCCAAGCAGGACCGTGCCAGCCAGGACAGTCGCCAGCTTCCCAGACAGTCGCGCAAAGAAGGCAAGCTGGTCCACGTTCGGGGCGTAGACACTGCAGAGTGTCACGTCCCTCCCATCTAGGCGGCCCTGTACAGCAACAAACCTTCCCTCAGGATCAATTATCGTCACTAAAGGCTGAAAGGGAACCCCCGCCCGAACCCATATCAAAGCCCCCCGAGCAAACGCCGAGTAAGTGGTACAAAACACATGCCCCCGCCACCTGCGCTGCAGGGCCCGCCCCTCAGTTCGATCAATGTGAGTTTCCTGCAGGAAGGCGATCTGCACCCCCCTGCGGACAAGATGTGCATGGACCCTGTGGCGTTTCAACATGGAATTCAGACCCCTCACATTCCAGGTCACACACTTCAGGTCAAGGAGGGTCCCCATACCTCAGAACAAGCACAACCCCAACGAAGGCAACTTCCGCACGCACACTGGCTACTCCCCATGAAATGAACCCCGACACATCCCAACAGCCCCACGTCCCACCCCTCCCCAGAATAGGTCCCCAACAGCAGAAACCCATCCAAATAGGTAGCACCCAACAGCAACAATCCCTGGTAACTACCAGAGTCCCACAATAGGTGCGGGAAAAAATGAGGGGGCGGCCTGTTGCCTCTCTCGCCAGACCGCCAGCAGCTCACTCCCCCGAGTTCGTGAGGCCTCCCCTACGCGCCCCATGCCCCCCGCATCCCCTCCACAAGTAAAGCTATCAGCACAACAGGAGGTGGCCGCCCAACTCCAGTCCCGGGCCCAGCAGGCCAATGTCGCCATCCCAGTGCACGAACACAGCAGGTCATACGATACCAGTTCAGGAGAACAGCAGCTTCACTCGTCCATCAGACCATCTGCAGTCCCAGGCGTGACATGCGGAGGTGCGGGGTCCCCAGTCACCGAGTCCTCCGAGGTCCCCCCGCCAGTGCCACCTCGAGACCCCGACTCCACAGCCGTCGCGGAGTCCAGCGCCTGGGAGATGTCGGAGACCGCCTGGAGGGCATCCTTCGGCGGACGTTTCTTGCGTCGCCTGCCCCGTTTAGGCCGCGGCGGCGCCCGCCGCTGTTCCTCAGGCGCGTGATGTGCATCCGCACCGGTCCTGTAGAGCTCCAGCCAGTCCCAGACATCATCGGGGTTGTCGTAGAAGGAAGATTTGCCATCAAGTATGATCCGCAGGCGGGCTGGGAACAGGAGAGAGTAGCGGACGCCCTCCTCCCGAAGCGCCTTCTTTACCGCCAAAAAAGTAGATCGCTGCCGCTGGACCTCCCAGGAGTAGTCAGGATATATGGAGACCTGGGCATTGTCCACTTTATAAGGCCCCAAAGCTCGCGCCCTTTGCAGAATGAGGTCTCGATCTCTGTAGTGCAGCAACCGCGCCACCACCGGGCGGGGAGGTCGGCCCTCGGCCGGAGGGCGAGCCGGCACGCGGTGGGCCCGCTCTAGAGTGTAGAACGGCGACAGCCCCTCCGGGACAACCATGTCCCGTAGCCAGACCTCCAGATAGCCCAGCATGTCGGTCCCCTCAATTTTCTCCGGCAGGCCCACCACGCGAATGTTGTTGCGGCGGTTTCGCCCTTCTGCGTCCTCCGCCCTCTGTTCCAGCAGGTGCACCCTCTGCTGCAGCTCCCCCAGCAAGGCGCCAGCCGCTTTCGACGAAGGTTCCAGCGCTTCAATCCGGGTTTCGGTCTCCTTGACCCGATCTGCCAATTTGCCGTGGTCTGCACGTAGTAGGCCCAGGCTCGTGGACACCTGCCCGATATCACGATGCAGGGCCTCCCTGGTATCAGCGATGGCCTTCAGGATCTGCTCCAGCTGACTTTGCGGCAGACCCGCCGCCGGGACAGCGTCCGAAATGGGGCCCCCATCAACCACAGGCCCCCCAGCAGCCTCCGGGGGGGGGCTTCAAGGGGCGTTTCCCCATGAGGGCAGCCGCGTCTCTCCCCCGCAGCAACAGGGTCAACGTCTTACCCCGTGTACAGCTCGCCAGTCCGCAATCCTCGGGGCCTCCTGACGTGCGGCACTTCCTCTGGGCTCGCCTGTCCCCAAAACCAGCCACTCTCCGACGATGCCAGGGACCCCCTCGATATAACGTAGGCCGCCGGCCACCAAGGGCCCCCCCTGCCGCAGCACTCCCTCAAATCCAACTGCGACGTGCAGTTCCGTCAGTCCAAAATGGCGGCAGGGCGGCCGTGCAGGGACCCAAGTGCACGAGGGTCAAGGATCAGCGTGCCCGGGCCCCAAGAGAGGAGCCCCCGGGCGTCCTCAGGTGCCGATCACCAGTTCGTCAGCCGGTGGTGGTAGGGTCCTTCAATGGAGGATGGCCAGGGGTCGCGCAGGGGCGTCCCCCCCCCAGGTCGGCAGCCTCAAGGTCCGGATGCACCCCAGTCCCGGGGCCCTCGGCCCGCAGCACCCCCCTCCTCCGGCTTGCACCGTAACGGTCCGCACCTCAAGCCTGCGCTCCACAGGCGGTGCACAGCGGGGGCCCCAAATCAAGCCGGGAGGGGGCAGCGCCGGGCGCCGTGTCCCTGGCGGGCCACACAGGAAGAAGTCCGACCCCAAGCGCGAGCCTCTCGGCCGGGCAGCAACAGGGCCCCCCCCGGGCCGGGCACCTCACCAGGTCCTCTCGTTTGTAGGCTCCCCCGACGGGTCCCCACAGGCACCCCACAAGGAAGCGGGTCGAATCCCGTCGCTGCGGTGAACTCCGCACCCGGGGCTCCAGGCCACTCGGCAGCCAGCGGCCGGCCAGGTATCACCGCAGGTCGGCCGCCGGAGTACGTGAGGCCGGGGATGCGGCTGATCTTCAAGGCCGCAATATGGCCGGCGCCGCCCACCAATCCGTCGGTGCGGTGCGGGCTCCATGCAGCCGGGGGCTCGCCACCACCGCCTCCGGGCAGGCCCCCAGGAGTACAGGAGGAGACACGGGCAGTCTCAGGGCGCCAGGGCCACCAGGATCAGTTACGGCAGGATTAATGGGGGAAGGCCGCTGTGGAGCTCAGCGCTCACACGTCTTCCTCCATCGGCCACCAAGCCACGCCCCCCCCCCCTTTTTACCGCCTTGACGGTTAGCACAAATAATGCTATAGCCCTCTGGGATAGCCAAAGAGATGGCAGGGTTGGTATCTTCCGAGAGCCATGTCTCGGTCAAAAACAAAAGGTCCCATCATTATCTGATAGAGATTGGTGGATGTCGAGAGAGTGCTTGGCTAACGACCGGCAATTAATCAGAGCCAGTTTAATGAATATAGGCAAGTTTGGAGCTCTCGATAATATCTGCCTAGGGGATTTAATAGGGGCACCTAAGGTGTTAAATGAGGAGTCACAGAATGAACATTTGATGTGCCGTCTGTAGAGATCTAGAGGGTTGAGTTGATGGTGGGCACATTCCGAAGGACGCAAGGAAAGTAATGTACTTAGGTTGTAAACGAATCTTACCGGACTTATTTGTCCAGCAGCGTGGATGGCCCCGGCCGCGTTCTGGTCGCGGACGGGCGCAGGCGGGCTGGACTTGGGCACGACTTCGGCACGCTGACGGCGCGCCCGCTGCACGCGCCCTCTGCGCGGCCGGGAAGGAGGGGACATTTTATGCAATGGGGGGCGTGGGAGGGAAAACAACTAGAACTCCACCCCCAGCCTCGCTCCAATATGGCGGCTCCGCTTCGTTAAGATGCTTCCTGCCTCAGCGCCTTAATCGGCTGAGGGGAAGATTGACAAAGGTCAAGGGAATGTGCAAATATGCAGGCAGATAAAATCAGGGTTCCAAATAAGCAAATACATTTTTTTTAAACTGCGAGCGTCAATGTCCTCGTTGTGTTGTTTCCCGCATCAGCGCCAAACTCGGCTGGGAGGAAGGATGTCATACAGTGGGTCAGGATACTGTGCAAATATGCGGGCAGATACAATCAGGGATAACAGAGTAAACAGTGTTTTAAAAGTGCAAGCGCCTATGTCCCCGGCTTCCGCCTCAGAGACCAACAACAATCTAGGGTTTCCTGTTTGTGTGGTTATCTGTTTGCTACCCATCATCCCACCTGTGACCTATAAATCAGTAACCCCGGACCTAGGTTTCAAAGCTTGCCTGACTATGTATTTGCAAGTTGGGGTTGATGTGGAGTTCATGATGGCCGATTTAGTTACTAGGGACATGATTTCGTTTTTATAAATAAAAGTATTGTTTTCCATATTAACACTATCGTTTTCCATATTAACAGAACTCTGATTTGTTAAGCAGGTGTCCAGGAAAAGTTCAGGAGAGTTGTGAATAGTATGTTGTTTTACAGGCCTTGTGACCACTATTTAAAATAAACTCTTGGAAGTCATATCAACCAGTGCTTTTGCTTTAAACTAATATTAAATTAAGCTGCCGCGGGGGTTACGAGTTGCAGTTTTGCTGCGATTTTTTACCGGTTGCTTGTTCTGCCGGTTTTTGGGTCTGCCGCCAGTTACTGGACCTGACCCAGTCCTGGAGCTGACTGGTTGCCGAGGCGTGACGATTAGCGAACATGGGACAGCCTGCAGACAGCTTGAGCAGCTCAGACGAGCGAGGTGAGGCAGAGTGGGGTACATTGTGGAGCAGTGGGTCAGAGGAGCAGGGAGTGAAGAGCGATTTTAGGAGAATCAAGTTTAGCGATGCTTCCCTCTCCCACCTCGCCCCTTTCCCCTTAATCCTTATCCAGTTATTTCCAAAATAAGGACTGTGCTGAGAACCTTCCAAGTGCATGGAGTCCAAGCGAAGTCTAAAGGAGGCTTGCGCTGAGGAAGTACATAGAACGCAGAGCAGAACTCTGAGTGCAGTTCTCTGCCTCTATTTTCCCGCTCTTTTCCTCACCCTTCACCTCATCCTTTATGCCCGGGAGATTACTTGAGCACCTGAACATAGTGGGCTATTAGCACTCACATTTCTCATAGAGACTGCGACTGCAACATAGACATACTATTGGCATAATATTGGAAGCTTTGAAAGACTGGCCTTGGCTGTATTTGTGTCACCAGCCCATGTTTCAGCGATCTTGCATTGCTAATTTTAACCAGGTCCCTGCCAGCTGGCCCTGCGGGAGGAGTCACGAGTGCAGGAGCGCTTCAAGACTCAAGAGTCGTGGGGATACCCGCTGTGCGGAGGACGCCGAGCGGGCAAAGACCAGACCAAAACGGGCCCGTCTGAGCGGCCGGGCCCTTTTTCTTGATTTCTTCTATTTTACAAGGGACTCTGTGTACATAACCTGGAGACTGAAATATTAAGGGGGTTGAGCTGGAGCTGGGGAAAGAACTGGGTTGGAGCTTTGGAGTTAGAGCAGGAGCAGCGGTGCAGGGTTATCGCTTGCACCGCGCTGCTTGTGGGGCTACCTGGTTGATGTTACGCCTGTTGCCGGCATCATTGTAAACCCCGGAATTACTCACAATTCTCCAGGAATAACCCTTCAAGGCTGACAAAACTATTATTAAAAGCACCAATTGATCTGGGTAAACTTTCTATATAGCTAACAGCAAACATTACTGACAACATTACTGTGCACTATCATCATCTTTGCTACCTACTGTAGGGCACCCTGTTCTGGACCTTTGCCAGGATCTGACAAGGAGATCTACGCACGTTGCCAGGAGGTGCAGAAAAGGGGGCTGGGGTGCCCGTTGTGGGCCTGCACGAAACTGGTAGGGTCGGGTTGAGTCATATCGGATTTCTTGATCATTGTCATTGTTATTTTATTGGTGTTTGGGAAGTGTATTTTTCAAAATTTTTTGAGGCAATGTCTTCGGTGGGGAAGGGGCCCTCCTGTAAGCGCAAATTAGGGGCGGGGGTTGTGGGCACGCTTGATACCTTCCTGTCTAGGGCAGAATCGGTTTTGATGCATGAGATTCAGATAAACGAGAGAAGGCTTTCCCTAGAACCCTTACCTCCAATTTCAAATGTGAGGGTAAGCCCCCAGGTAGTGGCAACATGCACAGGCCCCTCACCTTAACCACCCCCTACTGTTCCAAGCCAGCAAAGTTGTGGTTCCGAGATCCCATTAGAATCTCCATCTCCACCTGCTAATAATTCATGTCCAGCAATGGTTACTGCACGTGGCAAAAAAGCCCTGCAGGCTGGACAAGGAGAACCCCCTTCAAAGAAAAGGACGGGCCCTCCTAAGGATAATTTACAGTCTACTGCAGGAGTGAAACGGAAAACAGTACAGAGGGAGCAGGATGGATACACTCATTTTAATGAATCAGATCAACCTGACACAATAGCTAACAGTCCCTTAAACATGATTGAGGAGTCCTTTTTTAAACGACTGATGCAGGGCATGGCCGATCTCCTCGAACCCCTAACGCACAAATTAAGCCAGATAGATTGGGCAAATTGGAACAGGCTTCACTTCGACCGTCCCCCACTCAAGTCACAGCACAGTTAGTAGGTGGGTGGGGGGCTTTACATAAGGGAGGTGGGGATCAGCCAGTAAGAGGGGATGTTCTGGACGAACTAATTATCTCTGTTCCAGTTACGAATCCTAGTCATCCAGTCCCAGATCTACAGGGGGGATCTTCTCTAATGGGGCTGCAATCAGCCTCATTGGCTCGACGATCACTTCCCTCCATTACAATGGGTCTTCCTGATGCTGCAATAGAGCTCACCTTCTTACATCTCCCCCAGGAAGCCACCCCTTATACCATGGTCATGGGCAATGTCCCTAAGTTGGCGCCATTGGTAACCGAAGATTGGCTGACCTTAAGAAATAAGGCCCTACACCCATTGAGTTCAAGGACGGGGCTTACCAACCAATTGTTTAAAGAATTTAAAATGGTCCGCAGAGTCTCCTGGGTCACAAAAGGCACAAAAGACGCTTTGGGGTGATTGTGTGGTTTTAAGTTTTGGTTCCCCTGGTTTGGTCCAAATAATTACAAAAAGGGGGTGGTCCAGCACATTTTGGAGAATGTGGGGGCTGCTACTGAGCGAAAAGGCATTTCTGTTCTTCCCCTGGGGTATTTTTACCGTCCTTCATACGTCCCTAGCTATGATGGAAGGCGGAGGCCCATGCAGCCGTTTGGTCAAAGCTACCATCCCATCCACCTTTTCAATCAATTCAACGCCCTTGCCTCTCTTGAAGACATTGATTGACTGCCGAGCCCTGATATTAGTGCCCCGAATGGGCTCTGTCCTCTTAAGGATATGAAGGGACCTGGACATGATCCCTCCACTTGCAATACACCAGAGCTCCCTATTAGACCCAGAGATATTCCCCTAGTGGTGGATGAAGGGAGCGATTGCTCTTTTCATGATAAACATTGCAGGGAAGCGCAGGTAAAACAGGTCAGTCAGTATCCCCCGGGCTATACACTTACTCAGTCACCTTTGGGAAGAAATGCGTTACTTACCTGTAACTGCAGTTATCCAGTATTGGTGTCTTTCATGGATTCACATGCCTGAATCATTCCCTGTCGTCGAGACAGGAGTCTCCGGTACATAGAAAAGTAATGTCCTATAGACATACATAGAGAAAAGTAGGCCTAAGGGCCTAACCTTAGTAGCCTATGTCCTTTTGTAAAAAGGACCAAACTCCAGAAGTTAGCCAATCAGCTACCACCGCCCTCTAGAACCTTCCTGTCAGGAGCCTCAGTCTCTCAGATTTGCGTACGCACCAAGCTAGGTAGGCGTAATATATGTTAGAGAGAGAAGTGAGACCTTCCAGGGAAGGCGGGAGGGTTGCATGTGAATCTATGAAAGACACCAATACTGGATAACTGCAGTTACAGGTAAGTAACGCATTTCTTATCCAGTATTATGGGTGTCTTTCATAGATTCACATGCCTGAATCAGAGTAGCAAGCAATACATTATGCACTTTTCTGATGGAACAGCATAAGCAGTCTGAGATAGTACATATCATGCGACTAGAAACCATCAACAAGTAACAATAAGCAAGTAAATAAATGTGCATACCAGCCAAGGATGGTGGGAAGGAGGAAGGCTCACCTCACTGGAATAGATGGCGAAGCACAGCCTGGCCCACGGCTGCATCCTGCATCAGTTCCGTATCCAGGCAGTAGTGCCTGGTAAAGGTGTGCGGCGACTTCCAGGTCGCTGCCCTGCAAACGTCCAATATCGGCACCCCAGCGAATAGCGCCGCCGATGTGGACACAGCTCTTGTAGAATGAGCTCTTACTTTGGAGTGCAATGGCCGTCCGGCTTTGTCATGGCAAAAGGCAATTGCAGAGGATATTCAACGTGAAATACTCTGTTTGGAAAGTGGCATGCCTTTCCTCGGTCTGCTGAAAGCGATGAATAGCTGATTCGTTTTCCTGAAATGTTTTGTTTTGTCAAGGTAAAATTTAAGACACCTCTTCAGGTCTAAAGAGTGCAGGGATTTTTCAGCTGCAGTACTGGGATTTGGGAAGAATGATCGGAGGACTAGGGGTTCATTTAGATGGAAGTCCGAAGGGACCTTAGGAATAAATCGAGGATTAGTTCTCAGAACCACTCTGTATTTCTTGAACTGCATGAAAGGATGTTGTATGGATAGAGCCTGCAGTTTGCTGACCCTTCTAGCTGAGGTCAGAGCCAATAGGAGGGCTGTCTTCCAGGAGATGTATTTGACATCTGCCCTGTGGATGGGCTTGAAAGGGAGTTTCATCAATTGGTTGAGAACCACATTGAGATGCCATGTTGGTGGAACTCTCCGTGGTCGAGGAAAGGATCTGTAGAGCCCCTTAAGGAATTGCTTTATTAACCTGTGGGACCAGAGAGTGGGCCCTTTTGAAGTTCTCGTAAACCTGGAAATTGCTGCCAAATGGACTCTGATAGAGGCATGCGCAAGTCCTGATTGTGCCAGGTGTAACAGATATGGTAGGATCTGCTCCGGAGTAACCCGAAAGGGATGGAGACCTTTGTCCTTACACCAAATACAAAAGCGTTTCCACTTTAAGGAATAGGTCTTGTTTGTGCTGTCAGCTCTTGCTTTTGCGAGGACATCCTTGCACTCCTGCGGAATGTCTAGTTGGTAGAACTCTCGGTACTCAGGAGCCATGCTGATAATCTAAGTGATGTCAGATTCGGGTGCAGTATCTGGCCGTTGGACATCGTGAGCAGGGATGGATGTTGGCCCAGACGGATTGGCGGTTGGACTGAGAGGCGATGGAGGTCCGTGAACCAGTGCTGTCTCGGCCAGAACTGGGCAATGAGAATCAGGGTGCAGTGCTCCGTTTTCATTTTCCGAAGGACTCTTGGTATCAGGGGAAATGGCGGAAATGCGTACGCAAACACGTTGCGCCAGGCGATGGAAAATGCATTTCCGAGGGACCGCGACTGGGGATGCCAACTTGCGAAGTTGCGGCATTTGGCGTTCTTCCTGGTGGCAAAGAGGTCAATCTGCGGTCTCCCCCATTCCGGAAAGATGTGGTTCAGCACTTTTTGTTCGAGTTCCCATTCGTGGGACAGCGATCTCGGTCTGCTTAGAGCATCTGATTTGACATTGTCCTTGCCTGGGACATACTCTGCTGACAGTGTGATATTGTGGAGCACAAGCCAGTTCCAAATTTTCTGCGATTCGCGAGATAGTGTTAGCGAACGTGTCCCTCCCTGCTTGTTCAAGTAGTGCATTGTCATGGTGTTGTCGGTTCTGACAAGCACTGGGGAGTTTTTGATGCGCGGGAGGAAGGCCTGCAGAGATAGGAAAACTGCCCTCAGGAGATTGATATGGAGCTGCTGTTCCTGGTCCGTCCACCTGCCGCTGATCTGCAATTCTTGAAGGACCGCTCCCCATCCCTCTAGGGAGGCATCCGTAGTTATTACGTGTGGAGCTGCAGGCAGCAAGAATGGTAGTCCTTGCGAGAGGTTCGTGGGCGTCCTCCACCAGAGCAAGGCCTTGGTCATTTGTTGAGTAATCACGATGTGATCCTCGAAAGAGCCTGTACTTTGAGTCCACTGCTTGGTCAAGGCCTCCTGCAGGGGGCGCATTCTGAGCCGACGATACACGAGGACATCATCCCCAGGGGGGACTTGAAAGTACGGACCCGTAGGGTTTTCTTCGAGGCCACTGCGGTGGCCAGAGTAATCAGCTTGTGCTTCCTCTCCCGAGATGGGAATGCTTTTGAACATTCCGTATTCAAAGTTGCCCCAAGAAAGGTAAGAACTCGGGAGGGCTGTAAGGTAGACTTCTCGTGATTGAGCGTCAGGCCTAGTTTTTGGAAAATATTGAGACAGGCGTTGGAGGACTCTGCTGCGCCTTCCATAGATGGCGCTTTCACTAGCCAGTCGTCCAGGTAGGGGAAGACTTGGTGTCCAAGCTGTCGTAGGAAAGCTGCCACAGGGGAGAGGCACTTGGTGAATGAACATTCGAGGTGCCGATTTGAGGCCGAATGGGAGGACACAGAATTGGTAGTGCTGCCCCGCTACAGCGAATCTGAGGAATTTCCTGTGGCGTTTGTGGATAGGGATGTGATAATATGCGTCTTGCAGGTCTAAAGACGTCAAAGTCTCCTTCCTCTAGTGACCCCAAGATCTGCTGGATAGTCACCATACGGAACGATTGACTCTTCAAGAATGTATTGAGTGCCCTGAGATCTAGGATGGGCCTCCATTTCTTCCCTTTCTTTTGTATTAGAAAGAAGCGGAAATAAAATCCTGTCCCTTTCTGAGCTGATGGAACTCGCTCTATTGCTCCTTTCTTTAACATTGAAGAGACCTCTTGAAGGAGTAATCGTAAATGTCTGTGTTGAAGCTTGCGAGGAGGAGTTATCGGGGGAATTGAGTTGAATTCCAACGAATGGCCGAATTGGATCAATTGGAGCACCCACCGATCCGTTGTTATTACTCTCCAATTGTGGAGGAAGTGTGTTAGTTTTCCTCCAAGTTTGAAAGAACGAGATGATGTACGGACTGGCTGCTGGAAATGGTCATTGGCGTACGCCAGTGGGTCTCCTCTGTTTTTTTCCCCTGTAGTTGGACCTTCCGTACGAGGTCTGGCGACCTTGCTGCTGTTGTCGCTGCTGGTATTGCGATCGGCCTTGGTTATAGGAGTACGAGGATTTGCTCTGGTATTGTCCTCTGTAAGAGGGCTGACCTCTACCCCTGTTCCCTCAAAAGGACTGGGTTTTAAACTGCAACGTGCCAAGTGCTCGTGCCGTGTCCGTATCTTTTTTGATTGTTTGTAAGGCCTCGTCAATTTTCTCCCCGAAGAGGTGCTGGCCATCGTAGGGCATGTCGAGTACTTTAGTTTGGACTTCTTGACGAAAGGATGTTGCCTTAAGCCACCCTTGTCTTCGAAAGACCGCGGCTCCTGCTAGCTGTCTGAAGCCTGTCATTGCAACGTCTATGGCACAATCAATAAGTTCTGATGCCGATGTTTGGCCCTCCTTAAGGAGTGATTGAACTTCCTCCTTTAAGTTTTCGGGCAGTTCCGTCAGATATGGGGCAATATCCTCCCACAATTGCCTGTTGTAGCGTCCTAGAAGCACAATGGCATTAGCTACCTTGACAGTCATGGCCGACGTGGTGGAAAAGCGTTTGCCAATACTGTCTAGTTTTCTGCCTTCTTTGTCTGGTGGAGCTGACAAAGGCGAGGACGGATTTCTAGAGTTCTTTTGAGCCGCCTGGATAACCACGGAATCTGGCTTGGGATGCCCAGTAAGACAGGCTGGTGCTGTTGTTGGTGCCTTATACTTCTTGTCCAGTCGAGGTACCATTGCGGAGACCGAGGCTGGTGTCTGCATCAGTTGCTGCCCTTGTTCCCATATGTGATCAATGATAGGAATTGATCGTAACCGGGTCTTTAAAATCATATAGGAAACAGTCTGTTTCATGGGATTCCATATTCATATGGAATCTTGTGGCCGCTCTCTCCACTAAATTGTGAAATCCGCCAATGTCCACTGGCGGCGAGTCCGAGGTAGTGGGCTCAGGTGTGGCCGGAGAAGGAGCGATGTAGTCCTCATCGTCCCTATGGTCGGACAGGTCGTCCCGTACCTCCCCTTCTTGTTCCTCGCCCTCTTCGTCAGAAGAGGGGATATGTTGTACTGGTTCTCTCTCCTGACGGATCACCAAAGGTGGCGGTCTAGATCTTGGAGATGGGGTAGGTCCAGATGTAACTGGAGGCTTCTCCGTTGAAGGGGCCGATGGCGATTCAGGAAATCGCTTTTTGTAGTCTTGGATCAACAATTGTAGGTCAATCAATCAATCAGAACATTTATATAGCGCACTACTCACCCGGCGGGTCTCAAGGCGCTGGGGAGGGGGGTCCGCTACTGCTCGAACAGCCAGGTCTTGAGCGGCTTCCTGAAGGCGAGGTGGTCTAGGGTCAGGCGGAGGTGGGTCGGGAGGGAATTCCAGGTCTTGGCGGCCAGGTAGGAGAAGGACCTTCCTCCTGTTGTGGCTCTTCGGATGCGGGGGACGGCGGCGAGGGCGTGGCTGGACGATCGCAGCTGGCGAGTGGGAGTGTAGAAGTTGAGGCGGCTGTTGAGGTATCTAGGGCCTTGGTTGTGTAGGGCTTTGTGAGCGTGGGTGAGGAGACGGAAGGTGATTCTCTTGTTGACCGGGAGCCAGTGCAGGTCTCTGAGGTGTCCGGAGATGTGGCTGTGTCGGGGGATGTCGAGGATGAGTCTTGCCGAGGCGTTCTGGATCCGCTGGAGTCTCTTCTGGAGCTTGGCGGTGGTTCCAGCGTAGAGGGCGTTGCCGTAGTCCAATCGGCTGGTGACGAGGGCCTGGGTGACCGTCTTCCTGGTCTCGGTGGGGATCCACCGGAAGATCTTACGTAGCATGCGGAGGATATTGAAGCACGACGAGGAGACGGCGTTGACTTGTCTGGTCATGGAGAGGGAGGAGTCCAGGATGAAGCCCAGGTTGCGCGCGTGGTCTGTTGGTTTGGGTGCGCTGCCCAGGGCAGGGGGCCACCAGGAGTCGTCCCAGGCGGAGGGTGAGGGGCCCAGGATGAGGACTTCCGTCTTGTCTGAGTTCAGTTTCAGGCGGCTGGTCGTCATCCACTCGGCTAAGTCTGTCATCCCTTTGTGTAGGTTGGCTCTGGCGGTGGTGGGGTCGTTGGTGAGGGAGAGGATCAGCTGAGTGTCGTCGGCGTAGGAGATGATGTTGAGGTTGTGTTTGCGTGCGATGGCCGCAAGGGGGCTCATGTAGACATTGAAGAGGGTGGTGCTGAGCGAGGAGCCCTGAGGGACGCCGCAGATGACTTCGGTGGCTTCTGATCTGAACGGGGGTAGGCGGACTCTCTGTGTCCTTCCGGCGAGGAAGGAGATGATCCACTCCAGAGCCTTCTCCTGGATTCCGACGTTGCTGAGGCGCTGCACTAGGGTGCGGTGGCAGACAGTGTCGAATGCCGCGGAGAGGTCCAGGAGGATGAGGGCTGCTGTCTCCCCGTTGTCGAGCAGGGCTCGGATGTCATCGGTGGCTGCGATGAGGGCGGTCTCGGTGCTGTGGTTGGCCCGGAACCAGACTGCGAGGGGTCGAGGGATCCATTCGTCTCGAGGAAGGCGGCCAGTTGCTTGTTGACGGTCTTCTCGATGACTTTGGCTGGAAACGGGAGGAGCGAGATGGGGCGGTAGTTTTTGAGTTCGGTGGGGTCCGCTGATGGTTTCTTTAGTAGAGCGCTGAGTTCGGCGTGCTTCCAGCTCTCCGGGAAGGTTGCGGTGTCGAAGGAGGTGTTGATGATGTCCCGCAGGTGGGGTGCGATGACAGCGTCGGCCTTGTTGAAGACGTGGTGAGGGCAGGGGTCGGTTGGAGATCCGGAGTGGATGGTGTTCATCGTGCGGATGGTGTCTTTGGTGTTGATCGGGGTCCAGCCGCGGAGGGTGGTGATGGGGGGCGTAGGTGTGGTCGTGGGGAGCGTTGGTTGTGTGCTGAAGCTGTTGTGAATGTCCGCGATCTTGTCGTGGAAGTAGGAGGCGAGGGAGTTGCAGAGGTCTTGCGATGGGGTGATGTCGTTGTTTCCGGCGTTGGGGTTGGAGAGCTCTTTAACGATGTTGAAGAGTTCCTTGCTGTTGTGTGCGTTGTTGTCCAGTCGTTCCTTGAATGCAATTTTCTTGGTGGCGTGGATCAGTTGATGGTGTTTTCGGGTGGCGAGCTTGAGGGTGGTCATGTTGTCTGGTGTTGGGTCTCTGCGCCAGTTTCTTTCGAGGGCTCGGCAGTTCTTCTTTGAGCTCTTGAGTTAGTCGGTGAACCAGGGTGCTTTCTTACTGCCCGGTCTGCTGGGCGGGGTCTTCAGTGGGGCGAGGTCGTCTGCGCAGTTGCTGATCCATTTCGTGAGGTTGTCAGCGGCCTGGCTGGGGTCCTCTGAGCTGGTGGGGGGGTACTGGCTCAGGGATGCGGCGAGCTGGTCGGCTGTGATCTTGTTCCAGCTTCTGCGTGCGAAGGTCTGAGACTATAGACACCGGAAGGCATACTGTAGGTGCGACTTGCGTCTGGACCTGTGAATGTAGAGTCTCCTCCTCCGTAAAAACCACATCCTCGCCATCCTCATCTGTGCTTTGGCACTTCACTATGAGATCTGAAGGACTGGTGGCCTGACCGTACTGGTCATCGTCTGACTCCTTGTCTTGCAGCAGACAAGATGGGGGTAATTTTTGCACCCTGCTTGGAGACGTTAAATCTGGTGTAATTGGTATTTTTGTACTCTTTTTCGTTGGAATCAAATCCGATTGTTTCCATAGCGTCGACGGTGGTGTCGTCGTCGTCGTCGACTGAATTCCGATTGCCGATGGGGAGGTCGTCGACGGTGCCTTGGTCGACGGTGCCTTTGTCGACGGTCCCGTCGTCGATGGTGCGCTCGTCGACGGTGCCTTCGTCGTCGATGGAGCGCTCGACGACGGTGTCTTCGTCGACGACGATGTCTTTACCGTCGTCGATGTCTTCGTCGATGGCACGTTGGTCGACGAGGGTGTCTTCGTCGACGGTGCAGACGTCGACGGTTTTGGTTTCGTCGTCGACGCTGGTGTCGTCGTCAACGGAATCTTGATTAACGTTGAGTGCTTCTTAATGAGTACGATTGACGAAACAGGCTTACCTGCCGTCGACGATGGAGTGGTCGTCGTCGTCGATGAAGATGCTGACGACACCATCGTCGTCGACACCGTCATCATCGATGTAGAAACATAGACTGTGGAGACAGTTTTCTTCAGCGCTGAGGGAAGCGTCGACGGAATCGTGGTCGACGATGGTGTAGGCTTCCTGAAGGCAGGAACCTCCTTGTCAGACGTTGTAGATTTTGCCTCTGAAGACTTTTTGACAGTCTTTTTAGGAGGAACGTCTGTAGGGCTAGGGGAAGCAACCCTTGCCCTCTTCAGGGATAATTTAGAGGAAACTGAAGCCATCTCACCGTCCTCTGAAGACTCCAGGTTGTCTCTGGTTTTCAGCCTGTTCAGCCAGAGGAGCAACCTTCCTTCTCTGTCTTTTAGTGTTTTTGTAGAGAATGTTCTACAAATTCTACATTCTTTAGGAGAATGGTCTGGGTAAAGACAGTATAGGCAAGTTTCATGCTTGTCATCGACGTGGAGCCTCTTCTTACCACAAGATGAGCAAGCCCTGAAGAGACCCTTCTTCTGTTGATCAGCCATTGTTGATTTATGAAGGAAATATCCAAATTCTGTGAGGAAAAGAGATAAAACTAGGAAACCTGAGGAGAACTCAGGTGGAGACTCCCTAGCACAACGTGCGGTAGAAAATCTGAGAGACTGAGGCTCCTGACAGGAAGGTTCTAGAGGGAGGTGGTAGCTGATTGGCTAACTTCTGGAGTTTGGTCCTTTTTACAAAAGGACATAGATAGGCTACTAAGGTTAGGCCCTTAGGCCTACTTTTCTCTATGTATGTCTATAGGACATTACTTTTCTATGTACCGGAGACTCCCGTCTCGACGACGGGGAATGATTCAGGCATGTGAATCTATGAAAGACACCCATAATACTGGATAAGTGGTACTATTGAGGAGAAGGAATTTAAATCTTCCCTTCCCCCAGGGTGTCCAAGGGTAGCCAACCCCCACCCCCCTCCTCCTGTAATGACAGTTGGTTCCTGGAATATCGCAGGCTTACAATCTAAAATTGTATTGGCGGAATGGGCTGGGTTTGTTGAACAATTTGACCTACTGGCTTTCCAGGAGACCTGGTCTGTTGACCAGGTCCACCATCCCGGGTTCTTAAATTTCTCGAAGCCAGTGATAGGGGGGCGGAAAAGGTAGACCTTCTGGTGGACTTATATGCTGGGTGAGACAGCAAAGTGGGTTAACAGTTGAGGAGGTCTCCACGGACAGCCCTGACATCCTGGCCCTACGGCCTCGGGTAAATCACGCACCGGCAATCTTGTTTTTTTGTTGTTTTTTTTCACAACAGATTTTTATTGAATAAATCAAGCACGGCAATCAATGTGGCACCCCACAGTCAGGAGAAACCACCAGGCATTTGAATACATTATATATTGCAGGATCAGAGTCCGATTTAGAATCATGACAAAACATGTACTTTAGAAACTACCCCCCACCTCACCCCCACCCCAAAACTCCCTCCACCCACAGCCCATCCCTCCCCGTCGTCCCTCCCTAACCCCGTGCACGTGTGAAGAAGAAACCACGTTGTGTGAGCATAAAGTGGCAGGCATGGCGCAGGTCACAGGCCCATGCAGAGGAGGAAGTCTAGATCCCCTCCTCCGGTTCGACTGGGGGATCCAGTGGCAAGTCCCTATAATCGGCCCACCTTTTCCATATCTTAAAGTGCTTGCGGGGGCATCCTCGCGCTTCAAATATCGGTCGCTCCAGACCCATACAAAAATCTAATCCTGCTTTCCATGCACACAGAGGAGGGGCCCTTTCGTCTTTCCAAGCCCGTGCTAGGTCTCTCTTGGCTAGGACAAGCCCTAGTAGCAATAAGTGGCGCTTATAAATATTCCCCCCCACTCCCTCAAGAATATGAAGCAGTCCTAAACGATGGGTGCGGGGTAGGTCCCAGTGCAGCACTTCAGACAGGCAGTTCCACACACCTCTCCAAAAACCAGCTATTCTCGGACACAGCCATACAGTATGAAGCAGCGAGCCCATCTCCACCCCACAACGCAGGCATTCCGGCGAGTCAATCAGTCCAGCTTTCCATAGTCGCTCGCGGGTGTAGTAAGCCCTGTGGAGAATTTTGAATTGGATAAACCTAAGCCTCATTGCGATGGCAGTCCCTCGCGGAGATTCCAGAGCCTCCCGCCAATCATCCTCGTTCATGGGACCAATATCCGCCTCCCAGGCCGTCCGCAGGGGAAGAAGGTCGGAAGAGCAGTGAGTGACCATCGTTTGGTATATACGGGATACTTTTTTTGTCTCCGAGGTCACCCATGAACAGTTTCGCCTCAATAGGGCTGAATTCGGGGAGCGAGTCCAAGTCGGCAATGCTGGGTGTTAGTGCATGCCGAAGCTGCAGATAGCGGAAGAACTGGGTCCGTGGCATGTGGAACTCCGCACTGAGCTCCTGGAACGACTTGAGGGCAACCCCAGACATCACATGTCCCAACAACGAGATCCCGATCGCGTCCCATCCATCAAAACCCGACAGGGATGCCAGTGCAGGCAGTCGACCGTTATGCCATAGTGGTGTTTCCGCAGTCAGCTTACCCCACCAGCCCATACGTCGCAACGCTTGACGCCATACAATGAAGACAGTTTTTGTGACTCGGGACAATTCCCGCCGTAGCTGAGCAGAGTAGAGAAGTATGTGAAGCGTATTTTCACCCATCAAAACACGTTCTAACGCGTAGGCCGGATCACCCCTATCGCTGTACCACCAGTCATTGAGGATAAGCAGGTGGGCAGCTTGATAGTAGGACATGAGGTCCGAGGTGGCGAGTCCTCCACAATATGTAGATAAGAAGCACGTACGCAGCGCCACCCTGGCAGGCCCCCCAGCCCACAGGAACCGTCCCAAGACCGAGTTGACCTGCCGAAACCATGAGGACGGGACTGGATGGGGATAGTTCTGCAGCTGATATAGGAGGCGTGGAAGCGCCACCATCTTGAAGATGGCGGACCGGCCAAATATATTAAGAGGCATCCGAGACCAAGTTTTCACGTCAGCCTGCACCCGCTCCCAAACCGGCAGTACGGAGCGCTCCCATGCGAGGTTCACTGATTCCGAGAGGAACACTCCCAGGTACTTCAAGCCACCGACCGCTACCTGCAGGTCCAATGTCCAGGGATCCGCCACCACACCACCCCCAAGGACCCACAGAGTGGATTTACCTAAGTTCAGGTAAAGGCCCGAGACCTCTCCAAAGACCCGCATAATTTCCAATACCCGCGGCCCTGAGCGTCGCAGGTCGGTGAGGAAAAAAAGGACATCGTCCGCGTACAACGCAATTCTATCAGAGAGACCCCCGGGCCACACAAATCCTCGCATTTGTGCATCTATACGGACCCAGGCGGCCAACGGCTCCATAGTAAGGGCGAATAGGTATGGGGATAACGGGCATCCCTGTAGGGTTCCCCGGCCAACGCGAAAGGTCTCCGACACCGCCCCGGCCACACGCACTGCAGCTGTGATATCTGTATAGAGCAGCTTAATATAGGACAGAAACACTGGGCCCAGGTTGAGACGGGGCAGGAGCGCGAATAGATACGTCCAGCTCACTGAGTCAAATGCTTTATTGATATCAGCAAGCAACAAGGCTGCCTGCTCACCCGTGGCCCCCATAGCATCTATCGCAACCCATGCACGCCGAATATTATAGCGCGTAGCCCTGCGAGGCATAAAGCCGGATTGGTCGGGGTGTACTAGATCCGTTATATACGGAAGCAACTGATTCGCCAGGGCCTTGGCCAGTATTTTGGCTTCAATGTTGAGTAACGAGATGGGGCGATATGAGTCATGTCTATCGGGGGGTCGACCCGGTTTCGGGAAAACTACTACCTCGGCATGGCGCCAATCGGGAGGCAGCCTACCCTGAGCACGTGCCGCCTCAAGCGCACGACGATAATGGGGTCCTAATTGCGTATGAAATTTTTTAAAGAATTCACATGGGTAGCCGCTCGGCCCAGGGGCCTTACCTACATTGAGCTGTCCCAAAGCCTCCCCCAGTTCCTCCGCCGTAAGAGGAGCGTCCAAGGATATCCTAACTCAACACTAACCTCATCTGACACTGCTTTAGGGGGCAGGTCAGCAATAAATTTAGCCACCTCTTCCTCTGATAAGCTCTCACACGGAGCATATTGCGTCGCAAAGTAGGTGGCAAAGCTCGCTGCTAATTTGGCAGGATCAGTAATGACCACCCCATCCTCAGCTATAAGACCAGGCAGCGTGTCGGGTTTAATGCTATATTGGCATAGTCTATGGAGCAGGGAGCTCGATTTATCCCCCCACTGGTATATCCTGCTCCGCGTGGCCAGCCACGCCTGTTTGGCTTCATCAAGTAAGACCGATGCATAGGATTGCTGTGCCTGAAGCAGTAGCCGTATGCCCACCTCATCCCCTCCTCCCCGACCCCGCTGCTCCAGTGTCTCCACCAGTGCCGCAGCCGCCGTGATCGCCTCGCGACGCCCACGGCGGGTCGCAGTGTTCCACGCAATGTCGACCCCTCGCACAGTGGGCTTCAAGGCCTCCCACACCACTACCGCGTCAATATCCTCCACTAGGTTCTCCCGCCAGTAATGATCTATGACTTCCCGAAGATGCTTGACATAACCAGGCTGTTGGAGACGCCACGAGGACATCCGCCATCTGAAAGGTTGACGTTTCTTAAGAAGTTCTACTTCAATCGACACTGGGGAATGATCAGACAGTCCCCTTGGCAAGATGTCTGCTGCTCGCACCCTGCACATACACGCCCTGGGAACAAACACATAATCCAAGCGTGAAAAGGAACCATGTACAGCAGATACAAACGTATATTCGCGCGCTATGGGGTGCATATGTCGCCAGGTATCAATCCAGCCCATTCCATCACTCATTGCATGCAGCCTAGTAGGGGGGGAGGAGGGAGGGGCGGGGGGGAGAAGGGGGGACCGGCCTTACACACGTCCATCACCTCATTCCAGTCTCCCCCAACTACCGCCATGGACTCTGGGATATCCTCCCACATCTGGAACAGCTTCTCAGCCAGGGCCCACTGCAGGGGGGGGGGGGGCATAGACACTCCCAAGAACTACGGGCTCAGTACCCACCATGCCCTTGACAAATAAATAGCGTCCCTGCGGGTCTGCCCACGTCTTTTCATGTATGTAGGCCACCCTAAAATGGATCAAAACAGCCACCCCTCTGGATCCCCTGGAAAAGCCAGCGTGGAAGACTTGCTGATAACCAAACCGCTGCAGGCTGAGCACCCTCGACCCCATCATATGAGTCTCCTGAAGCAGGAGCACATCTGCAGCGGTTCTCTTTCCCCAGCGGAGGACCGCCCCATGTTTCACCTTGTTCAGCATCCCCCTGACATTCCATGTATCCACTCGTAGAGACTCCACTGGGAGTCCGTGTGCCATATCAGCCATAGTCAGGTGGAACCCGCCATGGAGGCCTTCTGCGCCCACACCACCCACCACGCATCAACATCAGTATCTTCACATAAAACACGTGCAACCCCCCCCTTCGGCCCAAACTCTCGATAACTTCAAGAAAAGCAACAGCTGTTCCCTCCCACATTCCCCAAACTCCCCCCACCTCAACCAACACTGTACCCACTACCCGCACCTCCCAACTCCCCCCCCTATACCTCACAAAACCATGAAGCATCTGTCGCGGCATGGGCAATCTCAAACCCAAAACAGAGGGCCTAAGACCAACCATGCCAATGGATCCCAACTCCCGGAAACCCAGTTATCGCCGCCACCCCCCCCCCCCAAACAAATCCCACTAACGTAGGAGAGGGACTGCCCCCAATCTGTGATCTCCGAGCCATTCCCGCCACCCCACTCAAGTCCAAGAACACAGTCTCGAGATGACGCTGAGGCATCAAATAAGCATCCAGTGTACCGGGCCATAGCCGCCACTTCTCCAATCCCCGGGAGCCACACCATCATACAGGGAACACAGAGTACCTGAGTTCATCAGTGTCATTTCCCAGAATGGTCCGAGTCTTCAGGTCTGCCACTTTCCTGTGCATCAGAGACAGAGGCCGACCGCTTCCGTGATCGGGATCTCCGATTTCTCCTACTCTTGGGCGGTCGATCTCCTCGTTCCTGCGACGACCCCCTCGAAGATCCCGGATTCAGTCCCGGCTGAGCATGTGGCCTGAGCGCCACTGTTTCATCCGTCCACTTAAATAGATCTTCCGGAGAATCAAAGAACAACGTTTTGGACTGAAAGATCACCCTCAGGTGAGCCGGGTATAGCAACGAGTATTGGAGTTTCAATCCCCGCAGCTTCGCCTTAGCATCCATGAAGGACTGTCGCCTCTGCTGCACAAGCTTAGTATAGTCTGGGAAGATCATGATCTTTCGATTTTCATAAAGGAGGGCATCCCTGGTCCTTGCTTCCTGCAGAATGGCATCTCGGTCGTGATAATTCAACAGTCTCGCTATCACCGCCCTGGGCCGTTCGCCCTCCGGCGGCCTCTGGGTCAAGGCGCGATGTGCACGTTCAATGATGAAGCAGTTGGACAGGGCTCCGGAGGCATCCAGCTCTGAAGCCACTGAGCAAGAAACTGTTCCATGTTCCCCTTCTCACAACGTTCCGGAAAACCAATGAATCGGAGGTTGTTACGACGAGCACGTCCTTCCGCATCCTCAGCCCTAAGCGCCAGATTCTTCTGCACAGATTCCACCACTGCCAGTCGTTTCTTTAAGGAGCCCATATCATCCTCCACCACCGAGATCCTGGATTCCGCTTCGGTAATCCGCGCTACAGCGTTCCGGAGATCTTGGCGGATCAAAGTAACATCAACACCAACTGCGCCTATTTTGGCGTCCAGCATCCCTGGACTGGGTGATGGCGGCCATAATAGCTGCATTGTCCGGCCCCCCCCCTGGGGGGGGTTGTTGGTGTCCCCCACCCGAGGGGCCCGGGCCTCCAGTGGGTCCCGTGAATTTATCTATGGTCGGCTGCTTGGTTGTACCACCACCTCCTCCTCGGGTCATGATTACCAACCACCAACGGGCCACCAACAGTCAACACAGGTATGACAATATGGGGTCTCTTATCACGTCTGTGCAGCCCAGCAGGGACTCACTCAACCGACCGCTCCCACTGCCGGGTGTGTTCCCCCGTGTTTCTGGTCTCGTGTCCCAGCTAAGGCAGGTCAAGGCAGGCCCAGGATCCGCACCACACCCCACCAGCAGCCCACAAGTCCTTTATTGCACTAGTCGAGCCGTGTTGCACTCCCCACGTGTGATAGGTCCGGCTGCTACCGCCATGGACGTCTGGGGCCCAGACGCGGGTACTCACGATTCGTCGTCTGCTACAGGGCCCACAGACCGTCGTCCCACTGTGCTCCGGGCCGCCCTTTGTGCAGGGGCAGCAAGAAGGTTCCCCGCCAATCACGGCGCTGAGGCCGCGTCTGGCCCCGGAGGCGGCCGCAATCCACAGCGAGCCCCGGGCGGGGGTCGCGAAACTCGAGTCCCCCGGCCTCGCTGGTTCCACCAGGCCGCAACGTTTAGCAGGACGAGCTAACACCCCTTCAGATCTTCAATCGGCCCGCTGGGCTCTCAGGGGAAATGCGCCGAATATTTTGCGTCTCGCTGGGCTATCTCGGTGCCAGACAAGCGACGGGGCGGTCACGCCACACTGGCGTCCCCCACTGCAGGTGCGCCAAAATCGAGTCCCCTGCTTCTCAGCGGCGCACCAGGCCGCACTTTCCTTGCTGTCTCCCGGTCGCGTTCAAGGTGCCCGGGGCACCGCCGACCCCACCGGAGGAATTCAGGCACTCACAGCAGTTATCGCCTCACTCTGGGTGTGATGTAGAGGCTCGGGGATCAGGATAAATGAGCGGATATGTCGCGGGCAAGCGGGAGCTCTAGTAAGCTGCGACCGCCATTGCCGCTTGCTAAGCCACGCCCCGGCAATCTTAGTTTTTAATGTGTACACTAGAGGTCTTCCGGGAGGGAAGAGATCTGAGACCGTTGCTCTCCTGGATAGCCTCATAGAGCACCAGAGGGAAGTGTGCAATTTGATAATTATGGGTGACTTTAATTGCACCTTCGAACCGCTGGACTCGGAGGATTGTAACCTTTGTGCAGACTAGGATAAGCAGTGGGGAATCCCGTGTTTAGATTTGTGCCCAGTTAGAAAATGGACAGAAGCTGCCCTTCAACTTAAAGGGCTGTGTCTGGAAAGGGGTGTGCGTGCTGTTAATGGGAGGACTGTTTCGGACCGGCTGGGTGCTCCCACTTATAACTATGGTGGCAGGAGAAGCCGCATAGAGTATATTTTCTTAAATGTAGAACGCTGGAACTCCTTAATCGATATGAGGGTTCAGGCAAGGCCGAAACGCGACCATGACCCACTGATCCTGCTAATTAAGGCCTTGGTATCTCATAATTATCGAACAGAGCAGGGAGGTGAACATTTGCGAGAATTTTCTTTATCCAATGACATGAGGAGAGTAAGATGGACCAGGCTTGCTGACAACGAAGGGGATCTTGCTATAATGAAGGACCTGGTTGCTCAATCTATCTCCCTTTTCCAAAACTGCCCCACACAGGACATGAGGAGAGTAAGATGGACCAGCCTTGCTGACAACGAAGGGGATCTTGCTATAATGAAGGACCTGGTTGCTCAATCTATCTACCTTTTCCAAAACTGCCCCACACAGGCAGATATAGATTTAATTTCTCCACAGGTCCACAGTGACCTGTTTTCTAACTTAAGAAATTTCTTTATTAAAACATGTAAAAAAAAAAAAAAGGTGGAGGCCAGGGCTGTAAAGGCCTCTTGGTATAATAAAAACTGCCGAGAGGCCTACCGTAAGCTGTCCAAAGCCATCAGATCCAAAGATATGGGTGAAGTGAAGGCTGCCAGGGTCAATTACAAGGCAACCCAGCTTAGGGCCAAAAAAGAATGGGATGAGGATCGTTGGAACAATCTTCTCTTAGCGAGCAAAGAGAAGAACATGACCTACTTCTGGCAGTTGGTGAAAAGGGGGAGCGACGGGATGCCTTTTAAAGCAATCAATCATGTCCCGCCAGATCAGTGGGCGGAGTATTTTAGGGCCCAGTTCTCCATCATTAATATGAACTTAGATGGGTTTAAAATAACCAGCCTAATTCCAACTCTGCTATTCACCAACTATGAGGTTCAGACTACTCTTTCTCTTGTTCCCAGAGGCAGGGCCCCGGGACCGGACTGCGTGCCTGCTGATTTATACATCCACGATAAGGACAACTGGGTGCCCTATATTACTTTCTTGGCTAACTCCTTTGCTAGTGGTGCGCAAATCCCCGGGACTTGGTCTGGAGCGGTAAAAATTCCGGTTTACAAAAAGGGGGAGCGAGCGCAGCCAGGTAATTACAGGCCCGTTAGATTGCATACAAAAAATTGTTGCTAGATTAGTCCTATGCCGGATCCAATCGTGGGTAGAGGATGCTAAGATTCTATCACCAATGCAGGCAGGGTTTCAGCCCTGCACTAGCACGATTGACCAGGTCCTGAGGTTTGTGATGATATACTGGAGGGTTGTTCTCGTAGGTGGTGGCACACTTTATGTGGCATTTATTGACTTAAAATCAGCTTTTGACCTCGTTCCACGTAATAAAATGTGGAGCTCCTTCTTAGAACTGGGAATGCCCCTGGAGCTTTTATGGATGCTAGTTAAGCTCCATGATTCCAGGTTAGATGGGGCTCACACGGAGAGGTCACTGATAAATTCCCGGTGGAAAAGGGAGTGCGCCAAGGATGTGTCCTTGCGCCTACCTTGTTTTCCCTATTTATTGACAGGGTAGTTCAATATTATTCAACATGCCCCACCGACGCGCCTATGCTTGGGGGAATACAATTCCCCCTTCTCATGTTCGCGGAGGATACTCTTATATTATCCAAGACCCAATCTGGGTTGCAGGTGGCCCTGTCACGTTTTGAGGAGTTCTGCCGAGATCATGAGCTGGAGGTAAACGTGGAAAAGACGAAATTTATGATTCTCCATAAATCAAAAGCGGTCAGGGGAAAAGTCCTTATGAACAATGTTGCCCTTGAACAGACAGATGTGTTCACTTATTTGGGTATAACTCTAAACAGAAAGTTGCACTGGAAACCGCAAATTAACGTGCTTGCTTTGAAGCACGCTCAGCTTGCCGGGGCCGTACTCAAAGAACACAGACTGTCACATACTAAACCTATTGCCCCAGTACTTACACTATAGAACACCAAGGTGGTCAGAGCCGTTTTATACGGCGCAGAATTATGGAGGCATGAGTACTTAACTTGTCTGGCTATAGCCCAAAACAAATTTATGAGGGCTCTAACAGGTCTGCCACAATCTTCTCCCCTGGTCCCACTATTTTTGGACCTGGGCTGTCACCATATTGAGGACCTGGTCAGATTTAGGCCTCTAGCCCTCTGGAGAAGGTTGTGGGCCACCCCTGAACTTGATCTTTATGCTAAAGCCCTCCTGGACTTCAGGGGGGTTGGGATTGTATCGAAGATCAAATGGCTTCAGTATATTAGAGATACCCTGGTTGCTATGGGGCTGAGTACCTTGTGGGATCATCCTGACTCAACTCCTTTTCCCTCTAAAAAGGAGTTTAAGGCCACTTACATGGGTTTTGTGATGGAGAAACGCTTTTCTAGAACAACAGGACCTTCCCTAACTAGAGACTTCCTTTCCGTTAAGCATGTACCTGTGTTTGACCCCTACTGGGATCTTATTTTAAAACCACTAGATAGGAAACTCTATCATCAGTTTAGGGTAGGCTCCTTGCCCACAAGAGTTTTCACCAGTAGATGGCTTAGGCCCACAACGGACTTATGCCCGTTGTGTCAGACTTATCCTGAAACTATTCCCCACATTTTATTTGTTTGTTCGGCCTACAGTGTCCCGAGGAAGAAATGGCTTAAACCAATATGTCTTGTCCTTGGCACAAGGGTTGCCACTGAAGCCCTGAGGATCTTACAAACATGCCCCGAGGAGGCAATTGTTATCGCTAAATTCCTAGGGTGGGCATGGAGGCTTCGGGCCAATAAACTCAGGGTCTAAAGATATGTCTTTCCATAGGTGATTTAAGATGTGGGGCAGTGTGAACTGTTTTTATCCTTTTCTATTCATATAAAGATTTAGATGCTGAGTGTTTTTACTTCTTGTGTATCAATTATCGTTCTAAATTGAGAGTCTTGGTAAGTGGTTTAATACTTGTTTTAGGGAATCTTGTGTATGTTTTAACTATTTATTCTAATGGATTTATTTTATTGTTTGTATTTGTCTTTTATGATTCTATAATCGAAATAAAGACTATGATATGATATATGAATATTAAGCATATGAACCATACATATTTTTAGATAAGGAGATCTATATTGGGTATAGATAAAGTAAACACGATTCTGCATTATGACACGAACACCACATAGTGAAGACGACGAACATTCCTTCCCATACACACAATGAATAGTCTTGCGAAAAGTATGGACATTTTAGCTGGAAGGGGAAACTTGGCTTGCATGGATTCATATAGTATAATACATGATGGATGTGGCTCCTCATGTTGTTTATCTAGATCTTGAAGTAGTAAAGCATGAGCTTTCAAGACAAGCAGACAAACACACCAATGGAAGCCAGGGCTAAAAGGGACAAGTTCTCGCCTATTGTGTCGACTCGCTCAAATGCTGCAAATTGGTGTGTGAGCTTGCTGGGTTGAATAAGAAGTGGAATCCTTATTGATTTTATTTTTCTTGACCAACCCTTCCACACGTTGTGAAATAAAACCCTGTATCAATATAACATTAATCTGATATAGGGTAGGGGGAGGGGGGATGGAGACCATTGTACATGGCCACCTGAGAAAGAGTTGGTTGGAGTTCGAGACTTGGGATTGCCTTAAACACTATTTGGGTAGCTGGGACAGGGACTAGCCAAGAAAGACACCATGAAGAGCAGCTGGTGGAGGTGCTGTATTGCTGATTTTCCTAGGCCCTCCCCCAAATCGAGGCCAGTGATGTGGCCTGGTAGGTCTAAAAGGCAGGGATAACAAACTTCAATGTAGCAAAAGACCGGTGTAATAAAGGAGGTGCAAAATATGGGTAATGACAGTTTACTTTGTTCCTTTAGAAATGAAACCTTAATTTCTGATGGATAGTTCTAACTGAGGATTCCTCACCTGTAGAATATCCCCTAGCAATAGACTGGATCCAGCTGATTTAAATAGTACTGCTCCAGCATACCAGTGGGTGTCATCATGTGGCTCCATGTTGCCTCTGTTTTGCCTTAGAAGTGATGATGGAGCTGCATAGAAGATTCCACCCCTGTGTCTCGACGTCCGTTCCTTTCTTTCTACGCCTTCCTACATGGGTCCGAAGCTCGCTACCAAATTTTCCTCAGTTGAGTTTCTTCTGAAAATTATCCTGTTTTCCAGTGTGCAAGGGAACAATGTCCCCTCCTAAAACTACAAGAATTATGCAACAGAAGTATGCCCCCAAGTCCCGTGAATAGTGTGCCCTCATGAATAGGAAGGTGATCTGCGAACGAGGAGCAAAACTGTATATAGCAGAAAACCAAAAGAAGATGTGAAAGTCCTTCTCCCGGTCAAAGTCACAGTCATGTTCCCGTTCTCTAGGTAGTTCCCACGACAGACCCTTGTCGTGATACAAATCTTCCAGTAAGTAGAAGTACAAGAAGGCCAACCTGGGTTCGTTCCAGTGCTATCACTATCAGCCAGAGAAGTTGCAAGGATGTTGGAGTACTTCTCAGTCTTGCTTCTGGTCTCCCACAGAGGAGCTGATTCTGCACCGGATACCAATCCACCCTGACTCATCAGTGACATTGCAACAACTTCAGGTCTTAAGTGAGGTCATGTTGGAAATATTTCGCACTCTTTCGTGCATAGGTGCCATATGTGGCCTTTGCAAGGGAGCCTGAAGTCTCAGTGCACCCAGCACGAGTGGAACCTGTCTGATTCTATCCTGGTTTCAGGGGAGATTGCACAAACCTGCACTGGTAGCTGCTTAATGCAATTGAACTGACTGCAGACCCCTTGGCCTTCATAAATGGATTTACAAGAGGGACACCAGGCTGCCAGGATTATGTCCACTACTTTAGGAGTAAATAGATTGCAGTGAAGAACAATAGTTACTTACCTGTAATCTGTGGTTCTCCAGTATTGGTGTCTTTCATAGATTCACATGCCTGAATCATTCCCCGTCGTCGGAGTAGGAGTCCCACGGTACATAAAAAAGCAGTAATATGCCATTTGTACATAGCAAATAACAGTTATACTAAACCAGGAAGTAAAATAGCCCTAGCTACCATGGAAAAAACTTCCACATTAGTGACTATCCAAGTCATTATGTTTAGACCAAACTGCAGCCAATCAGGCCACAGCTCCCACCAGAATACTCTCCCCAGAGACCCAGGCTGTCAGATTTTGTAGCACCGGAGTGTACTTGAGTATATATATATATATCTAACAGTCTGGGTGAGACTCTGAGGGGAGGTGGGTGGGTGTATGTGAATCTATGAAAGACACCAATACTGGAGAACCACAGATTACAGGTAAGTAACTATTGTTCTTCTCCAGTATTAGGGGTGTCTTTCATAGATTCACATGCCTGAATCCGAGTAGTTAGCAGTAATATAATATATCGCTCTTAGACGCTAAGGTGACAGTGTTCATGCATGAACATAAGTAATGCAATAACATATTAAAGCGTCAAAAGAGCAAGAGGAGGTGGGAGAGATCATCAGAGGCTCACCTTATTGAAAAAGATTACGCAGGACTGCTCTCCCCACTGAGGCATCGGTATCACTTGAAGAATCCAGACAGTAATGCCTCGTGAATGTGTGCCTGCTGGACCATGTTGCAGCTCTGCAGATCTGCAGGAGAGGCACACCAGCAAACAAAGCAGTTGAAGAGGAGACTGCTCTCGTAGAATGTGCTCTAGGTAAGGTCTGTAAGTGTTTACCTGCTTGTTGATGGCAGAGCCCTATCGTGGATGAGACCCACCTGGCGATAGTCTGTTTAGTTACTGCACAGCCTTGTCTCGGTCTGCCATGCGCTACAAATAGCTGATCCGTCTTTCTGATGGCAGCTGTCATTGAAAGATAAAACTTAAGGCATCTCTTAATGTCTAATGTGTGTAAAGTCCGCTCAGCTGGTGACTGCGGACTCGGAAAGAATGTCTTAAGTATCACTGGCTCATTTAAATGAAAATCCGATGGCACCTTGGGCATGTACTTTGGGTTGGTGCGTAGTATCACAGAGTCATTTGTGAATTGCAAGAAAGGTGGCTTAGACGTGAACGCTTGCATGTCACTCACCCTTCTGGCTGATGTTAACGCCAGCAGTAATGCAACCTTCCAAGTGATGAACTTGAGATCAACTTTATGGATTGGCTCAAAGGGATGGCGCATGAGCTGAGCTAGTACTATATTCAAGTGCCAGGATGGGGGTGGCCGACATATTGGAGGAAACATACGAAATAAACCTCTAAAGAATTGCTGGATTATTCTTGAGGAATATAGAGAATTCGTACCATCCTGACGGTATCGGGATATAGCCGCTAAAAACACTTTAAGTGTTGAGTGCGCCAAACCTGATTTAGCCAACTGTAGAAAGAAAGGTAAGATCTTTTCCGGTTCCGCATTCATGGGATGTAAATTCATAGTTTGGCACCAAACACAAAAGCGCTTCCATCTAAGTTTGTAAGCTTTGTTCGTTGAAGGTGCTCTAGCATTGGCTAGGACCTCTTGACAGTCATGCGGAATATTCAAGTGTGCAAACTCATGGTGTTGAGGAGCCAAGCCGATAATTTCAGAGAATGAGGGTCCGGATGATATACCCTGCCTTCTTGAATTGTCAGATCGCAAAGTGTGTACATTTCTTGTTCTGATATGTTGCGAAAAGATCCAGATCGGGGTGACTCCATCTCTGGAAGATCCGATCCAGCGCTGGCTGATGCAGTTCCCACTCGTGAGTGCTGCTCTTGGACCTGCTCAGGGAATCTGCCAGCACATTGGCTACTCCTGGAACATGCACCACTGACAAGTTGATGTCGTGAGTCAGAGCCCAATTCCAGATCTCTTGAGCCTGCTGGGACAACCGGGCTGATCTTGTGCCCCCCTGTTTGTTCAGGTAATGCATGCTCGTTGTGTTGTCTGTTCGAATCAACACTGTCGAGCCTTCCAGTATCGCCTGAAAAGATTTCATGGCGAGGTAAATGGCCCATAATTCCAATAGATTGATGTGCCATTTCTTTTGTTGTCTGTCCCATTTGCCACTGATCGTCATCCCTTGAAGGTGAGCGCCCCAACCTTCTAGCGAGGCATCCGTGGTTACGATGAATCTGGGGACTTCTGCGAGGAAAGCACACCCCACTTGCAGGTTGTGTTTCTGACTCCACCACAGGATTGCATTCTTCATTCGAGGTGTTAAGGTGATGATATCCTCGAAGGAACCTGATACCTGCACCCATTGGTGACTGAGTTCCTCTTGTAAGGGTCTCATCCTCAGACGGCAATTTGGAGTGAGAGGGATGCACGATGAGATCATCCCTAGGAAAGATTTGAATTTTCGAACAGAAATGCACTCTTTTCTGAGGAGTGTAGTCGCCATTTTTTGGATCTTCTCTTGTCTTTCGCTTGAAATGAAGACGTGAGCGAGCTTGGAATCCAGCGTTGCTCCTAGGAAAGACTTCCTTTGTGATGGTATCAGATCTGATTTCTCGAAGTTCATTGAGAAACCCAGGCTTTGAAGCAGGCAAAGGCATTTCTGGACATGTCTGCTTGTTGTGGCGTAGGAATTGGCCTTGATAAGGCAATCGTCCAGATATGGGTATATCTGAATACCCTGTAATCGTAAGTGGGCCGCTACAGGTGCCAACATCTTTGTGAATACCCTTGGGGCTGAACGTAGTCCAAAGGGAAGCACCTTGAATTGGAAATCCCTGCCAGCCACTCTGAACCTTAGGAACTTCCTGTGTCTGGGGAAAATAGGTACGTGGAAGTAAGCATCCTGAAGGTCGAGTGTTGCCAAGTGGTCCCCTTCTGCCAAAAACTGGAGGATCTCTTGGAGTGTTAACATTCTGAACGTTAATTTTTTGATGTATTTGTTGAGGGCACGCAAATCGAGGATGGGGCGCCATTCCCCCGATTTTTTGCGGATCAAGAAAAAACGAGAGTAAAAACCTTTTCCTCTCTGATGTTGAGGTACTCTCTCGATTGCCCCTTTTCGAATCATTGTATTGATTTGGATGAACAGCTCTTTGAGATGTGCTGGGGGCGGTCCTTTTGGGGGTGAATTTGGAGGGGTTTTTAGAAATTCTAATATGTGGCCCTTGGAAACCACATCCAGCACCCATTTGTCGGTGGTAATGTTTGACCATTTTGAGCAATGTAGGGATATTCTTCCTCCAATTCGTTTCTGGCTGGGACAAAGTGGTGGCAGGAAGCGATTCTCACTTTTTGTTAGTGTTGTCTCTACCCCGATATGTTGTTTTCCCTCGGGCTGTGAATAATTATTTCTTCTCTGGCCATAAGGTTGTTGCTTATATGGCTGGTACCTCTGGGTATTTTGGTTGTTCGTATATGAACGCTGTTGGTAATATCCTCCTCTATTTGTGAAGTTCCCTCTTCCTCTAGCACCACGAAAGGAAGACTTCCGATACTGCAGAGTACCCAATGATCGTGCAGTTTCTGTATCCTTCTTGATGGCCTGCAAAGCCTCATCCACATGCGAGCCGAATAGGTACTCGCCATCATAAGCCATGTTTAATACCTTGGCTTGCACCTCCTGTCTAAAGGATGTAGATTTCAACCATCCCTCTCTTCTAAGGACAGCAGCTCCTGCCAACTGTCTGAATCCTGTAGCTGCTACGTCCACTGCAGCGTCAATGATCTCTGACGAAGCACACTCCCCTTCCTGCAGAATTTTCATGGCTTCGGTCCGGTCTGGTTCAGGCAGTTTCTGAATGTATGGCAATATGTCTGACCACATTTGTCTATCATACCTGCCGAGAATTGCCAGCGAATTAGCAGCCCTAACTGTGGTCGCTGCAATAGTCGATACCTTTTTTCCAATGGTATCGAGTCGTCTCCCGTCTCTGTCCGTAGGAGTGGAGATCTGAGATGACGGATTCTTTGCTCTCTTTTGAGCTGCTTGCGAAATAACTGACTCCGTCTTGGCCTGGCCGAGCAGGCAAGCAGGTGAAGAAGCTGGTGCCCTGTACTTCTTATCCACTCGCGGTAAAACCGCAGGTAAAGAATTTGGCGTGGCCATGATCTTTAGCCCTTCTTTCCAAATAAAGTCTATAATAGGAATAGACCAACTTTGCCTCTGAGACAAACTCTTAAAGTCGTACAGGAAACAATCGTCCTGTTTAGTCTCCATGGTAATGAGAAATCTTAGTTGCTTTGTCCATAATCCTATGGAAATTCGCAAAATCCACGGGTGGCGACTCAGCCTTTGGTTGTTCATCCGGAGAAGGTGTGTCAGCTTGATAATCTTCATACTCCGACGAGTCCGTTTTATCTAATTCACCTTCTTCCTGAGCCTCCTCATCAGTATTCTCATCCTCCGTTTGGTTGTTGGTCACCGGTATTGATGGGGTATGCCCCGTTTCTTCTGCCATAGCAGGCATTGGATTCGGGGTCACTCGAGGCTGTGGAGAAGAGATTTGTGATTCGCCAGACTCTGAAGGTGGAAAACGGCGATAGTAATCGCTCAACATGTACTGTCAATTTTGGAAAAGTTCCATAAGCATCTGCATCCCTGGTGTTGGTGCAGTGTCCAACCTGGGCGGTTGTGTCACTTGCTCCTCTTCGTCCTGATCTTTTACTAGTATAAGCAAGTCCGATGGACTCTTGGCTGCTTGGAATAATTCGTCACCAGAGTCCTCTTCCTCAGAATCCAAGAGCCTGTCTGGCATCGTTAGTGGCGACATAGATGCAGACTGGGATGGACGCTTTTGCAATAGAGCCGCAGTGGTGGCTGGAGATGGCAGCGGTATCACATTGCTTTTTGCTGACCAGACTTGGATATCTGTGCAAGATGACAGCTTTGGTGTTGCTGGATTCCCTTGAGCCACTGGAAAGTCTGTGTCTTGCGGCTTAGACTTCGTCGTCAGCGATGCACTCTTCGACGATAATTGCTCCGTCGACGACTGTGGCTGTTTAGTCTTCGTCGACACGTTGGATTTCGTCGTCGACGACGGAATCGTCGACGGGACCATTTTCTTCGTCGACGGGGCCGTAGACGGAACTATCTTCTTCGTGGACGAGACCGTCGACGACGACTTCGTCGACGGGGTCGTCGACGGGGTCTTCCTCGTCGACGATGGGATCGTCGACGGCTGCTTCGTCGACGGTGTCGTCGTCGACGGTAAGGTCTTCGTCGACGGTAAGGCCGTCGTCGACGGCAAGCTTCTTGTCGACGGAGGCTCGTCGACGGGAGGTGTAACTTTCTTCGTCGACGAGATGGGACGAATCTGGACATGAACAAAAGTTGGAGAGGACCCTGAACACATCACCAAAGAGGGTTTCGGTGAGGAAAAGGTCATAGTAGAAGTCACTGCAGTGGCTGTCTGACAGGAAACCGGCAGAGAAGTCGCTGCCTTGGTTACAGGCCTCTGAGGTGACAATAAAGACAGTCTTTTTTGAGTCTGGTGGCCTCACAGATTTTTCAGAGGATTTCTTTGTTTTTGAGGTAGAAGGCTCAACAGCGTCCTGAGTGAGCTGGGCCTGCCTCGCCACCTTACGCTTAGGAGAAGTCACCTTACCCTCAGCTATCCTTTTTCTAGATCCCATAGAAGACACTGAGGCCAAACTTCCTACCTCTGAGAGGGGGACATCCTTGTCTTTAATCCGCTGAATCCATAGCAGCAAGCGATCCTCTCTGTCCCTGAGGGTCTTTGAAGGAAAAGTGCGACAAATCTTGCACTCCTTAGCCTGATGATCAGGGTACAAGCAGTAGATGCAGAGAGTATGCGGATCCTCCTTGAACAGCCGTGCCTTTCCGCAGGATTCACAGGCCCTGAACAGGGACTTTGATTTAGACATGTTTGAAAGTGATAACTGTCAAAAGTAGAGAAAAAACTGAGCAGAGCTCAGAGAGACTCCCTATCACACGACGTGCGGTAAAAAATCTGACAGCCTGGGTCTCTGGGGAGAGTATTCTGGTGGGAGCTGTGGCCTGATTGGCTGCAGTTTGGTCTAACATAATGACTTAGATAGTCACTAATGTGGAAGTTTTTTCCATGGTAGCTAGGGCTATTTTACTTCCTGGTTTAGTATAACTGTTATTTGCTATGTACAAATGGCATATTACTGCTTTTTTTATGTACCGTGGGACTCCTACTCCGACGACGGGGAATGATTCAGGCATGTGAATCTATGAAAGACACCCCTAATACTGGAGAACTGCTGCTGCTCAATCTCCACGCATGAAGGTGTACATTACATAGGCCTGGGTGCAAGACATGCCTCGGAGACAGAAAAGCCTCCTGAAGCAGCTACATGATTTGAGATAAGATTCACATGCCCAGATTTTCTGGGCACATCCTTCTGGCCCAATCTGGAGTCAGTATGGTGACTGGGGCCCAGTCGTTCCAGAACTGCTTCAGAACTAGTGGCATGACAGGTAGTGGCAGAAGCGCAAATATGAGTCCCAAGCTCCACTCCAAGCCAAATGTGTATCCAAAAGAGAGCCTTCTTCCAATATGCAAACATTCTGTCACTGCACATTCTTAGTGGTGGCAAAGAGATCGAACCAGGGCTCTTCCCAGTGAGTGACACAGCCTCCCATGGGGTGGTCTTGTGTTGCAAGGGGAAACTAAAGAGGCTTAGAGGCTGCAGTTGGAGGGGCTGGGGACATGGGACGTTTGATGGTGTTGCTTGCTGGATCCTCTTCTGCGACCTTGAAAAGACTGAAGTATATGGTGTTGGAATAGTGGGCTTTGATGGTTAAAGAGGGCAAAGATTTAGCCTTGCCTCGAAAGAGGTGACCTTTGTGTAGATACTACAGGTGTAGAAAGGCCGAAGGTGTGCGCAGTGGGAGTGCTCAGTTGTCCTGCTTTATTTAAAGCACTTGAGAGTGGATTCAGCCTTCTCGCCAAAAAGGCAAGACACATCCATGAGTGATGCCTGGACGTCACAAGAAAAGCCCAAGGATCTCATTTTTGCGGGTGGAGAAGCACCATGTTTGTATGGACAACTCTGTCCAAGCAGTCTATTGTGTCCAGTCCTGACCTGATTAAATACTTGGCCACATCCTGAATGGTCTGCGCTAATTTGACTCTGAACTGCTGGCAAAATTTCAGTCACGTAGTCCCATAATGCATGGGAGTAGCGTCGCAGCAAACCACTGGCACTGACGGCCAAAGCTGGAAGAGGAAAATATCCTTGTACCAAAAACTTCCATTCTCTTCAGCTCCCTATCTTTTCGAGTTGTAAGGAAGGAATTAGAGCTGACTCAGTTGGTGGAAGCCTGTACCAACAGACTCTCCGGGGTAGGATACTATGTATAAGAAAAAAAAGGCAGGAACATTAGGAGCTGTCTTTTGGTGATCTGCCACTTGTATAGTAATCGATGGGCATGAGCAAGGTTTTGCCCAAGTGTCTATGATGATATTCAATTCAGAGGGAGATTGGGTTGCAGGACCTTTCTGAGGACATTAGTCTTTACTTCATAGGATGGTAATTGCAAATTTAGGACCTTGACTTGACTGCCCTTGTAGTTACCCTTCCGAGGACACGGATTCTTCTGCAGAAGGACCAGGGGTACCAGCCCCATGTAATGAAAAGCATCCATCCTACTTACCTTGTCTAGAACCATATAGAAACTGTTATTACCGTAGTGTGGGAAGAATCACCGTAATCACGTTGACTCTTTAGTTTGAGGTTGAAATTGATTCGGTTCGGAGTCAGACAGAACTACTGACTTGACGTGCCCTCTGGCGGTGGCGGAGTCAATGAGGCAGGAAGTGACATGGAAGAAGGCGCTGGATGTTGAAGATGCAACTGAAGGAGGTTCAGGAGGCACAGCTGGCACAGAGGGCTGACCCACCAGCTGTAATTCAGTTGGAGGCCTCTGCAGAGCAGTGGGGACAGAAGGCACACCAAAGGGAGCCAGTAAGGTGCCAAGCATGGCTTCCTTAACTGCCTCAATTTGGTGCAGTATCGCTGATGGACCCAGAAACTCAGGGTGCATCAGAACCAGTTGCACAATCTGCTCCTCAGAAGGGGACCAAGAGCAAGACTGAGGTACACCTTGATATCCTTGTGACTTTTCACAAAGAGTGGTGGAGAGACTGGGATAAGGAGCACTTGGACTTCATGCGTTTCTTCTTCGATTTGAATGTAACTGATGACTTGGGAGTGTGACAATGAACTGTTGCGGCACTGGGCCCAAGAATCGGAATGGGTCAGTGCCTTTGACTCTAAACAGGAGCGGCATTTATGCACTTTCTGGTGATGCTCTCCTGTCTTGTAATGAAATCATCAGGGCACACTCCCCACATGATTTGGAGTTGTGGCCCAACAACTTGTGGGTATCCATCACAGACATTTGTTCACAAGGTTTACAGCCTATAGTTTTAGGTGGTGACAGTTCCCTTGCACAGTGGAAAAAGTTTTATGTAGAGAAGAACTAAGCCCGTCAAATGACAAGAAAAAGAGGACCTAGCCCTGTGGCCATGTACAGAGGTGAGGAAAGAAGGGAACTGACGTAAGCACGCCTGGTTGGTGCCTATATATGGCTCCAGCCATCACATTCAGGATGGAGTGGAGCTACACGATGCTGGGCTATGCTGAAGAAGCTTCCATTGCAAATGACTAGCCAGTGATCACTTTACATTTTGATCTTCCTCTACCTATCCACTTATTTTGATCAAGGGGCCCACTATATTATCTAAACATACATAAGTCACTTTTTTTTTCTTCTTTTTTTTTTATTTGGCAAATTCAAACGTAATACAAATTCAGGAGAAAAACAGAATATAAATGTAGCAATTGATATCATAACTTAATTAACGAAAAATAGTGTAAAAAAGATATACAATATCAAATGGCATAGTTACAACATACTGAGGAGAGAGTATAAAAGATAAAAATCTAGAACCAGAGAATCAAATTGATTAATCACTGGCAGAATCTGAATAGCGCATCTCATTTGTATACCATCTAGAGATGGGGTCCCCAGATCTGTGCTCCTACTGCTCTTAATTTTCTACCTCTAGTAGCATATATTGCAATTTCTTGTTTATAGATTGAGAGGAATCGGCTTAGCCACATACGAAAAGTAGGGGGTTCCGGGTCTTTCCAGCGAGCTGCCAAAATGATACGAAAGACGGCATACCCCAGAAAAACTACCGCTTGTTCCTCACTATTATGGCCCAGTGAATCATCATGGCCTAATATATACATAGTTAATGAGTCTCTTATCTGATGTCCAAAGACCTGGGCCCAAAACTCCAATATCATCGTCTTTAACCTTGTCAGTTCAGAGCACTCTGAGAACATATGTAGTAGATTAGCAAGTGGTTGTTTGCATCTTGGGCAGTTATCGTCGGCCCGAAGACCCCAAGCAAATAATTTTGCCGGTGTGTAGTATAGATTGTATATAACTCTATAGTATTGTGCTTTTAAGTTGGAAGCTATAAAGTATTTTGCCGAAAGAGCAATTGAGAGATCGATATCGACATTAGGGTTTGCTAATTTTACAGCCTAGAATTGTTCAGTTCGTTCAAGATCATCAGGGGTTTTATCCATCAGCATCTGATAAAGAGCCCCTATTCTTGTAGTTTTCTTACCTATAGCTTCAAAAAGAGGCAAGGTATCTAGTACTATTATTGGTATAACGTTGCGGATACTCGACAATATTTGAAAATATTTGAGAAAGTCATAAGTGGGAATGGAGTATTTTTCTTGAAAAGATTCAAAAGATATGGGAATATTATGTCCTAAAATGTCACCAACTGTACTGATACCTAGACGTTCCCACCTCTGCGAAGTAGCATCATTAAGAGAGGAGGAGATAATCTTACTATGCCACAAAGGGGTATATTTTGTAAAAGTGGGAATAGATAGGTATTTAGAGATAGCTTTCCACACAGCCCATGCATCTAAAACTGTCTTCAGTTTAATTTTTTTATAATACGACGGCTCTACCTGCCTTAAAAATAACCCCTTGCACTTATCACCAAGGCTAAGCTCATAAATCGAAGGAATGTATAAATCTGGGGGCAATGAGCTAATAATTTTTTTATCAGTAAGCAGAGGATCCATAGATTGTATTAATGTTGCCCATAAATATAGTTCTAGATTAGGAATAGCTAGTCCTCCTCTATCCTGTGGTAGCGACATTAAGCGGAGGGATCTTCTTATCTTACCATAACTCCATATAAATTTAGTGATGGCACAATCAATGGTCTTAATGAAGTTAGTTCCCGCTAACAACGGGATCGCTCTAAAAAGGTAGAGAACCCGTGGAAAAATATTCATTTTTATATAATTTGCCCTTCCGATTATAGATAAATGTAGGTTGTCTATTCTTTTAAGATCTTTTTTAATTTTATCAATGAGGGGGGTGTAGTTCAGATAATTAATTTTTTCCACCTCAGTAGAGAGGCATACTCCTAAGTATGTAGCCTCTTTAACTTTAAGAGAGCTTTCATATTGAATATTTTCAGTAGCTAACACCATAGTTTTATCCCTATTTAAAGAATATCCTGAGTAGGTGCCAAAGGCCTGAGTAACTAATTCAATTTCCCGAATTGCATCGGTAGGGTTAGTGGTTATAACGGCAACGTCATCAGCGTATGCCATGACTTTGGTGAAATATGAGCCTACTTTAACTGGTTGGATTGAGGGTGTCAAAAGGAGTTTCTGAATGAGGGGATCTATGTATAAGGCAAATAAAATCGGGGAGCATGGACACCCCTGCCTTGTACCTCTTTGCACCTCAATAAACTCTGACTCAACGCCGCATATAGAGATGTTTGCCTTAGGGTTGATATATATGGCTTTAATAGCTCTAATGAAGTTGTTTCCAAAATTCTTTCGTTCCAAGATGTTCCATAGAAACTGCCATGATACTCGATCGAAAGCCTTTTCGGCATCGAGGAGAATCATCGCCATCTCGCCCCCCGTGGTGCCCATGATATCAAACAGGGTAATGGCTCTCCGGGTATGATCTGTAGTGCCCTTTCCGGGAATAAAGCCGTGTTGCCAGGGGGATACGAGATGTTTGATGACCCTACTCAACCGGTTGGCTAGTATTTTGGCATAAAGCTTTGAGTCAGAGTTTATCAGGGATATCGGTCTATATGATGAGGGGAGATGAGATGGTTTTCCTTTTTTGTGGAAAATTATTATATTCGTTTGTTTCCAGGAGTCAGGTGGAACTGAGTGATACTGTACTCCGAGAAACAAATCTAATAAAGGTATTATTTGATTACCTAGAATTTTATATAAGTCTAGGGGAATTTTATCGGGCCCTGCCGCTTTACCGTTGGCAAGTTCGGATAAGGCGATCTCTACCTCAGTATACGTGATTTCTCTGTCCAGAATTACTTTGACCCTATCATCAATCCTAGCACTTAAATCTTGATCTGGGAGCCAGTTGTTCGAAAATGTTGTAATATCCGCGTCAGAGTATGACACATCACTGTGATAGAGTTTCTGATAATATTTTTGAAATATGTTTAGAATATCCTGCGTGGATGTGTATTCCTTGGCTTCATGTTCAATCATCTTTATGCTACTATGTGATTGTTTTTGGCGTGTTCGTAAAGCTAGCTGCCTGCCAACATTTTCCCCCGATTCATATAGCTTGGTTTTGTTTGCTTGATAGGTTTCAGCAGCTTTCTGAATTAAAGAATTATTAATTTTGTTCTTTAGAATCAGTATTTTTTTAAAGGTTTCTGAAGTTGAATCACCCTGACCTATCTGAGTAGCATGATGGGTCTCAAGATCAGAAAGTTCTTGCATGAGCTGTGCATTAATATTATCCTCACTCTTCCCTTTATTGGCTACAAATGAGATAGTTTCTCCCCTTATTGCGGCTTTAAAGCAGTCCCAGACCATTATTCTTGACGCACTAAACCGATTACAGTCGAAAAAGCCTTGAGCCCATCTTTTCATATGCATTATATATTCCTGATTGACCAAGAGTCTTCTATCGAAGGTCCATTTGGTCTTTGGTTTTACCAATTTGGCAGTGTCGAAAATAAGGGTGGAGTTTCACCTCTTCTTTAGAAGGATGAGACGGAGCAAAAAGGTAGGCAACGTGATGTTTTGTCCAACATGAAATGCTGTCACAACCTTCTGAAGGAAGGATGCACGGATTCTTAGAACCAGTTTGTCTGGATAAAATTTATGGTGCTCAGGTAGTGTCTGCAATTTGCTGACCTTCCTTCATATGCAAACAAAGTGTGCAGTTGTATAGTGGGTCAAAAGAGGGGCACATAAGAAAAGTCAGGGCCAGATTGAGATGTAATTGGGGCATAATAAATGGCCTTGGAGGGAACATTTGCTGAAGACCTTTGAGGAGCCTAGTCACAACTGGTGATTTAAAAAAATGAAGGTTGGTGCGGCAACCGCAAGAATATCAGAATCGCTGAGAGGTAACCTTTAACCGTGCCAAGAGAAAATCTCTGCTGGCCCAGAGAAAGAACAAATAATAGAACTTTGGATATGGATGCAGAAAGAGGGCCAAAATCCTGGGCTGCACACCATGCCACAAACTTGTCCCAACAGCAAGAGTATATTGGTATTCTTGATATATTCTTGGCAGAAGGACACCTAGTTGCCAGAATAGGGAGGGAATTTGAAGGCTTTCACCTGCCGCTGCTCAATCTGCTAGAATGAAGCCGGAGTGTGCGCAGGTTAAGGTGCAGTACCCTGCCCTATTGCTGAGACAGAAGATCCTCCCAAAGAGGCAGCCTGATTGGAGGGCCAATGCTCAGGAGTTCAGGGTACTAGACTCTGTGCCCAATTTGGAGCCACAAGAATGACTTGGGCCTGGTCGTTCTTGATCTTTTTGAGAACTTTGGGCAGGAGTGGTATCAGTGGAAATGCATATAAGAGGTCTGAGCACCACTCGAGACGGCATGCGCTTCCAAGCGAAAGCTGCCTTGTTAACTCCTGGGCAGAACTGTTGACATTGACATTTCACCTTCTCTGCAGTGACAAACAGATCTAACCAAGGCTTTCCCCACTCTTGAAAGAGACCTTGCACCACCTCTAGAGGGAGATGCCATTCATGATCCTCTAGTTATTGAGGGCTGAGTTTATCTAGAGTCCTCTGATCTCCACCTCTCACAAATGCAGACCCATCCCAGCAGTGACACATCTGTCACTACAGTCATTTCCGGTTGGGGAAGGGAGAGGGGTATCCACTGACCCAATCACAGCTCGTTATCTACCACTGCAGATCTTTTACAGTTCCCTCCGAGATCTGGGCCAGTTCAGAGAGTTCTCCCTGATGTTGTGCTCACTGGAACTTCAGGTCCCAATACAGAGCCTGCATATGCCAACGGGCATGTGCCACTAGCAAGATGCAGGCGGCAATGATGTCCAACAGCCTCAGTTAGTCTCACTGAAATCCAGGATAGAGGCTGAAAACATTGTATGATAGCCTGAATATCCTGGACTCGCTGCTCTGAAGGATAAGCCCACAACTGCACTGTGTCCAGACCATCTCAGATGAAAGAGTGCATCTGAGAGGTAGTAGAGTGTGACTTTGGCACATTGATAGTGAACCCCAACAAATGCAGGAGGTCTGCTGCTGTATGGAGGTGGGAGACAACTACTTGGGGTAAGCCCTCCTTTGACAGCCAATGGTACAGTCAGGGGAAGACTGAAAAACCGCTGATGTGCTGCAACCACTGCCATCCCCTCTGTGAATACAAGAGGGTTGCTGGTAACCCCAAAAGGGAGCATAGCGAACTGAAAGTGCTTTTGGAACCACCGTGCATCACAGGTAACGTCTGTGGGCAGCCAAGACGGGTGGGGGGGGGTGGGTTGGAAATAGGCATTCTGCAAGTCATCACCATTCAGTTCCCAGGGTCCAGAGCAAACATGACCTGTACTTATGTGAGCATTTCAAATTTTTACTTCTTCAGCAAAGCGTTGTGAAGGTGCAGGCCAAAATAGGGTGGAGGCCTCTGCCTTTTTAGGCACCAGGAAGTAGCAGGAATATCAAGCGGGACCTACTGCTGATGGAGGAGACCTCTTAATGGCTCCTTTGGCCAAAACAGCCAACTGTTCCTGATGTAGCAAGGATCGATCGTCAACCTCATAAGTGGGTGGGATGGGGTTCCTCAAAAGGGATTCAACCTACTTGTCTGATGATATGTTGTACCAATGGGGCAGGGGATAGCAAATCCAGCCTTCCACTGGGCATCCTTGTTGGTATAAGTGAATGAACTTGGAGACCCCAGCTGCCGGGGTGTGTGGGGGATGATTTTGGTGAACTGACGCGACTTCTGGTTGGTGTTCCCACATGGCTGGGAAACCAGTTGGCCTTGGTTGCTGGGTGGGAAAGGATGCGGTTGTTAGTCACTATTGTAGCAACGGAAGGGGTGAAAAGCAGACTAGGGTTGGCAGGGGGCTATGGAGAAGCCAGCCATAGGTCTGCGTTTCTTAAAGAATTCCAGTGCGGAATCTGCTTTTTTTCCAAAAAGGCGAGACCCATTAAGGGCATGTCCATGAGGGAAGTTTGGACATCTCCTGAAAACCTCAACGAGGCGTGGCTTTGAAGGGCCACCGACGAAGCAATCACTCTGCTTAGTGAATTGGTAGTGTCCAGTCCACATCTGATGGTGAACTTTGCTGCATCTGGCCCATCTGATATGAATTGGGTGAGTATTGCTCAGGTTAGTATGACTTTGGCCTCTTTTGAGACTATAAGCAATGTGTGTTTGTCTTTCTCTCTCTCTCTAACCCCACCCCACCCCAAAAGACATGTGGTGTTCACCGACCACAATGCTAGAGTAACAGACGAGAAGGAAAATGCTACTTACCAGTATGCATCTGTTTTTGGCATGTAGAGCTGCAGAGTCCCACACTGAGCATTAGATCGCCACCTGGTGTTGGGCTTGGATGATTGCATGTTGTTGTCGTCTTGGAAGAAGTCTTTGTAGTCACGAGATAGGTGACTCCTCCCTTGGACGATAGTGCGCATGGGCATCGACTCCATCCTTAGATTGTTTTTCGCCATGATGGGAAATGATGGAGTTAGTAGAAAGAAAAAAAGGATGTCTATGCGTGTATATGTAAGTAAGATAGAGCTTGAACAGATACTGGTCCCGAGGAGGCGGGTGGGCGTGTGAGACTCTGCAGCTCTACATGCCAAGAACAGATGCAGACTGGTAGGTAGCATTTTCCGTTCGAGGCATATGAGCTGCAGATCTCACACTGACCATCGATTATACAGCAGTGTCTCCCCTAGCGGTGGTCACCTGTATCTGTTGCAGTAGTTTGAAAGAGAGTTTTGAGGACAGCTTGGCCTAGAGAAGCATGCTGCTTGGCTTGCCCATCAACACAATAGTGTTTAGTGAAGGTGTGTGTTGTAGACCATGTTGCTGCCTTGCATATGTCTTCTAGGGGAATGTTCCCTAAGAAAGCCATAGAGGCTCCTAGTTTGCGTGTGGAGTGGGCTCTAGGAGGAATTGTTAAAGTACGTTTTGCCTTTTGATAGCATATTTGAATGCATTTTACAATCCACCTTGCAATTCCAGCTTTGGAGATGAGGTTGTCTTTATGTGGTGGCGAGAAAGCTACAAACAATTGTTTTGTTTTTCGAAAGGATTTAGTCCTGTCAATGTAATAGAGAAGGGCTCTCTTCACTTCTAGGGTGTGTAGAGCTCTTTCTGCTACAGAGTCTGGGTTTTGAAAAAACACTGGCAACTCTACTGATTGGTTTAGATGAAAGTAATGACTTTAGGAAGGAATTTTGGATTTGTTCTTCTTTGTTACGGTGTAATTGTAAAAATGGTTCTTCAGTGAAAGCTCAAATCTCACCCACTCACCTGACCGAGGTAATAGCAATAAGGAAAGCTGTTTTCCATGTGAGGAATTGCAATTCACATTTGTGTAAAGGTTCAAAAGGGAGTCCCATGAGCCTGGTAAGAACAATGTGTGAGTTCCACACTGGAAAGGGTGGCAACCTAGGAGGAATGATTCTTTTTAATCCTTCCATGAATGCTTTTTTTAAAATCTTTTTATTAAAATAACCGGCTCCAAAAACAGTTGCATACTTGTAGCCGTGTAGATGAATATGCTAGATTACAGCTTTGTAAGTGTAGACAGTAGCATATGATATTCTGAATGGAAGCATCCAGGGGATCAATTTGATTATTGGTGCAGTAAATGGCAAATCTTTTCCATTTTGCCACATTGCAAGCTCTAGTAGTAGGTGTTCTGGCTTCCTTAATGATATTCATACAGTCTGGTGGCAGATTAAGGTAACCAAACTCTAAGACTTCAGGAGTCAGATCACCAGATTCAGTTGACTTGTATCTGGATGTCTGAGGTCTCCATGGTTCTGCGTTAGCATGGATGGTGTCAGACACAGTCTTTGGTGTGGAACTAGAGAGAGTTCTAGCAGCCTTATGAACCACAGTTGGCGTGCCCATGTGGGAGCTACTAAGATCATTTTGAGAGACTGTTGTCTTAGCCTGCGCACTACTAGTGGTATTAGTGGGAGTGGCGGAAAAGCGTACGCAAATCTGCCTGACCAGTTCATCCACATCGCATTGCCCTTGGACAGCAGGTGTGGAAACCTAGCGGCGAAGGTTGGGCATTTTGCGTTTTCGTGTGTGGCGAACAGATCTATGTCTGGGTGACCCCACTTGTGAAAGAATGGTAGAAGAACTTGCGGATGTAGTTCCCATTCGTGAATCTGTTGTGTCTGTCGACTTAACAGATCTACAATCTGATTGTGAACCCCTGGAAGGTGTTCTGCTAGTAGATATATGTTTTGTGGAATGGTCCATCTCCCAATTTTCTGTCCAGGCTGGAACAGTTGCAGAGAATGTGTGCCTCCTTGTTTTTGAATGGAGTACATGACGGTCATGTTGTCCGTCCGGATTAGGACAGCTTTGTTTTGTACATGTACTTGGAAGGACTTGAGTGCTAGGAATATTGCTATAACAGGTAAAAGATGCCTACAAGGGTATTTGTTTGCAACAAACTTATGTAAATATAAAATTACTTAGAGGGTTTGTCCATCTGGAACAAACACCAACGTGTCATTAGACAACACCAACCAATGCAATTTATCAGTACAGAAAACACGGGAAATCCTAATTGTTTGAAAGTATACATTTTTTTATGTATAGAAACATTTAAAAGGGAGTACAAACACATGAAATAAATCAGCAAACGGTCATGAAAGGAAGTGAAATCAGATTAACCTAACAGTTCATGACAAACATCTATTCCAACAAAATCAAAGGCGACAGATCTCCTTATGAGAATATATGTTGCTAGAGAATAACACAGTTTCTCAGGAATAGAAGGCAGAGTCGACGTTTCGGTCTTTGTGGCTTCAGTCCATCTTCAGGACAGTGGTATTTGCTAAAAGAGACTCTTATATTGTTTATGTAAGACAGACAAAAACCATGAAGTTGATCAATGGTCACAGCCGTCAACTTGGCGCTGACGTCTCTGAAAAGTGCATGTTTTTAGAGTCAGCGGAAACATCCGTATCAAACTGTAGAACAATCTTCCATGCGTTGTTTATCCTTAATTATTTGAATAAAGTAAGGGGCGTCGCGTGAAGACCAGCATCAGTCCGGAAATCAAGGCAGCATGCTAGCAGCTCCAGGTTACTGATGTGGAACACTTTCTGTTGCGTGATCCATCTTCCCTGAGTTGTATGGTGTCGGAGAAGGGCTCCCCATCCTGTCAGGGATGTGTCTGTTGTAAGTACTGTCTCTGGACAAGTTTTTGGTGTTCCACCACTGCAGAGAGCGATGGGGGCGGCTGTCTACCAACACCAGGTCTGTAAGTTGTCCTTGAGCCTGGTTCCACTGATGTGCTAGACAATGGGCACATTTGCAGTCTTGCATATGGTACAATAAAAATGCAAGGTGCCATCATGCCTATTAGTAGCATGAACACTGGCTGGGAGAGTGTGTCGGTCTTGAAACCTTGTGATTAAGGCTTGAATGCTCTGTATCCTGGCTGGACTGCGATAAGCTAGAGCTGTAGACATGTTTATTGTAGCCCCTAGGTATTGATGTACATGAGAGGGCTGGAGATGGGACTTGGTGTAGTTGATTGTAAACCCCAAGTCATGCAATGTTTGAATTGTCTGAGATATGTGTTGGACACAGTGATTGAATGACTTGGCTTTTATGAGCCAATCGTCTAGTTATGGGAAGACATGGATGTGTTGCCTTCTGAGATGTGCTGCTACAACTACTAGGCACTTTGTAAACACTCTTGGTGCAGTTGTGACCCCGAATGGAAGGACTTTGAACTGATAGTGTTGTATTTCTAGTACAAACCTTAGATACATCCTGTGAGGATGTATGGGAATGTAGAACTAGGCGTCCTTGAGATCTAGAGTAGTAAGGAAATCGCCTTGTTGCGACAATGGGAGCATGTTGTTGTAAAGTGATCATATGAAAATGATCTGAGTGTATATACAGATCGAGGGGCCTGAGGTCGAGAATTGGTCTTAGTGTCCCTTCCTTCTTGGGTATTAGGAAATGCAGCAAGTAAACCCCTGTCCCTTGATGTTGTAATGGAACTTTCTCTATTGCGTCCTTTTGAAGCAATGATAGAACCTCTTGTTTGAGCAGCGCAAGATGTTCTGTAGACATTGGACACGGTCTGGGTGGTATATGTGGAGGGGAAGCTGTACGTTCTAGGCAGTAGCCATACTGGATAATCTGTCTTACCCACTTGTCTGTTGTGATGGAATTCCAGACAGGTAGGAACTGTGTTAGTCTCCCCCCTACAGGAGTGGAATGTTGTTGGGGGAGCGGAAGGAAGTCACTGTTTTGTGGTGAGAGAGGTTCGATTGTTGTAATTACCTCAACCTCTCCCGTTGTTGTTGTTGCCCCTGTAGCCTCCTCTAAAATATCCCCTATTGGAGGATGTTTGTGTAATGATTTTAAAGGAAGCCGAATTGTCTGCGCCAGCTTGTATGGAGCCTCCTCTATAGAAGGAGCGACAAAAGGAGCCTCTTGTTTGTGGGGACTGCAAGGCTCCCATAGATTTGGCAGTATCAGTGTCCTTTTTCACCTTATCAAGTGCTGTGTCTACAGCTGGGCCAAAAAGATGCTGTTGGTTAAATGGCTGATTTAATATGGTAGTTTGCACCTCTTGCTTAAAGCCTGAGATGCGTAGCCATGCATGGCGTCTAAGGAGGACACTAGTGTTTATTGCTCTAGACGCAGTGTCTGCTGCATCAAGTGCGCACTTGAGAGCAGCATTAGAAATTAGCTTACCCTCTTGGATAAGGTCATTAGCTTAAGCTTTATATTGGTCAGGTAGATGCTATAAGAGTGTTTCTAGCTGATCATAATGAGCCCTGTGGTATCTTGCGAGGAGGGCTTGTGTATTAGCTATGCACCATGTGTTACTTGCTTGGGCAGCTATTCTATTGCCTGAAGCCTCTATCGTCTTTGACTCTTTATCAGGAGGTGGCGCTTCACCTGATGTTTGGGAGTTTGCTTGTTTTCTAGCGTTTGAAATGACTAGGGAATCTAAAGGTAGTTGTCCCTTAATGTATGCAGGATCCCCAGGAGCAGGCCTATATTTCTTTTCTATTCTGGTATTTATGATCTTAGCACATACAGGATCTTTAAACACTTCTGGTGCATGCTTAATGACCCCTTTGATCATAGGTAATATCTGAACTGACTTTTGGGATTGTTCAAAAATGTCAAGTAGAACATCTTCTTCTGCCTCATCTGAGTGCATTGTGACCCCATGATGGATGGCAGCTCTATTGAGTAATTGTCCAAACCCATTATTATCTTCTGAAGGAGATGGTTTGGATGGGTATGTATATGGGTCAGGGATATCTGGTACATCCGGTGGGACATCCAGTGGGATTGGGTACTCCCAGTCAGGTGGATCTGTTGGGTAGTTAAAAGGGTCATTTGGGTCGTCCCCTCCCCCCATAATATCATCATTATTATGAGGAGGTGTAGGTTGTGGTGAAAAATGAGGAGGAGAATTTTGAGGAGGTGAAGGAAGAGGAGGTGGACCAGAGGGAGGTATAGGAGAAGAGGGGCGCATAGGTGATGTGGCAGTCCTTCTTTACAGGCACTGGAGGTGGAGGTGCTGTACCCAACTTCCTCTTTCTGTCTGGCACAGTAGAAACATGTCCTGTCTTTGGGTCAATGTAGATCTTTTTCTGTTTAGGATCAGGGTGAAAAAGCTCCTCTTCTTCAGGAACCGCTTTCGGTGCCGATTTTTTCAGTTCCGAGCGTGGTTGTGTCTTTTCTTTGTCCTTAGCCTTAGGAGTTGTGGCAGAGTCCTTTGGCGTAGGTTTTGGCTCCGAAGATCTTGGCTTTGAAGCCGAAGCTGGTTTCATCGGCTTGGAAGCGTCGGAAGCAGGCATATTTTTCTCGGAGCCGGTTTGTCTTTTGGAGTTGATGGTTTCAGAACCGGGACTTCTTTCGGTTTCGGTGCCGAGGGAGCTGGTGGTATCGGCACATGCGGTTAGCTCGGTCCCGAGCTACCGGAAGGTTTTTGTATTTTCTTCGGAGCCGAACTCGAAGGCGGGGCTTCTGAAGTAGTTTTTCGGTTGCGACTGGACCCCGGAGGTGGAGTGTCGACCTTTGCCTTCGATTTGGGTATTGGGGTTGGGGCAAGGTCAGCAGTACTCACGCGTTGACCCGAAGGTATGGAGTCACCTGCCCCAGATACGATTTCGAGATCTTCGGAATCTTCCTCTGGGACATCTGGACCCTCATCAAAAATGTCCTCTGGTTCTGGAGATGATCTCGGCATGATGTGTCGACGGCCCTTCTATCTCGAATGTTCTTCTTGGATCGAAAGGATGCGCAGGCTGGACAGCTGGACTCGTCGTGTTCTGGTGATCAGCACAGGTTACAGACCTTGTGATGGTCACTGTGTGGGAATTGTGCTCCACACTGAGGGCATTTCTTGAACGGCGTCCTTTCCATGAGCTGTAGGCCTCACGGCATGGATAGGCCCAACGGCCCTCGTCGACGACTGGAATCGAGCTGATGAGATCGAGTTGATGGTTCTTGATGTCGAAAGTTGTTTAGAAGAGTTTAAGTACATTTTTGACGCGTCAAACTACTTAGAAAGTAGATTTCGAACCGGAGCAGAAAAGTTACATCTGAACCCAGTGGTGGAAAAAAACAATCTAAGGATGGAGTCGATGCCCATGCGCACTATCGTCCAAGGGAGGAGTCACCTATCTCGTGACTACAAAGACTTCTTCCAAGACAACAACATGCAATCATCCGAGCCCAACACCAGGTGGCGATCTAAAGCTCAGTGTGAGATCTGCAGCTCATATGCCTCGAACAATAATTTGGCCAAAGGTACACAGAATAGCACTACTCTGTCTGATAAAGGATGGTAAAATAGATCTGCATTGCGATTTGAGGGAAATCTCCACCATAACACCACTAGTTTCAGCCATCTTGTGTCTTGGACCATGTTGTCCCACGAGCTCTCTTTCTTTCCATTCAATGCCCAGCTCTTGTTGGACAGGTCATACTTGGAGCCTGAAAATGGGTATAATGCCTATGCAGGTTGACATCAGACCCAGCAGATTTGTGCTGTGACATTTTGACTGGTAGAGAAGTTCTTTGCCATGGCCTGAAACTTCATCACTTTTTCCAGAGAAGGAACAGGCCCTTTCACAATTGTGTGTTCAGTATTACTCCAAAGAACAGAATGTTTGTGTGCAGTTCAATGGAGGATTTCTTGTTGTTTTAGTCAGTCCCAAGCTGTATAACAAAGATGCAGGCATGAGTATAAGTATTTGCCTCTTTTCTTATTGGGGCCTTGATGAGCCATTCATCCAAGTACTCTTACATTTAGTAACTCTGAGGGAGGCAGTGCCTGGCCTTAGACTCTTGGGTGCAAATTAATCAGTGGCATGTGCTGATGTAGCATCGCTTTTTGTGACACAATGGTGCAGTAAACCACCAAGTCATTTATGTCTGAGAGGTATGTTCGTTGGAGGTGGACAAGGTGGTGGAGGCAGTGTAAATAAAGCAGGTGCCAAGGGCAGTGCAAGTGTAGGTTGCCCTGCAGGTTTCTGAGGAAGTTATCTTTGAAAGGTATTCATCATCTGTTGCAAAGTTGGGGAAAAAATGCAACAGGCACCTGTAAGACTTCTGGCACTACCGTAGTGAGGAGGGCCGTTGAAACGAGGACAGTCGGTGATTAAAGTTTGTGGCTGATAGTCATACCCCTTTTCATCCTGATCCTTCTCCAATTCAGGGATGTATGGCACATCTAGTTACGTAGAGCTGTAGGTGGTCTTGGTTGTCGAGAGCTGCCTCTACTTATGAATTCAGAATCTGGGTGGGCATGTTTGCAGTCACCTTGATGGGTGAAAAGTAGCTGTAGGAAAGGCAACTGTCTACGGTTTTGTCATCGATGGTGTCGCCGGTGCAAAGTGGGCGTGGGGGGGACGACATCTTTAGAATGGTCGCATATAGGGTCATCAGCAGCAGTATCTTTGTTGTTGGTGCCATAACCTACTATGATCTCGTCATGGTCGTCATCAAGGATTGTTCTGTTGACAAGGGTCTTTTGTTCATCAATGATGAGGGCAATTTAAGTCAACAGTGAGGATGTTAGTCCAGCAAGGGCAGCATAGGAAATAGATTTTCATGCAGTTTTCCGCACAAGTTCTTCATTTGTGGAATGTAAACATTTGTTTTCTGTGAGAAGGTGACTGCAAACCCTTTAGACAATATAGCCAGCTCTGGAAACTCTACATGTCATCTGAACGAGAAATACAAAATTCTAAACCTACCGGTCTTCAGTTTGCTCTTGGGCACAACATATTTTACACAAGGCCCTTAAAATCTTCTCTGAGAGAGGTATTGTGGTGAAGAAACAAAAATGTGAATTTTGAAAGGAAACTATTGAATTCTTTGGACATGTCATCTATGGGAATGATATATGCCTACGCCTGTCTTGGTTAAAACTGTATTAGATTGCCCCGTGCCAAAAGGTAAGGATGAAAAGCTTTCATTCACTGGTCTTTGCAATTTTTATTCTACCTTTATTCCAGACTATGCAACAGACAAGCATTGAAAATGCAACAGGTCTCGCCTTTGGTTAAGTTAAAGCCATTTGCTTTGCTAATGTTATTGTATAGTAAAGCGAATGGCTTTAACTTAATAAAAGGCGAGACCTATTGCATTTTTAATGCTTATTTTTCTTTAGTTCCCATATCTCTCTGCACAAACAGGCTCGCTCTCTCTTTTATCTCTCCCGATCATGCCATCTGGTCTCCATTTCCCATCCTTTTATCGCTCACATATCAGGGGTCTTCTCGGTCCTTTCCTAATCACAAGCCTAGTATGCATTTCTACTGCTTCCAAGTAGCCCTTAGGATTTGATTCCCCTTAAAGCCTTAGCCTTTTTTGTTAGGATCGGAGGTCAGAAGTCAGTTCATTGCTTATGCCCCTTCACTGAATCTCTCATCATATACGTCACAGGGAACTGTAGGAAGTAAGATGCTCACAAAATTCCCCAGTCTGACAACAACTATGTGGGAAATGGAGACCAGATGGCATGATCGGGAGAGATAAAAGAGAGAGCGAGCCTGTTTGTGCAGAGAGTTATGGGATATACGTCACAGGGAACTATTTGTCTCTCGGAACATGGTCACTCCCGCGGTGCAGTGGGAATACCCATCTTCAGCCAACAATTACGGGCAGCTGATCCAGGTGACTCAATCTCTTCTATATTTTGATACTTTGGCCCACGCTCCGCTAAGCGCTGTATCCATTACCACCGGGCCCTTTAGTCCTTAGCCATTCCTCCAAATATTAATGCTCACCTTCAAAGGAACCATAACTGGCTTTGTGTGTATGCGCCTGCTCGGTCTTGCACCGGGGACCTTCACTGTTTCAGCCGTGCTTCTGCAGACTGGTGAACTCTCCCTGTAATAATTGTAATTCTGAAGCTTGTAAAGCGCATGGTTACACTTACCAGTGTGTCCCCGCACTGCACAACCGCTGAGGAACCCGTCCTGGACTGTTCCTGTGAGGCGCCCAACTCCTGGGCACCCCCCATGGTGAAGCCAGGCATCCTTAGCAATTAGGGCCGGTGTGGAGACTAAGCAAGCTATTGCCCAGAGTTGCAGCGTGGGACCCCATGATTAGAGTAGGCACCGTGCCGAGAATTATCGGGTCCGCGGACATTGAGCCCAAGACCCTGCCGCGACGGGAATTGAGCCCTAGTCCCGGGCCAGACCTCTGCATCAGGGTCTGCCGCTGTAATCAATGAGCCACACTCCTCCACGCTCCTGTGGCAGCGCGATATTAGTTACCTGCTAAGTATTTGTACCAGTAAAGGCCTTAATTATACGACTGCCTATAACCATGAGCCGTGCTGCAGAAATGGGGGTCAGGGGGGGGCACCCCTACCCCTTGAATTACACCAGCCGAAGCCATAGTTCTGATGCTCCCTTCACCTAATCACGCTGTGCCGAAATAAATTAGGGAACTGTGGGTACATTCTCTGAAGCTTTTAATCGATTTTCTGAATGCGCCGCTCTCCCTACAGCCTCACCTCCCTTTCCAATGCGCTCCAAGCAACGCCCACCTCGCTGGGCTCCATTGAACCCGGTTGCGCATTTCAACGCATTGCAGCCAAATGCCACCGCAGATGCAATCACAGCAGAACCGGGCAGTCAAACTTACATCCTTCTGGAGCCTGCAACTAGAGGTGGGTGTGTGTCTACCAATTAAGCGCAATTATTTTAATGTACTTCACTTCTGGTTCATCTCATGCCAGTTTCTCCCTGTTAGTCCCACTAACCAGGATTTGGGGCTTGCAGCGCAACTTGACTGTTCATCTCCTCTGCCGCCCATGCCACCCCGGAAGACCTGGCCCAGACAAACTCTGCTCGACCACACAGACCACCGTTTGGGTGCAGAGTACCTTCAGCTTACACATCGGTACCCTTCAGAATCAGACAGAATGAGTGAGCATACAGTATATTAAAGGAAGGGGGGCTGATAAGAGAGAACTGACTAGCTGGCAACAAATTTGAGCGCAAGTGCCTTAACAGTTTGAGTTGAGGAACTTTCCAAAAAGCTCTGTTTCTAGAGCCTTCTGGATGTTATTAGTGAGGGCACAGCAATGGTAGTCAGTTAGCATTCTTCCCTAACAGCAGCCTCTCAGCTCACCATCCCCTGCTCACCTTAGAGACCACACTCACGCTGCCTCAGTGACGCCCCCACCCCAGCACCCTTGAAAACCTTGTATGCAGCTTTTGTCCTCATCTGCTGGTGGGGCCCACCCCAGTATTGCTTCTTGAGTCGCTGCGATATGTTGGGCAGCCGGCAGGTAGTACCGCTGCCCTAGATGGGCAAAGAAAAAAAGGGAGAAAGGCATAAAGGAAGGGTTAAAGGAATGAAGTATGAGAGAGCAGAGAGTGAAAGGAAAGTGTTAGGGAGGAAGTGGGGGTGAAAAAAGTAGACGGACAGGACGGGGTTGCGGATGCCGAGATGGGGCTCAGGAGCATAAGGTGGGGCACAATAGGACAGTGGGGATGGCTGGGTTTCCGGGGCGGGGGTAGAGTCTTGGGCTCAGAGCTGCCGTCTTTGGTGGGGTTCGGTTTGAGTCTCAGCGTCGTTTATCGTCCTGGGGATCCTGGGCAGTGTGATTGGTCTCCTTGGGGGGCTCCTGTGGAAGGGGGCAAGGGGGGGACACCGTGTTTAGGCAGACTGGGGGGGGAGGCAGCGAGGAGTTTCATTGCCGAGTTAGGGGGAGCGCTGGGAGGGCTGCATTTCTGCTTTTTAGGCCGCAGGAGTTTCGTGCTCAGGATGGAGGAGACGGATTGGGACGGAGGCGCACCAGGGGGTGTCGGAGGGGAGGGGCAGTACGTTGGACAGCTGGAAAGGAGGTAGCGAGGCGTCTGGTGGCAGGACGGATGGGGGCGAGGCCGTAGCCAGAGGGGACCATTGCAGACGAGGCAGGGGGGGGGGCTACGATTTGGCACTCCGTGGCATAACGTGAAAAGCGATATACAGGGCAGCAAATATGCGAAATGGGAAGGTCACACTAGCTTCATGCACAACAGAGGGTTCCCGAAGGAGCAGGATAAGGACGTCTGCTTTGTCTCCGATAAAATATTCAATTTCTGCTAGAAACCGTGGTGCACAGTCTGGCTGAATAGCAAGTTGTAGCTGCGTTCATTCCTGGCCACAGTTTAAACAAACTCTTAGGGTGGCTTCAACATGGTCGCTATCGGGACAAATACGTTGTCAAACAATAACGCACACAACCGGAGTTTTACAATTTGTTTTGTCAAATCTTTTAAAAAGACCTATTGGAATTGTCACAATCTACTACGGGTGGTTTATAAAGATGGGGCATGCATCTTTCTTCTACGAAGCGCAGCAGGAGAAACAACAAGCGCTTGCCATGACGTCGACCTCTCTTTTTTCTGCCGTCCCACTTGTTATCTTTATGGGGCCATGTGTTTCGTCCCATAGAGATAACAAAGCTTTTACGCCAGCAGTAAGTCAGGACAGCCAGTCCAAGTGGGACGGCTCTTACAGAGAAAAGTGTACGTCACTGGAAGCTCTTTTCCAATGGCTGGCCACCGTTTAGCCTAAAAGGTGACGCCGGCCAATGTAAAATAGGGGCAGGGCTTAAAGCCCGCTAGTGAACCCTCCTGATGACACTAAATATCGCCAGCGAGACTGCGCATGTGCTCAATTTTACGCTGGGCTTTGACCTAATAAATGTCGCCAGCGAGACTGCGCATGTGCGCAGTCTTACGCTAGGCTTCGACCTAAAAAACGAGAAGGAAATTCCAATCTGTGCTATTTGTATGGGATGTAAATTGTCAAACCACATTTGACTGCATAATAAAAAGAAATGACAAATGCAAAAGCTCTTCGGGCTTAAGATCCTGAATTTCCTTGTTTTATTAAAGTGGATCCAAGCGGGTATGATTTAGGTGCGGTGTTCACTCAAAAGATTGATGGGGAAGAGTCTACAATTTTGTTTGCATCCAGGGTCTTAAGTGATCCTGAATAACATTATTTCGCCATAGAGAAAGAACTACTGGCTTGTTGTTGGGCTTTTGAGAAAATATATTAGTACGTTTATTCGATCAAATTTGTAGATCATTCAGAAGCTCAAACAGTATCTTGTAAAAAAATATGCATAAGGTGTTTTCTAGCTGATTCTTCTGGTGTAAAACATTTGAAGAGTTTATTGTACCACCCTCAGACTACTGGTCTGGTAGAGAGGACGAAGAGAGTGTTGAGAGACTGGATTAAATGGTTTAAGAATAATGGGTGTGTTGTTGATGAAGATGTCGGTTCAGTGTTGTGATTCTATTATACCATTACTCGATTACAAAGGTTTAACCTTTTGAATTACTAAGAGGTCGCAAGCAGACTTCAGTTTGGTTTCCTGCTTTGATGTCAGTGACTGCATAAGGCTATAGTAGAACAGCTAGATGTGGAAGTATGTAAAAGAGTGACTGGAACACAGAATAAATAAAAAGTTGATTATGACTCTTGAAGACATACCGAACATGTTGTTAAGTGCAGGTAGTGTGGATTAAGAAGTCTGGTTTCATTAAAAAAGGGAAAGCCATGTTTTAGTGAACCTGTTTCATTTAAGAGTGTGTGTGGGTGTGTGCAGTGAATTTTCAAAGTGGTCAGTGGTAGAATTTGGAAAGAGTTGCGAAATGCTCTCTAAAGTAGAAGCACAGCCTATGTCTCTTGACAAGTAATGCTACGCTCCGTCTAGTTCTTCAACTGACCATGTATATCCTAAAAATCAAGCTCAAGCAGTGTCTTTGGATAAAGTTCAAGAACAGTCATTTGGTTCAACTTCTCCTGATTAAAATCTTCGTATATCTACCCGGCTGAAACTTTTGCCATGGAAACTTAGATGAGACCCAGATGACAGCTCATTTGATTGTAATGTTAGTTATTTTTTTTGTTTTCAGCTTTTGTTATGGGTTTGCCGCTTTTCACACACATTAAAAAGATAATGTGTCTCATATGGAACTTTCCTAAAGAGTAGTGGCACATATAGATTCCGTTGGTAGGTTTGAAGTATGTTGAGTAACATCTCACAGCTTACCAGTTAGAAACAATCTTTGTTGCTTGCCTGTCTTGCAGGGACTTTGTTGCTTTTCTAAACCAGGAAGAAAATTTTTAAGCTTACCTTTCTCCCGTCGTTCCTTGAACACAGCACAGACATTAGCAGAGAAGGGCTACACTGCTCACGGCAGCCTTTATGTGAATGAAACATAATGCAGTTTATGATCAAGGAATTCCCTTAACTGCCTTTGGACATAAATCTGGTAAATTATCTTCCTCACTCACTCAATGCTATTTAAAATAAATATTTAATTTCCCTTCAAAATATTAGTGCTGCTCCTTTTGGGAAGTTGTAGTTAAGGTGCAAATCCTCATACAATAGTACAATTCCACTCAGGCAGGAGGCAAGTTGTTTATTTAGTTTAAGGTTCTTCCCGCGACAGCCTGATAGCGCCTGTCATTCTACCTCCAAAGTGTGATTAACTGCCAGGCTGCACACAGACACCAATATTACATGCATCATGTCAAGTCAAGTCAAGAATTTGTATAGCGCACTACTCACCCAGAGGGTCTCAAGGCGCTTGAGGGAGAGGGGACATCATCACACTAACAGTTTCATAACTCAACATTCCAAAGCATGCACACTAATACCATGCATCCAAGACACATCACAACATATGATGTCAAGTATTTTCAATCATACCATAACGAAGATGTGGCAAGACTCTTTTCTGAGTACTGCTGTAGCACTTCTTTCACATGATGCAACGTAAGCCATCATTTCATCTCCACACCATGACATTGTCTGGGCTAAAAGAAGAAAGGTAGCAGCTGCTGACTGTACAAGTTTATCTCACAAATGTTAGAACTGAAATAATAGAGTTGCACATGTTAAATGGAAGCATATTTTGTATTTGGATACCATGGGATCTAAAGACACTGAACACAATATGAAGGCCCTCTCAAAAGCATGGGCTAAGGCAATTTGACAATGAAGATGTAACCATGGTCAACAACAGCTTCAGAAATGTATGAGGAGGAAAATGGTCAAAATATTATTTTTATTACACTATTCAATTTTTTAACACCTGATTTGTACAAAAAGCTGCTACTGAATTTAACAAATTAGTATTTATTTGGAATCATTTCAGATCTAATCATTATTGCTTCATGAATAAAAATGATACATATGGGTAAGTTAAACCACTGTATATGGCATGAAAGATGAAGTAAGGCAAGAACACTAAAATGTCAAGAATATATTATCTGCTGTCACCCTGTTGGTCCACAAGACTGTATGACAATGAATATTACAACAATGTTTTGTTTATGGTTATCAAAATGCAATAAAATGGGTTTAAAAAAAGATGGAAAAAAAGGTAACCTCAACAAATGAGGCCTGAATTTGGGTATAGATGTTGTTAATAGCAGAAGAAGCATTGTAGAAGATAGTTTTCATTCCCTCTCATAAAATGCCATCAAGTTTGGTGTCACCCAAAACATTGTTTGGAATGTTGGCCTAACCAATTCAGAGCAAGGGATTAATGAAGTAGCAGGTCGGAAAAAAATAGGATGGTCTCCAACACAGTATGGAGGTTAAAGTGTACGTATGAAAATAAGAATATTATTTTTACCTTATTGAAAAGGAGTACTGTACACATTACAGTGTTTGTATTAATGACTTAGGATAGGTAAGATCCAACCGACTGACATGGCCACCTTCAGGTGGTAAAAGATAGCTATCAACTGTAGAGCCTCTCAGTATTCCATGCGGTCTCCTCCAACTTCTACATTGAATTGCTTGGTGCTGTACTTACAGAAAACAGCATGAACATGCACCAATTTACAGAAGAAACACAATTGTACTTGAAAGTCTCCTCTTCTTTCAGATCCCCAACGCCTCAAACACAGCCTTCACTTCATATAGGCCTGGATGTACAGCGTTTACCCGAAGCTCACCCAACCAAACAGATCACCTGTTATTTGCCATGAACAAGGAACAGTACATACTTGACTCAATGACAAAACTGACGGCCTTGAATCTCAACTTTCACTGAATGCCAAGTCACATGGATTCATCCTGGACACAACCTTACCCGAAAGGAACACGTTGCCCCCCCTCCCCCCCACCCACTCCCCACCCCACCCACTCCCCACCCCACCCCACCCCACAAAGACAGCCTTTTGAACCTGTTTCTTCCAGAAAGTAACTACAGAACTGCTGTTCTAGCCCTCATACTCTTGCATCTGGATGGTGTTAACACACTACTCCATGGCCTCACAGACTCCACATCAGCACTCCTTAAGGGCATCCTCCATGCTGCAGCACTTCTCATCTAGGGCTGTAAGAAATATGTCCTGCAATATCTTAAAAACCAGCTGCATCGTGTACGAAGCCATCGTAACCAGAAACATCCCTTACCGTTCAGATAAGCTCACCATTTCTGGTGGTTCTCAGCACACCCGTAGCCAGGACACCGGACTGCAGACTACGAAAAAAAATTAAAAATACACCCAGGATCGGGAACAACAGTCCCACATTCATCAGGATCCCCCATGCTGCTCCAAATATTACATTTATGAAAGAGTTGAGAGCCACTCTTAAGACCACTACATCACAATGCATTACTGTCCGCAAACTTCCTCCCCTATCACCAGTTGTCTTTATGCTTGTGTTTGACCTTGTAGCGTCCTCCACTGTCTTTTGGCAAGGTTCGCACTTTAGAAATACAATTTACATACATAACAAGGAGGGCTGTAGAACGTGAGAGGAAATTAACACAACCTCAAGAAGCAATCAGTCCTGGTGTTTACTATGCCCAAATGGTGCAGCCTCCAAATCTTCAGAACAGAAACATTTTCACCAAGGGATCAAGATACACTTTAAATCCTGAGCACAGGGTAGGTCCCTCACCCCGTGATCCTACAAGGATGCTTTGGGGCAAAAAGGGAAACATGCTTCTGTGAGCCAATTTTCATTTTCCTGAGGTTGAAGCGCATTGGTACCTGATGGGCTCCCAGAGTCTTTGTACAACACCTGGTGCTTACATGTCACTGCTCATCTTGGAGTTTTTCTGGTGTAATCCTGAGGGATTGACTTGCATCAGATTAGCATCAATGACAATTTGTTGTGAGAATTTGTTATGGTGGCAAACAAGGAGCAGACATGGACAGTTCTTGAACCAAATGAGATAGAATATGTGCAGATCAACTATTACACACGGTATAAAATGATAGAGCATATTTTGTTGCAAATTACAACAGAAGGTAAAAACAAAACAAATCATAGCAAAAATAAGTGGACGGGCCAACTCACACGTCCAAAATTCAAAATGTGAATGAATTTTCCAGTCCACACTGAGCAGTTAAAACACTGAATCAGTAAGGGTGCTAAGTCATGTAAGAGATGTAGGCTAATCGGGTAATCAGTTGTTCTACTCTGGGAATGGTCATGTAACTTGCCTTGAAATTAGAAATTAAAGGAAACTAAACAATGTGGTTAATTTATTAAAGCCAAACTTCCTGAAATGAGTGTGTACTGCCAGTTATCTTGTCAAACATAAAAATATGTTTTCACAGAAATGGAAGAACTCTTGAAGTGTAGCTTACTGATGAATGCGCCCATGCTGAAATGATTAATTATGGCATACTGCGCTCTATCTCCCTAAGCCTTAGAAACAGTGAATATAAAGTGATAACTTTATCCTATTTTAAGCATGGTGAATATAAAGATCACTTCCTGAACTGAATACTTTTGTAAAAAATAGGCATTCTGATGGATACTTCTACCTGCATATTCACCACCTTCTGAATATCCCAGGTGGGAGACCGGATAGGGAAATATTTCCAATAGCACTGCCACACAGGTATGGTTGACGCAGTTGTGACTGGAGCCACAAAGTACCCACCAGGACATCAGTTCCTGTTATTTTGTGTGCCTTTGACACAGATCCGGATCTCGTTCTTTGACGGAAGAAAATTCCTTGGAGAAATTAGACAATCAATATTTTCTGGTACAGTGAATTGATGCCTCCTCCAAAACATGCACAATCTGCGAGAGTCAGAGTTCTATCACTGTCTCCCACATCTGTGTTTTGTGTTTGGGGTCTGATCATGAATCGAAGTTGCATAAGTCATGCCAGAGCATGCATCTAATACAATTGAAGACAGGGGAGGCAAAACTCTATGGAAGTGGCCTCCAAGTCACACTGGGGTCCCCAGCTTTGAAGTTTTGAGGGAGAAGTGGCATAAGCACAAAATGAAGAGGAGGCATAGTGACGCCATGTTAGACCTGCCAGCCATGGGGTGGTCTTCCCCAAAACATTTTGCCTACTTACTTCCATTTTTCTACTGAAATGTGTTTTTGTGGGCCTTAGAACTTTGTGCACTTCACCACTGCTGACCAGTGATAAGGTGCTTGTGCTCACTCACCTAAGCATGGTTACATTGGTTTACACCTGGTTGGAATATAAATTGCTTACAAGTCCATTGTAGAGTGGTATATAATATATCCAGGGCCTGTAAATTAAGTGCTATTAGTGGGCCACCCATTTAAGTAGCCCCTTGAACCATGTCTCCGGTCTGCCACTGCAGCATAAATAAATACTTTACAAATTGCTTCTAAATTAAGCCTGACTGCTTTTTGTGCCAAGCTACCCAAGGTTAAGCACAGGTTAATTTAATTTTGTGACGTTTTGTGGTTCATCCTGCAAGGGATTGTGGTTGTTGCCTTAGCAGGCCTGACACCCCAGTCAACCAACTCGCCAATTTCTCACATTAGTGTTCAGTGGTGTGGATCAGGACCAGTTAGTCAGTACTATACAGTGAATTGTGTTGCACAAAAAATCCCAGCAAAATAACTCGACATTAAAGTTGACCTCTTAAAATTCTTCCTAGTTTTATATTGGCTGTTTTCAACCTTTTCTAAATGTAAGTGCTCAACCTTTACTTTCTCCACCATTGAGCTGGAGCTGTGTAACTTTGACACCCTCGGTAAGGCTGAGCTGCTGAAAATCTGCAAACTGCTACCAAACTGGATATCCAGGTAGCTCTCAGAGCCTTTAAGGAGGTCGCAGTCAACCTCAGGAGATCATGATGGCGATAAGGAGGACGGAGTGGCACTATCAGAGGACGAAGGCATGGTGGATCCAGTCCTTGGTCCTGCACTGCAATGAGAGCCCAATTTAACCCTAGCTGTGCCCAGGTTGAGGCAGGGACCAGGAGTCTGTCACCAGAGAAGCTGAAGGACAGGAAGACCTAGAGGAAGCTCAAGCTACAGCTGGCCAAGACGAAACTGGAAGCAGAGGAGAGGAAGGCTGAGACCCTTGGCAAGTAAAAAGGTTGAGGCAAAATGAGCCTTACAGAAAAAGAAACCAGCCATAAGGGAGAGGAGAATGGTCCATGAGCTCAGCCTAATAGAGCTGGGTATAAAAGAAAAAGTAAGTCTCCTATATGCTATCCATCTCCAAAGGAGTCATCCTCGGAACTGGAGATGTTAGAGAAACCAGATCCTCCTGACCAGACGACACTGGACCATCTCCTCTCCATGTTCCTCAGGACCGACCTACAAGCCTGCAGGCCTACCTGTAGTTGTCTGCTCCAGGCAAGGATTGAACATTGTTTTTAACACCATGTTTGATATCTTTAAAGGAGGTCCATGGACCCTCCCAGGAGCACCTGTGAACCACATGGGATCAGTCGGGGTGCCAAGTGAAGTTTGAGCAGCAGAGCTTTCCTCTGCACTATTCACCTCCTCTCTTCCCCAGCCTTCTTTGCCCATGGCTCCACCATCGGTGCTGGCATCTCTACTGCCACACCTGGAGCAGGTCCACCAACACCAGCACAAAGTTTAAAGACTCAGGTCCGCACAAAGTCTAAAAACTCAGGTCTTCCTGGCAGACCAACCTCTCTGTGTGCCCAATGCAATGGCCCTCGTTTCCAGGAGAGAGGGTTAGAGGACAGAAGAACAGCAATACAGGGAGAAGGCACATTGTTCCAACTACAGTGACACTATTCAAGCTCAGTTTGACATTGACTTAGACCCTTTGGGTGAGCCCAGAAGAGATATGAGAACAGGCTTCAGTATTTGCCACCTCCATCAGGATGATTACTAGAGACTGTGTGGTTCTAGTGGCGTCAATACATTCCCTGAACTAGAAATGCAGAACTATCTGGTCCCCTCCCTACCTCCCTAAACGGCCTCATAATACTTGATGGTCAGAAAGGTGGCTGAGATACTGGAGCCAACACTACCCTCTATAGAGACAAAAAAAAACATTCATACAGAGGTGCTGCAGCATTCCAGTCAGACAGCAGAAACACTTTGCCATTTAATGGAGCCTTGTGGGATCCTACCACTGTGGCTAGGGACAAACCATCCTCTTCGCTGGCAGTAAACAGAATTTTAACCAGGGGTTATAGGCAAGCACCAGGTGACCCAAGTTTTCTTTCCGTCCACCTTTCAAATGAGACTCTAGTGCTCGAGGCTCACTGCTCTTTGAAGCTCCTCCCTGGAGCCTTCCCAACAGCTCCAGTAGACAGGGAAACTAAACGGACAATGCTGTAGGCAAAATGTCTTCAGCAGGCAGTTTGGCATTAAAATGCCTTAATGCCACGTTCCTTTTGGGGTGTTACATACACACACTGTGGGGTATGGCAAACCTAGTAGCCTCAAACCAGTCTGAACTGCTGCAAGGTAGTATACTGGCAAATTATTCAGCCAGCCTGAACATGTCCCTAAGGCTATGAGCCGGTCAGTTGCTAGGTCTGACTTAGGATGTCTGGTTTCTCTTCAGATGTGTAAACCACCTTGATGGACCTCCCCTTTGAAGCAAAGACTATTTGAGAAAAAGGCGAATTGCTCCCTGAGGATTTTCAAGACCAGCAAAGCAAACTCACTCTCCTTGGGACTTCAACCTACCTAAAAAGAGTATCAACAATTTCAAACGTTTGGAACAGGGCGCTCGATGCAGGTTCAACTTCGGCTACCACCAGTCCCTCCAATCTCAGCAGCAAAGTCGAAACCACTACTTAGGCTGTATCAGGCCATGGAAAAGGCAGAGCCTGCGCCATCCAACAGACATCTTCATCTCTTGCCCAGCCCGGGAAGCAGCACTAGTCCACCCTTGTCAGTGCATGGGATAACGGAGATCCTACTTTCTACAGGCCTGGAGTACTTTAACTTAAGACCATTGGCTCCTTCAAATTGCAGAAAGGGGATATTAACTTACATTTCATATTGTAAATAGGGATGATGTCTTGCTCTACAGATTCCTCCCATCCATCCTTGTCTGACAGATGAACTTCTCCATATTTTACAGGAGAGGTACACTCAGTACTTCCAGCCCCCCACCACCCCAAAAAAATAATTGTGATCTTCATCTGATCCCAGACCTCAGGATCTTAAATCTTTTCATCCACAAGGAGAAATTCAAGAAGCTGTCCCTGAGTCAGGTAGATTTGGCAGTTGAAGCAGAAGACTAGATAGTGACTCTAGACATACAAGATGTGTATTTCCACATACCGGTCCTGCAGTCACACAGGAGGCACCACACATTCTAATCTAGAAATCTGCACACTGGATCTTTCAGTTAGTTCTTATGCACCGAGTATGAAAGCACAGAAGAGTGCCAGTAAGGACATAGGTTGCTCTAAAATGCAACTTCGCTTGTGACTTCCGGATTGGAACGGCACTGACAAGGAGTCGCACAATGCCACCTACCAGTGAGCAGGTGCAAAGCTTTGAATTCTTCATGATCTAGTTTGGCACCTGTAGACAGTCATAAAAGGACCATTCATAGTCCGAAATTCCTGGATTCGTTCTGGAGGAAAAGTCCAAAAGCATACTGTATCCAATATGGCTCCAATGAACTGAAGCCTCTGCAATGAAGTCAGGTGTCATTTCAGTAGACTGATTGAGAACCCAAAGATGTCAAGAGGTTTGCAGTCATCTGGAGGTGGTCTGTGACCGACTGTGGTGAGCCCACCTTCAGCGACCAGTTGTAGAGGTAGTGGGAAGACTGGTACCTGCAACCTTCTCAGATGGGCAGCGACCACCAACATCATTTTTGAGAACACCTGTGAACTGTAGGTATCGTCTGTGAGCCTGCAGGCCGGGGACCTGAAAATAAGCATCCTGCAGGTCACTACCATCCAGTCTCCAGGAAAGATAGAACCTCTGCCAATGTAAGCATCCTGACCTTCTCTTTGTGCAGGATGGTACTGAGGATAGGATAGTAGGATAGGATAGTAGCTTCTAAAGCGCTTGAATGCCTAGGCGTCTTGGCACTGTGTGTGAGAGCAGGGAAGAGCTATGCTGTAGCCTTAGAGGTTTAGTTTGCCAGGAAACAGCCAGGTCTTCAGCGATTTTCTGAAAAGCAACCAATTGGATTGAAGCCGCAAGCTGGTCGGAATTTGGTTCCAGAGCTTCACCTCACAGTACGATAAGCTCCGGCCACCCCACTTAGCTCTTCGTATTTTCGGGATGTTAACAAGGCCAAGCTAGCAGATCTGAGATTTCTGGAGGGAGAGTACCAAGAGAACAGTCTCTGGATCTCAGCTGACCCGCCTCCGTAGAGAGCCTTGTGTACTGTACAGAGGGCCTTGAATTCGACTCGGTGTTGAACAGGGAGCCAGTGTAGTGACCTTATGGCTGTCGAGGTGGGGTGACCCTTTGGGATGTTCAGCAGTAGTCGAGATGCCATATTTTGCAGAGACTGAAGTTTGGTTTTCTGCGATTTGTCAGTACCCATAAACAAGGCATTGCAATAGTCTAGTTCTGAGAAGAAGAGCCCTACTACAACCGTTTTTTGAAGCTCCTGTGAGATAAATGGGAAGATCGTACGAAGACTTTTCAAGTTTACCTGGGTTGAGAAGTTGAGTTGACTGTCAAAGGTCACACCAAGGTTCCTAACCTTGGTGGTGGGGCGGGGGCAATCCCCTGCCTGTATTAGCCACCAGGTTTTATTCCACAGTGAGGGATCTTTCCCGAACTGCAGTAGCTAGTTTTTCTAGGTGTTAATTTTAAGACAATTTTGGCTCATCCAGCTCATAATATCTGCCAGAAAGGCTTGGAAGCTATTGGCAGCGATCAGTGGTTGTTCTGCGACCGATGTTATGAGCTGTGAGTCATCGGCATAAGAGACCATTGAGAAGCCATGCTTTCTAACAAGTTTGGCCAGAGGAGTGACATTCACGTTGAAAAGCGTGGGAGGACAGAGCGGAACCCTGCGGCACTCCACATGGAAGATGGAAGGTGTCGGACCTCATGTTGTCCCAGACTATATTCTGCTCCCTGGTTGTTAGGAAGGAGGAGAGGAGGGCCAGAGCAGTTTCCTTGATTCCCACGTCCTTCAACAGCTACACTAACACCGCGTGGTTCACGGTGTTAAATGCTGCCGATAGGTCTAAGAGAACGAGGACAGGTCTGCCCCCCTTGTCCATCACTTTCCGTACCTCCTCCGTCGCCATTATCAAGGCAGTCTCTGTGGATTGGCAAGGTCTAAAACCGTGCTGTGTTGGAACGAGCAGAGTACTGGCTTTGAGATATAGGGTTAGCTACTTGTTCAACGATTTTTCCAGAATCGTGGCTGCCATTGGCAACCCTGAGATTGGATGATAGCTTTTTGTATCAGTGGGGTCAAGAGCAGGTTTTTTTTCCAGGATCGGCCTGATGCAGGATCTTTTCCATACAGCGGGGTAAATGCTGGACTCTATAACTTGATTTAAGAGATTGGATAACTGAGCACTGATATGGCGAGGTGTTAAATGCATAATTGATGACGGGCAAGGGTCATTAGGGGAGCCCGACTTTATAGATCGAATGAGATTAGCAGCCTCTTTCTGGGAGAGTGGCTGAAAACGGACTAACTGAGCAGGCCCAGTCTTATCCTCCTGAGCTGTGCTGTTAATGCCAAGCACGCCAGCTTGGGTGTTGAGGAGATCGTTATTGATCAAATTAACCTTGTTTTGGAAAAAAGTAGCCATTTTATTGCAGAAAGCTTGGTCTGGTCGAAACTGATTGTTCTGGGAGGGCTTGGCTAACAATTTTATGGCTTTGAACAGCTCGCACGTGGAGTTACTGGCGGCTTCGATTTTTGTGGTGAAATAGACCAGTTTTGCTTGGATATGGGCCTCCTTGTATTTTTCTAGATTTAGGTCATAGGCCTCCTTGTGCTCCTTGCTGTAATCTGACGTCCACACACGTTCACTTCTTCTACAGTCTATTTTTATCCATTTAAGGTCAGGCCCGTACCAGGGTGCGGTAGCCGGCGATCTTTTAACTGATATGGTGATTTCAGGTACAACACAGTTAACCGCAGTGAGAATCCAATTATCTAACTGGTGCACTGCTTCATCATTGTCTGAGACCAGTGTGGGAGGGCAGCTGCTAAGAGTGTTTTCTAGATCCTTCCCCTCTATCTTATTCCAGCATCAGACCCTCAACCTGGAAGGTCTTCCCGGGCTTGGCATAGGGGTGTTGATTGCCCTAATGTGAAAGTAGATCACCCTGTGGTTTGCCCAGGGTAGTGGCAACGTCTTGATCACTGAGATATCAAGATTGTTGGTAAATATGCCATCCAACATATGGCCGGGCGAGTGTGTAGGTTCAGACACTAATTGAGAAAGCCCATATGCTGCGAGATTGTCCAGGAGTCTGGCAGTATTAGAGTTATTGTCTATTGAGGGAAAGTCTAGACAGGACTCGAATAGTGTCTGGAGGGCTTGCGAAATCCTTGAAAGGGGTCAAGGGTCTAGAATAGGAATGAGGCCTCCGTCATTCTTTGACACAAGAAAGTAATGGGAATAATAGCCAGTCTGTTCTTCTGATGCTGGGGCCCCTTTGTATCGCCTTTGGCCAAAATAACCTGCACTTCATGGAGTAAAATGGACAGATGGTCCTCTGTCCGGCATTCCGTTGTAAGTGGCAGGTGTGGTGGTTTGCAAAGAAATGGCAGGGCATAGCCCTGCTCTACAATCTGTAGGCCACATGTCAGCTGTAATGTTTTGCCACCCCTGCAGAAAGTAGCAGATCCTGCCACAGACTGGTATGGGTTCCGTCACAGTTTCCTTTGAGGGGTGCAGAGGACTGGACAAAATGCTGCTACTGATGGCCAGTCTGTTGTCAGCCAGATCCACTGCTTTGACCTCCAAATTGCTGGGACGCTTGTTGTGTGGGTGGCATGGGTTATTCCTCTGGCATAGCCCCTAAAAGGGCAAAATTGTTGTAGGGATCAGGCTGGACCTAAAAGACCTAGAGAAATGCCGTGGCCCTGCTTTCTTTAAATCACTCCAGGGCAGAGTCCGCCTTCTCACCAAACAGCCATGACCAATCAAAACTCGTATCCATCAAGATCACCTAAACGTTCCTGTAGAAGCCCAAATACCTCATCTGCTTGCTCCCATGGCCCTGCCCAGAGTTAGTGATGTCCAGGACCGAGCAGATGACAAATCGGGCTGCATCCCAAGCATCTTGAATAGTTTGGGCCAGTGAAGGTTGCAAGTATACTGGGATCGCGGGCAGAATTGCACCCAACATATCCCAAAGTACATGGGTATAAAGCCCAAGAAGACAGCTGGCAATAACTGAAGCCAGGACAAGACTAGCTGAAGAGAACATTGCCTTGTCAAAAGTATCGACTATTAGGGGGTAATAGTTGGAAGGAAAATGCTACTTACCAGTATGCATCTGTTCTTGGCATGTAGAGCTGTAGATTTGTATACTTGTGCATAAAACGTCATCTGGTGTTGGGCTCGGATGTTTGCACTTTGATATTGTAGAAGCCTTTGTAGTCACGAGGTAGGTGACTCCTCCTTTGGTTAGTAGTGCACATGGGCATCGACTCCATCTCCTGATGTTTATCCGCCATCAGGTTCGGATGTCATTTGCTGCGCTTCGAGTCGGTGTCGTATTCGGTCCCCCTTCACCGCGCAAAGCTCTCACCGTTCAACGGTATTGTTTTGATCGCGATCTCTCTCAACGCGTATCCCAACAACCAACAAAATCTTCGAGGCGGGCCGTTGGGCCGATCGACACCATCAAACCCAGCATATGGAAAGGACACCATTCACAAAATGCAAATGTGGTGCTAAATTCCCACACACAGATCTCCACGAGGTCTGCAACCTTTGCCTCTCTCCAGAACACAAGAGTCAACACTGCCAGACCTGTGCTTCCTGCAAGTCAAAGAAAACCATACGTGATTGCCGGGCTCGACGTTACGAAATGTCTAGATCAACCGTTTCGGCGCCGGACAACATCTTAGATGCAGGCCCGACGATCCAGAACTAGAGATATGAGATGAACAAGCCAGCGTCTGCGAAGCTGATGAATCGGACTCAGAAGACCAGACAATTACTCCAGGTCAACGGAGGGAGAGTACTGACATCGACGCCCCTGCCCGAAAAAACACAAAGCTCCAGTAACACCTTCACCTTCGGGTCGACACTGTGACAATACTCCAGAAGCCCCGCCTCCGGGCCCGGCTCCGAAGTCCACAAAGCCTTCAGGCAGCTCGGGATCGAGCCAGCCACACCACGGTACAGAGAAACCATCTTCAGCACCGAAACAGAAACCCAAGGTACCGTCGACACCAGACTCTTCGGCACTGAAACATAATCAACCCAAGGCTTCGGATCCAAAAAAACATTCGAAATCATCGGAGCCGAAGAAAATTTCGGAGTCGAAAACTCCACCTAAGCAAAAGGAGACTAAGACCCCTCCTAAAGCGAAAGACGACAAACCAAAGCACCACTCGGAGCCTAAGTCCTCGGTGCCGAAAAAAGAACGCGGATCAAAAGAACTGTTTCATCCAGATCCACAAAAAGCATGCCATATTGACCCAGCTACTGATCAGGTCACTTCTATACCACCTAAAAAGAGGAAATTGGACACCTCACAGACACTGGAGATACCCTTGAAGAAAAAAGACTTAGCCACTTCACCTATGAGGCCTTTCTCTCCACCTCCAAGCTTCCAAACATAATACTCTCTCCAGTGCCTTCTCTCTCACCTGCACCACAAGATGATTATGAGGATATAGGGGGTGGGGATGAGGACAGACCCACCACATGATGATGATAATAATATTAATCCACATTTGTAAAGCGCGAACAATCACCCATAAGGGTCTCCAGGCGCTGGGGGCCGCCAGGAAGATTAAGAAGCTATTCCCTAGATTCCAGCATCAGTCGCCCGGACCGCGGCGCCACACCTCTCCCTTCGCCCTGGCTGCGTTGCCACACCTCTCCCTCCGCGATGATGAGGATACTGATGATGAGACCCACAGTATCCCACCTCATGACTCTTGGGATGATTATAATGTCCTAGATGTACCTGAGCCAGACGTATATCCCTCTAGGCCATCCCCTCCAGATGACAACGTAAGGTTTGCGCAACTAATAAATAGAGCTGCACAATATCATGGGGTGCAACTCCACTCAGATCCTTTCGAGGAAGATTTTTCATTAGAGACATTCTCGCAGCCTCAAAACTCAACAAATACTCTCCCTATGCTAAAAGGGATGATTTAACATGCCCCTGCAGTTTTTAAAGATCCTGTCAGGGTTAGAGTGCTCAATGCTAGAATTGAAAAAAATATAAACCAGCTCCAAGCGATCCAGCTTAAGTTAAGGGTCAACTCCCTCTGGATTCACTAGTAGTGGCAAATAACTGTAAACAGGCAAATTCCCAAACATCAGGCAATGCCCCTCCGCCAGACAAAGAGTCTAAATGATCGGATGCATCCGGTAAAAGGGTTGTGTAACAGGCGCCACATTTTTGGTGTATTGCTAATTCACAAGCTTTACTAGCAAGGTATGACAATTAATACAAGTGTGTTACTATGCAGACATGCGTGGTTATGCACATCTGGTTTTAAGCAGGAGGTGCAGTCTACCATCCTCAATTAACCTTTGGATCAGGAACACTTGTTTGGACCGACTGTGGACACATCTTTAGAAAAGATGGAAAAGGACACAGAAACAGCCAAGTCTATGGGGGCTCTACAGGCAACAACTAGTAGAGTTTCCTTTCGTCGCTCCTCTTATAGGGGCGCCTCAAAAACCAATGGCACAGAAAACACCTCTTCCACTTACAAAACCTCCACTCAAACTTCCCCTAACAAAGGATATTTTGGAGGGACTTAGAGGCAATAACAGAGGGAGAAGATGTGGTTCTAACACCCGCAACTACCCCACCACAAAACAGTGACTTCCCTCCACTCCCCTCAGACCATTCCACTCCGGTCGGGAGAAGACTATCACAGTTCCTACCTGTCTGGAATTCCATCACCACAGACAGGTGGGTGAGACAAATTATCCAGTATGGTTACTGCCTGTAACTCACTTGATTGATTGAAAAAGGATTTGTAGAGCGCAACTTTGCCAGAGGCGTCAAGGCGCAATTGATGGAAAATAGCCAGGTACATAGGTAGAAGTATAGGGGATAGAGACCTAAGAGTAGGCTTCAGTAAAGAGCAAAGTTATAAGGCCCTTTCGGAAGAGGACAAGAGATTCTTGGTCCCCGAGTTCCAAGGGGAGCTCGTTCCAGAGTCTGAGAGCGAGAGAGGAGAAAGCCTTGCCTCCCCATCTCGCCTTGGCGACTCGGGGGACGGTCAGCAAATTCAGGCTGGCAGAGCGCAGGGCCCTACCAGGGACGTAGGTCGACACTAGGGACCTGATGCCCTCGGCACCAGCACCATGGAGAGCCAGGTGGGTAATGGTCAGGACTTTAAATTTTATCCTGGCATACACAGGGAGCCAGTGAATATTTTTCCTGATCAGGGCTGCTGAAGAGCATCTAGGGGCATTGACGACAAACCTCGCTACAGCGTTCTGGACGACTTGCAGACGATGGAGTAATTTGTTGCTCATGCCAAGATATAAGGCATTGCAGTAGTCCAGTCGCGAGGATAGGAGGGCGACCGCGACTAGTTTCCGGGCGTCAGGCGAGAGGTAATGGGTAAGTTTTCTTAACACCCTTAGAACCCCGCAGCAGGTTGAGACTGTTCTGTTAACTTGCTTTTCAAAAGCAAGTGAGGTGTCAAATATGACTCCTAAGTTACGGGAGAGGGCTGGGGGCAAGTTCCCAGTGTCTGTGGCCACCAGTCGGCTGACCAAACCTCCTTGTTTCCACCAAAGACCAGAATCTCCGTCTTTTCCCCGTTTAATTTGAGGAAGTTCGAGGCCATCCAACCTGCCACTGCTTCCATGCAATTTCTAAAATTTAGGGCCATGGTCTCAACAGATTGCGACAGAGACCATGATCTGGGTGTCATCGGCGTACGAGAGCACTTCCAGTCCAAAAGTTCTGACGAGCCTAGCAAGTGGGGTCACATAAACGTTGAAGAGCATAGGACTCAGGGAAGATCCCTGCGGGACCCCACACTGCAGAGACCTGGCAGTGGAAAGGAAGTCACCCAATTTGACCCTTTGCTCCCGATGGTTAAGGAAGGAAGTGAGGAGGCTCAGAGCCAGACCCTCCACCCCCGTCTCCCTGAGACGGGAGGCCAAGATGGTAGGGGACAGGGTGTCAAATGCGGCTGTAAGGTCGAGCAGGATCAGAAGAGTAGTCTGACCACTGTCGACCGTAGCGCGGATGTTATTGACCACCACTGTGAGGGCTGACTCAGTGCTGTGAGCCTTTCGGAAGCCATGCTGAGAGGGATCAAGCAGGCAGGTCTTATCAAGAAAGGCGCTACGATGGAAATTAAGATGAGCCTCCAGCATCTTGGCTGGAGCAGGAAGGAGGGAAATGGGACGAAAGTTCTTCAGAGTCCCAGGATCCAAGGAGGCCTTTTTCAAAAGGGGCTTAACGATGGCAGTCTTCCAGGGTGCTGGAAATAATCCGCTGGAGATGGCCCTATTCATAACTTCCAGCAAGGGAGGAAGTAAGGTGTCCCTGCAATTTTTTAAGATTTTAAGCAGACAGGGGTCAAGGGGAGATCCTGACTTGATCGAGTCCAGAAGTTTGTCGAGGGCCTCTGTCGTGAGAAGAGGAAAACTGGAGTAGGCATCTTTGAAAACTGGGGTATGCTCTAGGCTGGGAGGAGGAACATGAGTGAGATTATGAGTCTGGAGTGCTGTGTAAATATTCATAATTTTAGTGTGGAAGAAGGTGGAGATCTGATCACAGAGTTCTTGCGAGGGAACTATGGGATCAGGATGTTGGACAAGAGATAAGGTATCTACCACCTTGAAAAGGTCTCCAGGAGAAGTGAGGGATAAGGTTAGATTAGAAAAATAGGTTTGCTTTTCAGCTAACACCGCCGCTTTGTAGCTCTTGAGGAGATTTTTATGCTTGGTCCGTTGGTCGGCATCTGGCTGAGCTCTCCAGAGCCTTTCTTGCCTCCTACACCCATGTCTCTGCAATCTGAGAGATTCTGAGTACCAGGGCGCTGAAGTGCGTTTCCTGGCACAATAGTGGGTTTTAAGCGGGGCGAGCGTGTCCACAGCCCTGGAGATGGTACTTGCGAACTCACGGGCAATGGTATCAATGTCCTGAGAAGGGGGAGGCTTAAAGTTGGCAATGAGAGGGCCAAGGGATTCATTGGACAGGCCCCTGTAACTCCTCTTCAGGACCCAACAGTTCGTATCCGTGGGAGGGGCGGGAAGAAAGCCTGACGCAAATTCCAGAGGGACTACTTTATGATCCGACCAGGAGAGGGGCAAAGGGGAGCCAATCTCTAGCCTTCTACCCCCCACATATCTCCCAGACAACATCCGATGTCCAGAGAACATCTCACGCTTCTAAAGCAGGAGGTTCTCTCTCTCTCTTGCAAAAGCAAGAAATAGCACTGGTTCCCCTACATCATCAAGGTATAGGGGTTTACTCCTTTTATTTACTCATTCCAAAGAAAGACGACACTCTCAGACCAATATTAGACCTCAGACCGTTAAACCTGTACATACAATCCGACCACTTCCACATGGTCACTCTCCAACAGGTCCTCCCACTGCTCCAACAAGGCGACTTCCTTTTCCACTCTAGATCTCAAGGACGCCTACTTCCACATTCCAATTCACCCTGCTCACAAGAAATACCTACGGTTCGTAGTGGATTGTCAACATTACCAGTTCAAAGTCCTTCTATTTGGAGTCACAACAGCACCCAGAGTCTTCACAAAATGTCTCGCAGTGGTAGCATCCCACTTAAGAAGACAACACATGTGTTTTCTTACCTAGAAGACTGGCTCATAAAAGCCAAGTCACGCAGCGATTGAGTACAACAAACACACAATACAATCCAGCTGCTGCACAACTTAGGATTCACAATAAACCTTACCAAGTCACATCTCCAACCGTATCTAGGTGCAACAATAGATAATTCCAAAGCCCTTGCATACCCCAATCCGGCCACGATAGCCAGTATGCAAGCTATCATAACAAAATTTCAACCACAACACTCACTACCAGCTCAAGTGTTTATGGAGCTAATAGGGATGAAGGCCTCTTGCATCTTAATTGTCCCTTACGCAAGACTCCAGATGCGTCCATTACAGGAATGTCTAGCACAACAGTGGAACCAAGCTCAAGGTCAACTTACGGATCTGGTGTTGGTGGACAGCCGCACATATCGCTCTCTGCAATGGTGGAACACACAAAATCTTTGCAAAGGGGGACGTTCTTGGACCCGGTTCCACAAATAGTGCTAACAGCAGACGCATCGCTAACCGGCTGGGTAACATCTCCTAAACCATACCATTCAGGGTATGTGGAACACTCAACAGAAACTCCTCCACATCGTTCACCTGGAGTTACTGGACATATTTCTCGCTCTAAAATCATTTCAGATACACCTCGTAGGCACGGCTGTCCTTGTCCGGACGGACAACATGAAAGCAATGTTCTATGTACAACAAGCATTTACAATGCAATAGGTCTCGGGTTAATTAAGTTTGAGCTATTGGCATTGCCTAATATTGCAACACCAATTGCACCAAAAGTCTATAAATTGTAGGCCAAAAAAATGTGTATTTATTTTTGTAGCAGTGGTGGCATGCTGCGCTTTAGATGAATATGTTTCAAAGTAAAGTGCGCCATACTGCAATTGTTACAATAGTTATTTGTGGATGCGTTAACAATTGATGTGTGCACTGATGGCTGGTGGTGTGTGTGCCTGTAGAAATTGTGCACTGATGGCTGGTGGTGTGTGTGCCTGGTGGAAGTGTGCACTACCGGCTGGTGGTGTGTGTGCCTGGTAGAAGCGTGTACTGACGGTTGGTGGTGTGTGTACCTGGTTAAAGTGTGCACTGACGGCTGGTGGTGTGTGTCTGATGAAAGCGTGCACTGACAGCTGGTGGTGTTTGGGCCCGGTAAAAGCGTGCACCGACGGCTGGTGGTGTTTGTGCCCAGTGAAAGCGTGCACTGATGACTGATGGTGCCTGTGCCTGGTGAAAGTGTGCACTGACAGTGTGGTTGTGTGTGTGTGTGTGTGGTGCTGTGTGTGTGGTGGTGTGTGTGTGGTTGTCTGTGTGTGTGGTGGTGTGTGTGGTGGTGTGTGTGGTTGTCTGTGTGTGTGGTTGTCTGTGTGTGTGTGGCTGTGTGTGTGTGGCTGTGTGTGTGTGGCTGTGTGTGTGTGTGGCTGTGTGTGTGTGTGGCTGTGTGTGTGTGGCTGTGTGTGTGTGTGGCTGTGTGTGTGTGTGTGGCTGTGTGTGTGTGGCTGTGTGTGTGTGGCTGTGTGTGTGTGGCTGTGTGTGGCTGTGGCTGTGTGTGGCTGTGTGTATGTGTGTGTGGTTGGCTGTGTGTGTGTGGTTGGCTGTGTGTGTGTGTGTGTGGCTGTGTGTGTGTGTGTGTGTGGCTGTGTGTGTGTGTGTGGCTGTGTGTGTGTGTGTGGCGGCTGTGTGTGTGTGGCTGTGTGTGTGTGGCTGTGTGTGTGGTTGTGCGTCTCGAGCTGTGAATCCTTTTAAATACAAGCATTTGCAATGCAATAGGTCTCGCATCACTGAAAGTTTGAGCTATTGGCTTTGCAAATAATAAAGTAACACCAATAACTCAAACTTTTAGTAATGCGAGACCTATTGCATTGCAAATGCTTGTTACTGGTGCATATATCTCTTGTACATCCTGTATATAATGATCTACCATGTTATATTCTCGACCTTTGTAATTATTGATAGTAGTATCCGTTCAACTTGAACCAGTTGTAACGAAATGTTTCTCTTGTAAAGTAGTATTTGTTCAACTTGAACCAGTTGTAACGAAATATTCATCTTGTAAAGTAAAGCGCTCTAGCACCTTTCGGTAATGTCACTGCTATATAAATAAATAATCATGATCCCAATCCGACCCTGCACACCGTCACTATTCACGATTACAGTTCTCCTACCTTCGATCGCTAGACTAAACGAGCTACGTGCTGCCTCGCATGAAGGGCTTCACACCTAGTCAGAGTAGTGAATAGCTATGTAACGGCGTTTACTTACGTCCAAGTACAGTATTGTTACATAAACTCCGGAGGCGAGCACATAACACACACTTGGTCGATGCGAGACACCACGCGTGCCTTGTGCCTGAGACGCTGATAGTTAACCCGGAAAGTAAGTTGTACGTAGCGTTAGGCGATTGAGAGGAAGTTTGCCGGATTCCGTAGTCCTGATGTGGCTTCTAAAGTGAACCTCTTCCACGTCACCTACATCGCAGGCCACGGAGACAACGAAACCGCTGGGGTAGGGAGCGACACCCACCGGCGAGGAGAGGGGCCAGGGGCACACAGTCAGAGGTACGGAGAGAGCCTTGTCGTGGTGACTCGTTGTCTGGTATAGAAGCGAATATATGAGGTAGAGCATGAGATCGGATAGCAGGAAGCGCACTGTACACACAGAGGATAAAACTACAGCCTCTGGAGCCCAGCCCGCTTGAAGGTAGAGTCAGGTAGCGAAAAGGGGAGCAGGAGGACACTACCCGTTACACACTAGCAGTGCAGACCTGGGTGGGGTAGACCCGAGCGTAAGACTTTGACATGATTACTGTCAGTTAGCAACATCCTTTCTCTGTAAGAGGGTAAATGGGTTACCTCCGTTTGTCTAGCACCAGTGACAACACACAGTCTTTTGTGCTAGAAGCGTGCAGTAGTGTAACGAAACTGGAAAACAAGCACGAGCAAGGAATCGAAACCGGCCGACGCGGGAATAGAAACCAGTGGTGCGCGCGCACCAGAGGAGCGGGGGCAAGGGAGCGCGATGACAAGCCGAGACGAGGTAGGAGATTTGTGTGTGTAAGGGGGGGTTCTGTGTGTGTATGCGCGGTGGCGGCGGCAAGGGGGGGCTGTATGTGTGTGTGCGCGGCGGGGGGGGGCTGGGCTGTATGTGTGTGTGTGTGCGTGCGTGTCTGTGTGCTTCCAAGGAGCCATGGGAGACAGGAAGCGCGCGCGACCTGATCCCAGTTCCAAGGTTGCGCGTGCACCTCACTTGTCTGTCTCCCTTGACTCCTTGAAACCGAGAATGATTACAATAGAGTCTCGGAACGACAGATTGCTTCGCAATCTGTTCGCAGTTCCGAGACCTAAAAACAGGGGGGAAAACGCACTCTGCAGCTTTCACGGCTAGGACAAAGCATATGGAGATGGGCCATTCCGCAAACAATATACCTCTTATCAAAGCATTTACCTGAGATGCACAATCACATTGCAGATCTGCTCAGTCGTCAACAGCAGATTCACGAATAGGAACTTCATCCGCAAGTTCTTCATACGTTTTTTCAAATGTGAGGCCACCGAGACATAGATCTGTTTGCCACACATTTACAAAATTCCCAAGCTTCGCCTCCAGGTAGCCACACCCACTGTCTAAAGGCAATGCGATATGAACTGGTTAGGCAGATTTGCGTAGGCTTTTCTGCCTCTCCTGCTCATTCCGTTACTGGTGCGCAGGCTCAAACAACAGTCTCTCACAATGATCCTGGCTGCTCCAACGTAAGCCTGACAACCATGGTTCACAACACTGCTGGAACTCTCAGTAGTTCCACACCAAAAGTTGCACCTTTCCCCAAAGCTTCTCACTCGGAACCATGGAGAGATAAGACGTCCAGATCCAGCTCAACTGAACCTAGCAATCTGGCTCCTGAAGTCTTAGAGTTTGGTTACCTCAATCTCCCACCAGACTGCATGAACATCATTAAAGAGGCTAGACGTACTACCACTAGAGCATGCTATGTAGCTAAATGGAAAAATTAGTTGTTTACTGCAACAACAACACAATCAAGCCACTAGATGCTTTAATTCAAAACATTATTTGTTATCTCCTGCATTTACAAAGATGTAATCTGGCATACGCATCCATACGATTACATCTTGCTGCTATAGCAGCTTACCTACAAAACAGACAACACTTGTCATTGTTTAGGGTACCTGCCATCGAAGCATTCATGGAAGGTCTTAAAAGTATAAATCCTCCTAGAGGTCCACCCTCTCCAGTATGGAATCTAAACATTGTCCTTACAAGGCTCATTTGAGCCTTTACATAAATGTGAGTTACAGTTCGTCACATGGAAAGTAGCTTTCCTTGTGGCGATCACATCTCTTAAAAGAGTGAGTGAACTCCAGGCATGAACCATACAAGAACCATTTTTGCAAATACATCACAACAAAGTGGTTCTTAGGACAAACCCTGAATTCTTACTGAAAGTTGTTTCAGCTTTTCAACTTAACCAGTCTGTTGAGCTTTCAGTCTTTTTTCCTCAACCAGACTCAGTAGCAGAACAGGCTCTTCATATGCTTGACGTCAAAAGAGTTATTCTTTACTACATGAAGGAGGACAACAACTTTTTGTAGCTTTCTCCACACCACATAAGGGTAATCCTATATCAAAAGGCTGGAATTGCCAGGTGGATCGTTAAATGCGTCCAAATATGCTACCAAAAAGCAAAGCGTACATTATCCATTCCCCCTAGAGCGCATTCCACACGCAAGCTAGGGGCATTCACGTTTTTTCCTCATCTGCTAGCTCTAAGACCCATGCGTCTCCGTATGGAGTACCACAGGGCTCGATCCTTAGCCCTGCACTATTCAATCTCTATGTTAGCCCTCTAGCTATCTTTTCTTATGTGGTTGACACCCAGCTTATCTTCTCCTTATCCTCCAACGAGCCATCCCCGGTGTCATCTCTACAGGTAGGGCTGCATAAGATAGCTAGCTCGATGCACACTAATTGGCTAAAGTTAAATGGTGGAAAAACTGAGGTTCTGATCCTGGGGAAAAACAAAGACCTCTGGGGCCCTAGTCACTCCCCCCCCCCCCCACCTAGGTTCAAACGGTTACGTATGGGCGGACGGTCCTTTTTCGTATCTGGCCGCTTTCTGCGGAATTCGCTACCCACACCTCTCCGTCACGAAACCAGTCACAAAAACTTTCGTAAGGGCTTTAAAACTTGACTATTTAATCAGTAGATGTTGCTGTTTCGTTCGTACTGTGTCCGTTGGTGCCGGGAAACCTCCGGGTAGCTGTGCGCCTTACAAATCTAATTTAATAATAATAATAATCCATGGCATTCTTGGGAAACATCCCCATGGATGACATTTGCAAAGCCACAACATGGTCTACGCCGCACACTTTCACAAAACACTACTGTGTAAATATGCAGGCAAAACAACAAGATAGTGTGGGCCAGGCTGTACTAAGAACACTTTTTCAAACTACTGCAACACATACAGGTAGCCACCTCTAACGGGGTAACTGCTTTATAGTCTATACACAAGTATAGGATCTACAGCTCATATGCCTCGAACGGAAAATGCTACTTACCAGTATGCATCTGTTCTTGGCATGGAGAGCTGTAGATTCTTATACGCCCACCCGCCTCCCCGGATACCTATATATGTTGCAGTACCAACTTACCTAGATACATTACACATGGACATCTTTCTTACTAACTCCATCATCACCCTTTATGGCGAAAACAATCTGGAGATGGAGTTGATGCTCATGCACACTACTAGCCAAAGGAGGAGTCACCTATCTCGTGACTACAAAGACTTCTACAATAACAAAGTGCAAACGTCAGAGCCCAACACCGGATGGCGATCTATTCAGGTGGCTGCCTCCACCACCAAGATATAAAGCGTTAGATGCTGGGTCAGAAAATCTGGGTCGCCTGGAGCAGGAATATTGTGAAGAGAAACCGGTGGGTTGACTGTGGGGCCAGAGCATGGCTTAGCCCAAGTGCCTAATAGTATGTCTGTCAGGGCTTCATTAAAAGGCAAACAAGGTTTGGGCAGTGCATGGCCAGGCAGTAAGACCTATGCAGGGACCTCTCTTTTAACCTACATAGTGTGGAGGTGAAGGTCAAGAACCCCAGCAGTTCAGATAGTACTATGGTAAAGAAAGTACTTCTCTCAGTCGACTGCCTGGTGGGGCGGGGCAGCCTTGTATCACTACCATGTAAGTGCATATAGCAGTCATCCTCTTAAGAGGGCCAATCCTTTCTCATCCCTCCTCCACTATCATCTCCATAAGGCTGGTTTTGATCAGAGACGGAGCCAAAAAGCTGGTGCAATGTAGGAACACAGACACGTGGTAACGGGTTAATGTCTGAGTGTGATGAGTTCAAAATAGGTTGAGGAATGTCAATTTCTGGGAGCAGCCTTGGTCAAGCAGACTCAGATAAGCTGGTCCAGGTGGCACTGATGCGGTTTGCGGTGCTAAGCTCAATGCTGATACAAAGCCCAAAGTGAATTTAAGGGGTCCACACAGCACTAAGAGTGAACCCCACCAGTGGAAATCTGACTGGAGGACCCTGCCCGCAGATGTGGCAGTGGGAACCAGAAGTAAGCCAAAGATGTACAGAATAGCTTCATGGAAGGCTTCCACTTGCTGCGAGGTCACCAAAGGACCCTGGGAATTTAGGGTGCATCGGAACAAGAGATGGAGTTGGTTCCTTTCATCCAGATTAAGACCAATAACACGATTACCCACTCCTCCTGCCTTTTCCAAACTGTCATGAATTGGCCAGTGCCGTTTGGAGAATTCGATATTAAGTAAGATTTGCCTCAGGATCCTCAACTCGGGGAAGGACTTTCATGGAGCCTTCCGTTACTTTGCCATGTAGACCTTTGCCTTGTGATCTAAGGTGACTTTTGGGTTCATTTGGGCACAGTCATTGCAGGCCTTTGTATTGTGCAACAAACCCAAGCACTAAAGGCACGCCTCATTGGGATCTGACACAGACATTGGCTTGCAACAGTTCCTACAAGGCTTGATATCACTTGCACACTGGAAAAAAAGAGCATAGCTACAGATTGGAGTCTGAAGGCAAAAACCAGAAAGGACAGCAAGGATGAGGAGTCACACTGCACCATTTACCGGCATGCAGGAGCACTACTTTGAATTTTTCAGGATTCAGTCTGGCGCCTGGGGATATTCACAAGACAAGGACTCTGTGGTTAGAAGTATCCATCAGAATCAAACCTTACTGTGGTAGATTATCTCACGCAATAAGATGTGTTATGCCCTAGCACATAAGGAACCGCATGTCTGCATAAGGGCACATTCTTAAGACGTTGACATGAGAGAAGGGAGTTCCTGTGGCCGAAACCTGTAACATGGGCGTCTTCATATTTTTGATAAGCATTAGTACTTATACTTGGAAGTGCGATGGGATGACCATTTAGCTTGTTTGGTCTTTCAGACCTTCTTTTTTGACTATCTCTTCAAATCCCTCCTACGTGTGGGATTACTACTGGGTATTCCATTCAAAAGGAGAACAATCTGTAGGCAAATGTATCAATCAGAGGAAAAAGTTACTTACCTTCTGTAATGTTCTTTCTGGTGGATATTCCATCTGAAATATGGTCATGGACCAGGTTAATGAGACTCCAAATCGTTTTGTTGCACTGCACCTCCATAGAGTTGCTGCCGGTCAAATCCTTTTACCTTGTTTGTGTGAGAAACAAATGGATGTGAAACCAACATCAGAGTGGGTGTTTTAGGACTTCATTGATGTCAATGATGCCAGAGCTGGATTGCTTATGCAAACAATTTGGAACCAGCACCTCTGAATAGCATGGAAGAACTTTTGGAAGTTTCAGAATTCAGTTTAGCACCAGGGACTTTCAAAAGGTGAAGAATCTGAATGCAGATGGAGTATCTACCAGAAAAAGTGGTATCGAAGATAAGTAATTTTTTTATTCTTTTTGGTAAAACACCAACGCACCAAAAGAAAAACCTAATCTAGCATTCAATAAAATGTTTAGTTGATCTGAAATTACCAGATTTGGACAGTATAAATTACTCCTTGCAAAGCAAAAAATATCATGTTGAAGAAACCGAACAAAATTCTATTTTGTTTCAAAATATGGTTTTGTATTTCCCAGATGATCTTAATCTCAAAATTGAGCCTTATCTACCAATTCAGAATTAACATTTGGTGAATGGAGTTGCACATTAACGTCAAACACTAAAAAGCGTTTCATAAGTGTAACCTTAATGAAAACCGTTGGTTAGCTGGAACACTGAGAACATTTTCAGATCCAAAACTACTAAGCAAAAAATGGAAAATCTAACCAGAAAAAAACCCCAATGGAGTTATGCTGACAACCCTACAGACAGACTTGGGTGTTAAAAAACTGCATTGTGCAACTGCGAACTCTCAACAAAATACAGTAATGCACACATAAATATTTTAAGTTTAGAAAAACTAGATGAACTCTGTCATTTTGTAACTGGGGAACTGAAAGTATTTGAAACTCAAAAATCCTTAAAATGTATAAAAAAAAAAAGAAAGACTAACAGAAGTGCCTACTTAGTATGTTTACTTTTGAAACAAGAAAAATCTGGGCAAAATTATACTGAAAAACAGTTTGTAATATTGTATATTTTATCAGATCGTGTCTATCGAATGCTTAATGTTACTCACGAAATGACTGCGCCATTGCTACTGTGGATCTCAAAACCACTAACTTGTTTCAACAGTACATTTTATTGTTCATTTTGAACATTATTGTTAAGTGCTTTACTTTCCCAAAGGATTATGAAAGAGCTATACAATGTCCCGTTTGTGATTACTTGCAAACCCTGAGAAAATAACTCAAAATCTTTTATAGCACAATGGCAGGTCGTGCCGTTTTAGCATTTACAAAATCCTGCTTTTCCATTAGATCCTTCACTATGGATGTCACACTGTCTGGAACAGTATCCATTAGAAAGTCTCCTTCATTCATCTAACAGCACAGTACATAGTGCATCTTCTTTGTCTGTCAATATAGAAACTATTGCTCCATCGTTAAATTCAAAGGATGTTCCTCCATCCACAACCATGCAGGCATCCCAACAACGAGAGCGGACACAGACCCTGGGAAAAAAAAGAACACATAACAAGTGGATACAATAGTTAATGAAGAATTTAATGGCAGGACCTAAATACAGCTTCTTGGTTTTAGTGCAAAGCTAATCATTTATTTGTAATTTAATTTCTAAACCTCGTGCTTTTTAGCTTTTTGAAAATTCAGTATGTATGCATGCATTCTTGCTTTCACTTTGTATTGTTTCATTTTAGGTAAAAAGCAGACAAAATTGTTATCCCCCAGTAACAGCATTTTTGGTGGATCATTTCTCATTTACAAATAGCTGCAGGTGCATACTGAAATCCAGCAAGCTATGCACAGCGATGAGTGGGCACTAGAGCTGCTCAACCAACAATATCCACAAGAATGGCCAGCATCCTCTGCCTCATCTCAGTTTCACCCCAAATGTAACATTAACAGAATTTCTAGAACAATGCAAATTCAATTCACCAGCAGCCCAGAGGGGGAGAATTAGAGTGATGAGTAACAAAGTAGAAAGCATTTGATAACACCGGTACAGGAAGGAAGTGGATTGTTCTCATGAATGCCATTTTCCTACAGATTTTTCACAATTTGGATTAAACACTCCCACGACGTATACTCCAGAACAGAGGAAGGGAGGAGAAGCAAAGCAGTACCCGACAACCAGAATGTTTCCTCATCTTCAAGGATAAGAGACGGGGATAGAAACCTTGCAGCAGTCCTATTTCATATATAATAATCTTTATTTGGATATAAAATATCCTTAAAAGAGCACCTCGAAGGTTCCAACAGCAATACACATTATTGAGAAAGGGAGAGGAAACTCAACGTAAACAACAGTGATTAAGTAAGAATCTTCCAAAATACGTTAAGGGGCTGCAGTTACATATGGGTGATTAAAAAACAATGTGCAAAACAGCAAAGTCAACATGGCGTTAAAACACAAAAGATTTGTGGAACTGACAATTAGCAATGTTGAGCTAGTAAGTACAATCTGATGTACAACAATAGCAGCAGGTTATGATCAAATAAAAACAGTTTTAGCAGCATAAAAATAATGTGAAATTTAATATAAGCTGTTACTTAAAATGAGAAGGCATTGGTGGGCCCTTCCGGTTACTAAGTAAAATTACGATATGCATCGCGTATAAAAGTTATAAGGCCTATATTTAAAGCTGTATTTTCAGGGGTCAGACCTGCGATAATTGCCTGTCTGCAGGTCCGAATTCCCAACCTGTTCCACTCAGTTTTCAGTTTACGTCTGCGCTGTGGCATAAGGGCGGGGCAAAGACAGACCACGTGCTCCAAGGTTTCAACCGTCTTGCCACACCATCTACACAAAAAATCTTCTGACCTACGACGCCAAGAGGGCAAATCTTTTAGAAAACGCCAGTCGCCCAGTCTAATGGCCATAAAACTACGTTTTAAGTACAGGGAGTAAGTGCATGACAAATAGGAAGCAGGGGATATCCTCCCGTATGAATTCATTATTGCCCATGCGTGTCTGCGTTTAGCGAAATGAGCGTTATCAATTATAAGGGACCTCATTCTGACATTTCTTAATGCTGGTTTTAAATGCTGTCATGCTGGGGTTGAGGGCCCACAGGTCGCCCGCAGACATTTCCAGGATGGAGTCCTTAAAAAGACGGCCGTACGAGCCACCTGGGTTTTTCTGGGAGATATCCAACCAAACTGATGACTCTAATGAGCCTATGTCTGCTCGTCTAAGTTTATGGCATAGATTTAGAAACATGCCGATGTTAGAAACTCCATAATTTAATAAGCCCAATTCTAGTCTGGTCTGGGCAGCAGAGGCAGTTTTAGGCATATGGAGGACTTTTTTGTAGATTTTAGTCACGTGTTGGTTTAAGTTGGTATTTAGTTTACCCCTGAAGATCTCAATGCCGTATGATAGAGTCGGCCTGATTTTTGCTCTCATAACTTCCAATATTGGTGAGAGACTTGGGCCAGACACATTTTTTGAGAGCTTAGAGAGGGTCACCTGAAGGGTCATGGCTTTTACTGAAATCTCATTGCGCTGTTTGACAAAGTTACCCCTGGAGTCAAAGTTGACCCCTAAGTATTTATATGTACTTCCTGTTGTGAGGCTCATATTATACAACCATCCCCCACCCAGGTTGCGTTTTCTTCCAAAAATGACCACTTGGGTTTTCTTTGAATTGACCGCTAAGCTGTTCACGGTGGTGTAGCTGTATAGTTTATCTAAAAGCATTTGCAGCCCTACCCGTGTGAGACTGAAAAGAACCAAGTCATCGGCATATAGAAGGTTACTTATTGGCAAACCTCCCAACTTGGGTGGGTGGCTGTTTGTTTCTTCTAGGGTAGCTGGCAAGTCTGCTATAAACAGATTAAAAAGAAGTGGGGCCAGCACACATCCCTGTTTGACACCTGTACTTGTCATGATTTTCCGAGAGAGATGTGGGCCGGACCCCAACTTCACTTGGACCCATGTGCCTGAGTGCAATTGAATTATCGCCTCCTGGAGTTTTGCTGGGATCCCCCATTTTTTTTTTTTAGCTTTTCCCATAGAGCAGCCATGGGGACCCTGTCGAAGGCGGCTTTAAAATCTACAAAACAACAGTAAACAGTCCTAAATGTAGTAAGTGCTTTGTCAACAATTATGGACATTGACAATAAGTTAGTCAAAGTGCCGGAATTAGCGGGTAAAACCTGTTTGGGTCATTGCGATCAGGTTATTCTGCTCTGCCCATGATCTCAGCTCCTCCAGTAGAATGCCTGCATAGTACTTAGCCTCGATGTCTAAGAGGGCAATTAATCTATAAGTGTTTGGAGAGGCATGGGAGCAGTCATATTTCAAAAAAGCAGCTTGCAATTTTTTTTAAAAATATTTCTTTTTATTGAAACAAGGCATTCAAGTAAGTGCATTGAACAGGGGTTAGACATTTCCACATATCATTACATCAGATCATAGATTCTCGGGGGATATGAAAGATCAGGAGGAAGGGGGGCGAGGGACGAGGTACCGCTACAGACAAGGGTCACGGGGATGCAGGTATGTCCAAAAGAGGGTCAATCGGTGGTACACAAATCTCACCCCTGTATCGATTCCACAGCCCCCACACAGTCACCCACTTACGGGGTCGGCCTCTGGCCAGGTATACGTTGTTCTCCCGAAACATACACCAGTCCATGCTCTCTTTCCAGTCCTCAAGCGTGGGCGACCTCTTGGAGCCCCATTTCTGTGCTATATTCCTTTTCGCTACCATTGCCCCAAGAGTGGCCCACTTGGTCTGTGCTATATTGAGATCCATGGGTTCCCAGACATTGAGTAGACATCTACTCGCCTCTGGCAACAATGGCACCCCCAACACCTCTCGCATCACATCATGTATCTCGCCCCAGCAATCCACCATATAGCTACACTCCCAGATATGAAGGAACGTACCCATCTGCCCACATCCTCGTCTGCATAAATCATCTTCTGAGAGCCCCATCCGGACCAGGCGTGGACTTGTGACATACACTCTGTGCAATATTTTCAACTGGACTAGGCTTAATCGCGCCGGAATCGCTACCTCTTTCGGGGACGACACAGCTGTCTGCCAGTCCTCATCATCCAGTTCGATACCATCCCTCATCCATTTGCCCCTCAACTCTACAAGGAGATCTGTTCTATGGTTGATCAACTTTTTACAGATGAGGGAGATAGAATATTGGATGGGCATTTGCCGGATAGCACTATCTTCCAACGGCGAGGCCTCAGGCAGATCCTCCCCTGCCGGTACTGCCGACTGCAGCGCATGCCGAACCTGCTCATAGCGGAAATACTCCGCTTCGTTCAACTCAAACTCATTTTGTAATTCAGCGAACGTCTTAATCCTGCCCTTGACCCAAATATCTCCAATTGTGGCAATCCCTATCAAGTCCCATCTATCAAAACCTTTCGTGTTCCACAGTTTCCCGAATCTGTCCGAGTCAAATAGCGGAGTGGCCAGCGTTAGGCGGTCTCTCCACCCTTAAGAGCTAGTGGCGTCATGCCATATCCGGACTGCCACCTTAGTAGGTCCCGTCAAATTTTTCGCCGCCGATTTGGCATATAAAGCTCTACTATAGTTTCCACCCGGAAGCAGCCATCTGTCCATAGCATATCCAGGATCAGAGCCTGGCCCATAAGTACCCTGGTTTATAGCTGCCAATTGAGAGGCCCAATAATACCTTCTGATGTCAGGGAGGGCGATACCACCGTCATACCACGGTAACGTCAACTTAGCCAAGGCAATACGAGGTCGACCTTCCCACAATAAATTACGCTGTATACCCACCACCTCTCGGAAATAGCTGGCAGGGACCAGGTCTAAGGTATTCTGAAGGGCGTACAGAAAGCAAGGTAGGGACATCATCTTAAAAAGGGCCGCCCTTCCCAACAGGGAGAGAGGCAACTTCGTCCATTGATTTGCATCACTTTTCAACCTAACCAAAGGGGGGAGGAGGTTTCGTTCGTATCGGACTGCGGGATCCAATGAGATAAAGATTCCCAGATATTTGAACCCATCTGCAGCGATTTGAATCGGGCAATTTCGTGGAGGAATCTGAGCATCACCGCTCAGCACATACAAATAAGAATTCCCCCAGTTTATAGTGAGCCCCGAGTTCCTACCATAGGAGGCTAAAGCATCACCGACAAAATTTAAAGATTTTCTGGGTGAAGTCAAATAGAGCAAAATGTCATCCGCATACAAAGAGATCCTGTCCTCCACCTGTGGGGACCATCGAATACCTCGTATGGACGGCTCCCAACGGATCCAGGCCGCTAACCGCTCAAATGCCAATGAAAATAAAAGGGGAGAGAGCGGACACCCCTGGCGGGTGCCTCGCCCCCAAACAAAACGTTGCGGAGACCCGGTTGTTAACCACCACCTGCGCTAGAGGGTCAGCATACAACAGACGCACCCAATCAATAAATTCCGGCCCAAATCCAAACTTAGTCAAGACTGCTCACAAATATGGCCATTCCAAAGTGTCGAAGTGCATCGATGCGTCGAGCGATGCTATTACAGCCTGTTCCTTCAGGGTATGAGCTCTGGCCAACACTCCGTGCAACATGCGCAGATTTAAGGCCGTATTTCTATGGGGAATGAAACCGGATTGATCAGCATGTACCAAACCACCAATAACCTTGACAAGCCTGTTGGATAAAAGTTTAGCAAGAATCTTAGGCTCCGCATTCAGTAAAGAAATAGGCCGATAAGAGGCATAATTGGTCTTCAATTTCCCCTCCTTATGAATAGTTACAATAGATGCCACTCTGATCATACCGCAGCACTCCCCTCTCCCAGGCCTCCACAAACATACCTCTAAGATAAGGGGCAATCCTGTTGGGTCTAAGTTTGTACAGCTCAATAGGAAGTCCATTAGGACCCAGTGCCTTACCAGAGTTCAATGAGCTCACTGCAAGAGCCACTTCATCTGTGGTTAGAGCGCTATCCATAAAGTCACGATCTTCCTTAGTCAGGCCTGGGAGACTAATATCTCGCAACAATAAGTGAGAGTCCTCCTCTGGCCACCCTGCGACTGAGGTGTACACTATACGAAAATATTCTGCAAAGGTATCCACTATGCCTTGGGGATCCGTTATTCGCGTACCGTCAGCTGTCTAGTTCCGGAACAACCCGATCAGCTCTATCTTTCTTATCTAGCCATGTTATAAGTTTCCCGGCCTTATCTCCGACATCATATAACCGACCCTGCTGCTCTCTACTCAGCGCTCTAGCACTTTCAGTAACTAGCGCTGTATATTCAAGTTGCTTAAGATTCAGGACATGCAGTTTAGCGCGAGTCACCTCTAGCTCCAAGTCCGCCACAATACGGGCTATATCAGATTCAATTGTCACAATTTCTGCGTTCCGCTCTCTTAACCCCTGCAATCAATGACAAGGCCTGGCCCCGTATGACCTCCTTAAAAGCCTCCCATAGCGAAAGTGAGGACGACACCGACCTCTCATTCTCTCGAAAGTAGTGGTCCAACGCCTTCAGCAAATCCTTACGGATTTTAGGGTTGCGTATGTACCAGGGATTAATGGGTGCTATCCTACCGACTGACCCCGAGGACACATCGAACCTCATCCAAAGCGGCGAATGGTCCGATATACCTCTCGCCAGGTGCATAGCCTCTGAGATGTAATATGCCTGGGCCGCAGGCACCAAACAGTAATCAATACGTGAGAGACTACCATGTGCACCAGAGGGAAAAGTGAACTGCCGTTGTTCCGGATGAAGCAATCTCCAACAATCAATCATACCCACTGCATCCATGAACTCAGGAAGCCATCTTTGCGCCCGCCCGGTGTCTCTAGGGGGATGCCTATCCATAGTACCAGAGACCACCGCGTTAAAGTCACCTCCCACAATTAGGAGACCTCTCGGGAGGTCAAGTAGGAGTTTCCCCAAATCCACAAATGTGGTTGCCTGCAGACCTGGGGGGACGTACACTGACAGCAAGGAGAGGTTATGTCCCTCCCAGCGACCCGAAACCCCTATATACCTGCCCCTATCATCTTCGATAACAGAGTCAATCACCATCGGGAGCCTCTTCGAAGCAGAATCCCCACCCCCCTGGATCCTGATGTGAACCCCGCATGTGCCACCAATCGATATCCCATTCTGTGCATTGCTCTACAGGAATTCCCCACTAAATGCGTTTCCTGTAACAGCACAACATCCGGGGCTTGGCGCCTAAGGAACTGAAGAACCACACTGCGTTTGATTTTGTCCCCAACCCATTTACATTCCAACTTAAAACTGTTAGCCCCCTACCCCCATCATGAAACATGTAGTGAATCAGTCTCCCCATCACTTCCTGCACCATAAACACGTCACAATTCTGAAGAAAGCCTTGAAATACGATGCCTCCACACAACAATACAAAAGAATTACTTACGCTACCCCCCCAACAAACCCCGTGCACCACCCATCTCCCCGCACCCCTGCTCACGGTATTCTTCCGCCCCCAACTCGCAGTGTGCCTGTCGCCCCAAATTCTAACTACTAAACTATCGAAAAGTAACCCTGGGGAGGAGTACGACCCCCGATTTCCCCGCCCGTCCCCATACCTTCTATAAGACCGTGACACTAAGTGTGTACAATTGACTTATCCGCGTAATCTGTTCATTCTGTCCCCATTACTCAATTTAAGTCAAACATCATCAGCCATAGTGTTAGTTCTTATTCCTGCTCTTGCACGCTGTCCCCTCCGTCTCCACTCACTCCCGCTGATCATTCTGAGAGGAAATAGTCTCCCGCCAGTCCGAGGCTATTTCGGGGTTGTCAAAGAACATTGCACTGCCCGCATATTCAACTCTCAACTTGGCGGGGTACAGCATGGCATATTTGAGTCCTTTATCCCGAAGTTTCCGCTTGACGCCCATGAAGGTCTGTCTTTGTCTCTGCAACGCCTGCGTAAAGTCCGGATAAAAACTTAGGGTGGAGTTCTCATACTGGAGAGGGCCTCCGGTCCTGGAGGCTTGCAGGATAACGTCTCTGTCCCTAAAATTGAGCACCCTCGCAATCAGCGGCTGGGGAGGTGCCCCAGGTCTCGGTCTTCCTCCCGGTATCCTATGTGCTCTTTCGATCGTGAAGAAATGTCCAAGGCCCTAGGGTTTCAAGTGGTTGAGAATGATGTCTTCAACTAAGAGATCCACAGCCTGTCCCTCTGCCTTTTCATGCACTCCAATAATGCGCACGTTGTTTCTACGGGCCTTCCATTCATATTCATCCAACTTGCGACTGGCAACCTTACTGAAGTTTTAAGCTCACGAACTTCCTGCTGCAAGAGAGTCACATCGTCTGTAAGACTGGAGGTCTTGATGTCTAGTGATTTAACTTTTTCACTGGTCTTTGTGAGGTCCGCTCGAATCAAATTAACTTCTATAGTTACAGTATCAAGTTTATGATCGAGGGATTCCATCTTACTGCCGAGGGAGGTTTTCACCCCGTCTATCGCTGCCATAACATCTTGCAGCTTAGGCTCCGCTGCAGAAGCAAAGTCTCCAACATGTCCATCCTGCGACTTCCCAATCCCAGGGGGTGACCCTCTGGGTTGTGTGTAGCGATCCAACTTGTTGGTTTGGGTGTGCCTAGCTCCTCTAGTCGCCTTGGACTGCATCTTTTCAGCTTCAGTTTTAGTCACCATCATGCGGACAGAGGGGGGGAAAGCAAAAGATGGCAGCGCTCCCTCGACAATGCGCCGATCACAATATTCAGCCACACCGACCACTCAAGAATTCGTCCTGTTGATTATATATCTCTCAATTGCGGCTCACACCCAGTCTCTAGGGAGGGAGGGCCGGTGATCACCTCAGTCTCACCTTCCAGTTAGCCCAGGTACACCGCCGCGATCTGTAAGGTTCAAACGTTGATCATTGCGCGGGTCGCACTTCCTTCCAGGTGGCCTCACCCTCAGTGAACGCGGTCTTCCACGCAGAGTATTCTCCACCTTCCCAAACCGCTATGGCTTAATCCCAGCCTGGTGCATCGCAGTTCAGGCCTGCCGTCCGCTTATGCCACAGTGGGGCCCTCTCAGGTACAAGCAGGTTCATCTCAGGAGGTCTTGGGTAACAGCCTGACTTTCCACTGTAGCGCTCAGTGCAGGACCAGCCAGTTGAGCCCACGGTAATACAGGAGCTGCAGGCCCGCCGATCCAATAACCTCAAAACGCCCCAAAATTGTGGTTTACCTCTGTCCTTGCAGCCATAAAGCCCTGAGGGGCCAGCGAGGGGGGATGGGGGGGGGACAACGGAGTCGGACAGGCACCAGCAGCGCAAACGGAACTTCCACGGGACCCGACCGGTGACTTCCGGCGTAGGCCCCGATGTTGATGTACTCCGGCCCGGGTGTGCTCACTACCACAGGTCCCGGCATTTGGGCCTACCAGCGCAATATTGAAAGCTCCTTTTTCTCCGTTTCTAGTGGGCCGGGAAAGACGCGGTTTGCTGCATCCCGCGCCGCTGTATTTCTGATATCGCTTTCACCGGTCTTAAATCAGCATATGCCCCGGGGCGTCGGGTGTCTCGGGAGCCCGGGACTCAAGCGGCCATTTTGGTTTCTTTAGCCCTGGTTTTCACAGGTGCTGATGGTTCTCTAGTGTTCTGCTTCCAGCGGTTCTTCACTGAGTTTTTTACCAGTTCTGATTGTTCTCCAGTCTTCTGCTTTTCTTTTTTTTTTTGCTCTGTGTGAAAGTCAGATAAAAGGTAAGCGCTGGTCCCCAAAAATACGTGCTGGTGGGTCCCACCTGCAACCCCCAGCTTAAATGAGTTACTGTTCCAAAGTGAAACAGGCCTGTAAACACGATCATTCAAAAGAATAGAACATTAATCAGTCATTTAAAAATTGTGAGGCTTTCGAATTTTGCTTTACAAAAAGATGATTCCAAATGCATCTGGGCACACTATACACCGTATAGATCAGGCAACAGATTTATCTTTTCAGTAAGCTTTCGTGATGATTACAACCAACGAGTATGTTTTTTATAAGTGTAGCCTTCAAATATGCTGGCTATTATCATTGCGGTTTGTGTCACTTTACAGGAAGGACTCTCCGATGTTTGCCTTGTAATAGAACGGGGTTACTGAAAAATCAATTAAGATCAGCACTATTCACTTTTTTTGACACAGTGATGCTGAACACATTATCTGGGCTGAAAATATAACCGGAATTGAGGTAGGCACAATCTGGTTCATTATTCTTTTTACTTATTACTCGGAGTCATTAGTTTGCTGGCTGAAATTGTATTTACTTTCATATTATAGAACCATATAAAGGACATCAGAAATCTAATAGGTACCTGTTTACTTCTTATAGGTGATATATACAAAGATAAGCTTTGGCAGTATTACCAACACTCACATAAAGAATACTTGTTTAGTTACACGCTCCCACTGGAGTCTCAGGATTATAAAGAACAACTTCCCCTTACCGTTATGCACACTACACTAATGGAGATCTAACTGCGCATATCTATTTCTGGCAGAACATTTAAATCTCATTTAAACAGTACATAGAAAAACAGGTTATCTAAATTAGAATGATGTAAACTCCAATACTGTAACTTACTATACCAATTGAATTGTACTGTGAGACATAGCACAATGTTTTGTATGCATGGGTTTCCAAAAAGCAGAATCAATTTATACTTGTGCTTGTTTAATGTTCACACCAAGAAGAGTTTTTACACACTGGGGTCACTGATTCAAGGGTTTATGATTATTGATTGGTTCAAGGTCTGTTTACAATATTGCAATGTTAGCTGTTTCAATTATTTTAGCCTTGAGAAAGTTGTTGGGCTAATTCCCAAATACGACGAAACACGTGCTGGCTAAAGCTCACAGGATTGCTTAGAGTAGGTAGAAGTACCGAACAATAAATCTACAACAACAAAAAACGATTTTATCATGGTTTTAAAAACTGTATTTTGTACTGAGTTGTGAAATAAATGTGTGTGCCTCATACTGTCAAAAGCTTCTGGGCACTAGTCTGAAGGGACTTTTCACCTCAAGTAGATGAACGCTAGTCAATGACATTTCTGATGAATATATTTCTGAAGGATAAGTTACTTACCTTCGGTAACGCTGTATCTGGTAGAGACATGGTCTAGCCGCAGACTCCCCATCTTGTGAATACTCCACAGGCGTCAGGCTGGATCAGGAAAACTTTTCCAGTAATAACTCTGCGAGTCAGTGGTGGGCGTTGTGCGACTCCGTACTGACGTCGTCTCCGGACAAAACATCAACGGAGTCCATATAAGCCACCACTGACGTGCTGACGTCAGTTTCTTCTGTAAACACTTCCATGCCAGAACGCGGAGCTCCCATAGAAACTGGCCATCAAAATAGTGTGCCAAAGAAGATAAAATATCTTCAAAAGAAATTGGAAGGTATCTCATTTGGTTTCTATTATCAACCTTTTTATTTTTTAAAAAGCCAATAAGCAACCTGATTGTCTAAGCAGAAGACTGGAGATCAATCAGAACTGGTAAAAAACTCACAGTGAAGAATCGCTGGAAGCAAAACACTAGAGAATCATCAGCACCTGTGAAAACCAGGGCCAAAGATGACACAGCGAATAACCGCCGGGGTGGAAACCAGTTCCATGGAATGGAGAACCTCATTCTAGAGGAAGTTTGCTGATCTGGAAACCAGGGCCATGGAAAGGAGAACCTCATGAGGAAGTTCGCAGAGCGGGGAGGATGGAAGGAGAGGTAAAGAATCTGTGACTAGACCATGTCTTTACCAGATACAGCGTTACCGAAGGGAAGTAACTTATCCATCTGTCAGAGATATCTAGCTACAGATTCCCTACCTTGTTAATTAGATACCAAAGCGATAACACATCCGGAGATGGGTCTGCGAACTAAGCCAACAAACGTTCTCAGAGAACCAGCAGGTGACAAGTAATGAAAGATCCGGCATATGTAGGTGTTAGACTTGGCATCTTTTGGCGCGTTTCCCCTGAGTTTTTGCTTTCTGCCATCCCGGTTTTAACTGTTTTTGCTGGCATAGTGTTTCTGCGCACTTTTCTCACTGCTGATCAGTGGTAAAGTGCAAGCGCTCTCTGTATAAATTGTGTTATGGATTGGTGTTTCCATGATTGGGTGTTTGATTTACTTGTTGGTCCCTAGTAAAGTGCACAGCGTGTGCCAGGTATTGTAAATCAACTGCTACTAGTGGGCCTTCAACACTGATTGTGCCAACCACGTGAGTAGCCCTAAAAAGGTTACAGACCTGCCACTGCAGAGTTTGCATGCAGTTTGTAACTGCAATGTCGACTTGGCGAGTGCACCCACTTGCCAGGCCCTAAACCTTCCCATTCCTACATGTCAGTCACCCCTAAGATAGGCCCAAGGTACCTAGGTGGGCAGGGTGCAGTGTATGTGAAAGGTAGGACATGCCTTGGTGTGTGTGGCATGTCCGGATAGTGAATTACAGCCCATTTTGGTTTTCACTATTGCAAGGCTACCTGTTCCCTATAGGACAGAATGGGAAGTTTGTTTATAACATCTTATGAACCTAACTGACCCTGGGAACTAGGTGGGAAAATAAAGTTTGGTATGCCTGAACTCAAGAGTCTAAAGATGCATCTTTTAGTGAAGGTGATTTTTACATTCTGTGTTTGAAAATACCATTTTTAGAACGTAGGTATTTTTTGCTCAGTCATCCCGTGTGCCTCTGCTGGAATGTGGATTGCCTGTCTGGGTTTTGGATGACAGAAGGCTGGGGAGCAGGAGTGGCTCCAGATAGTCTAGGTAGGGTCAGAAATGGGCTGAATAGACCTGGGCTGCAATGGGGGAAGGGGGAGGAGATGTAAATGTAAATGTAAATGTAGTTGAGCTTATATAGCGCACAGCTACCCGCAGTGGGTTTCCCGGCGCTTGCTTAGGGAACCCGTCCTGGTATTCCCCTGTGAGATATCAGGGTATCCACAAGGTGAAAGTCAGGCATCCCGCCGCGAGGGGCCGTTGTGGAGATTAAGCAAGCTATTGCCCAGAGTCGCAGAGTGTGAACCCGAGAGTCGAGGAGGCACCGGGGCGAGAATTATCGAGCCCGTGGAATTTTTAGCCCAAGACCCGCCGAGGCGGGGAATTGAACCCTGGTCCAGGACCGATCTCAGCTTCCTGGTCTGCTGCCTCTAACCCCTGAGCCACACTTCTCCAAGATTTCCTTGCACCTCAAAGGGCCTGGCCTGTCTCTGACAATGCCGTCTGCACCTCCTGCCAGGAAATCACACCAAAGAAGGCAGAACTGGTTCTGGCTGGGCACAGACACTCTCTGCCTAAGAGATCAAGTGATTTTGGGATAACAATATTGGGGCCCAGACCCCTGAAATTTAGAACTCTTTTGGATCAAGAAACTGCCAAGACGAAGATCTGGAGAAGCTGTGAGGAGGGACTACAACTTTGCTGTGTGCTTTGTTGTGTTGGCCTGCAGTGGCTGCTTCTGTCTTGGGCAGTGAAAGGACTGGACTGAACTTTCTGCAATCTTCTTTTGTAAGTTTCTCCAAGGGCTTGAGGTATAGCTTGCCCCCTGTTCAAGAAGTCTCAGGAACAGCAAAGGCTTCAAGCTCTTCTGCCCTCAGCACTGGGGACTGTGTGTTTTGTGCTGCAACAGAAGAAAAGTAACTCGGCAGCTTCTACGACGCCGCTGTCGACTATGTCCTGAAAGCACCGCAGAGGGCACAGCTGCAACACAGCACCGCTACCCTGGTCTCATCGATGACGCCTGCTGACGCCGCCACAGAGCAGCTGCTCACACTGCGACCTGTGGGCTCCGCACTCTGCACCACTTCGCGACGACGCTTGGCACAGACGCAATGCGACCCTGGTCTCACCGATGCCTGTTGACTCCCCCAACGAACCGTTGATCGCACCGCAACCTGTGGGCACCGCACTCCGCAATGCTTCGCGACAATGCCTTGGCACCACTGCAATGCGACCCTGGTCTCACCTATGATGCCTGCTGACGCCGCCACAGAGCCTTTGCTCGCACCTTGACCTGTAGGCACCGCCTCGCTTCACAACGACGACCTGGTACCCCCGACGACGCCGCTCCAGGCCAAATCCGACGCCGCTGCTTGCACCGTGGTTTGAGGGCACCGCTCGTGAAGTTACTCTATGCATCGTCCTCATCCCGCACCGCAGCCTTGGCCTACCGACACTGGTGCCATCGACTCCAGTTCGTCAGCCGGCGAAAACGCATCAGCAACGATGACACCGCTGTTTGCACCATGACCTGCGAGCACTGGGACGAGCACCGCCTTCATCTCGCACCACGACCCTGGTCCCACCAACGCTGCCATCTGACGCCGCCACTGCTCGCACCATGACCAGAGGGCACCGCACTTTGCACCTCAGCTCACGACGCCAGAACTCCTGACTTCATCAGAAAGGAGATCGACCTGTAACGCATGCAAGTTAGAGGACCCCCGGCGACTCCTGCACCTACCTCTGGAACCGACGCCATGTTTTCGGAAGCTCAACGAGGGGTCATAGACGCCCTGCCTTTCTAAAAGGTACTGTTTGCGGGTCTTACAGACACTGTAGCTGGCCCGCGACGCAGCGGTCAGCCAGAACTGTTTGGATTTATTTGCTCACGACACCGTGATAGCCCTGGACGGAGCTATCGACATCAATTAACTATTTTTAAAGCATATTTTGATAAGTGAAGATTTTGAAGTACTGTATTGTGGATTTTTATTGTTTTTGGTCTTGTATCAAGTATATACATATATTGGATATTTTTCTAAACTGGTGTGGTGTCCTTTTGTAGTGCTTACACTGTATTACTGTTGGTTATGTGCAAATGCTTTACACACTGCCTCTATGATAAGCCTGACTGCTCGTGCCAAGCTACCAAGGTGGTGAGCAGGGGTTATTTTAGTAGTGTAACTCCCTTGTCCTGGCTAGGAAGAAGGGTCCCTATTTGGACAAAGGTGCAAACCCTTGCCAAATAGAGACCCCCATTTCTAACAGTAGGTATCGACAATAATGGTCCACGGCATGCTACGGAAACTGCGGCTAGACCCCAGGGAAAAAAAGAATCCCCTAGAGGTAAGAACGAAGATCCCCAGGGAGAAAGGATACGCTTACCCTAATACTATTGTCAACCACTCAGAAGAGAAGGCAGGACACTAACAGATTAAGGAAACTTAGGCATAGGAAGCCCAGGGTAAAAAGGGGATGGAACTGTAATACCGGTCTGATAAAGGAAGACCGAAAAAAAGAGAGGGATACAATAGAAAGCTGATCTGCAAAGGAGATCAGCAACACAAGTAAATCAGAAAGAACATAATATTTGGAGTAGAAGAGGAGACTATCCCAGTAAGGGGGTGGAGTGTTCCACCCGCATGTGGATAAGCATACCACCAATAAACATACTCTCAAGTAAGAAAAGTAAAGGACTTAAAGGGTAAACTAAAAGTGACAGAACAGGAAACAAGTCATCTTGAGGCTAGAAACACCAGACAAAGACGGCAAGCTGGTATCGTCCTCAGAAAATATATAGACCGTTAGAGCGAACCCAAAGACTTACCTAACATGAAAACCCTCCAAGAGGGAGACATAAGACAGCAGCATAAGCATAGCATCAATAGCAGTGAAAGCCAGAAGGATGCATTCACCACGCAACCCAACTGTAAAGGAACAGAAGGTGGCGATAACAGACACATGGCTACCAAAATGTGCATAACCACACAAATGAGTCCAATGTACATCCGAAATGCATACGGACTCGAAACATAGTATATCTATCTATCTATCTATCTATCTATCTATATATATATATATATATATATTTCACAACTCTCGAGAATAAGTCGGCACTCACAATGCTATTTTCCCAATCTTCTTTTATTCCATTATAATCACTCCAGCATAGCAAAAATTAACCAACGCGTTTCGCAACTGAAAGTCGCTTGATCACGGTTAGTGCAACAATTTTTTTGTCCCTCCTTTGTTTTGAAGGGTAGCTTTCTGATTATGATCTCACTTCCTGTTTGGTTGACAGGAAGTTAGATGGGAAATGTAGTTTTCAAATCTAAATTTAAGACATATTTACATTTATCGGCATAATACATTTTTCTGTGGTAGGTGGCAGCTGTTATACAAACCTATGTCTAGCATGTGTTGAGCCCTCAAAAAAGATTATATCTCGATCTTACACGTTACTTATCTAAAAAAAAAAAAAAAGTTGTCTGATAGTGCAAACGATATCGCCCTCTGGTGGGCACATCATTTCACTTTTCCTTGTCATTTGGACATGTAAACCACTTGTTGTTCATAAATTATGTCAAAAATCTTGCCCTCTAGTGGGCTGTAACAATTCCACAATTCAACAAATACTTGCAGACCTAATTGTGTGATTTATAACAAGGTATTGACAAACCATCTCACGTGCAACCTGACCAATATACTTCCTTGTAGTTTCTGTTGGGCCTGCCTGCTGTACAAATCACAGTCTATTCAGACGGCAAAAGAACCCCGAAGGGGCCACCAATACCACATCCCATCAATGTTCGTCAATTAATATAACATTTGTCCATTAATTCATCTTACAGAGTCTATATTCTGTTCATGCATTGTTGCTACTCCCTTCTCCTCTCTGAATTTCCGGATCTTCCATTTCCAAATATATACAACGAAAGCTTATAAATGGACATAAAGTTCTTCACTCTGGTTTAACCCCCATGGGGTCATTGTTCGAAAATTTAGAATTTGCCTTGATTCTCTGCATCTCAGTTTCCGTTCTTGATCACCTCCTCTTTCATGTGGCAGGATGCATTCAAGTGCAATCACTGTTATGCATCACACCCATATGTTTGGCTACTGCATTGCTCCTGTCTTTATTTGTTGTAGCTGTTGTGTGTTCTAAAATGCGTTTCTTGAATTCATTTTTTGTGCTCCCAATATATTTTAGTGAGCATGGGCATTCGATCACATATACCACATGTGTGCTTGTGCAGTCAATCAATTGTCTTTGGAACTTTATGTCCATTTATAAGCTTTCATTGTATATATTTGGAAATGGAAGATCCGGAAATTCAGAGAGGAGAAGGGAGTAGCAACAATGCATGAACAGAATATAGACTCTGTAAGATTAATTAATGGACAAATGTTATATTAATTGACGAACATTGATGGGATGTGGTATTGGTGGCCCCTTCGGGGTTCTTTTGCCGTCTGAATAGACTGTGATTTGTACAGCAGGCAGGCCCAACAGAAACTACAAGGAAGTATATTGGTCAGGTTGCACGTGAGATGGTTTGTCAATACCTTGTTATAAATCACACAATTAGGTCTGCAAGTATTTGTTGAATTGTGGAATTGTTACAGCCTACTAGAGGGCAAGATTTTTGACAATTTATGAACAACAAGTTTTTTTAGATAAGTAACGTGTAAGATCGAGATATAATCTTTTTTGAGGGCTCAACACATGCTAGACATAGGTTTGTATAACAGCTGCCACCTACCACAGAAAAATTTATTAAGCCGATAAATGTAAATATGTCTTAAATTTAGATTTGAAAACTACATTTCCCATCTAACTTCCTGTCAACCAAACAGGAAGTGAGATCATAATCAGAAAGCTACCCTTCGAAACAAAGGAGGGACAAAAAAATTGTTGCACTAACCGTGATTAAGTGACTTTCAGTTGCGAAACGCGTTGGTTAATTTTTGCTATGCTGGAGTGATTAGAATGGAATAAAAGAAGATTGGGAAAATAGCATTGCGAGTGCCGACTTATTCTCTTTTCCTAAGAGAGTTGTGAAATAATTTCAAACGGGGCTCTGTTTGGAAGTCGAGCACCGGTGACAAAGAGCGCCATTGGACTGTAAACTTTGAGCCAAACTGTGGATCTATATATATAGATATATATATATATATATATATATATATATATATATATATATATATATCTATATATCTATCTCTATCTCTATCTCTATCTATATATATATATATATATAAAATAATACAGAAAGTAAAGTAAGTACCCAGATATGCAAGGGCAAGGAGAAACCACAATCCACAAGAAGAGAGCGGTCAAAGAAAACCCTAAAGCCTGCGTCCTAAAGAGGAGGAACACACCCAATATAAGAAATCAGGAGACATTTGCAAAGAATAGTATACACCTTCAATATAAAGGAAGGAAGGGGTAGCGCCACCACAGGGCAGAAAAAACAAGATGCGGAAGGAAGAGAAAAAAAAGCTCATCCATCAAGTCACAAAAGAGAAGTGTAACAAAAACAAGATGCAATGGATGTCAAGGAGAGAAGTTTTTTTTTTTAAATCGTCATTATTGAATTTTTAAATATGAAATACAGTTACAAGTATTGATTAGTGAAGATTAAGCAAATCTTCCGGCTACCAGGACTAAGGGCGGTACAAAAAAATAAACAGAATTGTTACAACATCCAACGTAATCTTTGCAGGACAGTAGAATATAGTATGCATAACATCTATTAGTTCATACATTCAGGTATGGGGAGACATCCCTGTGGGGGAACATGGTGGGGTTTAAGGATGCAAAGTCGTTTCTCGGTCTAGGGTGCATAGGTATACACGGAAATTTGACCAAATATCCTTGGGGCATGATGTAAGGGGCTGTAGATTAACATAGTCTTCCCCCATACTTTCACATCTACTGATGTTTGAGCCATTCTTTAGTGGGGAGGGGTGGTCTGGATCCCCCCCACCTCAGGGAAAACTGCCTCTAGCTAAGGAGCAATGCCATGGATACCACCGGCGGATCGCCTGGGGCACGTCGTGAGTGTAGCCTAGTAGGGCGACCACCAGGTCAGGGGCCATTTTAAAGTTGGTCATGTACGAGATCTGTGCAAGTATATTCTCCCAATAGTTACCATCACCAGGCATGTCCAGTAGAGATGGGCGAAGTCTACTCTAGGGGCTTGGCATTTCAGACATTTGTCAGATCTGGTGGGGTCGAACTTTACAATATCCGTTGGGGAGAGATAGCATCTATGTAGGTATTTTAAATGAATCAGTTTAGGTCTGTGACTGATTGAGAAGCGTTTTATTTGGGCACAGCAATATCCCGATACCTGATCAGTGAGCGGGGCCCCCAACTCCTTCTCCCAAACCTCCTTCACTCGGGTGGTTGTATCTGGCCGCAGGGCCAGACAAGCGTGGTATAGTTTAGATGTCATATTGCCCGCTGTCTGATGCTGTGATTGGACAGGGGTTGAAAGTCCTCTGGTGGGAGTGGGAATGTAGGTCCGAGAGATCTGAGGGAGCCCTGAATTCTCTTGAAGACCAAGAGATCCATATAGGTGCCATTCTATACTATAGTGCCGTCTGTCATCTGTATAACGTGGCCATTGGGGAATAAGTCGCGAAGGGTAGACATTAAGTGTTTGACAAGCATGCGTTTAACTATTACTTCCCTTGTAGGTGGGATGCAGGGATTATCTGATATGGGGATGGCCTCGGAGTATAGGGGGCCTCCTCGCAATATGCATCTCATCCTACACATTGCCCAGCAGGTCGTTTAGACTGTCTGTATGTCTATGGTTTCTGTTGGACTTGGCCCTTTTTGCAGGGTCATCCCTGAACGGTTTGCCTTCTTCCTAGTCATTTTTCTGACTGTGGGCAGTTTAGCACTGTTGTCCAGTGTAAAGTGTGTTGTGCTCTCTGTGGTAAACATGGTAAGATTGGTCTACACCTGGTTGGCATACTTAATTTACCTGTTAGTCCCTTGTAAAGTGGTATCTTAGATACCCAGGGCCAGTAAATTAAATGCTACTAGTGGGCTTGCAGCGCTGATTGTGCCACCCACCGAAGTAGCCTTTCAAACCTGTCCCAGGCCTCTGCCATTGCAGGGCTTGTGCGCGCAGTTTACTGCCACTGTGACGTGGTACCTAAAATGTGTGCAATATCGGTGATCCCCCCTTTTACTGCATGTCAGTGACCCCTAAAGTAGGCCATAGCTAGGCCTTTGGGCAGGGTGCATTGTGGGTAAAAGGTAGGACATGTACCTTATGTGTGTGACATGGCCTGGTAGTGACAAACTGCCATTTTGGCTTCTCACTGCCGTCAGGTTGCCCTCTCATAAGAATGCATTGGGAATTCCCTGATAAGTGTTTCAGTGGTAATTCCCGATATGAGAGGAAGCGTGGTCAAGTTTGGAATATTTGGAATAGTGATAATAAATGCTGTCTAATGGTGTGCGCAGATTTATGATCACTATTTTAGAAATGCCACTTTTAGAAGTTGGCATTTCTGTGTGCTATGTGTCTTTGCCTACCTGATGTGTATTGCATGTCTAGCTATGGAGTGACAGGGGCTGGTGAGGTGTGTGGCTCCAGAGGGACAGGGTGAGTCAGTGCTAGGCTGAATAGGCAGTTCTGGGAGTAGTGGGAGGAGTAGCCCCTGAACCTGAATAGGTCTGTGCCTGCCTTGCTCAATACTGGCTCCGCCCCCCTGTGGTGTGTCTGAGGACAGAGCCCAACCTGACAAAGGAGGGTGTGAGCACTGTAAGCAAAGTGCTTCAGTACCTCCCAGAACCAGTTGGGACTGGTTCCCCAAGCCCTGTGCCAGGCATAAAAGAGACAAAAAATAGTATAAATATTGGAGCTGTGACCCCATGTCAGTGTGCTGTTTTTGGGTGCTTACTTGTGCCTTCTTGGACTGCTTGGCCCCAGGAGGAACCGCCACGAGGGATTACCCCTCTGCTGAGGACCCTGTAAGCTGGCTTGCCTGGGCCCAGCTCTGCCCCTAATGACCTTGGACTACATGTCCTGAGGAGCGCACTCTGCATGAGAAGGGCACTACCAAGACTGGAGAAGACATGAGGAGTGCCCCAGGGATCTTGAGGCCTGTAGAGCTGTGCTGCATAAGCATTCCCAGGGAATCCAGGTGTAGAGATTCCCCCGTGTTGCAGGAAAGTGGAGTGGGAGCCTACTCCGCATTTCCTTGGCCCAGAGAAGCCGCCAACGCGAACCGGAAGTCAGGCGAGGAGCGCCTAAGATGGGGCGTGACCGAGAGTAGAGGGCCGTGGCAGGCAGAGGAAGTCAGGCAACTTGGGAGTTCAATAGATCAATAGTTTGTGACCGGTATTTGAAAGCTACACCCAAAACATGTTCCATCAAAATTGCACTTCGATATGGTTCAGAAACAAAATATACAATGTACTTACTTTCTGTAACACTTTCTGGTGGATACCATAGATACCTCACCTTGTGAATATCCCTAGGCATCAGATTGTATGCAGAGATTTTTCTCAACAATTCCCTTGCGTGGGTCGGTGTTGGATCCATCCCATCCTGGATGCGACTTTGGGGTCCCTACATAACCACCACCTCTGCACGCTGATGTCAATATCTTACTGATCTGTTTGCGCAATAAGACGTGGAGCCATTGGAAGTCGGATTGTAACATTGTGCCCATCTCTAGATTGGAATCTTATTAACATGTCCATTCCCCAGAATGGGAAAGATTTAGTCTGTGGTAAGATATTCACCACAAAAAATGATTTCGGAGGGGAGTAACTTTTTCTTCTGATAGAGACTTCTAACTGCAGATTCCTCACCTTGTGAAATGATACTCTAACAATTTCTCTCCAAAATGTGGGTCTGTGGAATTGCTCAGACCCAGATATCTGCTACTCCTGCCAGATGCTACTCCTGCCAGACCTGGCTATCCAAGCAGTAGTGTTTCATGAATGTATGAACTAATGCCATATAGCTGCTTGGCAGATGTCAAAGACTCGCACACTGCACCCAGCGCAGTGGTAGCAGCCTTTCCTCGTGTAGAACGAGAACAAAGATTTTCTGGATTCTGTTTCTTGGCTACTTATAACAGATCTTAATGTATAAAACAACCCATCTAAAGATGGTTCTCTTCAACAAAGCTTTGACCTTTTTATGCCTGGAAAAACTCAGAAAGAGTAGATCATAAACTTGATACTCCTTGGTGCAGCGGGATCAAAGAAAGCGGGCAGCTGCTAGACTGTCCTATGTGGAAGGGTGTGGCAACCTTTGGTAGGAATGCTGCTTTGAGTACCAGCTTACCTGATAAGAATTTAGTATATAGCACCTGGACAGAGTGATTGTAGCTCACTCATGCGATGAGCTAATGAGATTGTTAGAAAGAAGATGGTCAACGTGAGAAGGTGAAGATATCAGCTTTACATTGCTTCAAACAGGGCACACAAGATAAAGGAGAACCAAATTAAAGTCCCATTGAGGCATCACATAAGGTGTTGTTGGATACCTATAACTCAGACCTTTCAAGAAACGCATCACAATGGGTGATTGGAATAATGATGGCTGATCAGGTAGGATTAAAAAGGCCAAGAGGGCCAATGAGAAACCCTTAACTGCTGCCACGCAAGGCATTGCTGGGTCAACAAAAGACAAAATAACAGTTTATGAGCTAACCGTGCCTGTGAAGGCTGGATGTTGTGGGAGGAACATTATACAACAAACTTCTCCCGGCATCCTGCGTAAATGGGATTGGTGGACAGATCACTTGCTGCCAAGATACCACCAACTAATTTGGGAGAAAGATTGAAAGCTATCAACTGTTGCCACTCAATCTCTGTGCATGGAGGTGTAGGTTAGGTGCAGGATCCTGCACTGCTACTGCAATTGGGCTCTCTCTCGAAAGGGCTGTCAGAGCAGACCACAGATGCTTATGGCCAATAGTTTCCGATATCACACTCTCCGTGCCTAGTTCAGGCCACTAGGAAACCCTGGGTGCTGTCCATCATCTTTTAGAGAACTCTAAGCAGGAGAAACTGAGGCGGGAAGGCATACAGGAGTTCTAAACTCCAGCTAAAGGTGTCTCCGAGCGAACATTTCCTTGGGAACACCAATGCACAAATGTTTGGACACTACAGATTCTCTACAGTGGCTAAAAGATAGACCCAGGGTTCTCCCCATTGTTGGAAGTCACCCTGTGCACTGTTGTCGCAGGGATTCTACTCCTACACAGAACTGTGCATAGAGACCTAAAAACTTAGTGAATTAGGGTGTACCAAAACTCACCTCAGTATCCAAGATCCCCTACTAGACTAGCAATCAGTGTCTCATTGGTTCTTCCAGACCCCCAATGATTAGACAACTCAGAACATGGACTTAGAACACCTCAGGTAACGTGGAACACATGTACACTCTTTCGTTATACTAACATACCAATCCAAAACAAGGAGTAAATGAGGACACGTGCAAGTTTGAAATGTTTATTTCTAATGCCGTGTTCTCAGGCGCAGTATCTTAGCTAATACAAGCAAACATATAATAAGCAACAAGGTTATCAGTATAGTTACTAGTCCATAAAATACAAAGAGAGAAAGCATGTTAAAATGCTAAAGGGAAGAAGGTTAAATGGCACCCAAGTCTTACCCTCCCTTGATAGTATATTATATCTAAAGAAGGTCTCTTTGGGTTTTAGAAGGGCGGCCCCATACAATTGATCTTAGTGGAAAGGGATCACATCATCTTCCACCAGCTCTCTGCATGCAAATATTCATCAAGTGTGTTTGCATGCTCTGCGCAGTGCAGTATTAAAACACGCCAAAAGCCAGAGTTGGCCGCAGCTGCATAGGTGTTATGTCTAGGACGTGCGCTGATCAGACCGCACAACAACCACTGTGTTGAAATAACCTTGAAGGTCTCGGCACTCACTGTTCAGACATAGCTTACAAAGCAAAACTGATACAATAGGAAAACATATTATTCTCGTGTGAAGCAAAATATTCTACTAGGCTCAAAGCTCTAATAACAATATGTGCCATGTGCAGAAGCAGCAGAAAGGTAAAATGGCGTTTAAACTTCTAATGAGCTCATGCTAACTTAACACACTGTGAAGGTAAAGCTTATCTATATGACACCCTCCCTTGATCAGAGCACTGATAAGATAAGAGGCAAATTTTTGGAATGCAGAGTTCAAGAAAGACAATCAGCTCAAATTTGTACAAGGTAAAAAAATTAAAAAGAAAAAATGCGTCTTAAAATTCACTTAATTAAGTAAATCTAGTCATTGTCCGTAGATAAGTCAATAGGCCTGTGGCAGAGAAATTATTCATAGAGGCTAAAAAAAATAATAATAATAAAAAAATGTTCGATGTCCAATAAATGACCTCAAGTTATGGGAGAGGGAGGAGATGACACTCCTCATCCCAATATTGAATATGCAAAATATGCAGCAACAGCCTCCAATAGGAAGTCACTGTTCTCATGCGAAAACAGTTCAGCCATCCAATTCAACAGTGGGAAAGAACAGACATGCTCTTCAATTACCGGAGCCTCTAGCACCATCAGAGGAAATCTCGGTGGGTTCTCTATGAAGCTATGTGCCAAGAAATCTTGCACCGCTGCGAACACATTCCAACGACCCAGTATTCCATGCATCGCTGCAAAGGCCATAATCCCTCCGTCAGAACAAAGCAATTCATGAGCAACTAAGGGGCTCATAAGCTGATTATAATCCACATCGGGAGACACCGTATTGCAGGGACACAAATCCAGGAAAGGCTGGACACATGTAAAGTAGGAAAACCAAAACGATAATCCATAAGCTGCACTTAAGTATGCAAGAGGCAGGGCTCCATAGTACTCAAGCATTCTGTTGCGAAACAGCGCCAGACGTGACAGCTCGTCTTGAAAAGCAGGACGTGCATCCAGTTTGAATTAAACAAAACAGCAAAAGAATGCCTGCAGCCAGAGCCAGTAGTAAGGGAAATCCACCAAAAAGGCTGGAAAAGATCGAATGAAAGAAAGCAGGGAAGACACCGAATATAGTCTGAAAAGAAGTTACAAGGTCACTGCTTACAACTTTAAAAAAGGTGGGCCAGCCCCGTTGAGGAGGACACATTGAAGATTGGTGAATTAATTCACCGAAATGCAAAGGCAAGTCAGTATTTAATAAAGCATGCACCTCTGTGCGGGTGTTAGCCACGTGAAGGACGAATGTCTCACGAGCAGATTTGAGGGCAACTTCTTTCTGGGACAATAGAGCTCTTATGCGACTCATCTTGTTGAACTCTGCTTTCAAGGTCGGAATCGTGGGCCAGATGGAAACATCAAGCTTCCCATGCGGGGGTGGATACATTACATTCTTACAGCAAACCACACGCTTACTGACGGTAACCACATAAACAAGGCCTTTTAATAGCCCACAGCAATCCTCGTTGTTTAAAAGTAAATAACTCCTGTTTGCCAGTAATGTGAATGTGGGCACGATTGCCGGCACAGGTGTACCTTTAAAAATACAGGCCAAATTCGGCTCATTCTGGTTACAAGAGCCATGCAATTGGATATGTCTGCACATCAATGAGGGATCTGGTGTTTCAGTGCAATCTTCACCATTCAAATAAACTTCTTTACCCTCCCTAAGGCATCTATAGGTAAATTGAAGTGACCAAGGTTCATGGAGATCAGCACTTCCAAGAGGTTCATATCTACCTATCGCAAAGTACTTTACACATCCATCGAACTTGAACAGAGGGAACGGGAGAGTTATTTACCCATGGATAAGCCACGTTGCTGAATTGGCCTCTGCCACAGAAAACTGTAATGGTTCTAACCTTTCAATGTGTAACATAGAAAAGGAAGCATCTTTCATTGACAGTAAACGCTGATTGTCAGTCAAATTAAACGGGGCAAACAATGATGAGGTGTTCATGCAATGCCATGGCGGCATTTTGCCAGCTTTCAAGGTATGCAAACTCCAGGCAAACTGCATAATGGAACGCAATCGATTTTGACCATGCTACAAAACAGACACTTCATCCTGCACAATATCAACAACAGATACAATATTGTCTAACGTGTAAATGCGGGAAGAAAGCGTATTAATGCTGTTATCTACAACTGCAAGCACTTTCTTTAAATTAGCCTGATCTATAGCTCTAATGCGGGTAGCCGCCTCAATCTGGGAAGTTTTCCAGACTTCGTTGTAAATAGCATATATCCATCTTTTAGATCTACCGTTAGCCGTGCCCTTTATCAGATCAACATAGTCAGTCGGTTTAGATAAATGCAGCTTAACTGACGCCAAAGTGGAATGTTTGAGCCAATTCTGGCATAATTTGCCTACAGAATAGGTAGTAACAGAAGGACCATTTTCAAAACGGGGATCCACCCTGACCTGTGTAAAGCCTTGAGCCAAACCCAGAAAACGATGCTGGCAAGAATCCGCACTCCTGTGCCAGAGCAACCAACCCTTAGGATCGAAACTAGATATGTTTAAAGAAGAATTTAGCAACAGGGTTCGTAACTCTCTGATTGAAAATGTAATAACATTATTCCAACCGGAATATTCTTCTAATTCAGGAAAAGAAGGAGCCAATCCAAAGCATGTTGTCTGTGAAATGGTAGAATTCAAGAACAACATGTGGTTCGGGATGAGGCATGCATGGTGCAAAGTCTCAGTGCCTTGCACTTGCCAGCTTTTAGAACCACAAACTGATTTAAGGTCAATTGTATCCTTCCATAACTCGTAACCACCTACAGCCAACTGGTCTAGAAAGGACTTCGAATACAATAATTTAGTATCGGTAAGTCTAACTTTGGATGTGGACTTTTCGGTCATTTTAAAATAAAATGCATTTTGATTCGACTGATTAAAATCAGTAAAATAAGAAAACCTTTTTAAAAAAGAAGCAGAACTGCATTGTATAGGAGCTGGACAATGCCTCCATTGTGTATAATTTACAGTGTTCCTCCTGGTATTAGTTTTATGCAGGTAGTGATTGCCAAAATGTTGGGAACAATATAAATCACGCCGGGAAACCCACTGTGGGTAGCTGTGCGCCTTACAAGTTAAATAAATCAATAAAATTAGCAGATTCTAATTACAAATCTTCAGTATTAAAGGCAGCATAATATTTCAAATCAGAAAACAAAGCTACTACGGCCTGAACATCCCAATCATCAGAACGTATATTTTGTTTAACTACAGCCCCCATAGAAACTCTAAGCAAATTAGGGACATTTATAACCTCAGTGGGCCCATGAATTTGAAAACAAACAGCATCCCATACAATCCCATCTAAAACAGGCCAAGCAGTGATGTTAACAAAAGCCAAGTCTCTCTTCAATCTGTGTGTGAGGAATGGGGAGCCAATGTTCCATTGATATGTCGAATGCATGTTCTCTCCTCGACATAGTTGCATGGCTCTTGTAACCAGAATGAGCCGAATTTGTCCTGTATTTTGAAAGGTACACCTGTGCCGGCAATCATGCCCACATTCACATTACTGGCAAACGGGAGTTATTTACTTTTAAACAACGAGGATTGCTGTGGGCTATTAAAAGGCATAGCTTATGTGGTTACCGTCAGTGAGCGTGTGGTTTGCTGTAAGAATGTAATGTATCCACCCCCGCATGGGAAGCTTGATGTTTCCATCTGGCCCACAATTCCGACCTTGAAAGCAGAGTTCAACAAGATGAGTCGCATAAGAGCTCTATTGTCCCAGAAAGAAGTTGCCCTCACATCTGCTCATGAGACATTCGTCCTTCACGTGGCTAACACCCGCACAGAGGTGCATACTTTATTAAATACTGACTTGCCTTTGCATTTCGGTGAATTAATTCACACAATCTTCAATGCGTCGTCCACAACGGGGCTGGCCCACTTTTTTAAAGCCTCTCACGTCCACCACAAACACAGCTGTGTATATCCAATCAGCCATTTGGCTGTGTGGATATTGATCACTGCGGTCCGTTCTCTTCTGATTCTGCATATAAATATATTTAGGTTGCAGTTGATTCATGCACTAGATTCCTTTGGGCTTGGCCACGCCGCCACTCGCACCCAAAGCATTTTATGCTTTATTGCGCTGTCTTTAGAGTCTGTATAGCAGAGGTCTTCAAACTTTTGTAGGTTGAGCCCCCCCAGCTGACAGAAATTTCTGGACTCGACCGCCACGCGCACATTCCGGGCATATTCAGCGAATACCATTCAATACAATAAGAGTGTTTAGTAAACTGCAGGTTTGTGAGTTGGTGGGTGTGGTGAAATGACAGAGGCTTATTACACAGCTCAAAACACCACTTGTTTTCTAGGGCTGCCTGAATGATCGATGACTGATAATAAAAGGGAGCAAATATAAAAAAGTCACATTACAAATGAATCGACAAAAAGAAGGGGGGACCGGGAGCTCGTTAACATTACAAATGAATACATACTTATTTATAACTATATTTAGCAATTTGCAAGCTGTTTAAACACATGGCTGACTGGCATTTTGCGCGCCTGCCTGTGTAATTTTAAAAGAAACTTTCAGGGACGTTTTAAGGATTTTGTGGCCAGTGGGCCAAATGTATTTTTGGGGCCCCTGTTCAGACCAGCTTTGATTTTATGATCTAGTCTCAGCTCTTTCATGCCTTCTTTGGTCAAATACTAAATGTGTGTACATAGGATATTCAGGGATAGTGATGTGTGTTTTCAGTTTCTAACACAACAGCAGTTCCCTCATATTACTGTAAATAATCTGTCACACCCTTCTATTTCTCATATGTGAGGTCATGTATTGATCTAAAATAAACTTTTTATATGGATGTTGCATGATGCATAAACACATTTTGTCTGCAAAATGTATTTAATAGACTTATACACATTGAAAATTAATGATTGAAAAACGCTATTTACAACATTGTGTTTTAAAATGATTCAAGGCCCATTGTATCCAACAGGGATGTAAAGCCTTTTAGTTTGGTACACTCGCCTTAGTCACTGCTTCTAAAGCAGGGAGAGGGGTGACCATAAGAATGAGTTTACCTTGTGCCAGAGAGCGTTCCTTTAGGATTGACATCTGCACCGCTGTCAAAACTTTTTCAGTATTGGAAAATCGCATGTCAGCCGACGTGTATAAATGTGATTTGTAAGCAAGAGGTACTGTGTCCCCCTCATTGAACGTCAAGTACGTGAAACCCACCGTCCCCGGTATTATACGTACCACCAGGTTCGTGGCATTATCACGCGTCAACAAGTAGTTAGTAGCAAGCAAGTCTGTTTGCAAAGACTGCAGGATTGAGGTATGTTCCGAAAGCAAGCTGGGCGAAGAAAATTTAGGTTGTATCAACGCAGGTAGTGGGCGAAGAAAATTTAGGTTGTATCAATGCATGTAGTGCGTGAACAACATGCTTCTCCGTAATATCAAAGCATGAGCTCTCCAGCAGTACAGCTGTGTGAAGCATGTTTTGTCTAGGTAATAGGGACTGACCAGAACAGAATAACAAAGGGCATGTTTTTTGTCCTTGCACGTCATGTTCAGACTAAACTCCAGGAACAGCAGAGAACGCAGAAAGCAGACCGTTCTCATGTGAAAGACAGAGTCTTGCAAAATAAAGCCATGTAGTAACATGCACAAAAGCAGCATCATGGCAGCAGAGCTCATGCTAACTTAGCAATGTCAAGAATGACTCTAAGGGCAATATAAAACTATCTTTGTTGCAGATGAGTTTTGTTTCAGTATTTTGTATCACCTGCAAACGGATGAAGAGATACTCAGTCATTCCCATATATAGGACATTTCCATAGTCCAATCTGCTGGCAATTAAAGCTGGGATCACGGTTCTGCAATGTTGACTGGAATCTAATGGAATAGTTTCCTGAGAAGTTTGAGAAGGCCAAAATATTTGCCACAAGTGGCATTGACCTGATCCAGCACAGATAATGGCTTATCAATGAGAACTGCTAAAAGTTTTGACACTTTTTTTTGGGTTCATGCGAGGTACCCAAGGTGGCAGGCCCTCATGATGTGTCAAAAGAATGGTTGACCCCACCGAATAATAAAATCTCTTATTTCGACATTTAATTTTAAGCAGTGGGCTATCTTCCAACTGGCGACCTCGGAGAGACAGTCAGAGATGTTTTTTGGGCCTCTTTGTGTTTTTCTCCTATAGAGATGACCAGTTGGGTGTCGTCTGCCTAAGAGCATTTGTCAAATCACCACTTTCTGACCAACGCGGTGAGAGATGTGACGTACATATTGAAAAATGTCAGGCTCAATGAAGAGCCTAGTGGTATGCTGCATTTTGAGCTCGGAGGGTGGGGGGGGGGGGTGGCCAGGGGGATCTACCTGTGTTCAACTTAACAGACTGAGTTATTTTGCAAGAAACAAACCATTAGTGGGCAAAAGAATGAACCCCTGCCCATGAAGTTTTTTGATCTTTTGGCTGTGAGAGGCGGTGCTGAATGCTGCAGAAAGATCATGTAGATTCAGGGCAATACCCTTGCCTGATCTACTTTTAATCTAATATTGTCCACAGCAACAAGGGTGCAATCCATGCTGTTCTGAACCCTGTCTGAGGAAGGATCCAATACATTTTACCCTCCAAGAAAGCTATCAATATGTTATTGACAAGTGTTTCAAGGACTTTGAACATGTATGGAAGCAAGGAAATAGGACGATAATTAGACGGCATGGATTCGTCACGTCCGGCTTTTCTGTTCAAAGGGAAAATTAATGCTTGCTTCCAGGAGTCCGGATACACAGCATTCATTCATGAAAAATGAAAAATGTAAGTCAGATGGTGGCCCACAATGGAGGTTAGGTGAGAAAAAATGTAATATGGACAAGGGTCAAGTAGAGAGCCTTCCTTCTAACGGCATTTTATCCACTTGTTCCCTTTAAACACTAGCGAGACTTCCTAAGTGGGCTTTCGGTTCCATTTGTGGTCCTATCTGGGTCCAGGGAAACTCTTCTAGGGAAAGCTGGGTATGAAAAGTGGAATCTTTTTTATCTTATCTGAGAATTAGTTGGCTACTGTGTAATTATAATTAGGGCTCCCAGTTTTATGGTATTTATATTTTAACATTTCCATTGTATTTATCCATATTTATTTTTTTGTCATTTTTTCTGTATATATCTGTATTTATTTTTGTCGCAAGCAAAAACAGACGTTTCAGCTAGTATTTTTCCACATTTATTTAAATAGACTGTACACGGTTGTTATAGGTTTAGCTATATGTATATAGATGCCAAATTAAGTAAACACAATACAATCAGCTGAAAACTTTGCCACAAAAATTACTCGCAGAATTAGTGAGCTGCTGCTGTGTTACAATATTGAAAACACTGTCATTAGCCATGATTATTAAATGTAAACACATTTAAAATTTAGACAAGTGCACCTGTGCACTTTCAGTGACCTGAAATTAGCCCCGCCCCCTGAAATCTGGCTCTAGTTGCGCCTCTGTCAACTACGGTGGCCTGCAGAGGACATGACATGACTGCAGTTTCGCCTCTGAATTTCATTGCTACTTGCACACGAGCGTAGAAAGCACCTGCCCTCTGGGGCACGGAGCATGTGTTCCCATTTTGGCCCGGATTAGATGTGCTGAAAGGCGCTTTCAATTCATCGCCTTCACATTTGACACCGTTGGTTGTCTGCATTCAGAAAACAAAGGCTGAACATTCACAAAGCGAGGGGGCTGTCACTAGTTCAAGGGCCCCTTGAGCCAAGCAGAGGGGGCCCCACATATCAGCAGCTTCGACCTCTGCACCCATGAACCCAAGAGGGCACATTTAGGTAACTTTAAACAGTGAATTAGGAGAGAACACGTATTTGTGTGCACCACTGCTCACTACTGGCATCAGTGAAAGTGTGCAATGCTGGGAGCAAACACACGTGCCTGTCAGCAATGCACTTCCAGAGCAATGCTGCTGTAAGGCACTACGAGGCAGCTGCCTGAGGAGTTACTAGATGGGTAGCAGCAGATTGACCCTGGAGCCACCAGGCACGATCGTAGGGCACACAGGCTTTGCCTTCAGGTGTGCAAATGAATGCCCTGGTGAAATAGGCGTTCCTCTTCAAGGCTGCTGGGCACCTTATTTTTGGGTGAGTGGCTGCAAAAGGTGCACCTGTCCGTGGGGGGCACATTTGAGTACTCTCAATAAAATACACGGCAGCAACACTGTGTGCAAGATCAGGTGTGAATCACTCGTTCTTGCAGTGCGCACACACCTGGCTGCCTCTCTTTTGGGTGAAGTGGTAGAGACTGGCGCGCAACGCCCATCGTGCTCAAAGGCCTTCAGGCCCCCACCCAACCCTGCCGCCCCCCCCTCCCAGCCCCCTTTGTGTGTCAGCCCGGGCTGAGACAGCTTCCAGGGACACTCAAACATGAGCTTATCTCAGCCGCACTGGGTACTTCGAAGGTCTTTAAAAGACCATTTAAGTGTTAACACGGTCCCTGCCAGAGATTAATGGCCCAGCAGGTGTTAATGTGGGCAGGCATACCCCGCAGTCAGGAAGAGGGGCATGTCAGCTAACCCTGGGCTCAGGGCTGGAGCACGATTGCCGAACAATTCTCAGAATCTGATTTGGTCGTATTTTTCCGCTTTAATTTTATAAATACAGACGGAAGGAAAATATTTTTACGTCTGTATTTATATGTAAAAATACGTTTAAACGGAAAACCGGAAGCATTAATTATAATTGACGTGTAATAAGATCTGTTAACTTTAGCATGTCACTATTGTAGCTCGTGGCAGTGACAATCTGGGCTAACGAAATAGCAGCTGCTGTGTTCGATTTGACAACAAACATGATACAAGCTTCAGCGGCCTTGGATTGAGTGCCATAACCTTGAATGGGCACTCTGGAAAAGTATTCAGCAGGGTTCCGATTCTTTCCTGGACGGTGCAGAATGTTATAATTGTACTCTTGTAGCTGTAGTCCCGACGTTCAATGTGAGGAGGCGTCTTGCCTTTGGATTTCCAAATATTGTTAGCAAAGCTTGATGATCAGTTACCAGCATTAAAGGCTTAACGTGCAGGAATACAATGAAGTGCTCACACACACATACCACGCTAAACTTTCTTTTCCAGGTTTTAAGTAAGCACATTCTGGCTGGGATAAGCGCCTACTTGCATACGCCACAATATGCCTTCGAGCATTCGGTTGTCAACTGTGCTGTGCATGGATAGCACCTAAACCAACTGGCTAGCTTCACCAACAACTTTTGTATGAAGTTTTGTATTTAAATAAGCCATATCAGTAGCATTCTCAATGGCCTGTTTGATTTTCTTAAAACTGTTCTCATAGTCATGTTACCACTGAAATGAAACATTCTTTTTCGTTAGCTTTCTCAATGGAGCATTTACAGTGGCAAAGTCTTGTGTATATCTAGAACAGTAGCTCGCCATGCCAAGAAATTAACGCTCCACTGAAACATCTTGAAAGGGATCAGCATTCGATAGCGCTTGTATTTCAGCAGGATCTGGTGTCATACCCCCATCAGAAAATATATGGCCACAGAATTTAAACTTTGAATACAGATAAATATGAGTTCCACAAGACAAAGTCAAACCTGCATCAGCTAGTAAACGACAGCCATGTGCTTTTGTTCTGTAGCTCCGCAAAACAATAAACTATCCCTGTATTTGAACGCACTCATGACAGGCTGTATGATAGGTTGAATGAAGTCTTGAAAAGGTTCTGCAGCTTATGACACACCAAAGCTTAGCCTTTTGTATCGAAACAGACCAACGTGTAGAAAAGGTTGTAATGTACCTGCAGTATTCTTCGAGTTCCAACTGATAACGTTTATTCAAATCAAGGCGAGAGAGAGACTTTGCACTATTTGTGTTATTATATCAGCAATGTGCACACCTGAATGTCAATCTCATTAATTTGCCTAGTTTGCATGACGCACGTCAACGCATATGAGTATCGCTCCTTCTCTGTCTTTTTTGGGCACTACCATGATGAGAAAAACCCAGGGCGCTTGACCAATAGAACGCTCAATGATAACATGCTTAAGTAACGATTCAAGTTCTTGTTCAACAGCACCTTATAAATGAAAAGCAATTTGCCTAAGTCTCTGAGCAATTACACAGACGCCCCCATTAATATGCAACTTTAGGGGCGTGACCAAGATGGTGGCGGTGCAACACAGAGTCTGAGGAGCTCCGCTCGCCGGGGCCGAAGAAACGTATTATACATCGCAAATAGGGCCTCCGGAGTCTGTACAAGAAGTCTGGTGACCCCGGTGCTCATCCAGCTCACGCTGGGAGCCTCGGCACACCACGGCAGCTGCGGCATCGGTGCTGAGGCCTGCAAAGGATGGGCCCCACGTGGAGACCGCCAGAGGCAAAGTAACGCTGCGCGCTTCGTTGGAGCCTGAATCGGCCCGGCGGGGGAAGGGTCGATCGAGGCCTAACCTCCCGTTGCTCAGGGACCGCGGAGCGGACGGTCTGAGGAGTCGCAGCAGGCACGGCCAAGACAGAGTCCCCAGGGCGAGATCCACGTTAGGCATCCCCGACGCAGCAGGGCCGCTTGACCAGCAAAGCCCTGGGGGTTCAACCGAGCAGCAAAGCGGAGAAGCAGTAGAGGAGACTGGGCCCCCCTGAGCCCGGACGAGGAATGAGCAGCTGAGCAGGCGCCCGGCCCGAGAGGACCAGAGTTGCCACCCGCGGAGGAACAGCCTCAGCGATTTGGGCAGGAGGTGAGCATGTAGAACGCGGACCCTCTACTGTGCGTTCCTCCCCAGCAATTGGAGTATTAACTGGAGCAGAAGCCTGTCTCACTAAGAGCGCAGGGACTGACTGGCACTGGAAGGCCTGTGCAGACGCCCAGGTGTGGGCCCAGTGTTGATCGGCTGGCGCGGCCTTGTGCGTGGATCGGTGCCCCCACAACAGGAAGACAGGCCCAGTAAGCGGACACCAAGGAGGAGTGGTGAAGAGGACAGCCTGAGGCAGACAGAGTCTTGAGGCAAGTAGGTGTTCCCGGGGCGGCAGAGAGACTGCTTGGTGGTGGTGGTGGAGCACAGCCTAGGGCCTAGTTATAGAAGGTTCTCCTGGCCTGGGGTCTTATCTGATCTGTAGTGCCTGCACCTCTGAGTCTACAAGCACCCTAGAAGGAACTGCCCACTGGACCAGCGAAGTGCCTCTCAGACAAGGGCTAGTTGGCAAAGGGAGAAGAAGAAATCGGTGGAGCGGACTGTCATCGGCGTCTAATGTAAGGAGGGGAAGACGTATCCCCGACTCCACATTTCGCCGCATCATACTTAGTCCCTGAGATGTCATCCCTCCGTTCCAAAAAAGACTCAACCATTAAAGATCGCCTGCAAAAGTCTGGCTTGAAAAAGACAGACTTGCTCGTGGCGGACAGACAGACGGCACAGAAAGAAATGGAACCTGCACAGGACCCTACGGCGGAACCCACAACAGGGGGCTTCATGGAATAGTTTTTTGGTGTCCTCTGGGATGATTTTGCGGCACTACGCCAAGAGATGGCCTCCGATGTCAAACAGCTGAAGGCGGACATTCAGGAGATCAGGTAGACTCCCTTGAGCGAGTGGGAGATCGTAGGGATGAGGAGATGACAGAACAGACCAGGGAACTTCTGCAGCTCAGAGATCGTAACAAGATTGTAACAAAGAATTGCATTTACGCCTGGAGGATCTGGAGACTCGCTACCGGAGATCGAACATATGCATTAAGGGAGTGCCTCTACAGCAGTTAAATAAAATAAAAATAAATAAAAAGGGAGGGCCTCTGCAGGCCGATTGAGGTAAGCTGGAAGAATGGGTGCTGCGCTTCTTCAGGCATGTAGCCCCGGACCTTGGAGAAGGAGAAATCATCCTCAACAGCACGCAATGCACTGGGCGACCAGCTTCGAGCCCAGGCCAGCCCCAGGACATCCTCACCTGCCTCCACTCATACAGGCAAAAGGACCTTATTATGAAAGCAACCAAAGATTAAGCCACCATTACCTTTGAAGGTCTACAAGTGGGAGTGTACCAGGACCTTTCGCCCCTCACCCTCCAAAGCCGAAGAGAGGTGAAACCACTCGCCTCTCTCCTGAGGAACAAAGGAATAAGATACAGGTGGGGCCACCCATTCAGCTTATCCTTCGCATGGGAGAACAAATTGCGTATAGTACGATCCATGGAAGATGCAGAGATACTGGGGGTCAGTCTGACCGTGGAGGACTCTGACAGTGGCCAGCGCCGCCCAAGGCATCCAGGTGGCAGACCGTTAGAAGAAGGCATCGGAGACCGGGGAAGGGGCAGCCTGCGAAGCCTATGGAGCTTGAACGGCAGCAGGAGAGAGAGGCCTTGCTCCGCCAGCTGCAGGATAAAGATGCATCAGATGTCTCCAAATGTGACTGACAGCATTGAGTAGGCCTCATGACTATGGTTTGGTACACCTCAGAGAGGGCCTCACTCATAATATTCGGCCATGGCCAGGATCCCAAACCCTTTACTATGATAACTGACTGCCGGCAGATTGAACGCTTGCACGTTGAAGTACTTCAATCCTGTTGGAGAGTATTACTTGCACTCCTTTCTTGTATGTTCACTATCTTGCTATATCCTTTCTCTCTTTCTGGTCTTTTTCTGGGGTTAGAGGTGATTCTATCAAGGAGCAGCGCAAATGTGCAGAATAGTCTGTGTGTGGGGGAGAGGGTTATAACAGGGGGTGTGGAGGGGGAGAGGTGGACCGTTGAGGTTGGGGAAGCATGGGGAGAGCTGGTGGTTGAGGCAGGCTTCCAACCGCAGACTGGGCCTAGAGCCGCCCTTTAGATCCTATGTCCACGTTTAAAGTAGGCATTTTGAGCCTCAATGTCGGAGGCCTCTATCCCCCAGTGAAGAGGAGGGCGCTACTAGCACTCTTGCGAGAAACAGGTAGTGACATTTGCTTTAAACAGGAGATCAGACTGGAAGGCCCTCCGCTCCCGGTGGTTTGATAGACAATACTTCTCCTTGGGAGACCAGAAGGCCGGGGTAGCGGTCTTGTTCGCCACACACTTCTAGGGCAAGGTGGTCCTAGTGTGATAAAGTGCCCTCTTTCTTGCATGGTATGCCTCCACTTTTTGCTGAATTGCTTATGTTCTTTGACTGAGTGTGCTCTGGGCTCTTGCTAATCAGGTACCCAGGACTGCAGCACTTATGGTTTCACCCTTAGAGGTCCTGTACCCTGGCACACACACGCACACACACACACTGCCTTTGCAGGCTGCATGTCTCGGTGCAGAACAAAGCGATGAGTTGACATGGCAAACATCCCTGTGTGCCATGCTCACAAAACCACTGCCAGTCACCCCTCTAGCAGTGTGCACTATGCCAGTGGTGAGGGTGCAGGTGCGTGAGCCCTTACCCCATACAGTGCCCAAGTCCATTCTTGAGCATTGTAAGTGCAGTGCTACCATTAAGAGCATATGGTGCTGGGAATATGTCATTGCAACACCATAATGGCTGCACTGAAAACTGGGAAGTTTGGTATCAAACTTCTCAGCAAATTAAACCCACACTGATGCCAGTGTGGGATTTAATGTAAAATGCACAAGAGGGCATCGTAGAGATGCCCCCTGAAACTCGACCAACGTCTAGTGACCTGACTGAGTGGCTGCTTAGGCTGCCACCAACAGACATGTTTCTGGACCCCTGGGTCGAGAGCCTGCTGCTCTCGGGGGGCCTGAAACAATGCACATCCTGGGACGAGGTGCCAAGCCTCCTCCCCCAGGATGGGCAGTGTTCACGAAGGGGAAGCTTCAAAGGCATGCCGCCTTGGTGAGCCTCCCCAGACCATTTGCTCTTTCAGCAACTGGTCCCCACTGGTTGTACTCCCCACTTTGGGCGGGAGAGCCGGCGGGAAAAACAAGTGAGGGAAAGAGGTGTGGCCACCTCTGCCAACTCCACCCCTCAACTAGGGGAGGCGAGGTGAGGTGAAGCACAACTGAGTCTGCATAATCTTGAGGATGGGGGGACCCAGCTAACCAGGGACAGGCCCTGCCCTCCTACCACTGGAGGGTGGCACAATAGGGGGTGTACCCACCCCAAGGAAGGGACCCATTGGTCCCTGCTCCTTACCTACCTGTAACACCCCATAATCTAGTATTTAGGGGGCACCCTGAACCTTGCTTCCTCAGATCCAGAAACGACAAGAAGAAAAGAAGAAGAAAAAGGACGAACAGCCGTGCAGCCAGCTAACAAGAGGAAGACGCCCACTGACTTGGCCCCAGCCCTGTCTCCCCTTGAACCTGCTTCTGCGAAATCCAGGTGTATCCTGCAGCTAGCAACCTCAAAAACTCCGGAGGACCTACCTGCCTTCACTTCCAAAGACTGCTTCTCCCGTGAACACCGGATTTGTTCAAACAGCAACCTCTGGCAGCAGCCAGACACCGCAAATCCAGCCCACTCTGCACCCACCAAACCCAGCCCGAGCTCGAGTGGAAAACACCACGAAGAGGCGATCTTGACCCGAGATACGGCAGCCCCAGACCTGCCTCAAGCCTCCAGCCGACACCTGCAATCTAAATCCAGAAGGCGACCAGGAGCTGGTAAGAAGATCCGACCCCAAAAGGCACCTCTGCACCCGACGCCCCACGGCCTTGTGTGCCCAAACCGACTGTGCCTAACCAACCCTTAACTTCCCAACTTACCTCTCCAAGTGGTTGTCGCACCCTGAAGTCCTTAGTCTCCCTGCCTGCAGTGCTTTTGCAAACCGGAGGTTCTCCATAGACAACAGGGCGCTAGACGTCGAAACAGCACTCCGCACCCGGCCACCCCAGTGCTGCTGAGTGTGCACCTTTTGTACGACTTTGTTCCCCCATTTGCTCTGACCTTAACCCTAGGAGCTTTGCTCCCACAACCCAGTGACCTGCTTGCCAGCAGCCACCAACCGGAGGCCCCCTATGCCCCATTGGATAACATTGAGCATCAACCCTCTGCACCCGGCTGCCCTAGTGCTGCTGAGGGTGCAACAACAGTGCATCATATCCCTGGCGGACCAGAGTCTAACCTAAGAACCTTAACTCCCACAGTCGATTACTTACCTGTGAACTGATAACCTGATTTTTCTCCATAGGATAACATTGACAATTTTCTTCCAAAAAGATTTTAAGTGTGGAGTTTTGAAACGTAACACTATTCTTTAAAAATCGCACAGATAACCAAAACGTATTTTCTTACCTGTTTGCAGGAAATGTCCCAGTGCTGAATCTAGGTATCCAGCACTAAGTTAGAAAAGTAACGTTAAAAAGTTACCTGTAATTTACTGAAAAAGCCTATTCATTTTAATGTACTGCATTTGCTAAGTGTTGCAACCTCCTGCTTCCCCTATAAATCAAACAAAGTACAATTTCTATTGCATTTTTAAACTGTTCTATATTTAGCAACTTATTACTGAAAAGTATTTAATGCTTACCTGCCCCAGGCTTACTTGGTTCTAAAAATAAACAGTATATTTTTTATTCAAAAACAATTGGCCTAGAGTTCAGTTCTTGAGTGTGTGAATTCATTTGCTGACTGAGTGTGTACATCAAATGCTTAACACTGTCCTCTGATACTGCCGTACTGCTCAACCACTCTACCACTAATAGAGATTCTATCTAACTTTAACTTCTGGTGTCACCTGGACTCTATACACACTATACCTCATTTTGGTGTAGTATATATAGAGCCAGTTTCTTATACCTAGACATGAGGGTAGTGATAGGCAGAAACACATTTACTATAGCATCCATCTACAGCCCAAACAAGCGCCAGGAGTTCTTCCTCAATAACACCTTGAGAGCTATCCTGGATTCCCAAGAAGAGGACCTGGTTATAGGGGGTGGAGGGGATTTTAATATAGCTCAGGATGCACAGTTGGACCGATCCAAACAAAGACTAGGACACACCAGGGCGCTCTCTGACTCTATTAAGCAGAAATTGTTAGACTTGGGACTCTCGGATGTGTGGAGGTCAAGAAACCCTACGACTAGGGAATACACATGCTTCTCAGCTGCACACCAGACTTATGCCCGTATGGACGGGTTCTTAACATCCCCGAGAGTCACTAGGGCTACAAGTGGGGCTTCGATAGGGACCGCAGCAATATCAGATCACTCCCCAATCAGGCTTGAATTGAGTCTCCAAGGGGACCCCCAGGGTCACAAACAGTGGAGGCTTAATCAAACTGCTTGAATATGACGCCAATATTAAAGAAATAAGGGACACTATTAAGACGTATCTTGAAACTAACTATGTTGGTGGGACCTCACTCACCAATTTATGGGACGCCCTAAAAGCCGTCATCCGATGGCGCTGCATAGCAATGGCAGCAGGAGTCAATAGGATTTGAAAGCAAAGATGGAGCACCTCGAACCGCAAGTAAAGGAATTAGAGGGGGTTCATCAGAGGACCGGCTCCATTCTGATTCGACAGCAGCTTTATGCGGCTAGACAGCAGCTGAAAGCCTTCGACTATGACCGGGTGGAATATTCGCTCCTGCATACCAAACAGCCTTACTACACTGGCGGCAACAAAGCAGGGAAACTCCTGGCATCCCTTCTTCGAGCGCAGACAACTGCTAGGCACATTGAGGAGATTAGAAGTACTCAGGAAGAGATCTTGCGTTCATACGATGACATAGCAGACAGGATGGAATCCTTTTATACAGAATTATACAGGGCCGACAATCTAGATATGGGAGAGGCTAAACGACACCCCTTCCGAACCTGGAGGCAACAAATTTAGACGCAGATATTCGGAAGGAGGACATTCTTAAAGCCATAGCAGGACTCACCACAAGGAAGGCTCCGGGGGAGGATGGTTTCTCGACCGATTTTTACAAACCCTTTGCTCGAGCCTAAGCCCCGGTCTGCTTATTTAACTCTTTTAGCGACTCCGGTAGTGACACCCCAACTATGACCATGGCTGAAGTAGTGGTGATTCCTAAGCCTGCGAAGGATCCGAGGGATTGTGCCTCCTAGCGTCCCATTTCATTATTGAACTTGGACCTCAAGATTTTCACAAGCATTTTGGCGGCCCGTTTAGCGCCCCATATGCAGGGGTTGATTGAGCCCAACCAGTATGGAACCTGTTGAATGTGCCACTTGCTGGATAAGACCCAACGTACTCAGACGCCTACGGTGCTTCTTTCGATTGATGCTGAGAAGGCATTCGATCGGGTTCACTGGTCGTATTTGCAACAGACACTCCGAAAATTCAGTGTGGGTGTACTGCATCTATAGCATGGGTACTCCTAGTACGGCCCGCGGGCCAGGGGTGGCCCGCCAAGCCTTCCTCGGCGGCCCGCAGAATTTGCAAACATCACTACCCATGTATAATTTTTTTTTCTTTTCAAAGAGTGTCTGCTGCAGCGCGACTCAGAGAGTCTCTGCTGCTCTGTGGGGGCCGGGCGATTCTCGCATAGCCAGAGTGGAGCTGCAGGGGCCTAAGATGAGGTGAAATACAACAAAGCCTCATTAGCATGTAAATGGCCTTTAACGACCTGTGAAGTGCTTGGGTGTGGCTGTGTGTGTGTGTGTGTGTGTGTGTGTGTGTGTGCACACCTGGAAGATGTCTCAGCCCCAGGTGACACGCAGGAAGGGTGAGATGACAGAGGGTGACAGAGGGAGGTAGAGGGAGGGAGGGAGGGAGGGTGGGGGAGAACGAGGGAGTGAGGGAGAAAGGGTGGGGGAGAACGAGGGAGTGAGGGAGGGGAGAGTGAGGAAGAGAGGGAGACGGGGAGTGAGAGAGCGAGGGGGGAGTGGGAGAGGGGGGAGTGAGAGAGGGGGGAGTGAGTGAGGGAGGGAGTGAGAGAGAGACAGACAGAGGGAAGGAGACAGAGAGAGACAGAGAGAGAGGGAGCAAGAGAGGGAGAGGGAGAGGGAGCGAGAGAGGGAGAGGGAGAGGGAGCGAGAGAGGGAGCAAGAGGGAGGGAGAGCGGGAGGGAGAGGGAGTGAGAGAGGGAGAGAGGGAGCGAGAGAGAGGGAGGGAGAGAGAGAGGGAGAGAGGAGTGAGTGAGAGAGAGGGAGTGAGAGAGAGGGAGTGAGAGTGAGAGAGAGAGGGAGTGAGAGTGAGAGAGAGAGGGAGTGAGAGACAGAGGGAGGGAGAGAGAGAGGGAAGGAGCGAGGGAGGGAAGGAGAGAGGGAGGGAGCGAGGGAGTGAGAGGGAGGGAGAGAGGGAACAAGGGCGGGAGTGAGAGAGAGGGAGTGAGAGAGGGAGGGAGAGGGAGGGAGAGAGGGAGAGGGAGCGAGAGAGGGAGCGAGAGGGAGAGGGAGCGAGAGAGGGAGCGAGAGGGAGAGGGAGCGAGGGAGGGAGAGAGGTAGAGGGAGCAAGAGAGGGAGGGAGAGAAAGAGCGAGAGAGGGAGAGCGGGATAGGGAGCAAGAGTGAGAGAGGGAGGGAGAGGGAGTGAGAGGGAGAAAGGGAGAGAGAGGAGGGAGTGAGAGAGAGGAAGTGAGAGAGGGAGTGAGAGAGGGAGTGAGAGGGAGTGAGAGAGAGGGAGTGAGAGAGACAGACAGAGGGAAGGAGCGAGGGGGGAAGGAGGGAGGGAGGGAGGGAGTGAGAGGGAGGGAGAGAGGGAACAAGGGTGGGAGTGAGAGAGAGGGAGTGAGAGAGGGAGGGAGAGGGAGGGAGGGAGAGGGAAGGAGGGAGAGGGAAGGAGGGAGAGGGAAGGAGGGGGAGAGGGAGAGAGAGAGAGAGAGAGGGAACAAGGGAGGGAGTGAGATAGAGGGAGTGAGGGAGGGAGAGAGAGGGAGGGAGGGAGAGAGAGAAAGAGGGAGGGAGTAAGAGAGGGAGTGAAGGAGAGGGAGAGAGAGAGAGGGGGTGAGAGAGAGGGAGTGAGAGAGACAGAGGGAGGGAGAGGGAGGGTGGGAGTGAGGGAGAGAGAGGGAGAGAGAGGGGGAGAGAGAGGGAGCGAGACAGGGAGCGAGAGAGGGAGAGAAGGGGCAAGAGAGGGAGCGAGAGAGGGAGTGAGGGAGAGAGCGCGAGAGAGGGAGCGAGGGAGGGAGAGAGGTGTGTATGCCGGGTCTGGTGGCTCAGTGGATGAAGGCATCTGCTGCAGGGACCTGTGATCAACCTCATGGTCATAGTTTTTTTTGTTGATATAGCCCGCCCCTCCCCCACTGACCCCGCCCCCACCAGTGCGGCCCTCGGACACAAACCACTCTGTAAATTTGGCCCCCGAGAGAAAGTTTGTGAGTACCCATGATCTATAGGGACCCCCAGGCGCGTATTCGGGTTAATGGGGTTAGATCTCAGCCGTTTGGAATTCGGAGGGGTACGCAGCAGGGTTGCTCACTGTCGCCCCTGCTCTTTGCATTGTATATGGAGCCGTTTGCAGAGAAAGTTCGCCAGAACCCCCCGGAGAATATCTGGGATCCGAATGGGGGATAGGGAGCATAAAATGTCATTGTATGCAGATGATGTAATATTATTTTTGACCCAACCAGCAACCTCAATACCCCCTTTAATGGAGGAACTAGATCTTTTCAGTTTAGCATCGGGCTTTAAGGTTAACATCCATAAAACTCAAGCGATGAGCCTGATCCTCCCCAAGCAGAACAATAGGCCCCAACGGTACAGTTGCCATTCAAATGGCCTACAGATGGCGTGCAGTACCTGGGTTTGCAGCTGTTCCCCACCCTAGTCAAGACGGACCAAGTGAACTATGCCACTCTCCTGGCCGGGGTTAGGAATGAGCTCTCCAATTGGAAGAGACACCTCCTGTTCTGGCTGGGTAGACAGGCTGCAGTTAACATTACTACTCTCAGCGGATCCTCTATGTGATGCAGACATTGCTGCTCAGACCACCGCCCAATATGTTGTTACAGATGCAACGCCTTATCAATAACTTCGTTTGGGGAGGTAGGAAAGCGAGGCTAGCCCGCAATTTGACATATCTGAAGCAGGAGGACGGGGGTTGAGGTAACGGGTTTTTAGGAACCCGCTGGTGTCAGGGGATAACACCCGAAGACCTCTGAGTTCTCCCTTGTTCCGGACCACAGAAACAATGAGTCTTCTATCGCAGTCAAAGATCAAGTTTTATTGGTAGCTACCAAGTAACACGTGTCCCAGAAGTACACCACACGGAGAGTAGGTTTTGGGAGACTGTTCGTTTTTACAGAACCAGCCTTCTCCTTATATACAAGATATATGGCTTTAAGCAAGAATTCTTGAGTTTATGGTATGGCAATATACATATTTCTACAATAATAAAAAGAGCGAAGTCATGTAAGCAAGCCCATATTTTAGATGTCCAGTTCGTTGATAGATTACCCAGTTAGGCCTGGAACTCCCATCAGATATCGATGAAACCTCAATAAAGAAAGGTGTAACCCAGTCATAAACCTGGCCATAAACAAGGAACGTGGACAGGTGCATGTTTGCAGAAAGCATGGTCTGTATGTAGTGAATGGTTCGTGGAATGTTATGCGTAGATGCTATCGCATTCGGCCACTGGGCGAGGAGCTGCCTAAACAGGTTTGGCCGAAGACAGTGGAGTCAGTTGGGACAGGTCAGGGGAAAGTCACGAAAGGTGGACGTGTCTATTTGGATCAAGCTCGACCTTTAATTGACTTATCATGAGGGCAAGATGCAAGATGGATGCCGTTCACAAAATGGAGTTTAAGGGATGGGACGGAAACTGTGATTTAGGGGTGTTGGCAATCCTCGATTGTAACGCAAATACATAGGAATGATGTCCTAATCATTATCGGTTCGTAGACACAAAAATCGTCTCGGTACGTTGAGGTTTCGTGACACGGGTATTGGACCTCGATATCGGGAGAACAACGGGGTCCGGATTTTGAGAACCACAGGGTTTGGGTATCATGTTTGGAACGTTATTTTCAAGCATGCAACTCAGATACATGCTAGAGTAGTATAAGTTAGAGTCGGAGAAGCACTGGTGTTTTACAAACCGCTCGATAGCAGGCATGCACATTTGAAAGGTCCCGTGGACTCCTAGGATCCATCGGCCCAGTGGGGTATATGTGTCACTGGTCTTAAGGGCCACCTTGTGAGTGTGGGATCGGGTACAGGTACCATATGGCTTCTCGACCCGTGTCCCCTTTGACCCCATTTATAGGCAACCCCGATTTCCCACCGGCCCACACAGGGGAGGGATATCTCCATTGGCAAGAGGCCAACTGTGAACGCATTGGGGACCTCTGATGAAAACATGGTAATAGACTTCACAGGCCTCATCGAAGGTTTTGGGATCCCCCGAAAGGCATATAGGCAATAGCTTGCTCTCCGTCACTGGGTAACCCAACCACAGATAAGACCCCATACAGGTCGCTTTTAACAAAATTAGAGAAGTGGTATGTTACCAGAACGTCAGATAAACGGCTGCTGTTCGATATTTATGCTTTCTTAAACACCCCCAGACAGACTAGTAAATCCCCGGCGCAAAGCAGGTGGGAATTTGAATTGGAACGAGAGCTCTCCCCATGAGTTGGCACAACATCATACATAGGGCCAGGGCTAATTCATGCAGTTCAGCAGGCAATGAGATGTTTTTGAAAATTGCACATTATTGGTATTACACACCAGCGAGAACTATCAAATGTAAACCGGGTGGGAATGGGCAATGCCGGAGGCAGTGTGGTTTGCAGGGCACGCTCACTCATATCTTGTGGTCATGCCCGAAGATACAGGAATACTGGGAGGTAATTCTCCAGGATGTAGCAGATTTATACCACACTGATTTACATAAATTTCTCTCATACATACTTTTGGGACTCCCGCATGCCCTGATGTACCCTCTTAGATCCAGCCGGGGTAAAGCAATCACTTTGGCGTTAGGGGCGGCCAAACAGGCACTTTTGGTTAGATGGGGCACAGCAGAAATTCCCACCTGTCTGGATTGGCTACATAAGATATGGGATATACTGGGGATGGAAAAGATTATAGCGGGTCTCACACATTCCCTCCCTAAATTCAATAAAACATGGGGTCCCACTATGGAATTCTTGTTCAACGAATTTACCAAGCTTACTTGCCCGAAGTACCTTATAGAGCTCCGCCTCATTAACCCCCCCCCCCACCCCCAAAGGATTAAGGATAGCAGATGGCCGCCCAGCCCAGAATATCTGGGTGACCACAGCCTGTTGCATCACACACACTAGTAGGGGATAGACCTCTTTACCCTCTTCTCTATTCCTTTTTCTACCTCTATTTCTAGTTCATACGAATGTTCCCCACTAGCCGGTGGATGTAGGTGGCAGCTAATGTAATGCTAGTCTTCTCAAAATCAATAAAAGGATTTAAACCATAATATGCAACTTTACTTTCATAGTCTTAAGCTTTCCCAACCTATGAAACAAGAATGTGAACTGACTTACTATTTCATGGTGAGCATTCATGTAGTAGTTTTTTTTTTGAGTTCAACACTGCTTTATTGCATAAGATGAGATAGAGTACACAGCTTTTCGCGCCCACAACCCGGAGGCCGGCAGCGTATTGCAGTAAGTATAACACAGACTTGTAACCGGCATCCCTGAGGCCCGGCGGCGCAGCACATTTGTGAGCGAGGGTGGTAACACAGCCGGTGTTGCGGGGCACCGGGAGGATGAGCAGCAGCAGAACAGTGTTATCAAAGTTTACTTTCAGTGTCATAACAGTGAAAAGAACTTCCCAACAGTTAAGAAACTAAGAGGCAATTCATTCTCCCATGGAAAAAAAAGGTAGCAAGTCGGTAAGGCACCCCAGATAGGTAGAATAATGCATTGCACAATAGCCGCAACCCAATGCTCCAACAGTCAACCATCAGGGCCATAGTGAGCGACGTGTGCGGTGGCTTGAAATGTGATGTGATGTGATGGAAAAAGGATGTGAGGATGTGCCAATGGCGGTGTAGGGGACCCCGGCTTAACAGGGGGGGGGGATAGTCGTCATCTGGAGGGGGGCTCTCAATGTCGGGCACTTCGTGGAGCATGGGAGGTAGGCCGACTCATCCCGGCCCCAGGATAACAGGTCACGTCAAGTGCTGACCACAATGATATGTGGCTGTGGGATCGGGATTGGTGGCCTGCGCCAGGGCTGTAAGGCGTATCATCAAATAGCAACAGGGTGTTCATCAGGTGTGTCCACTTCGTCTGAACGTGTTAGCAAATAGCACACTAGGGGACCCCATATGTCCCTGGGCCGACCGGAAATGGGTAATAATTCGGCGAATGTGGTATGTTGGTCCTGACAGTAGGTCAAGTCCGCTAGCCAGTCCTTAAATGTAGGCGCCCAACCTCGGCCCCACCGACAAGCCACGTGCATCTTGGCCAAAAGAAGCGCAGTATCGACGAATTTCCGGCAAGAGTTAGGGATCTGCAGAGTATATCCGAGAAGTGTCACCAAGGGGTCTGTGGGCACCGTGGCTCTCGTCATGTCTGCGAGGGCACCTGTCACCTGCTGCCAGTAAAGCGCCACCTGAGGGCACTCCCACGCCAAATGCAGAACATCCGCATGTTCGGCACGGCAGCGTATGCAACGGTCATCCTCCGCCAAGCCAAATCTATGTTTTCTCACTGGCGTATAGTACAGCCGCTGTAGAAACTTGTAATGTATAATTTTCAATCTGCTGCTGGCAGATATGCGGGAGGTGAGCGCACAGCAGTACAGCCATTGCTCGTCAGTGATGTCAGTAGCCAGTTCAGTGGCCCAGCGCGTCCGAGCACTAGATTCCGGCATCGGAGCTGCACCCCTGAGCCGACGGTAAAGGCCGGAGACCAGATGGGTCCCATCCTGTGAGCATAAAAGGAAATGAAGCGGAGGCAGGACTTCAGGCTCGTCAGGGAAGTTGGGTAGGATGTCTCTCATCCCCGCACGTAATCGTATGTAATAGAAAAGCTCTAGAGGGGTGTGGCCATATGCCGCGAAGAAAAGTTCTGCCGTTTTAAACTGACCGTTAGAAAACAAGTCACCCCAGCAGGAGACATGTATTTTCGCACAGAGGTTGCGGAATCCTTGTTCCCACAGTAGAGTGAGATTAGGATGATAAGTAAGTGGCAACTTCGGTGAGTAGGGTAGGTGACAAGACAAGCTCTTGGCTATACGGCGCCATGCATCCTCCGTGCACGAGACCGAAGTATTCGGCGTGGTGATGGATGATTCCGGACAGAGAAGTAATCCATTTAGCGGAAGGGGATGCACTATCCAGTCCTCCACCGCAATATGTGGCATGAATGGCGTAGGAGCCATCCAGTGGTAGGCAAAATGTGCCTGCGCGCACTGATATTACTCCTCGAAGTCAGGGACATCGAAGCCGCCCTTGTCGTAGGGTAGGGTAAGCGTGGACCATTTGAGCCGTGGGCTCTTGCCTCCCCAGAAAAGCATACGCAGCTCCATCTTCAGAGTCTTAAAGAAAAAAACGCCAGGGAAATAGGGAATGTTGAGGAAAAGATAAAGAAATCGGGGAAGGATAACCATTTTGATAAGGGACGCCCTTCCGGCCATGGAGAGCGGTAGGGTGATCCAGCGATCTACAGAGGCGGCCAGTTTGGTGATTGCCACTCCATAATTGGATCGCAATGTCTCCTCCCTATCCCGGGAGATACGGATCCCCAGATAACGGAGGTCTGTCCGGCACCACTCCAATGGATAGTCCAGGGGAAAGTCAACCACCGCATCAGTTAAAGGGAAAATTTGGGACTTGGACCAATTAATATGCACACCTGACATCCCACCAAACATAATGAACTCCCTGAGTAAGGGATTGAGGTGCGTCTCAGGGTGCTTAACATATAGTGTAATATCGTCTGCATATAGGGACACATCTATTTGGCGCTGTAAGCATTGTACCGCCCCGTCTCGATGTAGCTGACGCAGGCGGCAGGCAAGAGGTTCAACGGCTATGGCAAACAATAAGGGAGAGAGTGGACAGCCCTGGCGCGTGCCCCTGGTAATGTCGATAGGTTGCGATAGGCGATTATTGACCAATACTCTCGCCGTAGGTCGAGTATAAAGCAGACGAACCCAGGATATAAACAAGGGCGGGAAACCCATGCTAGCCAATACAGAGAATAAATAAGGCCATTCGACTGAGTCGAAGGCTTTGGTTGCATCAAGAAAGACGGCTGCGACAGGGATGTCGGGGTGAACTGTGCGTAGGAGAGAGAACAGGGTACGGAGGTTGTGTGAAGTAGATCGGCCGGCCACGAATCCAGATTGATCGGGCAGCACAATTCTAGTCATCAGCAGTGATAGCCGGGTAGCCAGAACCTTAGCGAGTATTTTTACATCGCAGTTGAGGAGGGAGAGCGGGCGGTAAGAGTTGCAGGAGCTGGGATCTTTGTCAGGTTTCAGGAGAGAGGTGATGACCACTTCACGCATGGAGCAAGGAAGAACGCCATCGTTAAGGGATTCCGAGTAGACCTCGCGTAGGACAGGAGCCATAATATCAATGTAAGCTTTATAAAACTCGGCAGGAATGCCATCAAGGCCTGGGGCCTTACTATTCTGGAGGGACATGATGGCATCGCGGATCTCGTCAAGCTCGAAAGGTGCCGCCAAGAACGCCCTATCCCCATCGCTGAGCCAGCACAGCGCTACATCTTTTAGGTAATCAGCATAAGATGTGTCGGACCCTGCGTTAGAAGTGTAGAGCGAGTGATAGTGCGCTGTGAATGTACTGAGGATCTCATCCGAGTTCCTGATTGTGGTGCCGTTAGTATCCGTGAGTTCGAATATGACATTGCGGTCCCGTGGAGTTTGTGTGAGCGCGGCGAGCACCCTCCCAGGCCGATCTCCCTCGCAATATTTTCGGGTCTGCCAGTGTTTTCCACGGAACTTAGCCTCCCTAGCAGCCTCCTCTTCATAACTTGACAACTTCTCCCTAAAGGTAGCATGCAGTTCGGGGCCAGTCTCATCTACCATACGATGTTCCAGAGCTCCCAGCTCCTTCTCCAGTGTGCTAATAGTACGAAGGATGTCGCGTAAAACCCCACTTCTCTTAGATATGCAATAGCCCCCGATGGTCACCTTGAAAGCCTCCCATATGAGTTCAACCGAGTCAACTGATCCCTTATTTCTGGGGAAAAAGGCAGCTATCTCTTCCCCTAGTTCAGTTCGAAACACATTGTCCAACAAAATTTCAGGGCGGAGTCTCCAGTGTGGCCTTGGGCTATCCCACCCAGGTATGCGGAGATGCAGCATGACGGGACTGTGATCAGAGTATGTCCTCGGCAGGTGTGCCACCCCCACTAACTCCGTGGCGATCCCCTTGGTGACTAGAAAATAGTCCAAACGTGCCCATATTCCCGTGTATGAGGTGAAGTGTGTGCCTTCCCTCCCAGATGGGTGCAAGTGTCTCCAGGCATCTAGCAGCTCGCCCTCTGCGAGCACTCCCTCCAGCGCCTCACGCGCCCTAGGTTTATAGGAGCAAACCCCGTCAGCCCTATCTACTTGAGGTACCAGCGCCAGGTTGAAGTCACCTCCCCAAATGACGTGTCGTGAGCCTGCGGCCATGATCTTGCTCCACAGAGTGGTGAAAAAAGCAGGTGTGTCCACATTTGGCGCATATGCGACAACAAATGTGTATGTGTTTCGGCCCAGTCTGCCCCACAGCAATGCATAGCGCCCCTCCTTATCGACCAGCTCCCCATATCTGTGAAACGGTACAGTGCGGGCTATAAGGATAGCCACCCCCCTCGCATAATTGGAATACGAGGAGAAAACGCGGTCCCCAGCCCATCTGCTCGCAAAGGTGGTCCTATCTTGTGACGGCAAATGGGTTTCCTGCAACATGGCCACCTGAACGTGATGTCTATCAAGATAGGCTATGACATTGCGACACTTTTTAGCATTGTTCAAACCACGGACATTCCATGACAAGCAAGTCAATTGTGTGTTAGCATTTAGAGTAGCCATAAATAGGTCAATAACAGAAGCGGTAGTGCCAGCCAAGACAGTGGGTCAGGGCCCGCACCACCCCACCAACAGAGGTGTGCATACCATCGTAGATTCTGCATACATATTCCAAGCAAGAAATGCCTCTTCGTAGAAAAACCCAATCCCCCTCCCACCCCGGCATCCCAATCATGCCAGTAGCCATGGAGTCCCACCCAACATCCCTCCCCCCACCCAACCATTTCCAACCCACGCAACAACATCAAAAACAGTAGCAGTCTTAAGGGGAACACCCTGTAGGGGTAAAACATAGAGCACGCACAGCCACCTCTCGGTCCATAGCTCCAGTCTGCACCGCCCTCGGTGGAGCCTAGGGCCAAGAGAGTGGTCCTTGGTTTACGTTACCACAGGTAAGCCGAGGCCGTGCAGGTCCGTTGCTTGTATTCAGTTCAGGTACCACGTTTGGTGCGATGGACAATATTCAAGCAATGTAGAAGGAGCATCCAGCGCAGTCGGCGTAAGCATTTATTGATCGTCCAGTGCCGGCGGCGGGTCTCCGTCCCCCAGGTCCGCCGCAGCATCATGTTCTTCCCTGCGCGCTCTCCGGAGCGATTTTAGGAAGTCCTCCACTTTCTGCGGGTTCGTGAAGAACCGTTGCTGTCCCTGATGTGTGATCCGCAGTTTTGCCGGATATAGGAGAGCATAGTCCACTTGGGCTTCCCGCAGCTACTTCTTTACTGGGAGAAATTTGCGTCGCTCTTCCTGCACCATCGGTGTGAAGTCCGGGTATATGGAAAAGGCAATACCATTGTACTGCAAGGTCCGTTGAGTCCGGGCCGCCCTCAATGCAGTGTCGCGGTCGCGATAATTCAAAAGTTTGGCAATAATAGGCCTAGGTGGCAATCCGGGTTTGGGCACAGGTGCTAAGGAACGGTGTGCTCGCTCAACAATGAATTGGGGAGAAAAAGCGTCGTCACCGATTGATCCTTTAAGCAGTTTTTCGATATAGAGTTCCATCCTGCCTGTGTCTGTAGATTCCGGCACATTCGTGACGCGTATATTGTTCCGGCGGCTGCGGGCCGCCAAGTCCTCGTTCTTAGCCGCTATTATTCTGAGCAGATTGTCCATCCGAGCCAACTGCGTCGTGTGAGTCGCGGCAGCATCTGCGTTATCCGAGACACGTTGTTCCGCAGCCGTTAGCCGCTCCTCGTGGCGATCCACCTTATGGACCAAGGCGTCCAGTCGTGCAGTGACGCCGTCGACCATTTCGACAACTGTTGCAAACCCCTGTCTCATCTCCCGGAACAGGCTGTGAAGGTCAAGGTCTCCTGCGGGGGGCGCATCGGCCTTCGAAAGCGCCTCGCTGGGTCCTGGGCCGGCAGGTACTGATTTCGCGCCTTTTTTGGCGCCATCAAAACTCAGCTTCGCCTGGCGATTATCAAGGCGCCCCATGGTGGCAGCAGGTCGCGGCGCCCCGGTGCCGCTTACCCCGTTGGCGCTGTGTGTATAGTGGTCAAGCAAGTGGATACTGAGGCAATAGGGAGGCGTGAGACACACAGGCAGCTTTCAGCGTGGCAGTCGCTGGAGAAGATGGTGACGGTGTGGGGCAGTAGTCGTCAGGGGGAGGGCACAGGTCCCAGGTGCCCCCCGAGCCCCCAGGTATGCCAGTGACGATGGGGTATCAGATACAAGCGGCCAGACAGCTTCGGTTGGCTTGCGGACCCAGTAGGTCTCAGGTGCAGCCCCGCAGTCCAACAGCCGATGTGATGACTGCCGGGATCTAGCACAGGGGAGGGCAGCGTTCAGGATGATATCCTCCGTGATCCGGCAGCGAGCAGAGTCCAATCGCGCAGCCCGCAAGTGGGAAGTATTATAGGTCAGCCTGCTTGAGGGGCCCAGCCCCGCTTCCAATGAGACCAACGGGTCTACAAGTGCTCAGCAACCCACTCTGCGCATCGCGCGAGGTCCTGGCGTCTTACAGACAGGCCGAGCGCTGCAGCCCGCCCCGCTCAGAAAGTCCAAGATGAGGTTGCCGCCGTCGGATCAGGGCATTCCGCGGTCTCCACCACCCTGCCGAGGGGTCTGGCAGGTTGTCGGCCTCTCCAGTCTCCCAGGGAGCGTTCCGCCACCCGACGCCTCCCCGGGCTTGAAAGGCGGCTCACCCTCGTTCCAGGCTCCGGGAGTCAGCAACAGCGGGGGAGAGGGGAGGATCAACACAGGTGATGGGGTGACTGTACCTCGCTCCCAGCCGCAGGTTCCCACTCAGGCACAGTCCCGACTCCGGGCGGCCACCAGAAATCGCGGCCCAGCTCCTCGTGGCCGACCTTGGCGTCGCGTAGAACGCCGCAGCCGGCTCCCACCACTTGCAGGCTCCAGGCCGATCCTCGGTGATTTTAGCTCCGGCGATAACTTCGGCCCCGAACCTCGCAGCGGCTCCAAACTTGGGACGAGTGTAGATGATACCTTCCTGCAATATGTGAGGGTTATATAGGGTGATTCGTCACCCTGTGGCAAAGGATAAATGAAGGATAGCTTGCCAAGGCCCGGGAGCTACTTGTCTAAGCAGCCATTCCGCTTGTGCGCCCTCTAGCGCCCCCGCATTCGTGTAGTAGTTCACGGAAATCAGTCCCATAGCAGCAGTGGTACTGAAACTGAGCAGACAGGCCCATGGATGCGTGCTTGCACCTTCATTTTCTTGTGTTTCAATGTCACTACGAAGGAACCTTGAGTTTCTATGGGCGTCAATGCAGCCCAAGTATACACTTTGGTCTTCGATGGCGTAAGTTGAGGCAAGGGCGACAATTCATTATATTTCTCTTCAGGCATTATGTTTACCGATGCTTTACTGTCTATGATGAAAGGTATTGGAGCAGTCATTTATTTTCAATGTCATTTTCGGACAATGTTTGTATGACTTTGGTGCTTTGACATGTCGACTTTTCTGTGACTCGCATGCAGCTAGTCCGACATACGCATGCATCTCTAAGGTAAACATTGACATGGCACAACCATCTTCCTCATTTTCCCTTCATATTGAGGCGGACAAACTTTTTGATGATTTAGATGACAATCAACTTCGTTAAGTGTTGATTTGTTGTACCCGACGTCTATGCTAGACATCGTGTGTGTCCGTTGAGTATTGCTTCTAGAACGTTCTAGCAGCCATTTTGTTTTCATGATGCACTTGTATTTCCCTTTGCTTTGCAACGTCACAAAATGATTCTCCTTCCTACAGCCCTTGCATATCTGTCCAATGGTGGGATATTTCCCATTGTGAGGAAATGAAAATCCACATCTAAAACAAATCTTTTTACGTGTAGATATCCCCTACCTCTATGTCAGCAGCGTGTCTATTGGCACACTCTTCAGCTCTGGCAGCCAATTACACTTATTACAGACTCAAAGTTTCTCACAACATTTGCTGTCTGAACTAATCGGACCATCAGACATATGACCATCGGACATATGGCTTCTTCATCATTGTACTTACAGGGTTTGATGCGTATCAAGTATTTCTACAAATTCATCGATAGCTTTGCCAACTTTCGGTTCTTGAATAAAAATATATCTTTCGTAGTCAACATTAGGCATTGGATTGAACTTGAGATTCAAGGTTTCTTTAATCTGACGGGATGTGATTTATTTGTCAATTTGTGGCATTTTCTTTATGACTTTCTTTACCCCATCACCAGCAAGAGTGTTGAGGTATTGGCTAATTTTTTTTATCCGTCTCTTCAAATGGAATTTTCAAATGTCTCTATCCAAGTAGTCTGTCGGTCCCAATATTTTACGTTTTGGCGGTATTGATTGAAGAGGATGGTTTCAAGAAAATGGCAGCATTACAACCATTTAAAGGAGTGGCTAACAATGAGGAAGGTGTTCTCTCCGACACTGTCTGCCGTCCATTAGGACCCCGGTCATCCATACCATCAATGAATCCCTGTGTTGTATTGGCCTCCGAGTCATCATGGACAGTCTGTGGAATGGTGACCTCTCTCTTGGAGCCCTTCACTTTCTCAGAGACTTTTGGCTATGTACTGAGTCGCCAGCCAGCAGCTTTGATGTTTTACCACTACAGGTATTGGACAGCTCAGTAAGCACAACTCCCTGTACTTCTTGGATATCTTTGCCGGTCACTGAGATTTTAGAGCTCTTCCTTTTCAAGGATTTTGTTTAGTACATTGACAAAGTTATTGTCTGCTTTCAACCACGGTGTTCTTGTGCACTTGGCTGTTGCTTTGTACTTTTATCGACACCTGTTGATGTTCTTGACCAAGCAGTAATAGCGGTGTTAATCACTCTGTACTATGTATGACTCGATACTGCATAGTGGCGCGGTATCTTTATATTTGGCCTGACCAACAGGTTCTCTACCAACGACGTGTAGATTCTCTGTAAATACTTTGATTTTCAAGTGTTTCACAATGACTGGAAATGCGCTTTGACTCCACATCCATTAAACGTTGATTCTGTGCTTTCAAAATGGCTCACACACAAGCAGTTTGCCTATACCACGGCAAACTCTTCAAGAGAGCACTGTCAATCATCAAGTTACTAAGCCCCTATATGGTTGTGCTTTGTAGTGTCTTCCCAGCCAGGGTACCAGTAAATGACTACGCCATACAGAGAACTTGGTATCCGCGTCTTTATTCGCCTGCGTGGAACTGCAAATTCCACTTTCTAAAGCAACCTTCACTGCAATACACTATCCATTACGTTATAACTCTACGGAGTTCATCAGGAGCCAAAGGGTTCTATCATTGTTAATTCACAAGACGCTGCACAGTCTAATGAGAGATGGTCGGTTTTTGCACAGCGTTGCCTTTCTTGGCCCAGAGTGTTATATAAAAGCAGAGTGCTCTCATGGGATCCAAATGATAAAGATTCTCTTCCTCATGCAATGGGTGAGGCAGAGTAAAGAATGCCGGCAGGGTGACAGCCGGCCAGACATCAAAAGGTTTTACCACTTTTTGCAGAAAGGCAGATTGTGTCCAGCCAGACAAGTTGATTTTGAGAACCCAAAGAGCCTGAAGCTCCCTCACACGCTAAGCTGAGGCCATGGCAATCAGAAAGACCATTTAGAAGTTCAAAAGAAATAATGGACAACTGTGCATCGGCTTAAAAGGGGTACACATTAAAAAACAGCAAACACCAAACTCAAGTCCCACTGTGGCATCACAAAGGGATTCAGGGGAAAGAAGTGTTGCAAAGCTTTAAAAAAATCTCATCACAACATTAGAGTTAATCATGATCTGGCACCCAACACTGCAGATCTTTTGAAGCATCCTCTGAACTCTGGATACAATCCAACAGGTTTCCCTGGTGCTGTGCCCACAGACTTCAGATCCAGAGCACATGCACTCAATCAATCAGGGATTTGTGAGGCGTGCTACTCACCCGTGAGGGTCTCAAGGAGCTAGGTGGAGGGGGGGGTCGAGGGGGGGGGGGGAGGGGATGGGGTTCATGCAGCTACGTCTCATCCAAAGAGCCAGGTCTTCAGTCTCTTCCTGGAAGCTTGTAGAGTGGAGGATCGTCTGATGCTGAGGGGGAGTTCGTTCAATGTCTTGGCCGCGATGTAGGAGTAGGCTCTTCCTCCCGTTCTGGCTCTGCGGATGAGTGGGGTTTCGGCCAGGGTGAGGTCAGCAGAGCGGAGGTTTCTCTTTGGTGCGTAGGAGACTCTTATGTTGAGGTGCTGGGGCCCTGTGTTGTGGAGTTATTTGTAGGCATGAGTTAGCAGCTTGAAGGTCACAACGGAGGTCTTGTAGGTGCTGGGTGATGTGGTCTTGTCGTGGGATGCAGAGAACAAGTCTGGCAGTGGTATTCTGGAGGGTCTGGAGGTTGCAGAGTAGAGCTTTGTTGATCCCGGCGTAGGGGTGTTCTCGTAGTCCAGTCTGCTGGTTATGAGTGCGTGGGTGATGATGGCCTTTCTGGATTCGGGAGGGATCCATTTGAAAATCTTGTGGAGGATGCGGAGGGTATTTAAGCACGTTTAGGAGACAGCGTTGATCTGTTGGGTCATGGTGAAGGAGGAGTCTAGTATGATGGAGAGGTTGTGGGTGTGGTGGCTTGCCGAGGGCGGTGGGCCACCAGATGTTTCCCATGCGGAGGGGGTAGATCCAAGGACGAGAACCTTTATTTTGTCTGAGCTGAGCTACAGGCAGCTGCTGCTCATCCAGGATGTGACCTCTTTCATTCCTAATTGAAAGTTGTGTCTGGGAATGTGGGGTTTCTTGGTGAGGGAGAGGTTGAGATTGGTGTCGTCGGCATAAGATACTATACTGAGTCGAGGTTTTCAGACGATGGCGGCGAGGAGGGCCATGTAGATGTTTAAGAGCGTGGGGCTGAGCGATGGTCCTTGGGGTACTCCGCACCTTGTTTCCGTGGGTTCGGAGAGGAAGGGCAGGAGTCTGATTCTTTGGGTTCAGTCGGTGAGGAATGAGTGGATCCAGTCTAGGGCAATTCCCTGTATGCCGGCGTCATGGAGTCTGGCGGTGCGTGTGCGGTGGCAGAATGTGTCGAAGGCTGTAAAGAGGTCTAGTAGGATGAGGACCGCCGTGTGACCCGGGTCGAGGAGAGTGCGGATGCTGTCTGTGGCGGTTAGGAGCGGGGTCTCGGTGCTGTAGTTGCTGCGGAATCTGGATTGGTATGAGTCGAGGATCGAGTTAGCTTCAATGAAGTTCATGAGCTGGATGTTGACGATCTTCTCAGTGACTTTGGCTGTGAAGGGGTGGAGAGAGATGGTTCTGTAGTTCTTGATGTCCATCGGGTCTACAGAGGGCTTCTTGAGGAGGGGGCTTGACTTCTGAGTGTTTCCAGTAGTTGGGGAACGTGCCAGTTTCGAAGGTGGAGTTGATGTGCATCGTAATTCGGGTGCTATGGCGGTGGCGGCTTCTTGAAAGATGTGTGGTGGGCAGGGGGCAGTGGGGGATCCTGAGTGTATGCTATTCATGGTCGCGGTGGTGTCTTCTGTGGTGACAGGGGTCCAAGCAGTGATGGTAGGCTGGCTGGCGATAGGTATAGATTCGGTGCCAGGTTTCTGTACGTTGAAGTTGACATAGAGGGACTTGATCTTGTGATGGAAGTAGGAGCCAAACTTGTTTCAGAGGTCCTGGGAGGGGGGCGTCTGAGGTTTTGCTGGAGGGTTTGGTGAATTTGTGTATGATGCTGAAGATTTAATTCGAGTTGCGAGAGTTGGAGAGGATTCTGTCCTGGATGAAGTTCCTCTTTGTGGGTCTGATGCGTTGGTGGTATTCAGTCATGGCGGTTTTGTAGGTGGTGCGTGCTTCCGGGGTTTTACTGTTTCTCCATGTTTGCTCGGGATGTCTGCATATGCGTCTGGATTCTCGGAGGTGAACAAGTTGGGTTTCCAGGGGCGTTATTTGTCGGAGTTCCGGAGGGGGGCACACATGTTTGCGCATTTGGTGATCCATCTGTGGAGTTTGTTGGCTGCCGAGTTGGCATCGAGCGTGATGGGTGTGAGAGCTCAGTTAATGGTGGAATTTTAGTGCTCTTCGGTGACCTTACTCCAGTTCCTGCACGAGGAGTGATGTAGGCTTGTGTGCGGGGGGTTTTGAGAAGGAGAAATGTAGGCAGTGGTAGTCTGTCCAGAAAGGCTGCGTGTTTTGGCTGAAGCTGATGTTGTTTACTCTTGCGAAGATGGGGTCAAGGGTGTGTCCTGCCTTGTGGGTTGGGGGTGGTGACGAGCTGTTTCAGTCCGATGTTGGCGAGGTTGTCCAGGAGGGTGGTGGAGTTGGGGGGTCGCTGAGGTTGTGGAGGTGGAAATTCAGGTCTCCGAGCAGCACGTAGTCCATTGAGGCGATGACGTGGGGCGCGATGAGGTCAGTGATGGTTGAGGTGAACGTGGTGCGCGGTCCGAGAGGTCTGTAGGCGAGGGTGCCGCGTAGGGTCGTTCTTGGGTTGGTCTGGATCTGGAAGTGGAGGTATTCCATGGGGGACAAGGAGTCGTTTGTGCTGGCTGTGGACGAGTCGCAGGGAGCTTTTGTGTACGATGGCGAGTCCTACTCCAGGGTGGTTGAGGCGGTCCTTCCTCTGGATCTTAAATCCATCTGGAATGGCGGTTGTGATGTCAGGTGCGGAGCTGGCATTGGTCCTGGTCTCTGTGAGGAGGGCGACGTCGGGTGAGAGGGTGTCTAGGAGGCCCCAGATTTCCATTGTGTGTCTGTGCAGGCAGCGTATGTTGAGGAGTATGCAGTTCAGTGATTTATGTGTAATAGTTTCTGGTGGGTGGGTGGTAGCTGTGAGGTCCGGAGGTGGGTGAAGGTGTGGCGGCAGTGTAGGCAGGAGAACTGGCCATGGCTGGTGTTTGGCGTCAACTGCTGGCAGTTGATGTTTCTTCTGGGGTGGAGTGCGTTGAGGGCGGTAGAGTCATAGCGCTGGGAGGTCAGAGGACCAGGGTGGGTCCCTGTCGCTGGTCGCAGTCAGGTCACAGATGGACTTGCCTTTGGTGCACCAGTGGCCACCATTAAGTAGGGGTCGGGTGGGGGGGAAGATAGCACTGATGGGAGCGGGAACTGGCAGGTGCCACGGGGGCAGCAGCGAGGAAAGGTAGCATAAACGGCAAACAGTGAAAAAACAGCAGAGGTACAAAGAGAAAAATAGGCACAAGGAGACACAGGCAGAAACAAAAGGCACAAACAGCACAAAAGAGGCATAGACAGACAAAGGCATACACTACAAAAGGCTGGCACAGCGGACCAGCAGAAGAGCAAGGTTCTCCCACTGGAACACCAGGGATGAAGCACAGGCTGGAGCCTGTGGGTGGGCGAGGGCCTTTAACAACATCTATCTGCAAGCAGAGGGGTGCTGGGGGGCAGCGGTGCAACGTTAGAGCTGTGTTAGGGGAGAGCAGTATCCCTGACCAGGGAGTCAGAGGTCTTGCCAGACCCTGCATGTGTAATATGGCATGTTTGACTAGCAGGATATGGTAGGTCAGTCGGCTAGGTGGCCTCGATGTCATCCACACTGATATAGAGAACATTGGCTTAAACAGGATCATAGCGCAAATGTCTTGGACCGTCAAGATGAAGGTGTGAAATTGCACAGTATCCATGGTGGCTACCATGAACATGAGTGTCTGCCAAGGAACTGGGTGTGACTTCAGCACGTTGATAGTGAGCCCCAATGATGTTAGTAGGTTCGCTGTTGTCTGAAAGTGATCTATAACTGCCTTGGGGTGAGCTAGACTTCAACTGCCAGTCATCAAGGTAGAGCAAGACTGGAATACCCGATCTTCAAAGGTGTGCTGCCACCACAGTCATCACCCCAAGAGCACTAGGGAGCACTTCAAACTGAAAATGTTCCTGTCCCACTGTAAACCAAAGATAATATCCGTGGTACTGAAGGAATAAGGATATGGAAATGTGTGTCAAGTACGTCCAACGCCAACATACAGTCTTCGTGAACCAGGGCAGAAAGGACCCGGGCTACTGTGAGCATCTTGAATTTGTTCTTTTGCAAGAAGGAGCTGAAGGGGCGAATATCTAAAATAGGATGACTGCCTCTGTTAATCTTCAGCACAAGGAAGTAGTGGGAGCTCCTGTTTCCAAGGCTGGAACTCTCTCTATAACCCCCCTTGGCCGAAAAGGTCTGCACTTCCTGCTGCAAAATGAACATGTGGTCATCAGTCACCGTCCCTAATGGGAGCGGAAGTAGCAAATAGGAACAGTCCAGCCCAAACTGCGAGGCGCTCCCTGAACTGGAACACAAGCAACCCAAGAACAGATTTGCCCTGACTGGGGCTAGTCAATCAGGTGCAGCTTGGCTACAGTAGCACAGTGAGCAATGGGCACATGTCGGGGCATATCCTCAGCCACTCAGGAAGTTACATCAAACACACATGAAGAGCAATAAGTCTAAACACTGGTAATAGCCCAGGGTAGCATTCAAAACAATTATTCTTTTGCCCACTATGCCACCTTAGATTAGACCAAGTTATGTGCAAACAAGTCTTGACCCTGCTGCAGTATGAGAAGTCAAGCTTGAATGGCCAGCTCAGGTCAGGTCCCGTCCCTGAACACAAGCAACCCAAGATTGGCTTTGCCCTGATTAGGGCTCACCAGCCGGGTGCTGCTTGGTTTCAGTGGCATAGTGAGTGATGTCTTTGCACACTTAGAGGAAATGTCAGAACCTGCCTCCTACAGAGTGGGTGTGTATGTGTGTGCCCTAAGCAATCCGTTGTGGCCAGGCCAAATAACACATTTTACTGCATTACTGCCACCCTAGATAGTTTGGGATAAAGACACCAGCAGGTCGTGTGGAACTGCAGGTAGAATTTGCCCTCCAATGTGTCACCATCAAGGGTGTAGCGACGCATGAGGCAGTTGACATAGAGAGAACGTAGAGTAAGGCTAGCAGAAGAGAACATGTGGTTGCAAAAGGCCTCTGTATCACAAAACTCAGTCAGAAAGTTGTGGTCTGTGGCAATGAGTGATCTGCCTTGGTTTGATTGGGGGGTGGCCCAAGAGGGTATCTGTAGAGAAGCTGGCCTTTACTTCCATGGTACGGAGTTGCAGGTCAAGGACCTCAGCAGCCCTTTGCATGACAATGGCAAAAGAAGCACTCTTCTATGGCAGTGCGAAAGGGAGCGAAAAGGTCAGTTTCTGAGGATGTGTCTAAACCTATCAAATTAGTTCTTTATACCAATTGCCCTCATATTGTAGGACAAACTCTTCTCCCTCATCACAGAACCAAAAATCTGGTGTAATGTATGAGCGATATTGCATGGTACAGGCAATGTTCTTGAGTCAGAATGGTTGCCTATTGGCTGGACTCCAGTGGGATTGGGATGCAGCTTCCAACGAGGGCAAAAGGAGTTCAGCTCGGCGTTGGAAACCACTATGGATAAGGATCCTTTTCAGGCAACACTGGGCCAATTTATGTCAAAGGAAGTAAAGCAGGGAGTGATGCCAGAACCACAGTTATCACAGAAGCCAGTACAGAACTCTAAGTGAGTTCAAGAAGCACAGATAGCGCCAAGAGCAAACTCGTCAGTAGAACCACATAATGGAGGCCTCTGCGGATCCTTGAGTCCAACGGCGCACCAGAAGCACACCCAATATGCGCCGCAAGGCGTTGTTCTGCTGCAACATTGCCAAAAGACCCAGAAATTCGGGTTGCATTGGGACCAAATTCAGAATCAGCTCTTCAGAAGTTTTGAAGAGAGTTCACGTTGCCACCTTTACAGGAGTTTAGGAGTGGCAGTAAGAGGCAGATTGCTGCTTCGGAGTCTTGTGCCTTTACTTTGACTTAAAGGAACACTTCAACCATGTCACAGATCTGCTGCAGGAACAACATCAGGCCCAAATTCAGAGATGTAGAGCTTCGCCTTGCTGTTCCGTATGGTCTTCAGATTCATCCACGCGCAGTTGTCACAGGCCAAGAGTGTTCTGAACCTAAAGACTACACGCATACCTAGTGGTGGTCTGTCACAGACATTAATTTTTAACAGTCCCTACATGGTTTAAAACCTGTCATTTTTGGAGGCAATATATTTCCCAGCTCACTGGTAAAAGGAAATAATTGTGTGAAACATCCTGTCAAAGACGAAAGTAGTTAAGCTCCGTGTCCACATCTGAAGCCACAGAAGGAATGTAACTGAGATCGGTGCACCTGCGTTGTGCTTATACGTGGCTCCGCTCATTACTTCGGCAGCAGAAGAACGTTGTCGCAGAGCTGCACGATGCCACCTACCAGTGATCAGGAACATTGCTTTTGACTTTCTGGGAATATTCACAAGGTAAGGAATCTGTAGTTAGAAGTATCCATCAGAAAACATAGTTAAAACATATCCGCATTTCTTTAAAAAACTGGAAAAGGATGAAGAAAAGTACTGGCAATGAAAAATATTGGCCAGCCAGCCCAGGCTGCACAAGTGCACTTCCTTTTAGGCAGATGTGGAAGGTGACCAGACAAAACGTTGCCACATTGCAAGAGAATCAATGGCTGAATATGTCTGACTCATAACCCCATGCTGTATGTCATGGTAGGCAGAATCAAAAAACGTGAATGAGAGTGGAACAGACCAGAGAATGAAGAGGGATGGTCCAAATCCTTATGTATGCATTTTTATTCATGATTTCTGTGTTTTTTACTTAAATGTGACTGGCAAAACTACTAAGACCATCTTCTAAAACGGACTCTCACACCACTTTTTGCATAACAGCCACCTTCTGTAAACAAAAAGGGACTTTTACAAAATGTCTTGGAAATGAAGATGAATAGTATATGACCCATAACAGAAAAGCTGTCTAAAGTACAGCGGGGAAGGACAACATGCTCTAGAAAAGGCATGATTTTTTTCCTCTGGGTCTATCGAGTTGGAGTGCGTAAGCAAAAAGAACAAGTTACTTACCTTCGGTAACGCTTTTTCTGGTAGATACAGTATCTGCCTGTGGATTCCTCACCTTGTGAATATCCCCCTGCGTCAGTAGCTTTCGGAAATTCTTTTCGTAGCTTCGCGCCGACGTGGACCGACGTCACAGAGATACGGCATCGCGCGCGACTCCGCTGACGTCACCGACCACATATCAGGCCCACGCCGGCGTGATGACATCAGTTCCGCCCCTTTTTTCCGTGCCTTCGAGGCACACGGATGGACCAATGGCAGTAGAACAATACAAAGTATACACAGTACACAATGTCCAGATTACACACATAGTGGGAAAACAATAAAGGAAAGCAAAATGTAATAAACATTTCCTTTGACAATAAATATATATAAATATATACAATAAACATGGTATTATTTTTGTAGCTTCGCGCCGACGTGGTCCAACGTCACAGAGATACGGCATCGCGCGCGCCTCCGCTGACGTCACCGACCCCATATCAGGCCCACGCCGGCGTGATGACATCAGACAAACGGGGAGGCGTGCGGGTCAGTGAGGAATCCACAGGCAGGTACTGTATCTACCAGAAAAAGCGTTACCGAATGTAAGTAACTTGTTCTTCTGATAGATACATCTGCCTTGTGGATTCCTCACCTTGTGAATAGAGTCCCACAGCAGTCCCCACTCCCGGAGGAGGGTGTCCACTCTCCTATACCAAGAAATCCTGGAGGACAGAGCGCGCAAAGTGGCCGTCCCTCCTCACCTCGGTATCCATGCAGTAATGCTTCGCGAAAGTGTGGAGGGAAGCCCAAGTTGCCGCTCTGCAAATGTCCTCTACAGGCACACCTCTAGAAAGAGCAGATGATGCAGACTTAGCTCTAGTTGAATGAGCCCTTATACCCTCTGGAGGTTCCTTACCCGCCAGGGAGTAGCAGATCTTGATGCACAAAATGATCCATCTTGAAAGCGTGCGGTTGTGCACAGATCTTCCTTTCCTGCAGCCAGCAAATCCAACGAACAGCAGGTCATCCAACCTGAACTCTCTTGTCCTGTCCAGGTAGAAGCTCACCGCCCTCTTAGGGTCCAAGCGATGAAGCCGCTCCTCCTCCTTGGAAGGGTGAAGGGGAGGATAGAAGGTAGGAAGGTTAACGGATTGCCCCAGGTGGAAAGGAGTTACCACCTTCGGCAGAAAAGCAGCCCTGGTCCTAAGAACCATTCGATCAGCATGAATGGATAAAAACGGGGGCCTTGAACTAAGAGCTTGAAGCTCACTTACCCTCCTTGCCGAGGTAATTGCTACAAGGAAGACCGTCTTGAAAGACAAAAGTCTCAAGGGACATGAGTGTAAAGGCTCAAAAGGTGAACCCATCAAAAATGTAATAACAAGGTTCAAGTCCCATTGAGGTACAATAAAAGGAGTGGGAGGAAATTTATTGATAAGAACCGTAAAACAATAGGTGACTTAAACAAAGAGGGATGGTCAGGCAAACAAAGGAAAGCCGATTAGGCCGACAAATAACCCTTAATGGTTGCCACCGCAAAACCCTGCTGGGCCAAGGAAAGAGCAAATTGAAGAATATTGGACGAACGAGCCCTTAAAGGGTCAATGGACTTCTCCCCACACCAAGCAACGAATTTTGACCATCTATAGGAATAAATGGACTTAGTGGAGTCACGCCTGGCAGACAAAATGACATCCACCACATCGTGTGGGAGAGAAAAGGAACTCAGGTTGCCCCGTTCAATCTCCAGGCATGAAGGTGTAAGGTCTGGAGGTGGGGGTGTAGAACCTGCCCCTCCATCTGGGAGAGGAGATCTGCCCTGTGAGGGAGACGGAGCGGCGGGTGAGAGGAGAGGTGGAGAAGGTCTGAGTACCACACCCTCAGAACCCGAGGAATCAAGGGTCTGGGAGGAAACGCGCAAAGGAGTTGCGAGCCTCAACTCAACTGAAACGCGTCCCCCAAGGCTCCCTCCATCGGAAACTGGAGGCTGCAGAACAACGGGCAGTAAGCATTCTCTTGAGTGGCGAACAGGTCCACCCGAGGAGTTCCCCACTTCCGAAAGACGTGACGAACCACCTCTGGATGAAGCCTCCACTCGAGGTCGGCAGAGAACTGCCGACTGAGACTGTCCGCTCGCACGTTTAGAACTCCGGCCAGATGATTTGCCATCAGACAAATCTGCTGATCCTGAACCCAGGACCAGAGACGCAGAGCCTCTCTGCAGAGACACTGCGACCCCACTCCTCCCTGCTTGTTGACATACCACATCGCGGTAGTTTTGTCCGTCAGGACCTGAACTGACCGCCCGCGAAGGGAAGGGAGGAAAGCTTTGAGTGCCAGACTTATCGCCCGTAATTCCAACAGGTTGATGTGAAGCAACCTCTCCTCTGGAGACCAAAGACCCTTGACCTCCAGGTCCCCCAGATGAGCACCCCACCCTAGAGTGGTTGCATCCGTTATTACCGTGGCCACCGATGGAGGAAGTTGAAAAGGCTTTCCTTGCGACAGATTGCCTTCCACGCTCCACCAAGACAGATCCGCTGCAGTTTCTCTGGAGATCCTCACTGACTCCCTGAGATCTCCGTTGTGCTGATACCACTGCCTGCGGAGGCACCACTGGAGTGCCCTCATGTGCCAGCGTGCATGGTTGACCAACAGAATGCAAGAAGCCATCAGACCGAGCAGACGCAAGACCTTCAGGACTGGAACAACCACTCCATTGAAGAATAAAGGAATCATTTCCTGTATGTCGCAAATCCTTTGAGGAGGAGGGAATGCACGACATACAGTAGTGTCCAGTACCGCACCTATGAACAGGTTGCGCTGGGAGGGCACCAGGTGAGACTTGGGTACATTTATCGAAAAACCCAACCTGTGCAACAAATGAGTTGTCTCTTGCAGATGAAGGAGCACCTTCTCTGGCGACTCCGCTTTGATCAGCCAGTCTTCCAGATACGGGAATACAGAAATCCCCGACCTCCTGAGATGTGCTGCCACCACTGCCATCACCTTGGTGAAGACTCGAGGCACAGTAGTAAGACCAAACGGAAGGACCGCAAACTGGTAGTGTTGCGACCCAACAGTAAAACGGAGATACTTTCTGTGAGACTTCAAGATGGGAATATGAAAATACGCATCCTGCAAGTCGATCGACACCATCCAGTCCTCTTCCAGCAGCGCTTGAAGAACCTGTGCAAGATTGAGCATCTTGAACTTTTCCTGTTTCAGGTAAAGGTTCAAGATCCTGAGATCCAGGATTGGCAGAAGCCTGCCATCCATCTTGGGGATCAGAAAATACCGGGAGTAGCATCCCTGACCCCTCTCCTGCTCCGGAACCACCTCTATCGCACCCTTTCTGAACAGTGCCAGGACTTCTTCCTGCAGGAGAAGCAGGTGGTCCTCCGAACAAAAACCCTGGCAAGGAGGGTAATTTGGGGGAAACTCCCGAAAGGGAAGAGCATACCCTTTCCCGACGAGATTGAGAACCCAAAGATCCGATGTTATCAATTCCCAATCTCGTAGGAAATGGGTAAGCTGGCCCCCCAGTGGGCCCACATGATCCGGAATGGCGGATCTAGGGCTGCTTTGCTGCGTTGGCAGGGGGCTGGGACGGGGAAGAGGAGGAGATTTGACGGCCTCGAGAACGGACTCTTTGCTTGCCCCTATAAGACATGTACAGCGTGTTTTTCCTGCTGCTGCGGCTGCTGCTGCGTAGACTTGTAGGATCGAAAGGAAGATCTGCTAAATCCTCTGGTACGCCTTCCAAAAGTGCCCCTGGTCTGAAGGCCCAATGACTTGGCTGTCGCCCTGCTGTCTTTAAAGCGTTCTAAAGCAGCGTCTGCCTTCTTGCCAAATAAACCAGATCCGTCGAAAGGAAGATCTAACAACGTAGATTGGACATCTGAAGAAAATTCACTCTACTTCAGCCACGCAGCTCTTCTCGTAGCTACAGAAGAGCCCATGACCCTTGCCACAGAGTCCGCCGTGCCCAAACCACTCTGAATCACCTGCCTTGCTGCAGCCTGAGTGTCAGAGATAACCTCCTGGAAGTCTTTTCTATCCTCCCCTGGCAACTTGGGCACCAACTGTTTTACAGTGTCCATAAGGGCGTGAATATAACGCCCTATCAGGCAGGTCGCATTTGTGGACTTCAGCGCCATACTGGCGGAGGAGAAAACCTTTTTAGCAGCCTGATGCTACTTTCTCGACTCTTTTTCAGCTGGAACCTGAGGAAAAGCTCCCGTTGATCGTTTGGAACAGGCACCACCAAACTCTCCGGCAGAGGGTGAGTGGATACAAATTCTGGGTCATCAGGAGCAGCCCTGTACCTTCTGGCAACAGCCCTAGACACAGCAGGAGCTGACAAGGGTTTCTTCCAAACCACTAAAATTGGATCTTTAAGGGCATCATTAAAGGGCAGCAATGGTTCAGTCACCGATGATGGAGAGTGAAGGACCTCTGTGAGAAGATTTGACTTGAACTCAGCAGTAGGTAAAGCAATGTTCAACAAACTTGCAGCCTTCTTAATCACAACGTGGTAAGGAGCCACATCTTTAGAGGGTTCGTCTGGTACTGAAACCAAATCCCACTCAGGGGACAGTTCAAGGCCACTGGCCACTGAAAGATCCTCAAAAGGGTCCTCAGGATCCTGCAGTTCACCCTCCTCCAAATACTCCTCACGATAGTTCTCTTCCTCCATCAGCCTCTGGGCTTCACGCCTCGACCTGTGCTTCACATTCGAAGCCGCCGGATCCACTGTCGGCTCCGTCGAAGTCGGAGCCGGCGCCGAGCCCGACGCCGGACTAGGAAGAATCCTGCTACGCTGCTCAGGGTTCGGCATCAGGGAAGATGGAATCGTCGTCGAAGGATTCGGCGTCGTCGACTTTCAGCGTCGATTGCTTCGGAGCCGAAGGCCTCGCCGGCGTCGGAAAATGCCAATGCGGCGCTGGAGCCAGCATAAAGGGCGCAGGAGCATAGGTTTGGGGGACACCCAGACCAAACGCCATCGGACCCGTGGGACCAACAGGAGCCCCAGAGGGGTACATAGCCCTGGAGTAAATACCATACATCGCATTTAGGAAATGCGTCGGATCCTGACCTGGAGCCGGAAAGGTTGGGTACGAACCCCCAGGCTGTTCTTGAGGGCGTGGAGTCGATTCGACGTCGACTTCTTCTTCAGGCTGGTGCACCGGAGTCGACAGACCTTCGGGCAACAGAGCCTCTCCAACCATCTCCCCCTCACCTTCATCCTCCCGATCCGGAGAATGGGATGGAACCGGAGATGGATTAGCGGTCTGCTTCGGCGAGCCTGCCGAATTCGCATGAGACGCCTCACCCCCGGCGTCCTGATCTTCCGAAGCCGAAGACACCACTTCTTTCTCAACCAGCTTCACCTGCGACTTCGGCTTAGAACCCGAATCTTTCCTCGAACGATGTCCGGATTCATGAGACCTCTTTTTATGCTTCTTTTTTGAAGATCTCGAAGCATGGGCCGAGGATGAGTCCGTACGCGACCTCGAGTGAGATCTTGACCTCGAGCGTCGAGTCCGCGATCTCGATTTCTTCTTCTCCTTACTTCCTTTAAGCTTTGCAACAATAAGCTTAGCTTCTCTCTCCCGGAGGGCCTTAGGAGTCATCTTCTTACAAGATCTGCAGTCTTCGACATCGTGGTCGGAGCTAAGACACCATAAACAGCATTCATGCGGATCCGTAATGGACATGGTTTTGCCGCATTCTCCACAGGCTTTAAAACCGGTCTTCTTCGAAGACATGTCGAAAGAGAAGACAACGAAACACCAACAACACAAAGTAACAAAGTTACTGCAAGAGCTACGGACGATCCCTAGAAAACAGTTAGCGTCGACGACGCGGAAAAAAGGGAACTGATGTCATCACGCCGGCGTGGGCCTGATATGGGGTCGGTGACGTCAGCGGAGTCGCGCGCGATGCCGTGCCTCTGTGACGCCAGCGCAAAGCTACAAAAAGAATTTCCGGAAGCTGCTGACGCAGGGGGATATTCACAAGGTGAGGAATCCACAAGGCATATGTATCTATCAGAAGGAAAAAGATGGAGACAGGAAAGAGATGGAGGGACTATAAAAGAGAACACTCTAAACTAACTTTGAGTCCAGAGCCGAATGATACATTGAAAAAACAAATGGCACAGTACTATAGAAGAGTCTGCAAACAATCTTTTCCTAGCCCTCCTGTGATAAACACCTCAGAAAAACCTTTGGATAACAGGATTCTGTGGTACTACATGAATGGTCTGGTGACCCCGATGTTTAGTCGCAGAGGTGTAAACACAAAAGACAGAACTTTATTTTTGGTGTACACTGGGCACGGTTAAAAACTGATTGGACGTGTCTAGGGGACTTGGATGGAGTGCCGGAATTTGGGGGTTAGAGAGCATAAGCTTGTCCTAAGGATATTAGAAACTGACCTTAGTCTACCACTAGTTTTTGCACTCTCCAAATTACTGTTGGCTATGTGGAAAATCAGGACAACATTTTGTGTCTCTAATGGTTAACAATGGTGTGGCTGTGATAATGTATGCAAAATGTGTCTTAACTTTTTATTGGTTTCCTTTTTTGTTTTTAAATCACACTGATGAAAGTTTTCATCGTACATACGATTATTGTATTTTAAGGTCGCTTATAGGTGACCTTGTTTTTATAACACATTTATTACATTTTGGCTATTTATGTTTTATCATTGCTTATTTGTGTGCCTTTATGGTCTCGAGCTGACAAAGGTTTTGAATTGAATTGATTGGCAAAGTAAGGCTTACTTTTACCTTTAGCACAGACAGACAAAGCATTGACTCTTATGGGATCCTGTTTACCCTCGCCAAGGTATGTCCTTCGAGTTTACACAGAGGCAGTTTTCGCTACATTATCTGGATCCCGCACCTATCCAGTAACATTTAGTTGGATTGGCCTCATCTTGAGGTTGAGACCATCTTGGTGGTAATATCCTACCAAGGTGGAACGGAACGGCTTATGATGAAGCATGCCATAATGCTGTGGCTGAGGCTTTTACGTCCATTATTTTTTATACTGTCTTGATAGGACAGTGCAACTTTCCAAGCTTGTATAGGGTTTTCTATCAGTACCATATTCTCGGTGTGTGCTATGGCAAGGGTGTACCAAGGTAAACAAGACTATGTGGATGTGATCAGAATTATGGTCACTGATGTTTAATGCATTTTGCACACCGCGCAAGAGATCACTGGAAGTGGGCTGAAAAGCATTAAGCAAATATCCTTAACCAATCGATTCATAGAGCATTCCCCAGAGACCAGGAGAACATGGATGAAAAGTTTTAGTATTTTTCATTGCATGACTGTTGAACAGTTCTAGCATTGGGTTCTGCCTACGTTTAAGGAATCACTTGAGAAGTTGGGAGTTTATCTCTCACACTGGAGTTAATCAATCAATCAATCAATCATAGCACTTGTAAAGCGCACTACTTACCCGTGAGGGTCTCAAGGCGCTGGGGGAAAGCGGGGGGGGGGGGGAGGGAGGGAATGCTGCTACTGCTCACTTAAAGAGTTAGCTGATGTTCTCAGCAGAAGCCATCAGCAAAGTCATTGTCCACTCCCAGCAACTGCTCTGTTAGCAGATATGTGTGTGTTGGAGTGACCAATGCCAGTTGAGCAAGCCATTCTAGATAGTGGTGGCATATGCGTGCCCCTTTCTTTTATGTAGGACATAATGGTGATATTGTTCATTCCACTACCATGAGCTCCATCACAATGATGTGCAGGAAGCTTTCCTATAGGTATCACTCCCCTGAACAGTTAGGTGAGGTGGCATATATGGGCCTCCTAGATCATACGAAATGAGTGTTGTAATGTACTCCTGCAGATAAGGGCCAAGAAACAATATGCCAGTAACAATGTATGCTTGTTCGACCTCAGTCTGTGCTGAACACTTATACCAAAAGCTCACAATCCCTGGTGACCACTAACTCGCAAGACATTTCAGCAAAAGGACGAATCAGATAAAGATCTAAATAAAATCCTTCTTCGGCAAATCAAAAAAACTACACCTCACAACCAGTACTGGTCTGAAGGAGAAAAGAAATTGAGATTTGCACCTCCCCCTAATACTGTTCCACCAGAGGTCGAGAGAACTGAAAAGGCTCTGCTAAAACATTTACAACAGTAGGCTTTACAATAGTAGGTCAAAAGCAGAAACCAATCAAACAGCTGTGAGGGTATCCAGGTGCTGGTGGGAGGGCGGGGGCGGCATGAGGGGGGGAAGGGGGAGGAGCGGGGTAGGGCAGGGCGGGGATTCTGCTTCTGGGTGTCATCACTTGAACAGCCAGGTCTTAAAGCCGTTTCTGAATTCTTGCAGTATTGGAGGGGGGGGGGAGGGTCCTGAGATGGAGGGGGAGGCTGTTCCAGGTTTTTGCAGCCAGGTAGGAGAAGCAGCGGCCACCTACCGTGCTGTGGCAAAATCTACAAGTATGGGAGAGAGATCGCAGTTTTCTGGTGGTTGCAGGAAGTTCAGCCTGGCGTTAAGGTAGGCTTGTCCCACGTTGTGAAGTGGTTTGTAGGCATGGGTCAGGATTTTTAATTGGCATCTCGTGTATGGGGAGTCAGTGGATGGATCTGAGACGAGGGGTGATATGGGCTCGCCTCGGGAGGTCGAGGATGAGTTTGGGTGCTGCATTCTGGATGGTTCATAGTCTGTTTAGAAGCTGGGCGCTGATCCCTAAGTAGAGGGTGTTGCCGTAGTCCAGGCGGCTGGTGATGAGGACCTGGGTGACAGTACGTCTGGTGCTGATGGGCATCCACTGGAAGACTTTCCGGAACATGCGTGGGTATGGAAGCAAGCAAAGATACTGAGTTTATCTGGCTTTTCATGTTGAGCCTGCTGTCAAGTATGATGCAGAGGTTCTAGGGGCAATCTGAGTGTGTTGGAGAGGGGCCTAGTTCTGCTGGCCTTCAGGTGTTGTCCCATGAGGAAGTGTTTTCGAAGAGGAGTACCTCCGTTTTGTTGGTGTTAAGTTTGAGGCAGTTGTTTTGCATGCAGCTGGCAACGCTGGTCATACACCTGTGGAAGCTTTATTTGGTGTTGGTGGGCTCAGCAGATAGGGAGAGTATGAGTTGAGGATCATCGACGTAAGAGATGATGTTCATACCCTGGGCTCTGACCAAGGTGGCCAGGGGGCATGTATACGTTGAACAAGGTGGGACTCGGAAAGGGGGACGCCACAGATGAGGATGATGATTTTGTGGTCTAAGATGTGGGGCGGGAGGCAGACAATCTCTGTCTTTCCGGAGAGAAAACATTAGATCCATCTGCGAGAATTACATTGGATTCTCATCTGGTGGAGCCTATTTAGGAGGGTGTCGTGGGACACTGCGTCGAATGTTTCTGAGAGATCGAGCAGGATCAGGACTGAGGTGCCCCCTTGGTCTAAGAGAGACCTGATGTAGTTCGTGGCTGTGACGAGGGTGGTCTCTGTGCTATGGTGGGATTGCAATCAGAATTGGAAGGGTTCTCAGAGATTGTTGGTCTCCAGGTGGTCAGTAGGTTGGTGGTTGATTGCTTTGTCCAGGACTTTAGCCAGGAAGGATAGAAGAGAGATCGGTAAGTAGAATTTGTGTTCTTTAGGGTCAGCAGAGGGTTTTTGAGCAGGGGTTTGATCCAATAGTGTTTCCATTCAACAGGGAAGGAGGCAGCAGAGGTTGAGGTTTTGAGGTTTAAGGTAAGTTATTTGCTGATGGAGTTGTCCCTCAGGTTGAACAAGTGGTAGGGACAAGGGTCCCTGGGTGCACCAAAGTGGATGTTTCTGCTGATGGTGGTGTTAGTCGGTGGGGTGAGTGGGTCCCAAGCTGTGATCCTTGGGAGGGCGAGGAGTCGGTGAGGGTGAAGAGAATGTGTCAGTTGGAGATAGTAGGGTGGGGGTCGAAGTGTTCATAGATGGTGGAAATTTTGTTGTAGAAGAAGTATGCCAGAGTGTTTGAGTTTCTGGGAGGGAGTAATGGCATTTTTGGCTGCTTGAGGGTTGGAGAACTCTTTGACGATGCTGAAGAGTTCCTTGCTGAGATTGGAGCTTGCTTTAAATTGGGTGGTCAGGGAGTCCTTTTAGGCTTTTTTTTCCAGGAGCAGGTGGTATTGGTTTGGGGCCATTTTGAAATTGGCTCTGGCATTCGCCGTTTTGCTGGAGCGCCAGATACATTCCAGCCATTTGCAGGTGCGTTTGGAGGATTTGAGTTCTGGGCTGAACCAGCTGGTGTGTTTGGTGGGTATGCTCAGTCTGGCAGATTTGAGGGGGGAAATCTTTTGGCGCATTCTGCGATCTGTGTGTTGAAGTTCTTGACAGCCACCTGGAGGTTGGAGGGGGTGTCAGGGGTGGATGCGTAGAGGTCAGTCCCGAGATCCTCAGTTACCATGTTCCAGCTCCTGTTGGTGGTGCCAGACAGGGTGCCATGGACGTCAAGGGTGGCTGTGATAGAAAAGAAGACAATAGAGTGGTTGGACAAGGTTATTTCAGAGGCGTGGCAATATCTGATCCTGTTGCTGGCTGTGAAGTTGTTGGTGGTGGGGGCACATTCCGGGTATCGGAACAACTGGTCCAAATCGCAAATGTATGCCCTTTGGGGCGAGTCTCTGCCCAGCCCAAGGGGCTATGAAATCCCAGTGGTGGACCGGGGTTTTGTATACTTGGGTATATTCCTCACGCCCGATGAGAATCTTTTCTATGAACGTAACCTTAAGAAGCCCCTGGAACGTCTGAGATCGGACATCACACATTGGAAGTCATTGCCACTGACGCTGTTGGGACGTGCTTCCCTGTTTAAGATCCTCGCTCTCCCGCGCTTTCTGTATGCCCTGGAAAATGCTGCTTACCCAATTCCTGACTCTTATTTCTCTCAAATTGAAGGGGTGGTGCGGGAGTTAAATTGTTCTGAAGGGTTTTTAGGTCAAGAGAAGGAAGGGGCGCACTGCTAAGAATTGAAGCAATTATGTCTCAAATTCTTGGTAGGAATGTGGTGCAAAAAAGGGTGAGGGGATGATCCCTATAACCCCAGAAAAAGTGTCGGTCAAGGCCAATACACTAAACAATTGCAAAAGAAAATACCCTTGCACACAACAAAATTATATAGTATGGTGTGTCAGTGATCTATGCCAGCACATGGATAAGGACTTCTTTTTTTATATTTTTCTATAGATATTCCTCAAAAAAACATCGAGATGAGAGTCTCCGATTGATTTAGTCAGACTCACTGTAAGCCGGACGTGGTGTAAAGAAGAGCAGGTAACTCTAGGCGCAGAGGGCGTTTGCTAATTCGGCAGAGACGGGTACGTCTAACATTTGAAAGATGGGTATTGATGTGCCGCGAGTACTGCCATAGAACATGCCCTTTATTCGAGAGAGACGGGTGCGTCTTCATCAGATTATGGTTCTGTGTTCCGAATGCGGTCATAGATCCTCATACTGCGTAGACCACGCTCCGCAGTTTACAGTACAATGCATTTCCCCACACGCTATATCTACATCGTCCTTTAGAGTCCTTGGCCCTGCTGGGTCGGAATTATCACCGGCAGAGCGACCTCCCCAGTGACATCTTTATCCATTATAGCCTTGAGGAGTTCCGGGACGATAATCCCACATGCGACTAAACACGTGTCGGCTGGATATGTCTCAAGATCATTAAAATACTCTATTCTCAAGAACCACTTAATGAATTATTGTCCATTCAAATGCTTTGTTTCTAATGTACCCGTGTCTACACTGACACCATACTATATAATTTTGTTGTGTGCAAGGGTATTTTCTTTTGTGGTGCGGGAGTTACTCTGGGACGGTCGGCCCCGAAGAATAGCCACAGCTAAACTTACCATCAATCAATCAATCTGTACTTGTAAAGCGCACTACTTACCCGTGAGAGTCTCAAGGCGCTGGGAGAGGGGGCGCCGCTACTGCCTGAAGAGCCAGGTCTTGAGGAGTCTTCTGACGGTGAGTAGATCTTGGGTCTGTCGTAGGTGGGTAGGGAGGGTGTTCCTGGTCTTGGCGGCGAGGAAGGAGAAGGATCTGCCGTCGGAGGTCGTTCGTTGGATGCCGGGGACAGCGGCGAGGGAGAGGCTGGCGGAGCGGAGCTGGCAGGTGGGGGTGTATAAGCGGAGTCTGCTGTTAAGGTAGGCTGGTCCGGTGTTGTGGAGTGCTTTGTGTGCATGGGTGAGGAGCTTGAAGGTGATCCTCTTGTCGAAGGGGAGCCAGTGTAGGTCTCTCAGGTGGGGGGTGATGTGGCTGCGGCGAGGGATGTTGAGGATCAGTCGGGCGGAGGAGTTTTGGATGCGTTGCAGTTGTCGCAGGTGTTTGGCCGGGATTCCTGCGTAGAGTGCGTTGCCGTAGTCCAGCCTGCTGCTGACGAGGGTCTGTGTCACTGTTCTTCTTGTTTCGGTGGGGATCCACTTGTAGATCCTGCGGAGGGTGTTGTAGCAGGAGGAGGCGACGGCGTTGACCTGTTTCGACATGGACCATGTGGTGGTATGACGGGGGTATAGGTTTGCCAGATCTAAGCCTTTACTACCAGGCGGCGCAATTGGCACTCATCAATAGATGGGCATTTGGACCTCATGGGGACCCCAATTTCTGCACAGACCACTGGCTGATGGAAAGGGGGAAATAACAGGGCTCTCTATTCCAATCATTGGAAACTGCGTCTGACTGGCCCCACGGCCCGTACGGTCGAGGTGTGGCACAAAGTCCAGCACAAGTTGGGATGGCACAACCGCCTCAAGAGGGCAACTCCGCTGTGGGAGCCTGATCTCTTAGGACATCTTAGTTCGTGCCCGGGATTCGACAAGTGGGACTTGATTGGAATTGTTTCGGTTGGGTAGGAGGACGGACGCTCTCTGTTTACGACACTGCAACCAGACTGGCAAGTTCACACACATACTCTGGGACTGCCCACACATACAGAGCTATTGGACAGATCTCACCCGTTAAATGTCCAGGGCCTGTGGCAAATCCATTCCTCCCTCCCCCAAGAAGAGGTGTGGCGCCGCGGCCAGGGCGACTGACTCCGGAATATGGGGATCACGGTTCGATCCCCGGCACCGGCGGCAGATTAGCCCAGCACCATGTGACTCTGGGTAATAGCTTGCTTAATCTTCCCGACGGCCTCCAGCGCCTAGAGACCCTAACGGGTGATTGTGCGCTTTACAAATGTGGATATTATTATTCAAGGCTTGCCTCCTCAACATATGGGACGCAACAGACCTCATCCAGATGGAACAGTCAGGGGCAACAATGGGCTGGATCATAGTGAAACGTAATATCGCTCAAAAGTGGGGTTCAGCGGTGCTACCAAGGGTGAGAGACTGGACAACCGACATGGACTATGCCATGGTGGCTGAAAAAACTGTTCAAGGGGCGGGGTTGCCCCAAAAATCGGGACAGTAAATGGGGGAAGTGGAATACATATAGGGGGGGGGGGGCATATGCATTTCTCCCACGGTGTAGTTGCGGAGGGAGAGACAAACAATAATGGCGCACCGGGAAGGGACAAGAGAGGTTGTATCACCGGGGGGGGGGGGAGGCCATTAGTGCTCTGCGGGGTGGAGTATACATGCTGATTCCCAGTGGGTTCCATAGATTGTTTAACTGTTATCCTTTGCCAAGATGGCTCGGTACCGCATTGAACAATGCGTTAACTACCCTTTTACTTTGTATGACTGACTGATGGACCGTTGATTCTACCTGATTTCTGCATTGCCACTGATGACTTTGTAATGCCTGGAATGTTGCTGTTTACTATCAATAAAAATGTGTTATAAAAAAAAAAAGATTATTCATGCTCTCAGTTAGGCTGGCTGTGTGTGGGTCACTGGGGTTCTCAAAGTGGAAGTTAACATCCCTTAGGAAGATCAAGTTTCTTGATTTGATCGCCAGGGGGGTAATAAAATTGGAGATGGCCTCACAGAAGGCAGGCCATAGCCCTAGCGGCCAGTATGTCAGGGTGCTATTCGTGGTAGTTTTGCAGTCTGGGTTGAGTTGGAAGTTTAGGTGTTCCATGATAGGTTAGGTTGGTGTCCTCTATGGATGCTGTTCTGTGGACAAATTCTTTATGGATGATGGCTATACCACCTCCATTTTTGTTGGCGTGGTCCCAATGTATGTTCTTGTTTATGCTTGGAGTGGCGGTATTGACGTCCGGTACTGAGGTGGGGTTGAGCCATGTCTGTCAGAAAGACAAAGTCGAGTGTGAGGGGGTAATAGTATCACAGATTACAGTGGCCTGCTTGTGGAGGGAGCGGGAGTTATTCAGGAGGCACTGGATTCCCCGTAGGTCTGTGGCTGAGGGCGGGGGCTCTGTAAGAGAGGTCATGAATTTACTGATGAACAACATAGACAGTCATGAAACTAACTGACAAAGGTGAAGCAATTGTTCTCATAGACAACAAAATTGACACTGAATGTTTAAGATTATGCAGTAACCGGATGTTATGTGGCACGGCTACTCCAGATGATATGTGCTTGTTACATACAAATCAAGCCTGACCAGGACATATCCGTACTAATTCTTTGGAGTGTGTATGAGATAGGCTAAGGATCTAGAAAACTAGTACTTTGAATTTTAACAGCCATTCAATTCCAATTACTAATGGGAAAAGTAAAATTAAGGGTAGGAGCAGATGCAGTGCGTACTACAGAAACTGCTCTTGGATTGAATTAGAAGCTGGGGATAGAGCAGGGCTTTCCACAAAGTATGTCATGAGTGACTTTCCACCTCATCAATTTGTGTTCAGTGAAGTGCCTCTACCATATAATGTGCATTAAACACTTTCATGGAAACTGCTTACAATGTCAGAATTACTTTGGTCTGTGTTAGCTACATACATACCACACCTAGACCATCTCTACTGCAGAAACTAGAGAGATGGTCACTGAGATTATAAATGTACACAGACAAATATCAACAACAGCACAAGCTACGATAAAGACTATTTATCCACAGACAATAAATGGGACAGTAACCATTTAAACGGAATGAAATAATGTTTTGGTTAGAAAGAATAACCTGCTAGTTTAAAGTGATGCTTCGTAATTCTATTCCACAAGATAAGCATCAAATATTACATATGTGCTTATCAATGGCTATGATATCAAATGTGCAACAGTATAAGTCTTGGGGAAGTGTTTGTGCTACCCTATATATTTGACTATACATGGTATGCCATAATTGCAGTGTTGCTAAAAGTATTCAAACAGATTCAGGAGAAGCATGGTGATTTACCTACAAAGGCTCTAGGGATAAAATGTATAGGGAATATACAACAGTAGCTGAGATACTTCATTGTAATATTAAAAGTGATTCAGCACTACTGGCTATTCGTCAAAGATATGCTGAATGTAAGAAATTGGGCTAATTCATACAGAGGGGTGGAGGCCCCACTTAGGCAACAACATAATCCCTGTCAGGATGAACCACAAAAATGACTAAACTAACCAGTCGCTAAACCTTCTGGTAGCTTGGCACAAAAGCAGTCAGGCTTGACGCAGCACACAAAGAGTAATAAAGTGAAAGCATAGAATAAGAAAAATCCCAAACAATTTTTGATAGAGTAATTGTTAATAAATATGATACCAGAACGAGATATTACATTTTAACATTTTTAGTGAACATAGCGCCTAAAAGCACAATGTGTCACTCAGTCATTTTGTTGCATTGGCCAGCAGTAGGGCTCAGGCAGGTCCAATTGCAGTTGGTTAGCTGGGCAGTTGCAGGGAGGCCTCTGGAAGTTTGTTGTGTCCCTGTAGCTCACTCAGGAGGTCAGGTAATGGACTCTTGGAGTCACTCTGCGTAGCCAGAGATCACAGCAAGAAGGTCAAAATTTCCTTCTACAAACCCCAAATTAGCCCTTCAAGCAGCATGGCGGTCCTTTTGAATCTCCCATAGGTTCAGGGTTTTTCTAAAAAGCGGTTCTGGAGGTCCTCTTTTTATATGTAGTGCTAGCCTTTGTGTGGGGGAATTCACTTATCCACCAAAACTAGTTCTGGTCAGTTCTTACCCTGGTCCAGGCACCAAACTGTCTGGGGTGACAAAACTCAGGGCAGTTTCCTGTGTGTGTGCTATAGGCAAAGCCCTTTGAAGTGTAAGTGGGCTGTGCCCAGTCTTATCAGTATACGCACATCCTGTCCACACCTAAGCTCCCTTTATGTTACAGTCTGGAAGCAATACACAAATCCCAGCAGCAGAGTCATTCACAGTCTTGTAACCCCGGACACTCTCAGAAAGGGACAAGATGATGACAAGTTTCTAAAAGTGTCATTTTCAGAATTGTAACCTAAAATTCGACTTCACCAAAGAGGATTTTAAAGTATTATTAATCTGAGTGTAAACCGCATATCTCAGTCTGCTTTTCAATTTAAAATGAGCATTTATTAAATGTAATAAAATAATCCATCAATTGTTAGTCAATTGCAGAGATAGGCCATATACAACAGTGAAACACCACTTTAGGAGTTTTTTACTATCCACTTTCTACTCTATAAATACAATGCACCTTGACTTTAAGGCTTACCATAAGGGTGTCTTTTGTATTAAAAAGGAAGGTTTAGGCATGGCAAAGGTTTATTTCACAAGATCGAAATGACAGTTTAAATAGCACTACATGCTAAAGTGGCAGGCCTGAAACAGGTTTTTAAGAGCTACTATAATGGGGGGTACAAGGAGTACTGCTGCCTACTATTAGCATTCCATTTAACCTTCTGGGTACAGATAGTGCTATTAACTAGGAACTTAAAAGTTAATTAAATGTGCAAATTAGGTTTAGTCCAATTTTACCATGTTTGAAGGAGAGTGCACAAGCACCATTGCACTGGTTAGCAGGGGTAAAGTGTGCAGTGTCCTAATGCCAACAAAAACAAGTGGACAAAAATCAAGGAGTGAAGGCAAAAAGTTTGGGGGAATACCATACCAAAGATGATACTGAAACGCCACAAGACTAGAAAGTGGCGTTATTACTAAAAATAATATCTCAAGCCCTTGTCTCAATGGAGAGAATACCTTAAAGGTGAGAATCCAGCTAAAAACAAGGACATGGAATGATAATCCACTGAAAGAAAGCAAGCTAGAGCTGTCAAGATGCCAGAGGGAGAATGGGTAATTCAAGGGCGGATTTAAGAAGAGTCCACAAGTTTATTATGAAGATGAGGAGGAGGGAGCATATAACATGAAAGATAGAAAACAATAAGGGCTCAAAGGATTGTGGAGATAAGGCAAAGTCCTGTAAATGTGCCTGTTCTTCCCCAGGACATGATAAAGAAAAGGAGACCGTCAAGATCCAGGACCTCAAAAATTAACATTCCACAACAAAAGAGTAGCTGCAGTAAGATAACAGGATGCCTGACAGAAAGTATCAAATTGAGGAAAGGAACATGGACAGTGGCCTTATTTGACAGTGACACATAATTAACTATAGCCTATCAGAAACTCCAACTACTCTTGATCGTCTAAAGATTAGTGATTAAGGACATATAGAAATGGCAGAAACATTTTTCCTGATCGCCCACCAAGACATTGCCAGTTTCATTTCTGGGATGACTGAAATTCTGTCCCTGAAGGTCCTGGAGACTGCATCCACTGATCATAGAGTTGTTCTTGCAGGGCCTCAAACGTAGATGGCAATTCTGAATCAATGGAATGCAGGAAGACATCATCCCCAACATGGATTTGTTTGTCCTCACAGAAGTTCACTTTTTGTAGCTAGGCACTTTAGCAGGGCTTGCAGACGAGAAATTCTTTCCTCTGTGGGAAATGCTTTTGACAACTTTGTGTCAAGTATTACTTCAAGGAAGGGAGCGTGGCTAATAGCCGACAGGAATGGCCGCAGTGTAGCCGAGCTCCGTTGTGCCACTCCCGCTAATATCCGTCCAGCGCTATCTACCTTGTCCGAATCGAGCTCCTGAGGGGCCGGAGGCATCCAGCAGAGTGAGTTCTACCATCCGGCGAATTTTAAGTGACTTCGGTGGGGGCCAACTGCAGCAATTACCCGGGACCAGCGTACACCGCCAGAGCCGAGCCGGAGAACAGCAAGGCCGCTCGGGGCGAAGCAGTAACACGAGGCTGCGGCCTGGAGCTCACCTGCCCTGCAGACAAGTGTCGCGGGCCACCACGAGTGTCAGGCCGACAGCACATAAGATCCGGACCACGGAGGGCCCCGCGGGGGGTGCGCGTGGACCAAGTATGAGCCCCGGCGGCTACCAGCTGCAAGTTTACAGGGGCTCCGACATTGGCGCTAATGGCTGTGCTACCCGTCCCGGCTGCGGCTGACCATCCTGGAGGGCCCGTCGAGAGGGGGGCATACAGACCTGCGGACCAGTGAGGACTACCCAGCGCCTGTGAGCAAGAGGATATCCGCGGGACTGGACTCCCGCCGAGGCACATGGAAGACTCCGGGGAACAGCGGGACCGGCCTGGAGGCCCAGACTATGGTGAGGCCCCCCTTGTGGCGGATGTTTTATTTGCTTTTTTACAATAAACCATAACTGGCTTGTCACGTAAGACCAACAACCCCCACCATACATCTCCCCCCTCCCACAAAATCACACTTCCATCCTCCTTTGCACCCGGCTTAACATTGCATCACCAAGGACCCGAGGATACCAAATCACCGGCCTCAATAAATCCGCCCCCAACCCAGCAGCCAAGCTCCCCTCCTTCTCAGGTTCACAGTCCTTCGTCCAGGCCATGGTATCGGATCCATTTCCCCCATACTCTATTAAACTTTTTAGGGCACCCCCTTGCCTTATACGTAACCCTCTCTGCTTCCATGTACAGGTCCATACCCCTTCTCCACTCATCGGACCCTGGCAGGGTGGGGGCCCCCCATGTTTTTGCCACATCCCTCCTAACTACCACCATAGCCAGAACTACAAAGATCAGGAGTGGACGACTCAGGTCAATATCATTTGTAATACCTAGCAGAACCAATTTGGGATCTAGCGGGAGGGTGACCTCTAGTACCTCACCCAACTCCGTCAGGACCCCCGTCCAGTACTGCTGTATGGCGGTGCACTGCCAAACAATGTTAAAGAAATCCCCCCTCTCCTGTCCACATCTCAGGCACCGTGTATCGCTGGCCCTCCCCATACGAAATAGATGTACCCTATCGTAACAGACCCTATGCAGGATGTTGAACTGAATAAGCCGTAGACGGGACTTGATGGCAACTTCCCTAGGGTGCATCTGGGCTGTATCCCAATCCACCGTATCCATATCCCCAACATCCAGCTCCCAGGCTTCTCTAAGTTTCATTAGTCGGTCCGGTGTGTTATTGATCAATGTTTTGTAGGTCAGGGAGACTGTCTTACACGTAATATGTTCCTGTAGCAACCGCCCCTCCCGTGGTGCATACGCAGGCAGAGACCCCGTCAGCGTCCCCTCCGCCCGCCAAGCGTGTTGCAGTTGTAAATATCTATAGAACTGTGTGTGGTGCAGCCCAAATTCTGCTCTCAATGCTTGGAAGGACTTTAGTTCCCCCCTCTTCACCAAGTCCCCCAACAGGGAGATACCAATACCGTCCCACCTACGAAACCCACGGAGGCTGTGTAGCTCCTTCACCCAGGTACAGTGCCATATTGGGGTCTGTTCCGTCGGTGTGCGCTTCCACCCTAGCTCTCTAGTCGCCTTTTCCCAGATCCCCAGGGTAACCCTGGTGGCCGAAAGCAGTCGATCCCTCCCCTCCATAAATATAGCAGAGGCAGGTGCGCAGCGTCATGGTACTCCGCTCTAGGCCATAGGTGGGATGCATTGCCGGTGCATGCAACCATTCATTGATGGGGGCGAGATGTTCCGCCCAGTGATAGGCTTCGATGTTTGGCAGCGAAATTCCACCGTTATACTGATTCCGCTGCAGAGTTCCCAGTGCCACCCTGGACTGCTTCCCTAGCCACAGCAAGGACCTCAACTCTGCATTTATGTCGTTAAAAACCTGGAGGGGAAGTATTCATTCTGAAGAGCGTACAAAAACCTCGGTAGTGTGATCATTTTAAACATGGCTGCGCGGCCCAGAATCGTGAGAGGGAGCGCCTTCCACCTAGCAGCAACTTCAGCGAAGTTATCCAACACCCGTTTAACATTCCTCGTATAGGAGAGGTTTCTATCCAGTGTCATGTACACCCCCAAATACATGAACCCCTCCCCCTGTCGTTCTCAACATTCCAGGTAGGTAGGACCAGTCCTCTCCCCACCGAGGGTCAAAAAGAATTGACTTATGCCAGTTGATCTGATAGCCCGCGTGGGCACCATAGCGGCCAAATACCGCGAACAAAGCCGGAACCGTGGTGACAGGGTGGGTGATATATAGCAAGACGTCATCCGCATACAGCGATATTTTTTTCTTCGTGCGGGTCGGACTGATTGATTCTAAAACCCTGGATATCCTCGGTCTGTCGGATCTCGCATGCCACCACCTCTATAGTTAGGGTAAAGAGCAACGGGGACAGGGGACACCCCTGTCGAGTCCCCCGTCATATAGGGAAATCCTCAGATCGCACCCCATTGACTTTCACTCTGGCTCTCGGGTCCGTATAAACAGCCGCACCCACTGCCCGAACTTGGGGCCGAAACCGAACCTGGGCAGCACTCCTTCGAGGAAGGGCCAATGTAACGCGTCAAACGCCTTTTCGGCGTCCAGGGATAGGAACAGGTCCCGCCGAGCCTGCACCTCCATCAACCAGTTATGGGTCCGTCGGAGATTCAGGCTGGTCGCCCTGTCCGGCAGAAAACCTGTCTGGTCTAAATGGACCAGGTCCGGTAACCCGCCGTAATCTAAGGGCTAAAATTGTGGCTAGTAGCTTCACCTCCACGTCCAGCAGTGAAATGGGGCGGTACAACGCACAGTCCTCTGGGGGCTTACCTGCCTTATATATCGGGATAATTGTGGCCATGCGTAGATCAGTTGGCAACACACCCTCCTGAGCGGCTCCCTCAAACAGCGCCAAGAGGTGGCAAGCTAGGAGATCAGCTGTTTTTTTAAAGAATTCGGCAGGAAACCCGCCAGGGGATTTCTCTGGACGGATTTTAGCCAAGGGCTCCTTAATTTCATCTATGGTTATACCCTCCTCCAGGTCTCGCTGGTCTTCGTCCAAGAGAACGGGGATGTCGATTTGGGCCATGTACCTCAACGCATCCTGTTGTGTACCCAGGTTCCCAGCCTCATAAAAGGCCCTGTAGTACAGGGCAAAAGTCTGTGCAATCTGCGTGTCCATCCGCCGCATCTGCCTCCGCTCGTCTCGCACCTGCTCCACCCACCGGGCATCTCTCTCTTTCCTACTCAGCCACGCTAGGAGTCTTCCCGATTTATCCCCCTACATCATACAGCCTCTGTAAAGTCGCAAGCGCCTGCGCTTTTGTCTACCCCGTCACCACATCCTTATATTGTCGCTGCACATCCCTGAGCCGCCTAAGGGTTCAAGAGTCTTTATCGAACAGGTCCAAAATCTGGGCTTCCAGAGTCCGTACCTTTTCCTGTACTTTCCTCTTTTCCCATGATAGTCTATTCTGGGCCCTGTCCCGCAGGACCGCCTTAAGGGCTTCCCAGAGGACTACGCCTGACAAGGAACAGCCATTCCAACGCGGGTTTTACAACGCATGCAGTACAACGCATGCAAGTTACAACCATGCGTTGTAATATGTAATGGCGGGGGCGGCTATCCACGTCGTGAGGAAATTAAGGCTGTTTCCTCACAACAACGTGCAGCAAGCAGGAAGGAGGAAGCAGGATCCGACGGCGATGCTGGAGAGGAGAGAGGTAAGGGGGTTTGTGCATGGGGTGGGGGTTACTTTTGTAGGGTTTAGGGTCGTTTAAAAGTAGTGTGGTTATGTTTGTGTTGTGTGTGTTTTAAAAAAAAACGTTTTAGTGTGTGTTGTCGTGTTTGTTTAGTGTAGTGTATTAGGGAGGGTAGTGTAGTGTTTAGGTAGTGTAGTGATTTAGGTTTTAGATTAGTGTAGTGTATTAGTGTTTAGGGTAGTGTTGTAGTGTTTATGTAGTGTAGTGATTTAGGTTGTAGTGTAGTGATTTAGGTTGTAGTGTAGTAGTGTTTGTGTAGTGTAGTGTTTAGGGTAGAGTAGTAGTGTTTGTGTAGTGTAGTGTTTTTGGGTTTAGGGTAGTGTAGGGGTGGGAGTAGTGTGGGTAGTACAGTAGTGGTTTAGGGTAGTGTAGGGGGGAGAGTAGTGTGGGTAGCGTAGTAGTGTTTTAGGGTGTAGGGGTGAGAGTAGTGTGGGTAGCGTAGTAGTGTTTTAGGGTTTAGGGTTGTGTAGGGGGGAGAATAGTGTTTGTGTAGTGTAGTGTTTTAGGGTTTAGCGTAGTTTAGGGGTGAGAGTAGTGTGGGTAGCGTAGTTGTGTTTTAGGGCTTAGGGTAGTGTAGGGGTGAGAGTAGTGTGGGTAGCGTTGTAGTGTTTTAGGGTTTGGGGTAGTGTAGGGTGAGAGTAGTGTGGGTTGCGTAGTAGTGTTTTAGGGTTTAGGGTAGTGTAGGGGTGAGAGTAGTGTGGGTAGCGTAGTAGTGTTTTAGGGTTTAGGGTAGTGTAGGGGTGTGGGTAGTGTAGTAGTGGTTTAGGGTAGTGTGGGAGTAGTGTGGGTAGTGTAGTGTGGTAGTATTTTTGGGTTGGGGTAGTGTAGGGGTGGGAGTAGTGTGTTGTGTAGGGGTAGGGATGTCGCTTACCTTGCATACTTTTACCACAAGTATGGCTTTACCACGCATGCCTTTGCGTTGTAATGGCATGCGTGGTAAAGGCATCCTCGTGGTAAAAGTATGCAATGTAATGGTATGCGATGTCATTGACATTGCGTAGTAATACCCGCGTTGTAATGGCATGCGTGGTATTACTATGCGATGTATTGACATACATTCCCCCTGACATGACCGAGCCCTCATTCTCGGTTATATAGACCTTTACATCCGCTCTTAGGCCCTTCAGTAAGTGCTTATTCTGTAGATCCCAGGCCGTTAGCCGCCAGTTCTTTGCCCCCCCTCACCTGTCGCCCCCCCCACCCGTGCCAGAAGAGGCGAGTGGTCCGAGATACCCCGCCATATCCTCTACACATAATGCCTGCCTGGACATGAAAATGTAATCTAGTCTGGAATACACCGTATGGGCACCCGAAAAGTACGAGTAAATGTTATCGTCTGGGTGCAGCCATCTCCACACGTCCACTAATCCCAGGGAGGAGACAGTTCTGGCCAGAGGGGTTGGGGTTGCGTCCCTAGGTCTTCCTCCTGACCTATCTTGCGCTGAAGACATAACATCGTTAAAGTCCCCCCTACCACCCGCAAGGTCTCCGATGTATTCAGTAAAATGTCTGTGATGCCCGACAGTGTCCTGGCCTGCAGTTTCGGCAGTGCATAAACAGAAGTAATCGTAAGTTCCTGACGTCCCCATGTCCCCCGTACCCCCACGTAAGTCCCCAGTGGGTCCGTCCAAGTTTGTGCAACCACAAAGGGAGGAGTCTTCTTGATCAGGATGGCAACCCCCCTGGAGCCCGTTGTATACCCCGCATGCGCCAGCACTCTGTAGGAACCCCTCGCCAGGAAGCCACATTTAGTACCCCGAAGGTGCGTCTCCTGCATCAAGACAAAATCAGGCTCCACTCTTAACATAGGCTTGTACCAAAACCTTTTTAACTTTGTTACCCAGACCATTCACGTTCCAAGTAAGGATTGTAGTCCCCCCTCTAGTCTGGTCCTCCGTCTCACAGCTACCTAGCGAGGTACAGGTCATCGTACCACATAACACACAATTGCAGAGGGAGTGAGGCTCCAGGAGCCCAGGTGTGTGTGCCGGCCCCAATCATGACATGCTGAAACAAACCCTCCCCCCCCAACAAACAACCCCAACTCTAATGTTGACTCGCCTAGTTCCACCCACCCACCAAATCCCAAAAAGAGAATAACTTTCCCCTCCCGTCCCCCCCACCTCCCTCTCCCCTCCAGTCCCATCGCCATCGTAAGACAGGGATTAGGCCTTCAAGGTGAAGGAGGTCGGTCGCCTTCCCAGTCGGACCCCCAAGAAACCGCCCTGAAACCTAAAACCCATAAACCTACACAGATACACTTGCAGGCAAATATGAACAATAAAAAACATTAGCCCAGAGAACAGAGCAGAGTATAGGGGGTTGTCCAACTTGCATGCTCCCCGGCCACTGAATCCATACTTGGTCAGCCCATTGTGTCCCTTTTTTACGAATTCAAGTCCAGGGGATCCCCTTGCGATGTCCCCACCTCCTGTACCGGATCCTGCTCTAGAGGGTTGAATGCCACCACCAGGGGATGTAGCGATTGCCCTTCCCCGTCATCACCCTCCGAAGATGTACCCCCAGGCTCCCCCTCCTCCTCCGACCGTGCATTCCCAGCTAGGCAGCGAAACCTGGAGCCTGACAGGGGTCCAGGGAGGCCGAACTTCACCGCCGGCACCGTATTGATCCTTTTACAGGGTACGGGGTAGGCATTAGTGTCCTGCTTCCACGTGTCTGCCTCAGTCTCTGTGGCTTTGGCGACCCCCTCGAGGACTCCCCGGGCTTCCCGGCATCTGAAATCCTCCAGGTCTCAGTCGCAAGTCTTGTCAGAGGGGGGCACTCCTCCAGCCACTGCCATGCGTCTTCCGGATGTGTGAAGAAGTACGTTCGCTCCTTGTAAATAACTTTTAACTTGGCAGGGAAGAGAAGCATGTTCTGGATGTGGAGATCCTTCACCGCATCAAAGGAGCGCCTCTGTTTCTGCACTTCCTGGCTGTAATCCGGAAATATCATGATCTGTGTGTTCTCCAGACGTATTTCCCCTATCTTTCGAGCTTCCCTCAAGATCATGTCTCTATCCTTGAATGTTAGGTCGATGGTGAAACATTATCAGGACATCTATGACCTGATCGAAAAGGAATCACCTGATATTTTTTGTTTGACCGAGACCTGGCTACAGGAGGCTGACTCGGCTATTCTCAATATGGCTTTCCCCTCTGAGTATTCGGTCTACACACTCAATCGCTCCTCTAGAGGTGGGGGAATAGCACTTGCTGTCAAATCCCGTTACCCTTGTGAGTGGAAAGGTCAAAAAATCGTAGGCTGCTAAAGTGCCTCGTTTAAGATCTCCATCACCCCCCATTTTTCCTTCTCGGGTTTATTGATTTACCGCCCTCCAGGTAGCGATGTGGCATTTAGGGAGGCCCTCCCAGATACTATTAGCACGCTAGCTGTTGGGTGCGCAAACTTTTCTATGCTCGGGGATCTGAATCTCCATTTTGACAACCTGACCGCGCCGGCTGTGAGTAGTTTTCAGGCTGACCTTGAGGCCTTGCAGCTGTCTCAATGGATTACGTATCCCACCCATGTAGGTGGACATACCCTGGACCCCTTCTTCACGAATCTCCCAGACGTAAGGGTTTCTATCCCTTCCCCCGTGGCCTGGACGGATCACTTTCTGGTGAGGATCCAGTGTCCATTATATGAGCCCCTTCTTAAACCTACAATCCGAGTTGTCCCCAGACGTCATTGGACCAAACTCAAACTTGAGGACTTCCACCGTCTGCTGTCCGAGGACCCGCTGGGCCCGTTTGACTCTGCGGAAACAGGTTATGACCGTTTCTGTGATTGGGTTACTAGGGCCCTTGATTCCCTTATCCCGGTGGCCTTGAGCAAACGTGGATTAAGGGACCCTAGTTCTTGGTATGATGGCTCTCTGCGTGTGCTCAAAAGCATGTGTAGGCGCACTGAGAGAGAATGGCGGAAAACTTATGACATCAGTAAAAAAGCCGTGTATCTGGCCACCGTCAAATGCTACCATCGTGCTGTTTGCAGAGCTCGTGCGGCATTCTATGCTCTCGAATTCCGCAACAGCACTAATCAATCTAAAACCATTTTCAAGGCTCTCAAGGATCTGGTGGCAAAAAAGGCCTCTGCGAATGAATCTTGCTCCAGTTCGCATTGTGAAACCTTAGCGGCCTTTTTCTTGGAAAAAGTCCAAGCCATATATCGAGCATTTCCCTCGGTTTCGCTTTCTGGTGATGGGCTTTCTAGCCCCCCCAGTGCAGGATGTGTTAAATTCTTTTCCTAGCCTAACGCCAGAAAGTTTTAAAAATCTGGCCCAGCAAGTTAAGTCCGGGTCTCCGGCTGACCCGTTACGGCCAGCTTTGTTTAGAGACATGGCATCTCCTGAGCATTCGCCGATATGCTCCTTGATTAACATCTCGCTCGCATCGGGGTCGGTTCCCGTCAAGTGGAAACAGGCAGTGGTTATGCCCATCTTGAAGAAGCCGTCCTTGGACGCCAGCAAGCCTGAGAATTATCGCCCGATATCACTCCTCCCTTGGCCAGCAAAAGTAGCGGAGGTGCACGTTAATAATGCCCTCTCTGACCATCTCTCGCGTGCTAACATCTTGGACGTGACGCAGAATGGATTCCGGGCGGGTCATAGCACAGAGACTGCCCTCCTTTTTATGGTGGAACATCTGCGCTCTGTGCTCGATGCGGGTCAAACGGCGGCGCTTGTTTTATTAGATCTTAGCGCCGCCTTTGACACCGTCTCGCACCGGATTCTTCTGCAACGCCTGGAGGATGCTGGTATCGTCGGCCCTGCTCTCCAGTGGTTCCGCTCTTTTCTTGCGGACCGATCTTTTTGCGTGGCTGTCCCGCCCCATCAGTCTAAATTATATCCTCTGGACCTTGGTGTGCCTCAGGGATCCTCGCTGAGCCCCACGCTTTTTAACCTTTACGTGAGACCGCTGGCTAAGGTCGTCAAGCGGTGGGGTATGGCCATGGTGTCATACGCTGACAACACCCAGCTGGCAGTTACGCTCAGCGGGATTCAGCGTTGGATGCCCCAAGATTCCAGAATGGACTACGGGCGGTCGCCAGCTGGATGACGTCCAACTGCCTCCAGCTGAACGCAAAAAAGACGGAGATTATGATCTTCGGTAAGCAAGCGGAACTCTGGGGCGATACGTGGTGGCCTTCAGAGCTTGGTCCCACCCCGACTCCGGTTTCGGAGATAAAAACCTCAGGGTGTGGTTAGATCCGACTCTCAGCTTTGTCTGCCACACTAAGCGCACTGCTGCTTGGGCGTCCTGTGTAGCCTAAGACCTGTGCTAAAAAAATTTGATGCTTCAACCAGGCAGCTTATTGTGCAGGCGACGGTGATCTCTCGGCTTGACTATGCCAGCTCCCTTTTGGTAGGGTTAAATCAGGCCGAAATCACTCGTCTTCAACGCGTGCAAAATGCGGCCGCCAGAGCAGTTGTGGGGCTGCCCAGGCTTTGCTCCGCCGCTAACACCCTGCGCTCTCTCCATTGGCTGCCGATTAAGCAGAGGATCCAATTCAAAGTGCTTTGCATGTCTCACAAGATCCTCAAGGGCTCTCCTGCTCAGATTCTTTTGAATCTTTTGTCTCTTTATGTCCCAGTCCGATGTCTACGCTCCTCGGACCTTGAATTGGCAGTAGTCCCCCGGTTTAAGCGCAGCCGTGCTGGCGGCCGTTCTTTTCGAGTACGTGCTGCGGCTTTGTGGAATTCCCTTCCTGTAGAGATACGTACCCTCGGTGATCTGCTCTCGTTTCGCAGGGCCGTTAAGACCTTCTTATTTCCCTAATCTGTTTTCCTTTGGTTTTCCCCTTTTTAGCTGTGTTATGTTGGTACCTTGTCAGGCGCCAGGACGCTCCTTTGCTGGAGCAGCTGTGCGCGTAATAAATGTCTATAACATAACATAACATCCGCAAAATTCAGGAAGCGGGAAATGACTAGCCGAGGTCTAGCTCCCACTGGTGGCTATCACAAAGCAGGTCGAGAACTTGCCCTTCAGAAAGGTGCACAGCAGCCACGTACGCAGGAACTCCGCCATGTTGGTCCCCTCAATCCCTTCCCTAAAGCCCACAAAGCGGAAGTTATTACGCCTGGCTCTGTTTTCGGCATCGTCCACCTTCCACAGAAGCTGTTTTTGTGAGGATTGGAGCTCCGCCATGCTCTTCCTCAAGTCCTGGATGCTGTCTTCGGCCTCCCCCAATCTTGTCTCAGCAACCGTCACTCGCTCCGTCAGATTCCGAAAGTCCTGCCGCAGGAGCATGACCTCGGAGTCCACCTCCCCGATCTTGGTTTCCAGGGCCGCACGGGATGCCTGTATGTCCTCCATCGACGCTTGTATGGCCCCCATCAAGAGGGCCGGGTCTGAACGCACTCCCGGTGAGTCGGCCTCTGGGGGGAGAGGCGCCGTGGTGTATCTGTCTAGAGTCCCCAGCTGGGGGACCCTGGGTTCTCCATCTTTCTTTCCCATGATGTTTTGCCCACTGGCAGTGCTGCGGCCGGGTCCTCGTCGTACGCTGGCTCCTCCGGCTCCTGCCGCCCCTCTCCCCCCCGCACTCACTCCTCCAGGCAGGCCTTCTACAGCAGCTTCCCGAAAGTCGACACCCGGCGCCCGTCCCCCGACAACTCCCGCAGGCCCCCCCGAGGTCGCACAGGGAAGAGTTAACCAACGGATGGCCACATTTGCCCATGAGAATGGTGTGGGTTTGGACGTGGGCCTTAGGAGAACTAGCGTAGTGTGGGGGCGCCTAGTGGCTGCACTGTCGACTCCTGCTCCTCTTTGCCCCGGCTTCACCTCCCCTTATACACAACCCCGTGGCTTTCCAGTGGTGCTGCACCTGACCTTGGACACGAGACAAGGCTCTCGGCCCAGAGTAATGGCCTGGCGTACACCGCAGATTCTCCAACTGGATAGCTGAGTGGAGTTGCACCCGCCAAACCCGACAGGCCGGGGGGGGAGTGGGGGGGGGGGGTAAGAGCAGGGGGTTCACCGCAGGTGCCGGTGAGTAGTGGGTGCAACTGGATCCCCCCTTGTTGCTCCCTGAGGAAGACGAAATGGCGACGGGCCGCAGTGGTAGATCGACGGCTCAGACCAAACTGGAGAAGTTTGCATAGCAGGAGGGCGTTGAGCGCGGCCTCGAGTAACAAGGCAGAACCACTAACAAGAACCTACTCGCAGTGATCACCGCGGTGCGTACCTCCCTAGAGACCCGGATTGACACGGTAGCCACTGAGGTGACCCTGATCAGGGAGGACATGAGACCGGATGGCAGAGCATGTGGGTGCAGTTGAAGCCAAATCGGCTGAACTAGAGACTGACACTCTCTTGAAAAAGCAGGTTTCAGAGCGACGGACATCTCACAAAGCCATGGCCCTACAACTCTAGGACTATGAAGGTAGGATGAGGCGTAATAACGTTCACATTGTTGGAATACCAGAGCGGGCGGAGGGGCAGGCCGCAGATCTCTTCGTAGAGGAACTCATCCTGAAAAAGCTTAAGCCGCGTGGCCTGTCCATGTGCTTTTCCATCGAACGGGCCCATCTGGTGCCTGGGGGGAGACCTAAGCCGGGGGCTGCCCCCCCAGCCACTCCTGGCTCGTGTATTCAGCTTTCGAGACCGGGACGTGATTCTTCAGGCCGCCAGGGCGGGCCCCCCCAGTGACCATTGAAAACAGCCGGGTCACATTCTTCCCAGATTTCACGCTGAGGGTTCAGAAACAAAGGCGTAGTTTCTTGGAGGTGAAGCGAGCGCTCAAGAGAGCATGAGGTCAAATACGCCATGATGTTTCCAGCTAAGCTCCGAGTGGAATCAGAGGGAAAGCTATAGTTTTTTACATGCCCGGAGGACGCTTGGGACTGGCTCGACGGTTGGCGCACTGTGGGCAAGAAACCACTCGTCTCCACCTACAGCGACCGGACCTGGCGACAACAACGGCGTTCCACTCCGCACTCGGATTTAGACTCTCAAGGACCTGAGGGATGACTATGAACACTTATTTGCGACTGGGGTCTGATTAATGGCACACACTGGCTTTTCCAGCCCAGTTGGGTGCCGCTACGGCTTCGATGGTGTTAATTTAGGTACTGATTCAGAAAAGGGGGGTGGTGATGAACAGAGTGTCTGAATTAAGCAGACCACTCTTACCCATTCCAAAGATCAGGGCTTGATCCATCACCGTTTTTTAGCTCACTGCACCATCCCAGCTCAGAACCTGGCTACATGCAAATTAGTCTGTTCCTGTCCCAGTGCATGATGGGAACAGGGCAAACCAAACTACCAAGCCAATTCTTATACTGGGAAGGAAACAAGCTTCCGGGGACCTGTTTCTGGCATTTCAGCCGTCGTCGGCCCGGCTTGCTTGAATCCTGATGGTACAATGAGCAAGGGACTCACATCTGAGTATACCCTTCCACGCTTATGGTGGACAAAATGATTCAGAAAAGGTGGGTGGTGATGAACAGAGTGTCTGAATTAAGCAGACCACTCTTACCCAGTCCAAAGATCAGGGCTTGATCCATCACCGTTTTTTAGCTCACTGCACCATCCCAGCTCAGAACCTGGCTACATGCAAATTAGTCTGTTCCTGTCTCAGACATGAGTCCCTTGCTCACTGCTCCATCAGGATTCAAGCAAGCCGGGCCGACGAGGCTGAAATGCCAGAAACCGGTCCCCGGTAGCTTGTATCCTTTCTGGTGAAGAATTGGCTTGGTAGTTTGGTCTGCCCTGTTCCCATGATGCACTGGGCCAGGGACAGACTAATTTGCATATAGCCAGGTTCTGAGCTGGGATGGGGCAGTGAGCTAAATAACGGTGATGGATCAAGCCCTGATCTTTGGACTGGGTAAGAGTGGTCTGCTTAATTCAGACACTCTGTTCATCACCACCCCCTTTTCAGAATCGTTTTTGGCCACTATAGGTGTGGCAGGGTATACTCAGACATGAGTCCCTTGCTCACTGCTCCATCAGGATTCAAGCAAGCCGGGCCGACGAGGCTGAAATGCCAGAAACCGGTCCCCGGTAGCTTGTATCCTTTCTGGTGAAGAATTGGCTTGGTAGTTTGGTCTGCCCTGTTCCCATGATGCACTGGGCCAGGGACAGACTAATTTGCATATAGCCAGGTTCTGAGCTGGGATGGGGCAGCGAGCTAAATAACGGTGATGGATCAAGCCCTGATCTTTGGACTGGGTAAGAGTGGTCTGCTTAATTCAGACACTCCGTTCATCACCACCCCCTTTTCTGAATCGTTTTTGGCCACTATAGGTGTGGCAGGGTATACTCAGACATGAGTCCCTTGCTCACTGCTCCATCAGGATTCAAGCAAGCCGGGCCGACGAGGCTGAAATGCCAGAAACCGGTCCCCGGTAGCTTGTATCCTTTCTGGTGAAGAATTGGCTTGGTAGTTTGGTCTGCCCTGTTCCCATGATGCACTGGGCCAGGGACAGACTAATTTGCATATAGCCAGGTTCTGAGCTGGGATGGGGCAGTGAGCTAAATAACGGTGATGGATCAAGCCCTGATCTTTGGACTGGGTAAGAGTGGTCTGCTTAATTCAGACACTCTGTTCATCACCACCCCCTTTTCTGAATCGTTTTTGGCCACTATAGGTGTGGCAGGGTATACTCAGACATGAGTCCCTTGCTCACTGCTCCATCAGGATTCAAGCAAGCCGGGCCGACGAGGCTGAAATGCCAGAAACCGGTCCCCGGTAGCTTGTATCCTTTCTGGTGAAGAATTGGCTTGGTAGTTTGGTCTGCCCTGTTCCCATGATGCACTGGGCCAGGGACAGACTAATTTGCATATAGCCAGGTTCTGAGCTGGGATGGGGCAGTGAGCTAAATAACGGTGATGGATCAAGCCCTGATCTTTGGACTGGGTAAGAGTGGTCTGCTTAATTCAGACACTCTGTTCATCACCACCCCCTTTTCTGAATCGTTTTTGGCCACTATAGGTGTGGCAGGGTATACTCAGACATGAGTCCCTTGCTCACTGCTCCATCAGGATTCAAGCAAGCCGGGCCGACGAGGCTGAAATGCCAGAAACCGGTCCCCGGTAGCTTGTATCCTTTCTGGTGAAGAATTGGCTTGGTAGTTTGGTCTGCCCTGTTCCCATGATGCACTGGGCCAGGGACAGACTAATTTGCATATAGCCAGGTTCTGAGCTGGGATGGGGCAGCGAGCTAAATAACGGTGATGGATCAAGCCCTGATCTTTGGACTGGGTAAGAGTGGTCTGCTTAATTCAGACACTCCGTTCATCACCACCCCCTTTTCTGAATCGTTTTTGGCCACTATAGGTGTGGCAGGGTATACTCAGACATGAGTCCCTTGCTCACTGCTCCATCAGGATTCAAGCAAGCCGGGCCGACGAGGCTGAAATGCCAGAAACCGGTCCCCGGTAGCTTGTATCCTTTCTGGTGAAGAATTGGCTTGGTAGTTTGGTCTGCCCTGTTCCCATGATGCACTGGGCCAGGGACAGACTAATTTGCATATAGCCAGGTTCTGAGCTGGGATGGGGCAGTGAGCTAAATAACGGTGATGGATCAAGCCCTGATCTTTGGACTGGGTAAGAGTGGTCTGCTTAATTCAGACACTCTGTTCATCACCACCCCCTTTTCTGAATCGTTTTTGGCCACTATAGGTGTGGCAGGGTATACTCAGACATGAGTCCCTTGCTCACTGCTCCATCAGGATTCAAGCAAGCCGGGCCGACGAGGCTGAAATGCCAGAAACCGGTCCCCGGTAGCTTGTATCCTTTCTGGTGAAGAATTGGCTTGGTAGTTTGGTCTGCCCTGTTCCCATGATGCACTGGGCCAGGGACAGACTAATTTGCATATAGCCAGGTTCTGAGCTGGGATGGGGCAGTGAGCTAAATAACGGTGATGGATCAAGCCCTGATCTTTGGACTGGGTAAGAGTGGTCTGCTTAATTCAGACACTCTGTTCATCACCACCCCCTTTTCTGAATCGTTTTTGGCCACTATAGGTGTGGCAGGGTATACTCAGACATGAGTCCCTTGCTCACTGCTCCATCAGGATTCAAGCAAGCCGGGCCGACGAGGCTGAAATGCCAGAAACCGGTCCCCGGTAGCTTGTATCCTTTCTGGTGAAGAATTGGCTTGGTAGTTTGGTCTGCCCTGTTCCCATGATGCACTGGGCCAGGGACAGACTAATTTGCATATAGCCAGGTTCTGAGCTGGGATGGGGCAGTGAGCTAAATAACGGTGATGGATCAAGCGCTGATCTTTGGACTGGGTAAGAGTGGTCTGCTTAATTCAGACACTCTGTTCATCACCACCCCCTTTCCTGAATCGTTTTTGGCCACTATAGGTGTGTCAGGGTATACTCAGACATGAGTCCCTTGCTCACTGCTCCATCAGGATTCAAGCAAGCCGGGCCGACGAGGCTGAAATGCCAGAAACCAGTCCCCGGTAGCTTGTATCCTTTCTGGTGGAGAATTGGCTTGGTAGTTTGGTCTGCCCTGTTCCCATGATGCACTGGGCCAGGGACAGACTAATTTGCATATAGCCAGGTTCTGAGCTGGGATGGGGCAGTGAGCTAAATAACGGTGATGGATCAAGCCCTGATCTTTGGACTGGGTAAGAGTGGTCTGCTTAATTCAGACACTCTGTTCATCACCACCCCCTTTTCTGAATCGTTTTTGGCCACTATAGGTGTGGCAGGGTATACTCAGACATGAGTCCCTTGCTCACTGCTCCATCAGGATTCAAGCAAGCCGGGCCGACGAGGCTGAAATGCCAGAAACCGGTCCCCGGTAGCTTGTATCCTTTCTGGTGAAGAATTGGCTTGGTAGTTTGGTCTGCCCTGTTCCCATGATGCACTGGGCCAGGGACAGACTAATTTGCATATAGCCAGGTTCTGAGCTGGGATGGGGCAGTGAGCTAAATAACGGTGATGGATCAAGCCCTGATCTTTGGACTGGGTAAGAGTGGTCTGCTTAATTCAGACACTCTGTTCATCACCACCCCCTTTTCTGAATCGTTTTTGGCCACTATAGGTGTGGCAGGGTATACTCAGACATGAGGCCCTTGCTCACTGCTCCATCAGGATTCAAGCAAGCCGGGCCGACGAGGCTGAAATGCCAGAAACCGGTCCCGGGTAGCTTGTATCCTTTCTGGTGAAGATTTGTCTTGGTAGTTTGGTCTGCCCTGTTCCCATGATGCACTGGGCCAGGGACAGACTTATTTGCATATAGCCAGGTTCTGAGCTGGGATGGGGCAGTGAGCTAAATATCGGTGATGGATCAAGCCCTGATCTTTGGACTGGGTAAGAGTGGTCTGCTTAATTCAGACACTCTGTTCATCACCACCCCCTTTTCTGAATCGTTAATTTAGGTACTAGCAGCCGGGCTTGAGCCCCTGTCTGCCACACGATTTTGAACTGTAAACATTAATATCATCTTTTTGACGCAGACTGTGCCCCTAGCACAAACATATTGCATCCGTTCGGTCTGGAGGCCGGGGCGGATATTTCGGAGTTTAGATAAATGTTCTTTGGGAGTGGGGTTGCCCAACTTCCCGTTGTTGATTAGGGTGGGCGACAGGCACTCTGCTAGTTGGGGGGGTGGCGGGCAGTTTAGGCTCGCTATGCAGGGAGGCAGGGGGGGTGATGGGTGAATGGGGAGGAGGAGTTGTTTCTTATGTTTACTTTGTTTCTTGCATTGGTTCACTACAATTTTTGGCACCTTTTTGATCACACATCTCTCTATCTTCAGCTGTGCCTGTGGTCACAATGGACGCTGCCCTGAGCAACTTGTTTGCCTATGCGGTGCCTGGCGGGTGGTCCCCTACTGTCACTCTGGGCGGGGATATCAGACTTGATACTTCCCTTTTCACAAAGGACTGATGGCACCGGGTACAGGACTTAGAGTAGCCACTTGGAATGTAAACGGCCTGGGGGACAGGATCAAGAGGGACATTGTCCTACGTTATGTTAAGCGGCAGGAACTCGACTTGGTAATGCTACAAGAAACTCACTTGGTCGGAAACTCATGCATGGCCTTTAATAGGAAAGGTTACACCATGGTGGTGCACTTAGGGTTCTCCTCGGGTTCCAGGGGGTGGGGGTTCTCCTCCGAAGGGGTTGCCTATTTATCAGGCACAACACATGGACGGACACTTTGGGTAGGTTTTCCGCGGTCTCGGGCACATGGGAAGGTCGAACCCTTAATATAGTCTACGTTTACGCCCCCCTGGGGCTACAACAACTGACACTACGGGCTGTTAGGGTATTATTACAGGATCTTCCGGAGGGTACATTAATACTGGGAGGTGACTTTAACTTAACGATGGACGGCTCGAAAGATCGCCTCCCACCCCGTGCCAACCCACCACGAGGCTCGCAGCTCCGGGAATTTGCTAATGCTCTGGGGATGGTTGACATATGGAGGTGGTTTAACCCAGCACATACTCACTACACCTTTCATTCGGTAGCACAAGGCAGTCAATCCCGAATCGATTATCTGTTCACCCACGCTCAGGATATTCACTACTTCCATGAGACCCGATGTTTGGCGCGGGGAATATCTGACCACTCACCCCTGACAACACATATTGTCCTGTCACGGCCCAGGCGACCGGGCACTATCAAGATACAGCCATGGGCGCTCAAAGTATCTCATATCTTGGAGACCCTCCTGCAGGACACTGACTATTACTTTGAAGAAAATGTGGGGTCTGTAACCTCTGCAGTGACGCTACGGCGGGCGTATGGAGCAGTGATTAAGGGCAGAGCATTGCCCTTGACGAGAGGCCACCGAACAGAGCGTTCCCAAAGTATGGTCGAACTAGAAACTGACATACTGGTCCTGGAAGTAGTCCTCTTGCGGGCCCCTGATCCTGACACGCAGCACTCTCTCCAAGTAAAAAAACTGGACTATAGGGGGCGTGGCCAAGATGTCGACCTAGACGGCAGCAGATCCCGGCAGGCTCCCCGCACCGTGATCGTCCCAGCGGTTTAATATAGCTTAAACCCTCCCAGACGAAGCCCGGCGGGTGATGAGAGAGTTGGCTGTACACTCGGAGCCGTCTCAGAGAGCATACGGAGGTGTGGATGTCCGTCCGTGAGTGATCGGGGTTCCTCTGACAGTGACAGTGAAATGGCGCCCAGTGCCGAGCCTGCTGCATAGGGGAAGCCGCGGGTGGCTGTGAGCGGCCCTACAATCCCGGGATCCTGCGGCTGATCTGGCGGTGTCCAAATAGCCCCGGTGTTCGGCTCGAAGGGGTGCGGAGCCCGAACGGTGGAGTGAGCAGCTGGGGGCGACCCAGACGCCGGCATGTGGCGAAAGGGCCACCGGCACACACTCTAGCCCGGAGCTGTGAGGCCTTGCTTGGGCCGGGCGGGCCCTGCCTGGCCTCGAATCACCTAGCGGCCCGAGAGGTCTCCAGCGCTACCCAGCGGTATCGTCTGTTGTCTAGCGGACCCCAGGACACGGGAAGGGAAGCCGGAGGGCTCCCGAGGTGAGGAGTCGGGGGGCTGCGAAGCGGAGCGCTCCAGGCCCCGGGGATTTTGCGAGGGAGGAGAGGCGACAACCAGACAGAGTTGCGGCAGACAAGAGAGGAGGGGGCCATCAAACCTAAACCGGCAGAGAGAGACCTCCACCTGCACGAGCGCACACTAACTGAGATGCTCAGCAAAGGTCCAACCAAAGGGCCATCCTCCCCGGCAGCGACGAAGCAACTCCACGAGAACGATGAAGGTGAGGGGCCCATCACAAAATCCTTTTTGGAGACTTTGTTTAACTCCCTTCGCGAAGATTTTTATACACTGAAGCAGGAAGTAGTGGGAGAGGTCCGAGAGATCTGTCGGGAAGTGGACGGCCTGGGCGAGAGAGTGGCGGCGGTAGAAAAAGCGGATCAAATCAGGAGCGAGGAGGTGGAACAGCTCCGTCAGGAACTCATTAGACTCAAGGATCAACAGGTCGGCTTGCAGGCCCACGCGGAGGACCTAGAAAATAGATCACGACGCAATAACATATGGGTTTGGGGCGTTCCACTCAAAGAGGAAGGGGCGACTGTAAATGGTTACTTACAAGGCCTATTTCGTGAAGTTTTGGGGGAGGCTGCGGACTTTGACATCAGAACCGACAAAGCACACTGAGTAGGGTTGGTGAGGCGAGCGCCTGCGCCTCCCCCAGATATTTTAGCCTTTCTTCCAGACTTCCCGCTCAAAGAAAGAATTCTGAGGGAAGCAAGACAGAAACAGCCTATTCAGTACCAGGGCAAACCGGTGGCCTTATTTTAGGACCTTTCTGCCATCACGCTCCAAGGTCGTCACAGACCTCCTGCGTGTCAAAGGGTGTCCCGTATTCTTGGGGACACCCCTTCCGCCTAATTTTCAAGTGGAACGGCGCCCTCCACCAAATGCGATCACTCCAGGACACTTGCACCATGCTGGGCATTGAGCAGACGGAGGGGCCCGTGTCCTTAAGCCATCACAGAACACCACCAGTGGAGGATGGCGGAGGGTTGGTCGCAGACGCTCGCCGACACTGGAACGGAAACCTGACCCGCTCACCTTGCAGCAGGAGAGGGCCCTCCCCATTCAGTAAGTCACCAAAGAAACTTCATCACAGGACTGATTTGCTCAAAGAGTGGTATTCTACAGCACTTCTGCATTGCTGTTCCAGGGAGTCGGGGGGAGGGGGGTGGGGGGGGCTCGCCACGGCAGTACGGTTCATCAGGTAAACTCACCACAGGCCGGAGATGTGGCCTACCGGGCCTGGGACTACATACACATGTTGGGGCAAGGGGGTTGGGGTTGGGGTTAGGGAGGGGGGGTTGGTCTGTTGGGGACAGGGGGTTTGGGAGAGGAGACGGGGGGGATTGGGTGGGGAGGGTGGGCTCCGGTATGTGTCGCCCTACAAGGGGGAGGGAGCAGAGCAGTGGGGGTTTCGGCCTTCCTGCACATTGGCGTGGGCTGATACGGATCCAACCATGGTTGAGGATGTCCTGAACGTGAAAGGGCTAAACAACCCCATAAAGCGGAGGGCGATCATATCTTTCCTAGAGCATTCGGGTGCCTCAATTTGCCTGCTGCAAGAAACACATTTGCTCTCCAGAGACTGGCACCAAATGCGCTCCAGGGCTTCCCCCCACCAATATTATTCTTCTACTGCAGAGAAAAAGGCGGGTTAGCTATTCTCTTCGCTAGACACTTCAAGGGCCAGGTGGGCGACGGGGTTGCTGAACTCCTGGCGTACAATGTTCAAGTGGGTGACACATCACTGGTAATTGGGTCGATATATATGCTCCTAACACCAAGCAAGAAGGTTTCCTAACTGGGGCCCTGGCTGATGGTCTAGCAGCTCAGTCGAGATATACGTTGGTGGGAGGTGATATTAATCTGGTGATGGACCAGGCCAGGGATAGATCAGGCCACCGCTTTGGTGCCACAGGGGCAATCTCACAAGAGGGTAAGCAGTGGTTGATGGATAGAGGCTTTCGGTATATCTGGTGTGAGGCGCATCCCAACTCCACAGGGTACACTTTCTACTCTCATGTGCACCACACCTACGCAAGGTTAGATCACTTCCTGGGGGCTACCGACTTAGCTGCATCAGTAACAGACACTGACACTATCCCAGTCGCACTATCAGACCACAACGCAGTCACACTTCAACTATCAGTCCCTCGCATGAAATCTCAGAGGTAGGTGGCGCCTCCGTGAGGCCTTGTTACAGTGCAAAGGGGTCACACAGCATTGCATAAGAGCATCTCGCATTACCTGAGCCTTAATGATAACGCAGAGGTTTCCGTGGCGGCGGTTTGGGGGGCGACTAGGCCGTAGTGCGCGGGGACCTCATAGCAATTGCGGCAGCTGAAGCTCAAGAACGCAAGGATAGCAGACAGGATCTGTCGGCACAGGTGCTGGAACTAGAACGGGTACATAGCCAGGATTTTGTTGCAGCTTAAAGCGGCTAGGGCACAGCTGGCAAGCCTCGACCTGGACCACGCAGAGTACACAGCCCTGTGCTTACGGCATACCTATTTTGTAGGAGGCGGTAAGACTGTTGGCCAGTAAACTGAGGGCAAGGGTCCAACGATCTAAGATCTCCAATATACAAGGCCAAGGGGGGTAAACGCTCGCTGAGGATGAGCAGATAGACGCGTTCCGAGCTTTTTATGCCTCGCTTTACGCCGCAGACCCAACTTCAGATTCTGAGGGGAGGGATGCTTACCTTACCGAGGTAGCGATTACAGCTCTTAACAGAGCCAGCGTGCTTTCACTGGACGCCCCGATAAGGATGGAGGAAGTGGTATCTGCGATAGCACGCCTCAAGCCTAAGAAAGCACCGGTAAAGCCTGCTGCCCACTACTGGCGCGGTTCTCACTAAACTGTTCAACTCCTTCCTGGGCACGGGCTCCATTCCGTCAGACATGCTTGCTGCGGATATTATAGTCCTGCCCAAACCGGGCAAGGACACCTCGCAGTGCACCGCGTACCGGCCCATTTCCTTGCTCAACCTGGATCTTAAAATCTTCAAGGGAATTTTGGCGGCGAGGCTTGGCCCACGCCTGCCGGGCATTATAGAGCCCGATCAATCGGGATTCATTCCTAATCGGCAGTGCAGCGGTAATACCAAGTGTATACTTCATGTTATAGATAAAGCCCACTTTAACGATTCAGACGCGGCTCTCTTATCTGTTGACGCTAAGAAGGCATTCGACAGGGTGGACTGGGGATACTTGGATAAGACCCTAGCGCGCTTTGGCGTTGGGGAGCGATTCCGCGCGTGGGTCGCCAGCTGCTACAAAGTCCCCCAAGCGATGACCAGGGTTAATGGCACTGGCTCGCAGCCCTTTGATATCCGGCGGGGCACCAGGCAAGGGTGCCCGCTACCACCCCAATTAATTACTATACATAGAAGCATTTGCGCAAAAAATCCGTGATAATCCGGATATCACTGGCATCACATTTGGAGGGGAACCACACACACCATCAGCGTTTATGCCGATGACATACTCGCGGCAGTTGACAACCCCACGCGCTACGTGCCTGCTTTTCTCGTCGAAATGGAGGCCTTTGGGAGAGTCTTGGGGTTCAAAATGAACATAGGAAAATCCCTGATTCTTCCTCTGGGCCGTAACGCCCGCGCTTCTGCTGGGGGCCTGCGATGATTTGGGGGTCTTGTCTCCCATCGGTCTTTGCCGTACCTGGTGATTATTATTACCACACAATATGCCAATACTGCCGAGTAATTTCAACATACTATTTTGTTTCCTGCATCTGAATTTAAACTGAATGCAAGGGAGACTCTTATCATTGAGTTAATCCATATAGGTTTGCATTTTATTTGCAAATATTCCTCTTTTTCATATTTTTCAGAAGATTTTTTGTTTACAAAAACATTTTTTGAAGCACATTACAGACAAACAAAACATAAACATTAATTGTGAAAAACTTTTCTTTCATCCTTCATTCATACTGGGGGACATGATCCATCATACTCAGCAAACACTCAACCAATTGTCAGTCTAAAAAGTCATACAGTTTTTACAATTTATATACAATTTGTATTATGAAGCCATAGATTCTCATTCGTAATATGACTCTCTATTTCCAAAGAAAGTGCATTCAAATATCTTGTGGCTTCCACGTATGAAACGTGATCTGAAAGGGTCTACGCGTTTCGAACTCCTTACTTCTGGAGTTCTCGTCAGGACCGTGGGCTGTAAATGACAAACGGGGGGACCTGTATTAGTGTAGATTCTGTGTAAACTGCTTTTAGTTCAACACCCACTTCTTTGTCTCTTACCTCTTTAAATTAGAGCTAGCTGTGCCTCATCGCTTTCATCATGTTCCGCGAAGCGGGACCACCTATGTCACATATATACAAACTCTGTTTAATCCGATATTATTAGGCAACTCTCAGTGTCAAAGAAACATACGTGAAATCATACTCACTGGTAAAAAATGTGTCTTGCTTTTCTAGTTCTGAAAAAGATTATGAATAAGCTGTTAGCGCTACTCTCAATTGGTGTTTAACTAACTAACTGTGGAGGCCATGGGGATTCTTACCGGTTGTCCGGTTTGTGCACGCCGTCAAATTCAGTTTTGTTTGGAGATCGGCGGGCGGTTCACAGCGCGCCTGTGGGGTCAAAAGAAGAGTGTCTCAGTGTTGTTGTGCCCAAATTGGATGGCATTCACGAACTCGTTCGAGTGTCTGTTGGCACATACCTTCGTTTCACGGTGTGTTCCACTGGGGTCCCGTCTCTCGGTCTGAGAACCGGCTTCGGCGATATGTTTACTTCCTGATTGCAAGTCACATGGTACTCCTATGTTTCATGGCGGCCATCTTTGCCTAGTCATTCGGTACAGGTTGGCTCTGTGATATGATGGCTTCACAGGGTTCATATAATGTGTATTTCATGTTTTTAAAGGGCGGTGGTCCTTGAGGATGGTTATATGTTTATCATATTGTTCCACGGTTGTGGTCATTTCGCGAGAGGTACATTTTGGAAAGGTTTAATATTTGTGATGGGGGTCATTTTGCCTGTGGGGCTTTTTATTAAATGAAGAAGTCATCTAGAATGGTGGCTGATATTTATAGTTTGAACATTTCTGAAAGTTCATTTAATCCATCAATCGCTGTATTGAATCTGACGATCATTGAAGCCTCTTTTTTAGACAGCTTTGCATCTATGTCGCCCCCTCTGGGATCTTGTTCCACTTTTGTTATGATTGTCCATCGCAAGTCTCTTTCTTCATGGTTGTTTAATTGCCAGTGATTGACTAAAGGGGCATTTGGTACTTTCCGCTTTATCCTTGATTTGTGTTGTTGGATTCTGGCGCGGACCTCTTGGTTTGTTTTGCCGATGTACAGGAGGTTGCATGGACACCTTATGCCATAAATAACGCATTTTGTCTTACAATTTGTAAATGACTCGTGTTTCCATGTTATTCCACTGTGTGTGAAGATCGATCCTTCTTCTGTAGAATCGCAGCAATTGCATCCTCCACATTTATGGTGTCCTGTAATAGGGGGGAGGCCCATCATACTTCTCAAATTGGTAGATGGTTTCATGGGGAGTGCAGCTCTTACTAATTTGTTGGCCAGATTTGATTCTTTTTTGAAAGCGAATAATGGCGGTTTATCCAGTTCTTTGCACAGATTTTTACTAGGTGCCAGTTGTTATTTACTGCTTTCTTTAAAAGATTTGAATTTGGACAGAAGGTGGTTACTAGAACTATTCGGTCCAGTTTCTTTTTGGTCTTTTTAGCCAATAGATGTTCTCGAGGGGTCCACCATGCTCTTTTCTTAGAACGGCGCAACAATTTTTTAGGGTATCCGCGCTCGGTGAGATTGCTAGTGAGTTTGTCTGCATGTTTCTCATATTCTTGTCTGTCTTGGCAATTTCTCCTAATCCTTAGATACTGCCCATATGGCAAATTTTCCTTGAGGCTGCGGGGGTGATTACTTTTAAAATGCAACAGTCTATTCCGATCGGTTTCTTTTTTGTGTAGAGTGGTTTTCAATTCTCCTTCGTCCGAAGGATATATCTCCACATCCAAGAATGGAATTCTCTTTTTTGAGTATACGAGGCTGAACTTGATTTCTTGTGTTCTATTATTAAGCCATTGGCTGAACATTTTTAATTCTTCTTCAGAGCCAGACCATACAAAAAACACATCGTCAATAAAACGGCTCCAATAGTTTATTGCATGTTTAAAAGGGTTATCTTGGTAAATGAATTTGTCTTCATAGATGGACATGAATAGTATAGCTAATTCCGGGGCGAAGGGACAGCCCATCGCTACTCCACCTATTTGTAGATAGAAATCACCATCAAACAAAAAATAGTTGTTTTTTAAGGCAAATTTCGCCAACTGTAGGATAAAATCTGTTGGTACTTGTTCTGGTTTGTCTCGTGTTTCTAGGTAATATTTTAGAACCTGTAATCCTTCGTCTTGTGGTATTTGGGTATACAAGGAAGTTATATCCATTGTAACCAGCCAGTCGTTTTTGTCATCGAATTTCACCTCCTGTAGTTTGTTAATGAAATCCGTTGTGTCTCTGATGTAAGATTTTACATCAGGGATGAAAGGCTTCAAGAAGAAGTCCACGAATTTGGAGATTGGTTCCATCAAGGACTCACAACCGGATACTATCGGTCGTCCGGGAGGGGAGTTGGCATCTTTGTGTACTTTTGGTAGTACATAGAAGAGTGGAATTCTTGGATGTTTAATTTTCAGGTATTCAAATTCTTTCTTACCAAGGAAGCCATTCTCAAAGGCTTCATCAATGATAGAGTGTAATTGTTGTTTTAACTCCATTGTAGGGTCTTTTTTTAGTTTGCGGTAACAATTGGTGTCATTTAGTTGTTTTTTGACTTCGTTGATGTATAGTTGGCGGTCCCATATGACAATCGAGCCCCCTTTGTCCGCTTGTTTAATTATTACGGACGTATCCTTTGCTAGGTTTGTTAGTGCTATGGATTCAGATTTTGTAGTGTTATACTTCACCCACTTGGTCTTTTTCTCCATTTCTCCAATTGCTGAGAGTATGGTTCTCTCGAAGGTTAACACTTCCTTAGGTGTTTTATAGTTTGGGGGACAGAATGTAGATTTATTGTGGAGTCCAGTGGTTTCCATATTGGTATTAGTCGGATTCTCGGAGAAATAGGTTTTTAATCTGATTTTCCGAAAAAACTCTATGGTTTCCGTTTTTAATTTGACAAAATCAGTCTTTTTTGATGGAACAACCGTGAGTCCCTTTTGTAGTATGTTTTCTTCCTCCTTTGTCAAGACTTTATTGGAAATGTTGAAAATTAATGATGGCGTCAGTTTTTGTAGTTCTGACGTCGTGTTGACATCTCCCAGGGTTGAGTATATCTCGGTTTGCCTCTTTGTTTTGTTTGGCCGCTCCCTAAAAAAGAAGGGCCCTGTTGATTTTGTTGGAAGGAGCGTCTTCTGTTGTTTGTCCTTCTTGGCTCTGTGTTATCTCCTTCACTATTACTACTTGATGAGGAAGTGTCGGAGAAGGTGAGGTATTTTTGGGACGATCTTCCTTGGTTATCTTGTAGGTATCTTCGGGAGTCTGGCCGTGAGTAAAAATCCTGTTGGAGATAGGGGTACACCTTTTCTATATTAAAGTTCTTTTGGTCTTTTTCGAATTGATTTGTTTTTTGGTTAACGGTGTAGTCTTTAAATTCACTAATTTCTTTTTCCACTTTTTCCAATAGTCCTTTGGCGTCTGATATAAGATCGTTAGTGGTGATACTTAATTGTAGTTTCTCAATTTCTTCCAGTTATGCTTTGGATAGTCTTTGGGCCGTTTCAATTGTCAGGACCATCAGGTCCCGGCTACATTTCGTTTCGATGAAACTATATCCCTTCTTATAGATGGGGTCCTCCGTGAAGACGACCCGTATGTTCTTTATCTGTAGACCTCCTGGGATAGTGCCCGCTCTCAGGTGTTGGAGTAAGAAGTGACCATGTAGGTCCGTCCTAATTTGTTTTTTCTTTAGTCTTAGAAGTTTATCCGTTTCATTTCACCGTACCTGGTGATTAGCCTGAGGCCCAGCAAGGCACAAACGGTCGATCACAACTACACAACGCTATTTACTCAAATTCAGGGGGATCTAAAGAGATGGCGACAGATGCCATTATCCTGGTTGGGGAGAGTGGTGGCGATTAAAATGTCCGTTACCCAAGGTCCTCTACGTGTTCCAAACCATTCCAGTGACCCCATCGATCGGGATGCTTCATAAAATGCAGGATGCCATACGGCAGTTCGTTTGAGCGGGAAAACGCCCACGGCTTCGAATGGACTTGGCTAGACGGGCTCCTGCGGAGGGCGGTTTGGGAATCCCTGACCTTTTTCAATACTTCTAAGCGACGCAACTTCGCTACCTCCTGGAATGGAATCATCCAGAGTTGGAAAAGAGGTGGCTTTTCCAGGACATGGTGATGGCTCTGATGTCGCTCTGGAAGGTCCCCTTCCTGAACCGTTCAGACAGTCTTATCTCAAAAAGTCCCCAATCACTCGCTCCTTAAGGTGTGGGACGCGGTAGCGGTCCGTAGAGGCCTCACTACTTTCCCCTCACCCGTTACGCCGCTGTTGGACAATCCGGCTTTTCCCCCCCGGGATGGAGCCTCAGGCGTACGGCCCATGGCAAGCCTCGAAATGCAGGTCCATGGGTGACCTTTATGATCTGGACGGCTTTATCCAATTTGATACCTTGAAGGAGATGTACACTCTGGTAACGCCACACCGGTTTCAATACTTCCAGATTCACCATTGGCTAACGCAACATGACTTGTTGCCCCACGTGAGCCGTCGTCTCACAACATATGAGAAATGGCTAATCACGAAAAAGACAGATAGACAGGCGATCACAGAATTATATAAAATGCTAAGCCCATCCCTTTCTATCCCACGCTCTGCTGGCCAAAAGCGTTGGGAATCAGAGCTAGGAAGGGCCCTTACAGACAAAGAGTGGCGTGATATTTATCATAGAGCCCAACACACCGCCAGGAATGTGGCAAGTAGGGAGTCTGCAGTTAAGATCGCATACTACTGGTACTTGACGCCGGAAAGGCTGCACCGAGGTAACCCGAAGTGTAGCTCTGCATGCTGGAGGGGTTGCGGCAAAGTGGGGACGCTGACTCACTTGTTGTGGGACTGTAAGGAGGTGACTGACTACTGGAAGGAAGTACTAGATAACATTGACTTACACTTTGAAACGGAGATCCCCCGCTTCCCTGCCTGTACACTACTGGGCCTCCCAAATGCCTTGACGTTTCCACTTAAATCGATTAGGGGGAGACAGATGGGGCTGGCGTTAGGGGCGGCGGCACATCGAGTTCTCTCGCTATGGGGCACCACAAGGAGACCTACACACATAGGCTGGCTTCACAGGCTCTGGTTTATATTGGGTATGGAGCAGATCCAAGCGACCCTAACTCAATCCTCAGTCTCCTTTACCACTGTATGGCAACCCTTCCTTGCATTGCTTGCTGGGGAATTCAATGAACTCACGTGCTACGACTCACAGATGAGCCTGCCAGGAGGGACGACCTCACAAGTTAGATCCCGCAAATGCATAGTACCAGATCACCATCAAGAAGAAAGAAGCGACACACCGGAGGGGAGGGGTGGGGGGGATTTGGGGGGCTGGGAAGTGGGGGGGGGGGGAGGTTGTTTGTTTATGGGGCATCCGGACGCACTACTGACCGAGGGCTTTCTGCTACTTGCTTGCATGGACACACAGTATCACCCGGTAGCACACGTATTTTCATCTTCGTTGAAGGAGAGTGGTACAGCACTGGTTTGCAGGGTTGCCCTCGGGGACAATGTTTGTCAGATTGTACTAGGTTTGATGCTCTGGAAATCAATAAAACAAATTTAAACAAAAAAAAAAACTGGACTAGACACAGCTCCTATTGGAGGAGGCCACGATGCGTTCCCATGCCACTAGGCATATAATCTATTAACAGGGCGAGCGTACTGGCAAGCTCTTGGTGTGGCTGGAACGTAAAGAGCAAGAGACACGATGGGTCAGAGCTATCAGGGCCCCGATAAAGAGCTCCTTACTGATCCCCAGGACATCGCAAATGCGTTTGTCTCTTATTTTGAGGACGTTTATAGGGTCACTGATGCCTCCCAGGCTCCAATGGCGGCGTATCTACTGGCCACAATTAAAATGACATGCCTCACCCTGGACAATAGGGAGACCCTGGAGGCGGACATTACGGTGGCAGAGATTCAAAAAGCCATACTGGGGGTACGCTCCGGTAAGGCAATGGGCCCCAACGGCCTTCCCATTGAAGTCTTCAAGCCCATGTCTACCAAATTAGCACCCCATCTTCTAGGTCTATATAATGAGTGCTGCCAGTCAGGGCTCCTCTCAGAGGAGATTCGCACTGCGGCTATAGTGGTTATACACAAACCCAACAAACCAACAGAAGAATGCAAATCGCACCGCCCGATATCCCTGCTCATAGCAGAAGCCAAAATCCTAGACATGCTTCTGGCCAATCGACTCCTCCTTCACATCACTGAGCTCATTCACCCAGATCAGTCCGGCTTCATGCCAGGTAGAAACAGTCAGAAACCTCCAGCGAGCACATGGAGCCCTCGGGAGAATGGGTACCATAGAAAAGGAAGCAATTCTGTTGTCCCTTGATGCCACAATGGCGTTTGATACCATCGAATGGGACTTCCTCTTCGCCGTGCTGACTCCCGAAGGATTTGGTCCACGGTTGATCGGCTGGATTAAGCTGCTCTATTCACAACCCACAGCATATGTCACAGTTAACAATCAAACAATCATCGCTCTGACACATTCCCCCTCAATCGGGGAACAAGGCAGGGGTGCCCGCTTTCCCCACTTCTCTTTGCCCTAACGTTGGAGCCACTGGCAGTCTGGATCAGAGGAGACCCCGAGGTGCGTGGATTCAAATAGACGCAGGACCACGAAGATCGCATTTCCCTATATGCGTACGATGTCCTCCTCTATCTGGCCTTGCCTGCGCGTTCGCTCCATATTTTTGGAGCGCACTATGGATACCGGATAAACTGGTCCAAATCCCAGATGTATGTACTTTGGGGCGAGCCACCGTCCAATCCTAGGGCGTACAAGATACCGGTGGCCACTCATGGCTTCCAAAATCTGGGTCTATTTGTCACTGCAGACACAAATCTCTTTTTCGAGCAAAATCTCTTGGTGTCGCTCCAACGTCTAAAATCAGACGCCCAACACTGTCGCTCTCTCCCTCTCACCCCGGGTTTGATAAGTGGGACACCATTGGAATCTCTTTGGTGGGGTACATGGGGGTGAAGGGGAAACTGGCCACGTTCTCTGACCTCCAGGCCAAATACCGCCTGGAGCCGTCAGACGTTTCGTTATCACCAAATTAGGCATGCCATCTCTGCGGCCTTAACTATGGGAACCCCGCTCCCTGAATCTTACCCTTTGAAGGATCGACTATTACTAGATCCAATGGAGCACAAGGCCATCTCCCTCACATATAAAAAATTAGTAAATAATCGTACTGACCCCATGATTAAATTACGTACTAATTGGGAATCTGATCTAGGAGCTATAGAAGACAGATTGGAGAGATGCCCATGCCTCTCCGAAAGAGGTAGCCATCCCCATACGTGTCCCCCTTGTACAACTTAAAGTACTCCAGCGGGTATATTTCGATGCTAAGCTACTGTTCCGACTTGGGAGAGGACCAGATCTGCTCTGCCTTCGACATTGCAACCAAACTTGCACCTTCCTACACATAATATGGGAATGCCCACACGTACAACACTATTGGGAGGGGGTGACACGCCAATTAACCAGAGCGGGTGACAAAACCCTACGTCCTTCTCCCAGACTCTGCCTCCTCAACATATGGGAGGCTACCGACCTCTCCCAGCTGGAGCAGGCATGGGCCGCAATGGGGTGGATGAATGCGAAACGTAATATCGCACAGAAATGGGGACAAAACTCAACTCCAATGGTATCGGACTAGGCAAAGGACATGGACTGTGTAATGATAGACGAGAAAACGGTTTTTAAGGGTAGGGGATGCCCCAAGAAATGTGATCAAAAATGGGGAAGGTAGAACCAATACCGGGGGGACATGTGCATCTCCCCTACAGTGGAAATGCGGCGTAGGAGGCAAGCAATAATGGCCTGCCTCATGATAGACAATGGGCCCCTTCCACCGATGCTGGGACAGGTGGATTAATGACAACCTCAAAATGCATTCCAAGGCGCTCACAACGACTCTAGCCTGCAAAAGGGTGGTGGCTACACTTAAGGTTCCCCTGGAAGTGGCCTACGGGCATGGTACCTTGCTTGCAGTGTGTATTAACTTTTTGCGTATGTTGTGTTTTCTTCATGCTGAATGCTTACTATGTCTGTATATCTTGGAACCAATGCACTTTTTACTGTTAAAAAAAAAAAAGCATCACTCCAAGGAACACTGCCGATCTAGAAGGAATAATTAAGTATCTTTCCTTGTTGAGCTTGAGGCCCAGGTTTGGAAAAGTTGAAGATACGCGGATGTCGACTCCTTTGCTGAACGAAAAGTGGGATCTTTTTCAACGTTCAAGAAAGTCAGCCACCGGTACCATGCACATAGAAAAAACTCTGGGAGCCAAATTTAATCCAAAAGGGATTACTTTGGATTGGCACTGGCACCTTGCCCTCTCGAACCTGAGAAACCTTCAGTGCTTTGGATGCATTTGAATATGGAAATATGGTCCCACAGATCTATAAAGGACATAGTCTCCTATCATTAGTTGCAGAATCTCCTGAAGGAAAAGCATTCTGAACGACTGATTCTTGATTAACGTGCTCAATTGCCTCAGATCCATCACCTGCCTCCATTTCCCCGATTGCTTCTTGATGAGGAAGAAGTTTGAATAGAATCCTTGGTTGTGCTGAAGGAAAGGCACTTCCTCTATCGTATTCTTGGACATAAGTGATTGAATTTCTTTTTTCAGGATATGCAGATGACAATGTGATGACTTGGATGGAGGTAGATAGGCAGGCTTTTGAACAAATTCCAGGGTGTGACCGTGCTGGATTAATTCTAACACCATAGTGACAGGGGCCAGATTTCCATCATTGCCTTCTAGAAACGTCTTGCCCCTTCCGCCTGCTGAAGGCTGGCGCAGCACCTGCTGCCTGTAATATGTGAATGTCGTAGAACGGTAGGATAGGGTAGAATATTGAGGTCGAAAGCCCGCTGTGTATAGGGCTGAAACTTCTGCTGAAATTGAGGTTTGGTAACCAATTGTCCTCTTCCCCGGCCCGGAAAGACTGAAAACGTCTTTGCTGCAAGGTGCCAAGCGACCTAGCAGTGTCGGTGTTTGCTTTGATAGACTTCAATGCCTCATCATTTCCAAAGAGGTTCTCTCTGTCAAACGGCATGTCGAGAATCTTAGCCTGCAGTTGCTTTTAGCCAGTTTTAGCAGCTGACAACATGTCCATAGCCAAGGCCTTTTCCCCTTCAGCAAGTATGTCTTGGGCCTCTTTTGTCTTGTCCTTTGGGAGATATTCTAGCAGAGATTAAATGTCATACCATACCGGACTATCACATCTCCTTAGGATGGCAAGGGCATTGGAGACTCTGATGGATGTAGCCACCATAGCGGAAAATCTCTTTCCAATATTATCAAGCCAACGGCCTGCCCTGTCCAGAGGAGCAGTGTATGGCGAAGAGGGGTTCTTTGCTCTTCTCTGAGCCGCTTGCATGAAGACTGAATCAGGCCTGGGTTGTCCAATGAGGCATGAAGGGGAATTCTCTGGGGCCTTGTACTTCTTATCCATCTGGAACGGACGGTGGGGTCTTCATTAGTTTCAAGCCCTCTTTCCAGATGACGTCTATGATGGGTATAGTCAGAGCATGTCGAGCTTTGAGCTCCTGCTTTAAAATCGTACAGGGGCATGGCCAAGATAGTGGAGCGGTAGGACGCGCTCTCCCGTCTCTCCGCACTCGCCTGGCTAGGCCTCGGTGTGGAACAGCGCATCGGTGAATCATTGACAGTGTATAGGCTGGGCCCAGATCTAAGCACAGACGGCCACTAGAGGCAGAGGAACGGATGTGCCTCCGGAGTCAGCGGAGCTGGAGAGATCAGAGCCCTGCCACATGGGGCTCATCAGGAGAGCCAGGGCCTGGCGGCATGCATAAAAAGACCACAACGGCAAGGCCCCACTTGCTGGCTCAACAGGAAAGGCACTAGGCCAGACATGCAGGAGCAGCCCACTGGGCTGTCGACCAGAGAAGGGCAGTGAGAGGTCTGTGGATCTCCAGCCTGGCCCCCTTGAATGCCCTGGGCCCCCACACTAGGGCTTGAGAGTTAGAGTTGAGGAAGCGGAGGAGTGACTGGTAGGAGGCCGTGGCCTGGACTAAGCTAGATCCATGGGGTAGTGGCCCCATTGGACGTAATAAGCGATATCCCTGGCAAAGTGTAAGGGGCGAAGTGCTGGACTCCTCTGCGCCAAAGTGAGCGAAGGCCTCAGGGGTTGGGGGAAGGCAACATTGCTGCTTCTCCTATTCAAGCCCCGTAGCTCTCAAGAGAAAGTGCCGCTGGGTGTGACCCACCTCCTGGTTCTTGATATGGCAAGTGCAGGCGGAGCATAGCAGAAAGTTAAGGTGCAAGCCTGGATATGGCCTCTGGCAGAGCGAAAAAGGACAGGTCAGTCAAGGATATGCTCCTCAAGATTCCAATCGGAGATTCCCCCCGACCCAAAGGTCCACAACCGAAATGGAGGGGGCTAGAGTCGTGGAGGGACCGGTCAGCTGTTCCTTCTTGGAATCCCTCTTTGCCTCTCTTCAGGAAGACCTCACCTCCATGAAGCGCAGCCTGTTGGCAGACCTAAGAGAGGTGCGCAGCGACCTAGACTCACTGGGGGAGATAGTCAACTCCCTTGAGGACCACGAGTCCGGCAGGGCGAGAAGCATGACAACCTGCAACAGGAAGTCATCCACATGCGAGAACAGAACCTGGACCTCCAAGTGCATACAGAGGACCTATAAAACAGGTCCTGATGCAGTATGCACATTAGAGACATTGCCCCTGGGACGGTGGACACAAACATCGAGGCTATGGTAGCAGAACGATTTCGCACGCTTCTGGGAAGTCAGACGACTTCAATATTAAGCGTGATATCACACACAGTGTGGGCCCTAGGAGGACTGGTTTGGCTCCCCGGCCGACATCTTAACTTGAGTGCACGGTCCTACATACTGCCAGAGACGCTCCTGCACTTAAGAACAAATAACAAAAACCCACTCTGTACCAAGACTTAGCTGCCTCGTCTGTTAAAACGTAAAGCCTTTTGGCCTGTTACTGCACATCTAAAATCAACCGGCATCTCATATACCGATTTAGATACATTTTTTTCTCACAACGGCAAACACGATCTGTCGCAGAGGGCTGTAAGCTCCTAGGTATTGGGGTCCCAGCAAAAGAGGAACCGCAACAAAACAAGAAAGAGAAATCGAAGAAGCGACCATTGGTGGACCACAATTAAACCTCCAGCTAGCACTATGCGACCGTACCTGGACACCATGACCAGAGAGCGACAGGCTGTCCGGGCGACCCTCACAGGGGACCTCACAGGGGACCTCTCTGGTGAATGACGGCTGAAATAGACTAGGGGAAATAGCTGACGCTACCGAGATACCTCCGATTGATTCCTTCTCATGGCTGCCGGGTGCTGGCCTGGGCGGGTGCGGAGAGCCACTGGCACGCGTTTTTTGTCTCTCTATCTGGAGCACATGCTCCGGACTGCAGTTCACTTCACAATGTTGGACTTTTGTCTCATAGGTTTAATTGTTGTTGTTTTTTATTTATTCCTTACTAAGTTTGCCCCCTCTCCTGGGTCCGTTGAATCTTTAGCTACGATCATAGCTGCAGCTTTCCACCGGGTGGGTCACCAAGGTGTGACTTGGGTTGGGGCAGATGAGAAGATATTCTTCTCGTGGATTTTGATTGATACCACACTGACATGCTAGCAAAGGTTAAAATCCTCACGCTAAACGTGAAGGGGTTGAATAACATGATCAAAAGACGGGCTGTCATATCCTACCTAGAGCACTCAGGAGCGCAAATATGACTACTGCAGGAAACCCACCTCCTAGCCAGGGATCCACACAGACTCAGATCGAGGGCTTTCCAGCAACAATATTTCTCCTCATACACTACTAAAACTGCAGGTGTTGCTATTCTATTTTCACGCACCTTTAGGGGCAAGGTGGGAGTGAAACAGGCTGAAATCAGGGGGGTAGGATCCTGGCGCTCTCAATCACCATCAATGCGCACAATTACACCCTTGGCTCTGTATACACACCTAACGAGGGACAGGAGGCATTCTTACGATGGGCAGTGATGAACCTAACTGCCTCACCTGATCAGCAACTTCTACTAAGGGGCGACAAACAGTGTTCGACAACCAGCTAGACCGTTCGGTGCAGCGACAAGGGCGGGTGGGGGCTCTCCTGCGGGCTGGGTGGGAGTGGCTGCTGGACCTAGGACTGGTAGATATCTGGCACACATTGCATCCACAAACCACAGATTACACCCTCCTTTCGCACAGACATAAAACCTACGCCAGAATTGATCATTTAAATGAGTCAGTCCGCTAATTCCGCACACACATGCCTTAGATATTGAACCTCGCTCACACTCCAACCACGCTGCGTTGACACTCACGCTTGCAATCCCCTCACCAGAGAGACCATCATTCACCTGGCGGCTGCGCGATAATCTTTTACATCGCTTGGAGGTGATAAAGCCCCTAGACAATGCACTAAAGGAATTCCTGACTTTTAATGATATCCCTGACACCTCCATCGCTACGCAATGGGAAACACTCAAAGTATGCGTCAGTGGCGAATTTATTGCCATCTCAGCAGCAGACAACAAAATTAGGTGAGAGAAGAGAAAGGGTCTTACAGGGCAGGTGCAGGAGTTGGAACGTATTCATAAACGGACTGGAGCCCCTCGGGTGTGGTGACAATTAGAGGCAGCGCGCCGGCATAGACCAGGACAGGGCAGAATACGCCGCCCTGCGGCTGCAACACTGGGTGCCTTCTAGCTAACAAGCTTCGCACTCAAGGACAGGTGGCCTCTGTCCACACTGTATGTGACGAGTCCGGAAACAAGTGCGCAAATGATGCATCCATAACACGCGCATTTTGCGACTTTTATGCAAAACTGTAGACAGCACAACACCTCTCAGAACAAGCTTCTCTCGCTTATATACAAGGGTCAACCCTCACAAGACTATCACCAGAACAAGCAGTCAGTCTAGACCGCATTATTCAGTATTTAACGCGATAGACGATGCCGATGATATTTCTCCCACTTGCTCCTGTCTCTATTAAACAATTTCACAATGCTTGCATTTTCCTACCTTCGTGCTGAATTGATAGCCCCGGTGCACCTCCATCAACCTTAAAACAAACCTTAAAACAAAGACTTTGATCAGATCAAGTACATCTTAAGACCTGATGAACCCTCTCTTGAGGAGATTGGTTAATGCCAAAAAGGCATTCTACCGGGTACACTGGAAGTACCTGGAGGCCACCCTTGCACAGTTTGGGGTGGGTGAACGTTTTTGTAAATGGGTATTCAGCAGCTATAGCCAGCCTAGGGCATGGCGCGGGTCAACAGTTGTTCCACTGATTCCTTCCAGATCAGTCGCAGTACTAGGCAGGGGTGCCCACTCTCCCCGCTACTCTTCGTACTCTATATGTAGCCCATGGCCCAGAGAGTGTGGGAGAATCCGCTGATCTCCGGGGTCCGATTCGGAGAGGACCTACACACTGTCAATTTATACGTGGACAACGTGGTTGCCACTTTGGAAAAGCCTCAGACTTCTATCCCCACCTTTTTTTCCTCTGGCTTTCGGGATCATGTAGCAAAATCACAGGCCATGGGCACCTCTTTGGGATCACCCACCAGGGCGACTCTCGCACTTTCAGTCCCACTTCAATGGGAGGCGGAGTCAATCCCATACCTAGGGATCAAACTTATGACATCCACCCGCACTACGGTAGCACTGAACTATAAAGAGCTCCTCTCCCAGGTGCGTAAAGATTTGAGCCATTGGAGACCTTTTGGCCTCTCTTGGTTAGGGCGAGCGGTAGCACTCAAAATGATCGGGTTACCCAAAATATTATATATCTTTCAAACACTTCCTGTATAGCCCCCTACTGGGGTACTTAAACAATATTAGTTCGTATGGGACAATAAGAAGCCTAGAATGAGCAGAGAGCTAAGCTACAGGCCCCCTTGTGAGGGGTACTGGGGGTTCCCAATATAGTCCATTACTTCCAAGCTACCCAATTGCGAGTTTTGCTAGAGTTGTCGCATAGTGAGTCGGAGAAGCACTGGCTTTTCATGGAAAGAACGATTGCACAGTAGGGGGTCCCCTCTCTCCATAAAGCTCAACGCCAGCGCAGGCTTATAAGGCTCGCCAATTATCTGCACAACCTTGAAAGCTTGGGAGTCTACATCGATAAAACATGGCTTAACCTTATTTGCGTAACCTCTTACACCAATGGTCAGGAAGGAGTTTTCCCCAGGTCTAGATCAAAGGGCTTTCCGTCACTGGGACACATAGGGATGTCGGTCCATCGGACACCTGTTCGACACAGAGGGCCCACTGACTTTGGAAGACCTTTGCTCTGTATTCGCCTTGCTGGAGTATGAACAGTACCATTTCTATCAAGTACCACACAGGCTTCAGGTCTTAATGAATGACGCTGCCCGATTGATCTTTAGACTCCCGAGGAGGTCTAAAGCCACTCCTTTACTACAAAGCCTACATTGGCTCCCAATTAAAGAAAGAGTGGAATTTAAGAGTTTGTGTACAGCTCATAAAGCAATTTATGGTATGGCTCCAGCCTACATTAAAGAGCGCCTGCAGCTGTACTGTCCGGTGAGAACACTTCGGTCTTCGGACTCGCAGTTGTTGACCTGCCCGCGCTATAGGCTAGCGACGAAGGGTGGGAGAGCCTTTTCAGTGCTGGTTCCCCAGCTGTGGAACAGCCTGCCCGGAGGGCTGCGTGAGGAAGGAAACCTCCTAAGATTTAGAAAGAGCCTAAAAACGCTATTGTTCAGGAGAAGCCTGAGCATGGAATAACTGAGTGCTGCTCTCTGCTTCTATTCCGTTGTGTTATTGTCTTGTACCATCTTTTCCTGGCGCTTAGAGACCTGCAGGTGATTAGGCGCGGTATAAAATTAAAATAACAATAACAATAACAACAATAACTGGGTGATGCATCCCTCGATGCGATTGGGGGCCCAAAGACCATTAACACCATACGAAAAATGGCTTCACACCAAGACGTCTAATTCGCATCGTATTACCTAACTTTATCACATGGTGTACCCCCCAGAACCGGAGATCCCCTTGTCGGGTCAGTGGCGCTGGGAAGCAGAGCTGGGACGAACACTCTCACAGGAGGAATAGGGGGATATTTTTTACCACTTGGAATATCTCCAGCATTGAAACCACGACCAAGATAGCTACCTATTGGTACCTTATTCCCCCCAGAATTCACAGATACAACCCAAACAGCTCCCCACACTGTTGGAGGATCTGCGAGCAGAGTACACACTGACACATTTACTATGGGAATGCCCGCTTATCTCCCCCTATTAGGAACAAGTTTTAACTGCTATAACCATTTTAATACACAGATACAGCGCTTCCTGGCATATGTTGTCCTGGGTCAACCCAATAGGCTCATATTCCCCTCAGATCGCACAGAGACAGACAAATTGGAACAGCTTTGAGAGCAGCACTACAAAATATATTATCCCATTGGGGCACAGATAGAATACCCACGCACTAGGGCTTGCTGCATAAACTATGGAATGTCTTGGGTATGGAATGCATATCTTTTTCCCTTTCTGTTAAGTGCCATGCTAGGTCTTATCACTTTCTGTGAATTATCGCTGATGGCATTGATTGATGTATAACAATAAAAAAGATTTAAACCTAAATTCATATAGGAAGCCTTGCTGGTAGTGGAAGCTCCAAGCGCTTAGAAGCCCTTTCAAGTAGGCTATGAAACCCACCAATGTCTGCTGTGGAGAATCCACTTTAAGAGGAGTTAGAGATGCTGGCATAGGCGCTACACAATCATCTAAATAAGGGTTTTCATTCTGATCCGCCTGGATCTCACCCTCTTCTGGTTACTGATCGCCATCATGAAAGGAGTCCGAAATAGTGAAGGGATGCGGAATTGGTCTTACTTTTTGAGGTATTGGTGAGCTCCGTTGCACCCGAGTGATCTCAGAGGTCTCCTGCCTGGCAACAGGTTGTAGGGGAGTATGTACATCAGGGAATCTAAATAATAATACTATTTAATCATCACGCCTAAGTCCGTTACTAGCAAGAAAGGAATCGCTATGGCTGACTTTTGCTCCTGTTGTGGTTCCTCCTCTTGCTCCTCATAATAATAGTGCTCCTGGAATGTACCATATCTCTGGCCTTTTGTTTGGCCTCTATTTGAAAAGGAATCACCCTCTATATATTCAGACTGCTTCATCATCCTCCGTGTCCTGACATTTAGGTTTAGTTGGGAGGGACTACATGAAGGACCAAAGACACTTTCAAACCCCGATTCCTGAACTGCTGCAGATGTGTTGAAAGAAGGGGTGACATTTTAGAGATGTCTTGAGGCAGATTAGAAACTGTGCCCTCGTGAGAAATTAATAAAATGTCTTTCTACCGTCAACGGGCCTGTTGATGGCACAGTCAATGACGTGTCACCGGAAACCAACGCTGTTGACGGAACAGTATAAGTTGAGGCAGTTATCGCCGATGAAGACGATGAAATCTTTGCCGTTGTAGACTGTCTCATCGATGATGAGGACACGGTCTTCAGGGTCTCCATTGAAAACTATGAGGAAGCCATTGTCGCCATAGTCGTTGTCAACACCATCGTCGGTGAGGACGCCTTCTGCGAGCTAGCTGCCGTAGACGGCAGAATCTTCGTCGACTTCGAATTTTCTTTGACAACGGTTCTTTGAAAGGAGTATCAGAGGCAGATAAGGATGGTGAGAGAGGCTTCTTCTGAGAGGAAGAAGGACCAGCCGGCTCATTATTTTTAACTATTCCCAAGCTAGCCTCTCTGCTGTGAGATCTTGATCTTTTTGAGTCTTTATTGGGGGATGACGACCCTCATTCTTACTCGTTTTTTGAGGAGGTATGAGGCCTGTTCCTCAGAATCCGAATCAGAGTGAATCTTCTTCTGTAGCCACAGAAGCAATCTATCCTGTCGGTCGTTGAGATTTTTTGCAGAAAAAGTATGGCAGCTCTTACTGTCTTTGGATGTATGAAGTGGATACAGGCCATACAGGTACTCCTTGTGGGGCTCCTCAGAACACAGCCTAGATTTTCCATAAGTCTTACAAGTCCGAAATGGCCTTTTTATTTTAGACTCCGACTTTCTGATAAAATGTAGCCAGAAATACTCAGACTGTTCTTTAGATGTTCTCTGGAAGACTAGAAATGTACTGAGGAAATTACAGGTCAAAAGGTTATGAGAGAAACACGGACTGAGAAGAGCTCAGGGAAACTCCCTATAACATGACGTACGGTTAGAAATCTGAGGGATGGTGCCTCTGCTGGGGTTCAGGGGTTTTGGGTATGAGCTCTGATTAGTTAAAGTTTGGATGTTTTAAAACAATGTGAATAGGCTACAACATGTATTGATTTTACAATGAAGACTGAAGCTAAGCAAGTTCAAGTTCAAAAACCTTTATTTGGTTTGCATAGCACAACCATTTAAGCAAATTAAAATAATACATCAACATCATTATTTTTGTCGGTCCTTGTTAAATGCATCAATACTCCTTATCTACACAATCAATTTATACACGCCTTTGGTAAGTAATCTCAAACTAACTTAGATCTAAGCTACATAATATGCAACTATCACTGTTTTATTCATTTATCACACACATTTCAAAGTGGCAAGTGCTCTAAAATATACAATATGTGCAAATGTTCACAATAAAGTGCCCTATGCAATCTAGATTACATAATGTGCAATATCGCAGTTTAGCATCTACAGTACATAGTTTGCATTTATTACAGATTGCATGTGGTAACAAATGATCTAAAGGGAACTGTGCAAATTTAGCAGTAAAGTGTCGTATGACAACAATTTTATAATTCATATAAAATGTATGAGAAGAAAGTGTCAAGTGTATTAAAATATTTATAGGGAATAACATTCCAGACCTAATAAATACAGTCACCTTATATAATGCAATGAAGAAAACTCATAAACTGCTATTGTGCTATAAAGGAACCAGCAAAGGAAAAGTTCATAGTATTATAGATTACCTGGCGTCTATGCACTTTAGTATATATATTGCTACATGGAAGCAAATATATGGGCTATCCAATGAACATATTAACTTCATGGCATTTGTAGTGGATCGGATAATATACTTTAAAAGGATAGGCTTCAAATAAAACTTTCTTAGAAATATATAAAATTTGCAAAATAGTATGAAATGGCAGCAACTTTGTTTGGATATATTGTCACAAGGACATTTCAATTTGGAACTTTTTTTCATGGTGGGAAAGCTACAAGATGATGAGCAATCCCTAACCTGAGACGTGGCAAAACAAAACGGTGAGAGCGTCTTGACACTTCTGCCAAATAAGCCAGAAATCCACTAATAAGATCCAAATGCTGATAAAACACTAGAGTGGGTTGGGCTCCGATCGATTTTCTGCGGGCCTCCCTTTTATGAGCCAAGAAAGTACCTTTTAACTCTTTTTTAGATATTTGAACTACGTATTCTGGCTCCATATAAGTGTTAAAATCAAATAAAAGATTAAACCAATGGTTAATAAAACTTAACCAAGGGATACGGGAACAGTGATCCAGCTTTATACAGTCCTTAATTATGGACTGAGTGAACTCAATTTCGTTTTTGGACCAAATGGAATGCCATAGGAGTAGGGGGCGTAGGGCGGCCAAGTCGGCAATGTAATTAATGCCAACTTCTTGGTGAATTCAGTGGAAGCCGACGCTGGTACACTCAACAACCGCTTAAGAAAATTATTTTCATCTTGCTGAGTTGATTTATCAGAACAATGGCCCCATACTCCAGCCCCATACAGGGCGGAGGAAACACACCTGGCATTGTATATAGTTACCATATCTTTCAGTCTACGATCCCCGAGTTTGGTAGCAAATCTAAATATGCTATTGGTGTTCTTGGTCATCTTATATCGTACGTTTTCAAGTTCACTGGTCCAATTCCCGTCTCCAGCAAATGTTATGCCTAAGTAGCAGAATGACTTAACCGCATGTATTTTAGTTCCATCCAAGTAAAAAGAGCTTGTTAGGTTAGTTTTCTTACCACATGACATAACAAATGTTTTTGATTTATTAATTAAAAGTTTTCTGCCATTAATAAACTCTGTAAAATTGTTAATAAGCCGCTGAAGGCCTATAGGAGTGCGTGAAAGTAAAACAGCATCGTTAGCGTATAACAAAATTGGTACAACCTTCCTGTCTATTGTCGGGGCATCCGCTGGAATCTGACTTAAAACCATATCAATTTGATTAATAAATAATGAAAATAAAAGCGGGGCTAAAACACAACCCTGCCGGATGCCCCTTCTTACATCAAAGAAAGGAGTACGTTCACCGGTTGGCCCATATCGTACACTGCTCGATAGTCTCTCATATACTCATGCCAGAAAATACACAATCTCTCTTGGGGCCCCAGATTCGAGCAGTGTGGACCACAAGAGTGAATGGTCCACTAGATCAAAAGCGCTGCTCAAATCTGCAAAACATAAAAACAGATTGCCCCCCTTCACTGATGTATATTTACTGATGAGCAGGTCAAGGTTCACACATTGTTCTAGTGTTCCTAGGCCCTTCCTAAATCCATATTGCACTGGGGATAAAATCTTATCAGAGGCCCATGTTTCCAACCTTTTTAATAGAATCCTGCTCATGACGAATCTAGCAGGGATATTGGACGATAATTACAAGCTTCGGAACGAGAACCTTTTTTAAAAAGGGGAATAATTAATGACTGGCGTAGGGAGCAGGCTGCCGCATTAAAAATCCTTGCTAAAATTGGGGCCCACAAATCCATTTCGTTTTTATATAAATCGATCGGGACCCCATCAGGGCCTGGTGCTTTTCCCCCTTGCTATTAACTAGCCCCTCCTGTACTTCTTCTACACTAATTAGCAGGGGTAACGTAGGCCATGTGAAATCATCATTCAATGGTAAAGTTAAGACCTCCCTATCCGGATTAAAAATATTGGAAAAGCGTTCGATCCATGCAGAACAATTTACATATGAAGTCAATTCAGGCATACAATCATTTTGTAAAAAGGGGCTGTTTACAATTTCCCAGAACAGTTTACTGTCCTTTGTGTCAGCTGCCATACTTAGTTTATCCCACGATTCCCCTTGAAGCTCTCTTTTCCGTGCCTCAATAACTTGCCTATATGTGAGGCGTAAATTATGGATGTAAGGTTGATTACGGGGCTTAGTACCTAAGGCAAGTTTCAAATTACGGAGTGCCTTTGTACACTTTTTATCAAACCAACCTACATTGACCTGTTTGGGGCCTTTGAAGCTCCTAGGTAATATGCTTTTAATTATTTTATTTATCTCTGAAAACACGTTAAGCAATATATGTGGGTAGACCTCTTCACTAAGGCAGTGGTCAATTTCTTTCCAGCATTTAGTTACCACCTCCCTTTGGATCTTTGCAGGGTCCACTCCATCCCATTTGATTCTCATGTCATTAGGCCTTACCGGAATTATGTCGGAGATACACTCGTCAGTGGTATGTAGTTTGTTACCCCAGCATAACAGTGAAATGGAGATACTATTATGATCGCTAACCCCCTGTTCAGAAATCTGCATTTAGCACTGCTTTTAAAATTATTACCGTGGGACTCCCACCATGACAAGAGGGAAGATTGAAGCATGTGAATCTATAAAAGATATAATACTGGAGAAGGAAAATGCTACTTGCCCAGTATGCATCAGTTCTTGGCATGTAGAGCTGTAGAATCTCATGCATTGATCGCCATCTAGTGTTGGGTCCGGATGTGTGACTAGGAAGAAGTCTTTCTAGTCACGAGGTAGGTGACTCCTCCTTTCAGTGATAGCGCGCATGGTTATCGACTCCATCTTCAGATTGTTTTCCCGCAGAAGGTGAGTAGTTGTAAATAATAGAGATGGCCATGTGTAAGTATGTATAGTATCAAGAGAACTACAGCAGTTACAGGTACCCGGGGAGGTGGGTGGGCGCATGAGATTCTACAGCTCTACATGCCAAAAACAGATGCCTCCTGGGTAGGTAGCATTTTCCGTTTGAGGCATGTGAGCTGTAGGTCACATGCTTATGCATAGACTATACAGTTATAAATAAAATAAATAAATAAAATCTGCGTTTTACGTACTGCTTGGCCCACATTAGCCTGTTGTCTGGCTAACACATCTACACAATAGTATTTGGTAAATGTGTGTGGTGTGGACCATGTTGCAGCTGTGCACGTGTCAGTAATAGGCATGTTGCCTAAAAAAGCCATAGTAGCTCCTAGTTTACAAGTGAAATGTTCTCTAGGAGGTACAGTTAGAGTCATTTTGGCGTTTGCGTAGCAAATCTGGATACATTTAACAATCCACCTAGCAATACTGGATTTGGATATAGGATTGACCTTGTGAGGTGGTGAGAAAGCAACAAAACGTGGTTTGGTCTTACGAAAAGATTTGGTCCTTTCAATATAATATAACAGTGCTCTTCTAAGATCGAAGGTGTGTAGAGCTCTTTCTGCAACAGTTGAGGGAAGAAAACAGGGAATTCAACCGACTGATTAATGTGAAATGCAGATACTACCTTAGGTAGGAATTTGGGATTGGTGCGAAGAACTACTTTGTCTTTGTGTAGCTAAAAAAAGGGTTCTTCTATTGTTAGTGCCTGAAGTTCACCCAGTCTCCTTAATGAAGTGATTGCAATGAGGAAAGCCGTTTTCCAAGTAAGGTACTGTAGCTCAGATTTGTGCATGGGTTCAAATGGAGAGCCCATTAACCTTGTGAGGACTATATTAAGATTCCACACTGGGGCAGGTGGAAGTCTTGGTGGTATAACTCTTTTCAATCGTTCCATAAATGCTTTGATTACAGGCACTCTGATGGGTGATAAATGTTGACTATTCTGTATTAAGGCAATTGCAGCGAGATGCAGTCTAATGGGTGTATAGGTCAATGACGACTGCTCTAAGTGTAACAGGTAGCAGGGGGGCGTGGCTAGCGAGTCATGATGGCGGACGGAGCCTGCTAGAGCTCCGGTGCCGCAGGGGAATCGCGATCCTGGAACGGGCCTCTGCGGGGCGCAGAACAGACTGAGAGGCGCTGCCCTTGAAGCACTAAGGCCCCCGGGGGATCTGAGGAGTTCTGGCGGCCCCAACGATCCGGGATCGACAACAGACACCCTTGGAGCAAGTGCGGCCTACTCCCCCGCTGGAAGCCGGGACGTAGATTTTGGAGCGGGCCGGAGGGCGCGGTGCGTTTGCCGCCGGAGGTGCAGGATCGGAGTCTGAGAGGACATTTTGGAGTGCCCGCTCCCTCGCGTGCTGGTCGGCAGCGGGGGACCGACGTGGCTGCCCGCCGGCTTGCTTTCGGGCGAGGAGAGGGCACCACACACGAGGCCCAAAGCCAGGATGTGACCTGACCGGAGCCGCCCGGAGACGAGCGAGGACCCCGGAACCCAGAGACCCTGAGAGCTGGGGTCAGGCACCTACACCACGGATCGGCAGGTGGGGGGGTGAGGCGGGCGCCGTCTGGAGGACACTTGCCGCTGTGCCCCGGGCCTCTTCCCCCCCCCCCCCCACAGCGACGGCTGCACACACAGGCCGGTGCCGACGTCGGCCCGTACATCGGAAGGCGGAGGACCACGGGGCTGGGCTCTGAGGTGCGTAGAAGACCCCGAGGGGATCCAGAGTCGGGTGGCGGCTGCCTGGGCTCCCGCCACGCTCCGGGTGGACTCGAGCTGGGCTGACCAGATGAACGCTGTTGTCATGGTGGGCACCTTCAGAGATGAACAGAAAACGATTAATATGGATACGGATGATTCCACAATACACTCGGAACACAGTGTGATCCTGTTCCAGACGGTGACACAGAGAGCAGCAGATGAATTACTGGACAATGCGCAGGAGTAACCCCTCGGTGTGACGTGGACCTGGGCCTCACGAACTATTGATATCCTTTTTCTTTGTGCCACTTACATGATGCTATGATCTGCAGGGTGGGGGAGGGGCCTGGGGGAGGCCGGGAGGTGTGTTGCTGGGATACACGGATGATGGGTCTAGGTTCAATTTTTTCGTACTTCTTAAAGGGCAATCGCAGTATGTAGACCTGACGAACTTGTACACTCCCAAAGGCCGCTGATGCCCACTGACGGGCCCCCAAAGTGGCCCCACGGAATTGATGTTCAAATAATGGTTTCCCCGCCGGCGACAACACGAATGAACAGGTGGAATAGCACTGTGCTTGGCCAGCCCCCCAAAGGCGTATGCACCAATGATTGGATTGTTATGGTTGTAAATTTTCTGTTCGGCACAGCAATGTTTCCAAGCTGCGCCAAAAGAGTTTTGGGTAGGGGTGGGCAGAAGTACGTCTCCTGGCTAGGGTTGTTACTGCATGCCATACAGAGCATGACGCTGTTAATTGTGGAGCTTAAGTTCGGATATAGCTGATACAATAGGGAACTACAGGCTGGCAACCTGGAATGTACGGGGACTTGGTGCTATACAGAAGAGACATAGGATACACGCATTTTTACTTCGCCATCACACTCAAAAAGCGTTCATGCAAGAAACCCACTTAACATCGTCTGAGGCACAAACACTCCGAAAGAAATGGAGGGGTACTGTGCTCTCTACCTCGTACTCTGCCTTCTCTAGAGGGGCTACTATATGGGTACGGCATGGCACTTCCTTTTTGGAGCTGGAGAGGAAGGTCAATGACCAGGGGAGATATATAGTGGTGAAGGGCACACTGGACGGTACACTACTGGTTTTGGGCAGCATCTATGCCCCGAACTTTGAACAAGACACATTCCTGGCAAAGGTGGGACGGGCTCTGGTGGACTGGGCGGACATCCCCTGGATACTGGGTGGAGATTGGAATATGGTCATAGACGTGGACCTAGATAGATCGCACCCCCCCCCTTTATACAACTGGTGTGCGCAGACTAGCAGACTGTTTCAGAACTTGGCTCACGGGGGGGGGGGCTGGTAGATGTGTGGAGCTCATTGAACCCGACCCATAAGGAATACTCTTATTACTCCCCGGTGCATAATCTACATACTTGTCTTGACAGATTTCTATGCAGCAGCTCTCTGCTGTCCAAATGCATATCCCCTGAATACCTGGCCAAAACCTTTTCCGACCATAGACCCCTAACGCTAGATTTAGGGTGGGGGAGGGTACCGTCCCCAGTACCCACCTGGAGGCTCAATCCCCTACTGTTGGAGGATGGCCCCTTCCGTGCATCGCTGTCTGATACACTAGACAATTACTTCCAGGAAAATTGGGACACAGCAACATCCAATCTAACAGTATGGGATGCCATCAAGGTTGTAATAAGGGGGGCTGCCATAGGACAGCTATTGGGGGCTAGGCAGGAAATCCACAGGAAGCTTTGCGAAGTTGAAGACCGCTTGAAACACCTAGAAACGGCGGCGAGTGTAGACCCCAGACGGAAAGGGGAATTGCAGACTAGCAATATAGAACGTGCAGAGTTGCTGGAAACACTGCGAGTCATAGACCATAAGGATTACTTACGTCGCCAGCAAGCCGAATCAGACAGGTCGGGAGCCCTGCTGGCCCGCCTGATACGGGACAGCCCTGTGGCTCCGGTGGTCACACAAGTTAGAAATGCGGCGGGCGGGTTGTGACTACCCAGTCTGATATTAACCATGTCTTTCGAGACCACTTGAGAACATTATACGCCCCTTTCCCCACCGATGACATGGATGGAATATTAGACTTCCTGAGAGATTTACCCTTCCCTGTCCTGACTAGGGATGCACAGACGGCGATGGATGGCCCCATCACGCAACAGGAAATCAGAGTAGCCATCCGAGCACTTAACCGAGGTAAAACGCTCGGCATGGACGGGTTACCTGTGGAATTTTACCAGACCTATTCTACCACTCTAGTACCTATCTTGGAGAAAATCTATAATACTTCATACGAGTCCGGTCAGTTACCTGCCTCGACGATGCAGGCCTTAGTTACGTTCATACCCAAACCTGGAAGAGATACCCTTGATTTGACTAATTATAGACCCCTCTCGATGCTCTCCACGGAGTACAAGATCCTTAGTAAAGCCATTGCGTTAAGGATACAGGCCCATCTCCCTGGCCTAATACATCCGGACCAATGCCGATTCCTCCCAGGGAGGAGCACATGCCCTCATGTCCGCCACGCCGCAAGACCATCCCCAAGCCGGCTGTGTAGCGTTGGACCTTAGGCAGGCGTTTGACTCACTGTCATGGACTTTCTCGTTTGAAGTCTTGCGACGTTTTGGCTTCCCCGAATCATTGCTAAAATGGGTACGATTATTGTATACGAAGCAGTCGGCCAGGGTGCGCACAGGCAGATATATCTCGGAGGACTATTTTATTCACAGAGGCACCCGACAGGGATGCCCACTGTCGCCCCTGTTGTTTGTCCTGACACTAGAGCCCCTAGCGATAGCCCTTCGGGCTAGAGCAGATAGAGTGGGCATCACCATAAGGGGGACGCATAACCCGATATCGATCTATGCAGACGTTATCTTGTTATACTTCCAGGACCTGGGGGCAGACCACTCGCCCATAGTGACTGTCTTTGACCGCTTTGAGGCAGTGTCGGGTCTAGCAATCAACCCGGCGAAATCTGTAGGTTTTTATTTCCTGGATGCACAACGACCCTCCCACATGCAATTTAGCGGATACCAGATCCAGATAGCACAGACCACATTCAAGTATTTATGCATCAACGTTTATAGGTTGCCGGAAGATCAGATTGAAGGCAATGTCCGAAAGGCCATTAACAATCTTCGTAGTAGTGTGACCTTCTGGACGTCCCTACCCCAGACATTTTGTTAAGACTCTGGGGGCAGTGGTGATTCCGAATTGGAAGACTTTGAATTGTTGACCTGCTACCACACACCTGAGAAATTTGCGGTGAGCAGGATGTATTGGAATACGAAAGTAGGCGCCCTTAAAATCTAGAGTAGAAAGTCAGTCGCCCTTTTGCAAAAGAGGTAGTACATGTAAAAAGTGTTACCATGTGAAAATGGTCTGACTGTATGAAAAAATTTAGTTCTCTGAGATCTAATATGGGTCTGAGAGCTGTCCATTTTGGGAAGTAGGAAGTAAAAGGAGTAGACGCCCGACCCTTGATGTTGTGGTGGTACGGGCTCTATAGCTAGTTGTACCTCTTGTTTGAGATAGTTTGTATAGGTGATCCGGTGAAAGTTTGTGCGACTTTGGGGGAATGTTTGGAAGAGAGTTGATGAACGCCAAACTGTAACCAGAATGGATAATTTGGAGAACCCACTTGTCTGTTGTTATTGACTGCCACTTTGGTAGAAATTGTGACAGTCCCCCCCCCCCCCCCCACAGGTGTTAAATGTTTGGGGTGGAACTATGGGCAAGTCACTGCTTTGTATTGGAGGGAGAGGTACGTGTATTGGAACCTCTACCCCTGCCCTTGCCGTTGTTCCCTATATAATTGCCTCTAAAGAAGGTTTTGGAACCCGGGGGTTGGTTATTGCCCTTATAGGTGGACACAGTGGAGTGGAAGTATTTTTGGACCCTGCTCGATAAAAGGAGCGCCAAAAGGAACCACAGCCTTGTGGAGACTGAACAGCTCCCATGGATTTAGCCACTTCCGTATCCTCCTTCATTTTATCAAGTGAAGAGTCTACCAGCGACCCAAAAAGGTGTTCCTTATCAAAGGGTGTGTTTATTATTGAGGTCTGAACCTCTGGTTTAAAACCTGATATGTGCTGCCAGGAATGTCTTCTTAAAAGAACACTAGTGTTCACCACTCCGGCAGATGTATCAGCAGCAGCTAGGGAACATCTAATTTGATTAGAAATTAATAGTCCCTCACGTACCAGGTCTTGCGCTTTAGATCTGTGTTCTTGGGGTAGAAATTGAATGAGTTGTTCGATTTCATCCCAGTGCGCGCAGTCATATCTTGCTAGCAACGCCTGAGTGTTACATATACGCAGAAGTTAGCTGCCTGGGAGCCTATCCTTTTCCGTCAAGCATCAAGGAGTTTTGGCTCCTTATCGGGGGGTGGGGGAGGGAGGGAGGTCTCCAGTAGTCTGGCAGTTTGCCCTTTAACATGCATTAAAAACTACTAATGAGTCTAAGGGTAGTTGTCCTCTTACGTAGACTGGATCCGATGGGGTAGGCTTTTATTTTTTATCTACCTTAGGGGTAAGGATACGTGCTCTGACATGATCCTTAAAGATGTCGCCTACCTGTCTGGTCATTCCTTTCAACATGGGCAACAGGTGTGTCGATTTTTGTGTGCTATGTAATGTCTCAAAAAGGAAGTCCTCTTCAAGGGATTCTTTATGGAGTTGGACTCCATGGTAATTAGCATCCCTGCCTAGTAGTTCAATATAGCCTACACTGTCATCTGGTGGAGAGGGCCTGAAGGAGATCGGTCCGGATAGTTGTCAGTGGGAGAGTCAGTGTTATAGTCATTCCACTCATTTGTAGGTACGGGCAGATGGTCCTCATCATCCTCCCCATCCTCAACGCCCTGATTGTCAGGTGTATGTGGTGGTGAGTGCTCCGGTGAAGTTGGCACAGGCAGAGATTGGGGTAAAGGTGGTGAAGAAAGAGGAGGAGGGGAAGGATTTGTCCCAACAGTTCTCTTTAATGGAATGTGGTATTCCTCTTCTGTAGTAGCACCCCTCTTTAAAGTCACTTTGGTGGTAATATATCCAGTTTTTGGATGTATGACCAGAAATTTCCGTTTCAGATCCGGTTTTACGAGCGGATCACCGAAAGCATGCTTTTTAGGAGTTTTCGGATCCGAGGTTGTTTTCGGTACCAAGTGGTGATGTTCGGTGCCGGACTTTGTCTTCGACTTCAAAGGCTTTGGCTCTGTGCCCGATTTGGCATGGGGCTTTTCGGAGCCGGAAGGCTTTTTGGTAGGCTTTGGTGCCGAGCCTGGAGGCAGGGCATCGAAAGCGTGATCTCGGTGCTGACCAGGGCCTGAGGGCACTGGTTGGTACGAAGATTTCTTTTTCGAAGGAACTGGAAGTTGGGGCGAGGTAAGGACTATACTTACAGTACGTTGTCCATGCAGGATGTCTTCATCCTCGTAGGAGCCCTCATCAGAAAGGGAGATTTCTTCCTGTTCCTCATCGGCTCCGATGGGGTCGCCTGCTTCTTCCTTCAATTCAGGTCCGAAGAAGTCAATCTATCAATCAATCAAGCATTTATAAAGCGCGCTACATACCCGTGAGGGTCTCAAGGTGCTTGGGGGGGAGGGGGCTTGCTACTGATCGAAGAGCCAGGTCTTGAGAAGTCTTCTGAAGACCAGAAGGTCCTGGGTCTGTCGTAGGCTGGCAGGGAGATCGTTCCATGTCTTGGCGGTGAGGTAGGAGAAGGATCTGCCGCTGGCGGTGGTTTTCCGGATCCACTTGAAAATCCTGCAGAGCATTCAGAGGGTGTTGAAGCAGGACGCGGAGACGGCGTTGACTTGTTTGGTCATGGAGAGGGAGGAGTCTAGGATGAAGCCCAGGTTGCGTGCGCGGTCGGTGGGTTACGGGGGTGTGCCTAGCGATGTGGGCCACCAGGAGTCGTCCCAGGCTGATGGGGTGGGTCCGAGGATGAGGACCTCCATTTTGTCTGAATTCAGCTTCAGTCTGCTGTCCTTCATCCAGTCGGCGACAGCCTTCATCCCTCTGAGGAGGTTGGCTTTGGCGGTGTTGGGGTCTTCGGTGAGAGATATGATCAGCTGGGTGTCGTCGGCGTAGGAGATGATGTTGAGGCTGTGTTGTCGTGCGACGTGGGCGAGTGGAGCCATGTAGAGTTTGAACAGCGTCGGGCTGAGGGAGGAACCCTGTGGGACGCCGCAGATGATCTTGTGGTTCTTGAGCGGAAGGGAGGGAGGCGGACGCTCTGGGTTCTGCCGGAGAGGAAGGATGTGGTCCAGGCCAGGGCCTTCTCTTGAATTCCGGCGTCATGGAGGCGCGCTGATAGGGTGCGGTGGCAGACCGTGTCGAAGGCAGCTGATAAGTCCAGGAGGATGAGGGCGGCTGTTTCTCCTTTGTCCATCAGGATCCTGATGTCGTCGGTGGCAGCGATGAAGGTCTCGGTGCTGTGGTTGCCAGATTGGGATGGGTCCAGGACGTTGTTGTCTTCGAGGTAACGGGTCAGCTGTTTGTTGACAATGTTCTCTGTCACTTTTGCCGGGAACGGGAGCAGGGAGATGGGCCGGACGTTCTTGAGGTCCTTGGGGTCCGCCATGGGTTTCTTCAGAAGGGCGTTGATCTCGGCGAGCTTCCAGCTTACAGGGAAGGTTGCTGTCTCGAAGGAGCTGTAGATTGTTTTCCGGAGGTGGGGTGCAATGGTTGTGCTGGCTTTGTTGAAGAAGTGGTGAGGGCAGGGGTCGGATGGGGATCCGGAGTGGAGTTCATGGTTTTGATGGGGTCTTCGTCGCTGACGTGAGTCCAGGCGGTCAGGCGGCCTGTGCGGGTGGTGATCGCAGGGGTGGTGGAATCGGTGGTGGGTGTGGGGGTGTCGGAGTTGAAGCTGTCGTGGATGTCAGCGATCTTGCGATGGAAGGAAGTGGCCAGGGAGTCGCACAGGTCTTGTGATGGTGAGATGTCGTTGGTGTTGGAGCTGGGGCTGAAGAGCTCTTTGGTGTTGTGTGCGTTGTTGTCTAACCGGTCCTTGAAGGCGGTCCTCTTGGCGGTCCTGATGAGTTGGTGGTGTCTGCGGGTGGCGCTTTTGTGGGCTGTGTGGCTGTCTGATGTTCGGTCGTGGAGCCATTTCTTCTCCAGCTTCCGACAGGTGCGCTTGGAGGTCATCGGTGAACCAGGCGGCTTTCCTGTTGGTGTGGTTGGTAGTGGAGGTTTTGAGAGGGGCGAGGGTGTTGGCGCAGTCATTGATCCATTGTTTGAGGTTGGTCGCAGCGGTGTCTAGGTCGGTGGGGTCAGCGGGTGGTCTCAGTGGGAGGGTGGTAGTCAGTTGGTCCTTGGTGACCTTGCCCCAGCAGCGGCAGGTTAGCTGTTGGGTGCGGTGGTGTGTGGTGAAGAAGTCTGGAATGAAGCCTGTGTGTTGGCACTGCATGTCGTGTCGTCGGGCTGGACGGTCGCGAAGAGTCTTTGTGGAGCGGAAAGCTCGGCATGCGTCGCAGTCCTGTTCACTGTGTTCTGGTGACAAACACAGGTTGCAGACGGCGTGTGAGTCGGTGCGCGGGCATTTAGTGTGGCACAGCGGGCAGAAATTAAAGGGAGTTTGTTCCATCGACTGCGAGGCGAACCAGGTGCTAGACCTGACGGCCTACCATGAGCTTTCTGATCGAATTTGTTTTGCTATGTCAAGTAAATCAACAAATACAGCTTCACTGGTTGTAAGTTATGTTCCACTCAGGAAGAGATATTCGTTGCTGTGAAGCCTCTTTTAGAGTGAGTATATATCTAGACACATTCTGTTTGTCAGCTATACTCTTATCTATAGTCTCTCTCTATATATCTGCCCTTGCTACTTTGTTTAATATGGCTATGTACGTTTTACTTCCCTATGAGATTCTATTCTTAACCCATCATTAAAGGCTCTTGAATGTGAACTTTATTGTATTTTTTTATGTTAAACAGTGTGGGAAGATATTTTGTGTATATAGTAGTGACACTATATTATTTGGTTTCGATATATAATTGTTAATACAGAGAACAAATTTGGAGGTGGAACGCCTGAGGAAGGCAGGTTTCTACCAAAACGCGCATTGAGATAACTTGTAAACCACCCGAAAATTATATGATTAATTGGATTCTCTGTCATACTCTAAATGTATTGTCTTTGACTAATTACTATATAAACCAATGAATTGTATTAACATGTAAATTGACAATTTAAACAAACAGACTGTGGTACGTATGGATGTATGCAGTGAGTATGTTTCACAAATTCTTCACAGAGTCTTTGTGGAGCGGAAAGCTCGGCACCCGTCGCAGTCCTGTTCACTGTGTTCCGGTGACAAACCCAGGTTGCAGAAGATGTGCGAGTCGGTGCACAGGTATTTCGCGTGCCATCGAGGGCAGAAATTAAAGGGAGTTTGTTCCATCAACTGCGAGTCGAACCAGGGGCTAGGCCCGACCGCCTAGCATGAGCTCTATGATCTAATTTGTTTTAGCTGGAACACAGTCCACAAAGAAAGGGGAACGCGATCGTAAACAATACAGTCAAGAGTGAATGTTGTAGGCACTGAGAGGAACCGAAGGATCGGCGGCGAACCGGAGCGTAGCGAGTCACATCCGAACCCAATGGCGGAAAAAACAAACTGAAGATGGAGTTGATAACCATATGCATTATCACCGAAAGGAGGAGTCACCTACCTTGTGACTAGGAAGACTTCTTCAGAGAAAAACAAAGCGCAAACATCCAGACCCAACACTAGATCGCGATCTATGCATAAGCATGTGATCTACAGCTCGCATGCCTCAAACATATGCGTTTACCTGTGTCGGTGCTTTGTATGCAGCATCCAAGGCACATTTACTGCTGGCACTGGCTGTAATCTTGCCTTCTTGTGCAATGTCTTGTGCTCTTTCTTAAGCGAATCAGACCGATATCTTAACAGCTATTCCATCTCCTCCCACTGATGTCTACTATGTGAAGCTAGAAGAGCTAGTGAGTTACCAATGTGCCACTGTATTGTAGTCCCAACTACTAGCAGTTTACTTGCAGTTCCCTGTCTGCAAGCCTTTTTCCTGGCTGTGTGGAAGACCAGCGAGCCTGAGGGCACCTGTACGTCGACAAATAAAGGTTCCTGGGGTGTTAGATTTAATTTCTTCTATGCCCGTTTAATTTAGCAGGGTCCTTGAAGTATTGGCTGAACACAGTTCAGTATAGACTAGTTCTCTTTCTTTGAGAGTTTGCCAATGAGGAAATTGTCATCCTCCTTTTCTATTTGTAATTGAACATCATGTTATGCAAGCCAAACTTATACCATATGGTATGCTAAAGTGTTGTCTGGTGTTCAGGCTTTCACTAGGCATATCTGTAATGGTTCAGCATCATGGACGATCACCCTCTAATCTTATGATACATCATCTTTCTTCTCTACTGGCCCTGGATCTTAACAGGGGGCAGTGGGTCTGAAGAGACCTCTGCCAACTAGAATGTAAATGGAAATATGGAGTCGACAGCAACAGATCCTTCAAAATGATTTCTCTGTAGGGCCTGTGGACGAGAGTAGAGGGCAAAATGGCTTGTGCCACAATCTTGGTAAATAGCATGCAGCCATATGTTTGGTTGCAGCTTCTGAGTAACATCATTCCCTTCCTGCCCAGGTATGGAGGCTGGTTTCCAACTTTGAGTCGAGGACCTAATGGGCTTCAAAGGAAATTCTGGGAGAGAGGACTGGTCTGGGTCAGCTTGGTATTGAGACACTTGGTGTAAACTGAAAATGTGGAGCTTTCTTACAGGGTAGATCCTCAATCAAGGCATAGCAATCTTTTCTAGGCGGCTAACTGATTTAGTCAAGATTGTTTCAGAGGCAGATTCCAAGGGGGTTGTGACCAGTCCTCGCTTTTAAGGCCTGAAATACAGAGTATTTAGGCTTTGCTGGAGGAGCTGAAGAAAAACTGTTTTACTTATTACACAGTTCGCATGGACATATTAGTTGCTCTTGTTCTTTTTAAATATTGGATGAGCTGAAGAGCCAGCATGAGAGTCTGCTGGAGAGTTTTATTGGACTCTGCTCCTGATGCAGTTCGAGGCTACCAGATGGGGCTCCCAAAATTGTTTTTTATTTATACTTTTATCAATTATACATCAAGAAAAGTAACAGCAAGTTATTATGGCAACCTGGTATTTGTGACAAAAGTTGTGAACAGGTAGTCAGCATCACACCATGTGGCGTACTATGTATGTATGGGAATGGCAAATATTTAGTATGCCACTCTCAGTACAATAACAACCCTAAAACAGATAGACAAGAATACAGTAAAGAGAGGACATTCTGCCTATCAAGACAGTCATACAGCAGCATATGTTCTTAATTTGGTACACTCAGAGCGGGAGAGTAGTTAATACATCTATTGTATCATTTCAATAAATCAAATACTTGATCCACTCTTTCGTACTGGGAGGGTGCCTCTGCCCCAATGCACAACAACTCTTCTTTTAGGCATAAGTAACACAAGATCCGTATACCATCTTACTTTGGCATGGATCTCAGAAAACCATTAATGTCAGCATCTGAGAGTGATTTAGTGGCTGACATATCATTTATCCCAATATTTCAAATATTTCCATCCAACACGCAGCCACCCCTGGGCAGTCCCATGTCAAGCATACAATTGGCATTAAAAGGGTGAAACTTAGGGCATTGTGCTGTATCGAGTAGTGAGCTCCCCAAATTGTTAGACTCAAATCCTTCAGCACCTTTGGCACCCATGCCCGTTAGATACTTGGTCTACTTCGAGTCTTTGAGCTACATGATGCTGTACTGTGGCTACCTTCTGTCTCTTCAGTGTCTAAAAGTTATTTCTGTTGAACGCTTAATCGTTGTGGTCCCTCAGGTGGACAGAGGTTAGAGACTGTTGATCCGATAATGGAAAGCATACCAACATTTTAAAAGGGGTGTTTTGCAAAACCTCCTGCCAAATGAGTCATTGTCACATGACCTGGTCCCAAGTTCTTCATTGTTTTATCAATCAGTGCTGGTCATGTACTGACGCTCTAGCCCGCCTTCAACTTCCTGGTCCTCTGGTGTAGCAATATCGCTTGAGGTACGGCTTGTACTAAGTACTATAGACACATCCGAACACTAAATTGGAAATAAATCTGAGATGGAGTCTATGTTCTGGTGCATTGTTAACCTAGGTGGAGGTATCATGAGTCACCTTGAAACCACTTGCAAAGTAAAACAGCTGGTAAAGTTCAGAGCCCAACCACTAAATGGCAGGAGTGTGTACAGCATGAGCTGCAACAGCACATGCATAATATTTAGCATGTATTGTACCGGTTTTGGTAAACCTAGAAGAGGTTCAATGTAGTGAACAATGGGTGTGAGACCTGGCATACAATTCTAAATCATAATAAACTCTGATAGTTTACATTTCAAATCTTACACAGCATATGAAAATAAAGGAAAAAATACTTACTTAGAGGAGAAACCACGCTGACAGCTACTAGAAAAAACACGATTTGCAATAGGTTCTCGAATACTGAAAAGCATCTTTGGCTCTTCCGGATCATAAATAAGTGAGTTATTGTATTCATCTGTGACTAAAGAAAAACAAACTAGTTAACTGAAAATCATCATCACGTTTAAAGCAATAACAAACAATGTAATACATGTGGAAATGCTGCTGGACCACGTTATCAGGTACTAGTAGTGTTTTTGCTCATTTTGAGAAGTGTTTTGCAAGATTTAAGACACTTTACTGTAGTAAAAAATTGTCTGCGTTTTAGGCAGGCTACCCAAATCTTCACTTATAAACTGGATATGTACTTGTGTTTGGAGAGTATGGGTTTCTCTACTTTGTATTCCCCTCCTCTCTTTCATGTGTGTCCCCTACATGGAATAACCTTTTGGAATGATAACATTTGTAGAATTTTGTGGGCCACTTTAGATTCTGTCTTTTTTCTATTGAGAACTTTGTACACTTTTTTTTAAAATGTTTTTATTGGCATTTTGCAATTGTATGAATACACAATACAAGTACGAACAATCATATGACATCCCAAAACATGGCAACCTGTAGAGATAGGAATCCCATATTACTGAAAAATAAGTAAAGAATACACTTGATCTACACTCCCAGCCATGATTCGCCATGTCCTTATTTGCTCTTACATTGCATACTGTGTCATGTATGTACCCGAGGCAGTTTCTTTGTCTTCCTAGTCAGGAAAGAGAAACAATATACATTCACTTCTAGCCAATTATAACTAACAATCCAAAATCAACTTTGTAATGTGCTGTCTCTTATGTCTGCAGTGAATTAAAGACTCTCTTGTATGTCATCCAGTCCGACGTGTGGCTCCTAGTTCAGGATCTTGCCACTATGATTGTATAACTGTGGTTGCCCAGGGGGTGGGGGACTGGGAATTGGTCAGGGGATCTCATGTCAGTGGTGCTTACTCCTAGTTCCTCCTCTATCGTGTCCCAACCCGTCTGTCTTGTCCATATTCCCGGTCTCCTAATCACTCATTACCTCCGCCCATAATTCCGCAATGGGGTGTTTACGGATCCCCTGAGATCATCTTTCTAAAGGGCCCTCCGTTCCACCCTGGAGCAAGTAGCCACATTTTTCTCCCATATAGCTATCAGAGGGGCAGTGCCTCCCGTTCAATATTGCGCAATTTGTCTTTTTGCCAGGACCAGTGTTAGGTCTGCAAACCTAATCCTAATTTTCTTGGCTTTGGGTCTAAGGAACAGGCCCAACAGGCATATCTCTGAAGTTTACTGGAGTACCCGGGATAGTGTTTTCTTAATAGCAGTCAGGACCTTTTCCCAGAAATCCTGTAAACCTATGCATTCCCACGTCATATGAGCGAAGCCATCATCTATTACTTCACATCTAGCACAGGCTCTGTCGCTTTCCCCTTTCATCACATTTAGTCTGTGGGGGGGTCAGGTAGACCATGTATATACAGTTAAATTGTATCATCTTGAAATTAGAATTTCTGGATATGTTTTTGGACCCCCTCAGTACTCGTGCTCACTCCTTGTGAGACCGGGACCTCCCGATGATCTCCTCCCATTTTCTCTAGTATGGTCCAGCTGAAGATTCAAGAAGTGCTTGATATAACCACTTCACTAGGTGCAGTGCAGCCCCCAAAGTCAGTAGCGCTTGCAGCACTCTGTGGGGGGGGGGGGCTCAGTAGAACCACCCAGCGACAAATCCCGAGATGTTTGCATCAAGGAGTGATAAGTCAAGGCCTGCCCATGTAACAAGTCATGTCGAGACATTAGCTCATCCATAGGCATCAACGCTCCGAGGAGGAAACAATCTCCCACCGCTGTTATCCCCACTTCAGTCCATACCGTCAATTTAGAATCGGAGCAGAGAGCCAATGGATTCCTGAATGGGATTCTAACAAGTGGTATTTCCGGAGCGTATGGGTGGCCCTTCTCCGTGTGCCAGAGGCATCTCCTCCAGCTATATGAAGCTACTTTCATCAGCACATTGGGGTGTGAAAGGTTCACTTTCTGGTGTATCAGTTTAGACACTAACTGACCCGATTGTTTCTCCCGGGCATTTCTCCCATTAATTCCACATTCCGACTGTCCAACCCCTGAGCTAGCCATTGCAATTGTGCCACCAATAATACAATTCGAAATCAGGAACCCCAGGCCCTCTATTCTCAGCAGGTCTTTGTACTATGTCCAGGGCTACCTTATTTCGCCCCGTCCCAAATCAGTTTCAGGAATAGCTGGTTCACGTCAGAGAACCAACTTGGTGTAACTCCACTGGGAGATTCACAAAGTGGTATAATAGTCTAGGTAACAATCATTTTTTAGAGTGCAATCCGAGCTATCAGCAGCAATTTGAGGGAGTGCCAAAATTGTACTGATGCTTTCAGCGCTATAACTAGTGGATTAAGGTTCCACTTGCGCAGGTCCTCCAACTTGTGAAAAATCTGGAGTCCCAGGTACCAGAAAGAGCTGGGGGCCCACACCAGGCCTGTCGGTAGGGTCTCCGGCTGCGTTTGGTCTTCCTTTAATGGAAAGGCATATGTCTTAGCCTTATTAATTCGTAGCCCTGTCAGATTTGCGTATTCATCTAGTATGGTCAGAGCTTGCTGTGCTCCCACCCCCGTCTCTCAAGTACAACAACAAATCATCCGTGTAAAGGGAGATCACGTGGGGCCTAGATCCCAATCGGACACCAAGGTGGCCTTTCTGTTGCTGAAAAACTGTTGCTTGGGTTTCTATTGCAATAGCAAACCGCAACGGAGACAAGAGGCATCCCTGCCAAGTTCCAATGTGTATATGATAGGATTTTGAGATTACGCCGTTCGTCCTTACTCGCGCAGACGGAAGTGGGTAAAGAATCTTCAGCCACCTAATCCAGTGTTCCCCAGTCCCAGCCTGTCCAGTGTGCCTTTGAGAAAGTTCCATCTCACTGAATTAAATGCCTTCTCTAAGTCTATTGATACTATCAATGTGTCTGGGTACTGGTGTCTGTCTGGGTGATGTAGGACAAAAACAGTCTCCATAGGCTCCCAGACGCGGATCTGGTCGGTATGGACCCGTTCTGGTCCGTGTGAATTAGAGTGGTCATATGTGGGAGGTCAAGATCTTACTCAGGATTTTGAAATCTCCATTAAGCATCAAGAGTGGGAGAAGTCCAACACTTGGGGGGGTGTTTTTTTGGTAGGGGCACAATTAGCGAGTCCCTAGTCGAAGAAGGCAATTTCTCTTTGTCCCAGGCCTCTGAGTACAGTTCTACTAATTTTGGTGCTAAAGTCTGGGCATATGTAGAGTAAAACTCCACCGGCAACCAATCGGGGCAAGGGGTTTTCCCTCGGGCCATGTCCTTTAGTGCTGCCCTAATCTAAATTTCAGTGACCTGCCCCCCCAGAGTTTCACAATGATCAGGTGATATTACCGTCAGAGGAAGGGGTGCCAAGTAAGTTGTTATGGTCTCGCTCTGTTGCGGCCGAGGTTCGCAATACAATTGGTAGTAGTAGGATCGGAATGCATCATTTATTTCTCTAGGGTGGTGTGTAGTCCCCCCCTGTCAGTTGTATTTGGGAGATAATTCTCCCGCGTTCGGGCCGGATCAGCCAGGCGAGCAATGTGCCCGCTCTACCTCCCTCCATGAGCACCCCTCCACAATACTCCCATGCATTAAACCCTCGCAATCTTTCTAGAGTTTCCTCATACTTTTGTCCAAGATCCCTCAGATCGTGCCTGGCATTCTCATCCATAACTTAACTGGCTTCTCCCTCCTGGAGTTGAGTTTCCAAACTAGCAATTTCCCCTAAATTTTCCTTTTGTATCCCTTTTATCTGGCCCATACATTGTCCTAGTGTTACCACCTTAAAGGCTTCCCATTCTATTGCTCTGGAGGTGGCCGTGCCCTGATTGGATTGAAATGATTGTATAATAGTTGTTTGCAACGACTTGCGGAACGGACTGTCCTCTAAAAGGACAGGATCCAATCACCATGTGGGAGTCAGCGTGGACTCTGATAGAGGGCTAAAACCCAGCAACAGGGTGTTGTGATTGGAGACTGTGCGCCCCAAATATTCTGTGTGTGTAACAGATTGTCCCAGACTGTTGGAGCAGGCATACATGTCCAGCCTGGTATGTAACTTGTAAAAATGCAAATAGTATGAGTAGCCCCTCACATGTCCGTGCTGTAATCTCCAGATACACCCCCTAGTTTCAACCCACCAGCCAGTCTCGAAATCCCCTAGTCGCCTTGGCTACTGGTGTATCGTTCAGCGGGGGACTGCCCTTTTCCATCTCGATATCTGCCACACAATTAATATCTCCCACTAGCAACTTGTGGGAAGTGTTGCATATGGAGAGGTGCTTTGATAAACTATGCAGGAACTGGACCGGATCATGATTAGGTGCATAAATACTCCCATGTGTGGGGTCCCTGCCTAAGATCTTCCCCTGTATAAGGACATATCTGCCCTCTGGGTCAGTGAGTACCTTACTCACTTCAATGGGGGTGCCTGCCCTGATCCATATTAGGGCACGCCTCAAGAATGCGGAATATGTAGTGGCATACAAGTGCCCCCGCCATCGATGTCAAATTCGGGCGCTCTCTTCTAGTGTGAGGTGTGTGTTTCCTGTAATATCACTACCTGTATGTCCCGGCGTGTGAGGTAACTATGTATTTTATGCCTTTTGGATATTGAGCCCATGCCCCTCACATTCCAGGAGAGCATCTTAATATCATGGTGCACTAGTGTCATGATGATGATCGTTTTGAATTATGTCTCCCTTCTTTCCCCTCCCAGGCCTCCCCATTTCTTGCAGACTTCCTGCCATAAAATAGAAACATTCCGACAGAGACCACCACTTTTCCCCAACGAGTAACTGCCTTCACCCTGGTTAGCTCAACAACGGATGGCCTCCCAAACCTGTAAAAAAAGAAAACAATTAGTACAAGATTGTCCCATTCAATTGGGACTATCTTGGCGGGAGTGCTAGTCACTGCGTGCCAAATCTGCTCAGGCCTCGATATCTTCTGACAGGGATCCTATTCCCTCCTGCAGCCGTGACCCATGGGCCTCATCCGTCCCATGTTCGTGTTTTCCCACTCCGGGGCTCATTGGCCAACATTAAATAATGTAATTGGTCATCTGCGGAGTCACTTCCGGGATGTTAATTTCACTTCTGGCTGAGGCCCCTGACTCAGAGTCCCCCACACTTTGTTCCGAGGTTGTGCCAGAGTTATTCTTCTCCGGTTGTTGTGTCAGAACTTTAGCAACAGCTTGCAGGGCTGCTTTTCTTTCCTGTGCTGTTTGTGATGCCGTGGGCTTCCATAGTGTGGTTTTCCTGGAAGAGTGCCGTAGTCGTTTCCGCTGTGGCTTAGGCAGCCTGAGATCGTGGGGCTTGTCTTGAGACACAATGCCGCCCTTCTTATAATTCTCCAACCAGGTCCACACATCCTCCGGTGAGTTGCAAACGTGTGTGGTACCATCCATGGGGATTCATAGCTTCGCTGGGAACATTAAGGAGTATCTAAGTCCTTCCCCCCTCAATGCTTTCTTAGCCTCCAGGAAGAATGCCCGTTGGGCCTGCACTTTTGCTGTAAAGTCCGGGAAGATGGACACCCTGTTGTTCTCCATAGGATAAGGTCCATTGGAGAAGGCCTGCTGTATTGGGATGTCACGATGCTTATAGTGAAGAAGGCACGCCACAACCACGAAGGCCACCATATCTGTGCTCTCTGTATTTTCGGGCAAGCCAACCACCAGTATATTATTCCATTGGTTTCGCCCCTTAGCGTCCTCCGTGTCTTTCCAGGGAAGATACTCTTGTTACCAGGTCCTCAAGCTGGTTGGATGTGGACTTACAATCTGGCTGCACCGTTTCAACTGTGTGTTCCACTATTTTCATCCTGTCCACCAATTTGCAGTGTTCTGCTTGTAGTAATCCAAGAACAACAGAGACCACCCCATGTCCTGGTGTAATGCTGTTTTTGTGTCGGCAATAGCTGCTAGTTTTTATCAAGATGCTTATGAGGGTTTGGTTGGCCAGCCCTAGGTCCTCCGTATGAAGAGGGGGTTGCATTTCACCCTCCTCCACGGGGCACCACCTTGCTTTTGCTTTGCCTTGCCCATGGTGGGAGCGAGTCCAGACTCTAGGATATTCCCTCTCTAGGACCCAATGAGCCCGCAAGCTCCCTTTCAGTGGAGACCACTGTCCCCTTCATGAAGGAAGGGGATTTACTGCCGGCTCTCCAGGCGTCCCTGCCCAGGGGGAATGTAGTTGTCCCCTATCACGCCTCTTTAGTTCACTTTCTCTGCCACCCCAAGTGTTTGCTGCAGTTTACCCAAGTGTTCCTGCATGGCTACCTACGGCCAAGCCCAGTGTGTACCTTTATCGTGGTCAGCACCCTTTCCAAACACCATAAGTAGAGTTACCAGGTAGTTTCCACCTCAAAGTGAAGGGCGGCACCCCCAGGTGGGCCATCCTCCCACGTCGAATGCTCACACCAAAGGGGAATCCAGACTCACGTTGAGGCCACTTCGTCCCTTTGCAGAATTGGACTGTAACAATCTTTAAAGGCTGGCCCCTGCAGTGCCTCAACAGCTCCCACTGTATGTGCACAATTCCCATGGGGGAACGAGATGAGGGGCCCCACGCTGCCACTGCTCCCCTCAGTGCCTGCCCTTAGTTACACAGTCTTCTGTTTGCGCCTCAGGTCTCAGACGCTCCTCTCGTGGTACCAAATCCTCTATTTGGGGTCTCGTAGCCCCCGGCCTCAACACTGCACTGGCCTTCTCCTCTCGGAACCGCTTTCAGGCCAGAACACCTCTCCTCATAGCTCCCGGTGGCCAGGGCGTCCTCGGTACTTAATCTGGCACTCCAGTTTACCTTCGGTTTATTGTACACTGTCAGGCTGCCCGAAAACCTAATAGTTTCAAATGAAGCAGTTGTGCCACTCCAGGCCTCTTACTGCCCCACGTGGGTAGCTCAATTTATATTACAGTTCAAGATGTTAAATTTCCCAATGCATTTCGGGCTCTTTATTTAGCCCTTCGTCAGGGTTACTGTTTTAAAAAGTGTATTTGTTTATATTGTATATATTTTATATTGCTTATTATACATAAAAATGTATATTTTCAAACTATTAGGTCCTCCTGTGTTGTCTATGCTAACAAATTTCATTGGTTGAGGTTGTCTAATGACACTTTGGTGTTTGTTCCGTAAGGACTAACCCTCTAAATAATCGTTTACCAATACAAGTCGGTTTTAAATCAATTCCCTTGTAGGCACCTCTTACCTTTTATTGTACTGCCCAAGCCTTCAAGGGTACATTGGGTTTCCCAAACTATTGATGGTATAGTGCACAAGCACTTTATGACTGTTTTACTTAAACAATAGTGTGGGGCGAGTTGAGGGACAATGGAGTCATGGTTTCTTAGATTGGCTGTATGATGCACAAGCATTTTATCATTCTCTCACTTAAACAATAACATGGGGCTGTGGGATGAGCTAGAAGGAGAATTGAGATGATCATGGATTATGATTGTAAAACATATCTCTATCGTGCTAGTTGATGTCTCTCTAAGTGCAATGGTTATGACAATGTAACAAATGCAATGTTACATATTTTAGTTCTGTTTTTTACTAAATGCAATGTAGTCTTTTTTATCTGTGCTTTTATGGCCATTTTTGGTAGAAATAAAGTTTGCTGATGATGAATTTTTTTTATGGCTTTCACAAGATGAATAGGTCTATTTTTTTTTGTGGAACCCAAATGGCCATTAATACTATTAAAGGGTTAATTTGACTAAGTTTATGATGTCTTAGCTGTTTTTGCCATTTAACCTATATTAGGTTTTCAATATTGGAAATAACATGAAATATATTCTAATGATTTTTGATAAGTTTACTATAAGATTGGTTCTAATATTTAATTCTACACAGCCAGTCTTTTGAAACATGGTGGTTGAAAGTACTCGGTTTTTCTTCAGTTTTTGGAAATCATCACAGTAAACAAAATAAAATTAATTTTAATAGAAATTTTGCAGAAGTTAATTTTTTTGAAGAACAGTCCTTAGTGTGCATTTCCTATTCTAATGTTGACTATACAGATGTACACATGGTCCTTCCTGAACAGAGGGCAGAGAGTGCCATGAGACTTGAAAACCAAACTCCCATACCCAGTCTGGAGCGACCCAGATCACCTGAGCTCGACATCCTGTATTATTTTTGAGAAACCAATGGAAGAGTGTAAAACCTGGAGCTTAAAATTGCCTTTTGTCACAAATATATCCACCTGTGGATAACTCAAACTTCTGAAGCCCATCTTGGATATTTCAGAGTGCAAATCCCGTTTGTCTTCATCCACCCTTACTACAACAAACCTAACAAGATGATGAACAATGAGCAAACCCAGGTGACCTTGGTCCAATGCCAAGGGTGCTGTAATTACAACAATGAAGCCTAGCCTCCACACCACCTTGATTGTTTACATAAAGCAACACAGTACTGCTGTCTGGACTGTGTTGCTCCCAAAAGAGGTAAACAAGTTGATAGCCAGTCAAAAATGTACTGTTGCTGAAGATGGTTTGAGGAACAACATGTACACCACTGACACGGTGGACAGAAAGGACAATGACAAGTGATGTTGTGCAGATCTGAACAGCACTGCAGATTGTGTGCCACTGCTGGAAATATCTCCACGTTGGCTGAAGACCTCCCTCATGCTGACTCTACCTATGCTGCTGACACTGCTGCAAAGATCTCATTTTCCACCTCGCATGCAGCACCAGCAGACTGTGTACAGGACCAGTAACCTGAAATTGTCATAAAAGGAAGCCAGACCCTAGATCCTTAGCACAAGTTTCCTGAATCCTCTGCTCAGGACGAAACTGCTTCTGAAGGGTGGTGTCCTGAACTGTTTTGTGAGAAAGCCCGCAGCACTCCCTTCCTGTATTCCGATAATCCTCTTAATCACCAATATGATTAATGTATGTTCTCAATTGATGGTTAGTAATGATTATGGGTGCATAGGGATAGTGCTGCGCCACATGACATTCCTACTACAGATCTGTTGACCGTTCAAAATTAACCAGAAGAAGACAAGGTGCACAGTTGGTAGAAGGCTCGACTTGGCAAATCTGAATGAGAACACCAGCTGCAAAACAAGTTCCACCGTCTGATAAAGATGTGACCGGTCCAACTGTGGGGAATCAGCTTTGATTAACTAATTGTTCAGGTGCTGAAATAAATTGCAACCTGACCTCCTGAAGTGAGCAGCCACCATTACTAGGACTGTGGTAAGGACCTGTAGCGATTAAGTCAATCTAAATAGCAAGGCAAAAAACTGGTAGTGCTCCATCTACACCATGAATATCATAACACTTGTGGGATTCCAGTATAGGATGTCAAAGTAGGCATCCTGCAGATGCGGGGACACCATCTAATCATGGAGATTCAGGCCCTTTAACTTCAGCTTTGAGAAGGATTTCAGAACTCTCAGTTCCAAACTGGGTCCCAGCCGGGAATTGGTATTCAGGACTAGTAAAATAACTAGAGTAGCACCCAGTCCCATTTTTTCAAGTCAGACACTCTAGTCCCCTTTCTCAAACCAGGAACACTGTAGCTGCACCCTTGAAGAGAAGTGAAGCACTTTTGACAGGCTCCAGTGTGGTAGAATAGAGGGCAGAGAATACAAGAAAAAGAAAGGCATCCTTCATAAATTCATATGCCTGAATCATCCCAGTCAGAGTCGGAAGCCCCATGGTAACATCAGTACTGCAGTTCTATGTAAAACATGGCCTTAAGGCCGTAAGAAAAATGTACTTATCTGCAATAACAATCTGCCTGGTGTATACTCTATATACCTGCAAATTTCTCACCTGTAGAATAATGCAAGACGTCAGGCTGGATCCAGCAACTTTAAAGTTCTTATATCGGTGATAGGGAGCGCTGCTTTGTACTGATGCCATCAGTGGTGCCATGAAATGTCACAGAAATCTTATAACACCCATCCGAAGCAAAGATATCCGTTCCATTTTTTCAAAGCCTTCGAGGAGAGGGGGTGGACTTTAAGTTTGTTCAGTCCCAAACTTAAATTGGGATCTTATTAGACTTTCTATATAATACATCCCTCAAATAAAGGTGGACAGGTTCGGGAGGAATCTGCAGGTAGACAGAGTATCCACCAGAAAGATCGCTATCACAGGTAGGTAACTTGTTCCTCTGATAGATAGTTCTACCTGAAGATTCCTCAACTGTAGAATAGAAACCAAACCAATTCCCTTTTTCGAAGGAGGGTTGACTGAAAATTAGGCAAAGAAGTCCTGCAGAACAGAGCTAGCGAAGTGGCCATCCCTGCGCACTTCATAGTCAAGGCAGTCATGCCTCATAAGTATGATCGGACGTCCATGCAGCTGCTTTGCAGATCTCGGTGATCTGAACCCCTCTGGCAAGGGCAGAATAAGTTGATTTAGATCTGGTGGAATGAGCCCGGATGCCTTTTAGGGGTTCTTTTTTTGTCAAAGCATAGTAGGTCTTGATGCAGAGAATGATCCATCTGGACAGTGTCAGCTTTTGAACCGCTCTGCCTTTCTAGGCACCACAATAGCCAATGAAAAGCTGGTCATCCAGATGTATATATTTAGTTCAATCCTGATAGTAGTGGACCTGATAGTAGTGGACCATCCACCTGCTGCTGCTTTTCCTCCTTGGGATGGGGCAGGGGATACAAGGTCGGCAAAGTGACGTACTGACCAAAGTTAGGAAGGAAAGCATTCCCGGTTTGCAACACCAACTTATAAGGGGGGGAAAAAAAACTAAAAATAAAAAATGGAGGTGAATGGCAGACGGGATTACAGGGCCTATAACTCACCCACCAGCCACCAAAACATTGCTGACAAATGTGAGGTCAAAGTCGCACTAGGGCACCACAAAGGGAGCTAGGGGGAAACAAATGTGTTAACCGCTGCAAATAAACATCACGATAGAGGATTTTAACAAGGAAGGCTGATCTGGGACACAAAGGGAACACAGAAAGCAACCAGATATCCTTTAACCGTACCAACCGCACATGCTAGGCAGAGTGAAAATTGCAAAACCGGTGACAATTGTGCACGTAGAAGGTACAGGACACCATGAAATGAAACTGTTCCATCTCACTGAGTAAGCAGATTATGTTGAGTGACAAGCTGAAAAGATAAAATCAACCACGTCCGGTTGTGGCTGAAACAAGTTCAATGGCCCTGCTCACATCTCCACGCATGATAGTGGAGGCCTCGGAGATTGGGGTGCAGCACCATTCTCTCTGACTAGGAGAGACGATCCGGTTTGAATAGCAGCTGAAGCGGGGGACATACGGAGAAGCTCCTACGCTCTGTGTACCAGACCCTAATTGGCCACTGCTGTGCAATAATAATGACTTTGGGCCTGTATTGGTAAATCTTCCTCAGTACCCAAGGAATCAAGGGACAGTAGGGTGGGGACCGTTGTGCGGCTAAAAGTTATACATCAACTGAAGCGTGTCACTCATGGATCCTCTCAATGGATAATGGAGAGACAGAACTACTGGTATTGAGCATTTTCTGAGGATGCAAATAAGTCTACTTTAGTGTCCCACCTAGTGAAGATGTCCTAGACTACCTCTGATCCACTCTTGCTGATCACGATCTACTCGTGATCAGCAAGGTAACACTGGCTAAGGCGGCTGGCTGTGATGTTCAGTGATCCCACCAGGTGATTGGCTGTTAAGTAGATCTGTTGACGGTGAGCCCAATATCACAGTCTCAAACTTTATGGGAAAAGAAATTGGGATCTCTACTCCCCCTTATTTATTCAAGTACAACATCGATGATGTATTGTCCGTCAAGATCTGGACAGACTGATCCAGGATGGTAGGGAGGAAAGCCTTGAGCACCCACCGAACAGTCAGCAACTCCACCAGGTTGATGTGATGCACCTGCTCCTCTCAAGATCAAAGGCCTCTGATCTGCTGGTACTCCAAATTAGCTACCCACGCTAATATAGAGGTACCAGTCACTACTGTGGTCATGGCTGCAGGGGACTGATAATCATCCCATGGTGCAGGTTCGTCTCGTTCCACCACCAGACTAGATCTGCTGAAGCACTCAGAGAGATGATGGAGTGCAACAGGCCTCCCCTATGCTGGAAGAACTACCTGCAGAGGCACCACTGCAGAGCCCTCATGTGTCACAGTGCATGTGTGACGAGAAGAATGCAGGAAGAGAGACGACCTGACAGGTATAAGACGTTCATGATTGGAACTCATGCGCCCTCTGAGAAATATGGGACAATTTCCAGGATATCAGCAATTCTCTGAGGAGGGGTGAAGGCACGGAGAAGGCTAGTTTCCAGAACTGATCCTAAAGGTGCTGGAAGGTGCCAGGTGAGATTTGGGCTTGTTGATTGAAAATCCCAGTTTGAACAATAATCTGTCGACTGCAGATCATGCGTCACCACCTCTGCCGAACTGGCTTTGATCAACTAGTTGTGCAGGTATGGGAAGATTGGGATGCCGGCTCTCTGAGATGGGCCGCAACTACTGCCATCACCTTGGTAAAGACTCAAGGTGCCGATGTTAAGCCAAATAAAGTACTGCAAATAGGTAGTGCGTAGAACTCACCACAACATGCTAGTACTTTTGATGAGACCACTGGATGGGAATATAGAAATACACATCCTGCAGTTAGAGTGGCACCATGCAGTCTCCAGCTTCCAATGCCATTAGCACATCAATTATGGTCAGCATTTTGAATTATTTCTTTCTGAAGAATCAAATTAAAGTTCCTGAAGTCCAGGTTTGCACGGAGACTGTTGTCCTTTTGGTAACAAGGAAATATCAGGTGTAGCATCCCTTCCCCATTACCTGCTCTGGTACTAACGCCACAGCCCCTGTCTGTAGGAGTGCTGCCACTTCTTGCTGCAGGATTGAAAGGTCACTCTGAGGGAGCGAGAAAAGAGCCTGAAGGAAGGGCAGGGTGTAACCTCTTTCTATGATTTGGTGGACCCACTGGTCTAAGTAATGGCCTTTCAAACCAGTATAAAGGAAGATCTCCGCAGGGTCAGCATGGGTATGGCGGAAGTGACCTAGATCTGCTTTCCTACTGGTGCAGGAGTTGAAGAAGAGGAGGCTTGCTAGAAGGATCCCTGGGGGCCTTGCCTCCGGCTCTGTCTCTGTATTGCTTGACCAGAGGATTTGGATCTCTGGGTTTCAGGCTGAAATAGCTTAGGTTGGTGAAAGTAAAATCCGTGTAAGAAGCCTCAAAAACGTTGCAACTTTTGTAGTTCCTGGTTGAGGGGGGAACTTGTAGCCCCAAGTATCGGGCTGTGGCTTTACTTGCCTAAAACAGTTCTGAAGTAGAGTCAGCATTGTCCCCCAACAGTCATGCTCCATCAAAAGGAAGGTCCATTAAGTTGACCTGAACATCGGAAGAGAAGCTGGATGTTCACAATCAGGAATGTCTCTTCAAGGAGACAAGAGGCACCCATAGGACGCACCACAGAATCAGTTGTGTTCAAACTCACTTTGATCATGTGGTGTGATGTATTCTGGTAGTCTTTCAACACTTCCTGAAAGTGGAATCTCATGTCTCCCAGAATGTGGGGTATTATAACCTGGGTCATGTCCCCTAAGGCATAGTTGTAGCATGTTAGACAACAGGTGGCCCTGGGAGACTTTAGCTGGGATAAGTGGACTTTCTTGAGGTGGTTAACAAGAAAAAAAGTGGAACCCCTGGTGCCAGGCGGTAGCTCCTTTCTGCTAGTCTGTTGACCGCTGATGCAGAGATGGGTTCCCTAGGCTGCCATGACCAGGTCCAACAAGGTCTCATTGAAAGGGAACAGGGATTCAGTGGTTTGTGCAGCATGAATGAGTGCCTTAGAGAGGACATTTGTTTTCACTTCCACTGTTGGGAGCTGTAGTTCCAGGACTTCAACAACCTTCTTCACTATCGAATGAAAGGACATCACCTCTGGCGTAGGAGGTCCTGTGGAAAATTCCATCTCTAGCTCTGAAGTATCCATGTTCATTTGCCGATGACAGGTCAGACAGCTCATCGTCTTCCCCACCATTGTCATCATAGACATACAGGTTCTACGGATAAGAGATAAGTCATGACTCATCCGTCTGTATTCTTCCATCTCCAGGAGTCTGTGCCTCTCTTCTTGACTTGTTCTGTGGCACTGGCTTGGAACAAGAGGGAGGATGCACAGGTGGATCTGTATCCGGCACTGGCGGTGGCCTCTGTCGCAGAGATGGCCGCTATGTGAATGGCTGTATTGCGGTGTAGCGGCGCACCAGAGAAAAGGATGGAGGTATGATGATGGGACAGATCAGAGCAGCAGCGATGTTGTAGACATAAACATTAGAAGTCCATACAGAGCCATGGTCCGTGCAAAGATTTTATAGATCACAATGAGAGATGCTACGGAGTCCAAGCCTGAGGTCGGTAAGGGGTAGACCAAGTCAGGTGGTCTAGGAATGAATGGCCCGGCACCAGTGGAGAAAAATGTTGGTGGTGGATCTGTAGCAGACCGAGGTAGTTCCAGAGCCAGGTCCTATGGAGTCAGTGGTGGTGGCTTGCACAGAGGAACTGATGGCTCCATGACTTCCAATTTTGGTTCAGAGAATGAAGGTCTTGTGGGGGACGGAAGGCGTCTATGCAACTTTTCCATATTTCCTATACTTGCTCCATTTTCCTGGGGGGTATGAGAACGGTAACCTGGACTGAGGTCTCAATCAGCGATAGCTGCACTAGTTATTATGGGCTCGGGACATGAAGTTTGTCCTTTCACTCTTTAATGGCCTTAGGGTGCAACAGGAACAGGAGTTGCAGGAGTAGTAGTCATGGTCCGACCAAAGGCATATTAAGTAGGGATCTGTTTTTGATACCAGTCCCTCACAACCTCCACAGAACTTGAAGCCTGAATGCTTTGGAGGAGACATCTGTTCATGTACACATTTTGGGGAGGAATAATACCATCTCTCTGGACAGAGCAAGCTCTGGATCCAAATCAAAAGGAGCAGAAGAAAGGGAACTGATGTTGTTGAGCCGGTGTGAGTGATATGTGCTTCAATGATGTCCATTTCATTGTTGATATTAAGCCAGAGCCCCCTACGCGCGACGAGAGATTTGATGTTTCTGGATCCAGTATTGTTTGAGTCTGGGATTATTCTAAAGAGGAGGAATCTGTAGGTAGAAGTATCCATCAGAACAAAGACGCTTTAGTAGACTATTCACATAATTTAGATAACTAAACTTTAACCTTCAGATTTTATTTAGCACTTGTGCGAAGGAAAAATACAAGGAGATGAGCCTTTAATAGGAAGGAAAGTGGGTTGCATCTGAATCTATGAAACCCCTCACGTTTGGAGAAACTTACTTATAGGTAAAGTAACTTTTGATTTCCGGAATTAGATCCTCCGTAGATTCACATGCTTGAATCAGAACAAGCGGTGACTTAATATACAAATATTTGCGAATTAAGTGCAATCGAAAAGACTCGCCTTATTAAAAAAGATAGTGTAAAACAGCTTGACGAACTGCAGCATCCCTCTGCGCGTTAGAATCAAGGCAATAGTGCTGAGTGAGCTATACTCTGTTTAGAAAGATGCTGTCCTGGGAAAACGCGAAGCTATGAGATTTTCTAAATCTCCCACATCAATATATAATTTTCGGCATTATCTAAGATTCAGCATATTATGCGCTCTTTCTGCAGCAGTGCTGGGATTTTTTAAGAATGTCTTTAGGATTACAGGCTTGTTTACACTAAAATCGGATAGTACTTTAGGTATGAAGCATGGATATGTTTTTAAGATGACTCTATAGTCATGGAATTCTAGATATTTTTACTATAAAAACTATAAACATTTGAATTTCACCTACTCATCTTGTGGTGTTTAAATGGGCCAGTTCCCAAGAAAGACATTTTATATTGCTGTGTGTATTGGCTCAAAATGACTTCATGAGCTGAAAAAGTACAGTATTGAGTTGGCAAGGACTGGTGGATATTTCACCAATGGAAACACTCCAAATACTTCTTTTAGGAATTCTTTCATATTTCTGTCGGACTTGAGAGCAGTTGGTTTAGTAGTTGTCTGTAATGTGAACTAGGAGCTAGGGGGGCTTCTACAGAAGTAAGGCTAAGACCTGAGCCGGATAACTGTAGGAGATATGGAAGAATGTCATGTGCAGCAGTGTGGAGAAGTGTGGCTCAATGGTTAGAGCGGCAGACCCTGATGCAGAGGTCTAGCCCGGGACCAGGGTTCAATTCCCCGCCTCGGCAGGTCTTGGGCTCAATTCCACGGACCTGATAATTCTCGCCTCGGTGCCTATTCCAATCATGGAGTCCCACTCTGCAACTCTGGGTATTAGCTTGCTTAATCTCCACAACGGCCCCCACAACGCTAAGGATGCCTGGCCTCCACCTTGGGGGTGCCCAGGAGTGGACACCTCACAGGGAAAGCCAGGATGGGTTCCACAGCGGTATTCGTAAAAAAGCGCCTTGAGACCCTTGCGGGTGAGTAGTGCGCTATATAAGTATCAATTTACATTTACATTACATTTACAAAAAAGTGGGTGCAGATTCTGTTGACACCAAAACCAGAAGTATTTTCATTTAATTCTGAAGGATTTATTTATTGATACATCTCTGGCTTTAACCAGACATTTCCTGCATTTACCAGGAATTTCCAAGTGGTGCAACTCATTGTGTTCTAAACCATGCCGATAAAGTTAAAGATGCTGGTTCCAAGTGGAGTACTTGGACCTTGTTGCCAGAAAGCAGTTTCGATAGAGGTAGCAATGGTATGTGCAACTGCTCTGATAGGAGCTCAAGCTCTGTGAACCAGTACTGTCTTGCCCACCATGTGGTGATTAGTATCATCTGAAAAGGTTCCATTTTAATCTTGTTTATGACTTTTAAGATTAGGTGGAGCATAGGTAAAGGTCCATGACCAAGGTAATGAAAATACATTCCCTCTGTGACCCGGTAGGTTGGTCCTGCTAGCATAATAAGGGTCTTTCTTGTTCTGATTGGTTGCAAACCGGTCTGAATTCAGCTTGCCCTGGCATCAGAAAATCCTGTTTAATTGGGCTTGATTAAGTTCCCATATGTGGCATTCTCTGTATGTTCAGATTAAAGCCTCCGAGTATGCACGGTTTATTTTTGGACCATAGTCTTCTCCTTCTGCATTTGCTCTATTAAGTTGGTGAATAGTGTCACTTGGTCTTTGGATGGGGAGGCTTTGCCTTTGTCCAAAATTGCTCCCAAGAAATTAATCTTTTTATGGGATATTACCACTGATTTGTACTTGAATCACATTATGCTTAATTGTTGAAAAAGTAGTGAAGTAAACTTCGTTCTCGGTTACCTTGAACAGCCTTCCTTTGACTAGCCAATTGCCAGGTAGGGAACCATCTGATGTCCACGTTCCCTCAAATGTGCTGCAACTAGAGCAATGAACGTAGTGAACATACCTGGGGTTGAACTGATTCTGAATGGAAGAATGTTGTATTCATATTGGCAGCCAGCCACCCCTAATCCGAGACATTTTCTGTTTTTGTGATGGGAGGGCATATGAAAGTTGGCATCCAGTAGAACTAAGATGGACATAAAGTCTCATTGCTGCAATAGCTGGAGACTTTCTTGCAGAGTCACCATGTGAAATGTCTGCTTCCTAAGAATTTTTTAACTGTTAAAGTTCTAAAATTGGTCTCCATTAGCCTGTCTTTTTCCTCATCAGATAAAAAGTAAGAAAAGAAGCCTGCAATCTATGGGATTGAGCAACTAGTTCTGGGGCTACTTTCAGCTGTTGATGTGATGCATGTTTGCTGATGGTAATGTTGGAGAGAGGTTTTATATTACGCTCCAGATGTACGAAGTTCAAGGCATATCAATTGTTCTAATTTGACGGCAGCCATGATAAGAGGTCTTTCCAACTACAGGTGTTATCTTATATGGTGTGGCAGTCCCCAGAAGCTCGTCACTGTCTTCTAGAAGCTTCACATTTTTGTCTTGCCTTTACGACGAAAACACGGTCTTTGAAAAGGAACCAGCTGTGAGGGTCTGTATTGTGGAATATATATATGGTTTGTTTTTTTGCCGCCGGGGCACCTGGGAGTTGTGGATTCAAGCCCCCGCGGTGGTTGAAGGCGGTGTTACGAGCTCCTGAGCTGCCGGTCCCCTCACGGCGCCTTCTGGTGCCCGCTGGTGCAAGGATTGACGAGCCGTTGCCCTCACGGCAAGATAGGGTAGGTCTGTTCAGGTGTCCCAGTGAGCGCTCGGCGTTCCTCGCTTTTCAGGCGCCTCCGGGCGCAGTGCTAGCGTCAGAGACGCGACCTGGCCGCCGGGGCACCTGGGAGTTTTGGATTCAGGCCCCCGCGGTGGTTGTAGGCGGTGTTACGAGCTCCAGAGCTGCCCTTCCCCTCACGGCGCCTGCTGGTGCCCGCTGGTGCGAGGATTGACGAGCCGTTGCCCTCACGGCAGGATAGGGTAGGTCTGTTCAGGTGTATATATATATATATATATATAAATATAAAAAACTTTATAAATAAAATAAATAAATAAACTGTTGATAATAGGTCTGTTGATAAGGCTGGGATTTATACTCACCTCTATAAAAGGTACTGGCTCTTTCCTCTAGAAAGGAAAGCTATTATGCTGATGAAAACACACCTAATGATCATGCAATGTCTGCCTCAACATGTATGATAAATTAAAAGACACGACAACATATACCATGTCCATTGTTCAGCTTTGCACCCTTGGTTTAAAAGATGCTGCTTTCCACCAAAAATGCCTTTATAATACCACTGCACCAGTCAATTGTTGAAACCCAGGGGTTCAATATTCATGGCAGTATTAATAATGGCAGAAGATGTACTTTCTCCTTGATGTAAAATGATTTGACTTGAGACAGTTTGTTTAATCAGCAAATCTAGATATGGTGCAACAACCAACCACATTTGCCTGTCATAGTGAGCTAATGTGTTAGGTGCTCTAATTGATGCTGCAGCCACTGCCAAAAATCTTTTACATACATTAATTATCAAGCCTTGTTCCTTCTTTGGCACACAAAGTGACATTTGTGTGCAAGATCTTTTTTACACCACAGAGTCTGCATGTGGGTGTCTGATAAGGACTAATACAAGGCTACCCCTGTTGAGAGGTGGACCCCCTGGTGCACAGCGTAGAAAAGACACACAGGTCTAATGATTTGAAGCAGAATTCACACATGTTCAATCCATATGATTTACTGGTTCATCAAAATTCAGTGTGTGTACATTAAATTCATGTATCAAACATCGTGATCCAAATCCAAAAGAAGTTTGTCATCAACAGAAAGAAGATCAGCAATTTATGAATCCCAATGCATTTCGGGCTAAACCAAAAGCCCTTCCTCAGGGGATCACTCTACAAACAAAAAGAAATAGCCATCATCAAATCCAATTCAAATGTCATCAATGACCTGCATGCGCAACCATGTATCATCTCACAAACATATCAAAATAGAAAACAAAGTGTGCTCGATAGAACAGCCAGATTTCCCAAGAAGCATGCAATCACAGTAAATGGTGAAACCACGAGTGTGAAAACGGACCGCCACGTGAACTCAAGGAATGAAAAATCTAAAAAGGCTCAAACCAGCTACGTGACAACAGAAGGTCGAACCCAGTGAATCACAGTACGAAAACGGAGCGGTGATAAATCAAGTTAAGGGAACGTGAAGAAAAATTACCAAGATCCCGCTAACCAGAGCGTTAAACACCAGAATAGCCACACAGTATCACACGCGGTCAAGAAGACCGTCAAAGTTGTATCATTACAAATAAATGAGTCCCCCGGACAGAGGTACTTACAGAGAATGTTAAGAAAACGCAAACCCTGTTGACGGTGCCGGATCACGAAGCGAACGTGCCGGAAGGGTGCAGCTAAAGTATGAAAGACTGCGTGTAAACATGGAAGATGGACAACGGTGAGACAAAGTATAAGCGCCATCTTGGAGTGGTGAAACTAGACTCAACAAATAAACAGCAGGAAAAAAGACCCACGGTAATCAGTAAGGTGTACCAAGATGAACACAAAAGTGAAAAGTGAACAAAAGATCAAGGGAAAGTACATACAAGAGTAAACAAAAAATAAAAACGCACGATATTCATGAGAATACAGGACAAATATAGTGCAACACGAACATAAAAATCACAAATAACACAAAAATTCCATGCGGTCATTGAGCCCGTGCGGCTGCATGGTCGCCATGTAACGAATCCAAAAGTTTTCTCTCTTCAATAAAGTTTTTTTGTTCTCATGTGTCACTGGAACTTGCTCAAGGATGAGATATTTCAATTGAGCGATAGAGTGGTTTTGTTCCAAAAAGTGAGAAGCAACAGTAGATCTCATGTTCCCAGTCCTGATATTGCTCTTGTGTTCTAACAAGCGTGTCCTAATTTTCCGTTCAGTGTGTCCCACATAACACTTGCCACAAGGACACTTCAAGAGGTAGATGACATTCATGGAATTGCACGTGGCATTCACCTGTAGTTTTATGGGGTACCCTTTCATGGGGTGATTGACAATGTTACCCTGGATGCAATTGTGGCAGTTGCTGCAATTATGACAAGGGCGCAGACCCTTGTAGACAACAGGTTGACTGTCGGATTTGGGTTTGGATAGCATTTCCTTTAAGTTCCTGCCCCTTGTGTAGGCGAACATAGGTTTTTGTGCAACATTGTCAATCACCCCATGAAAGGGTACCCCATAAAACTACAGGTGAATGCCACGTGCAATTCCATGAATGTCATCTACCTCTTGAAGTGTCCTTGTGGCAAGTGTTATGTGGGACACACTGAACGGAAAATTAGGACACGCTTGTTAGAACACAAGAGCAATATCAGGACTGGGAACATGAGATCTACTGTTGCTTCTCACTTTTTGGAACAAAACCACTCTATCGCTCAATTGAAATATCTCATCCTTGAGCAAGTTCCAGTGACACATGAGAACAAAAAAACTTTATTGAAGAGAGAAAACTTTTGGATTCGTTACATGGCGACCATGCAGCCGCACGGGCTCAATGACCGCATGGAATTTTTGTGTTATTTGTGATTTTTATGTTCGTGTTGCACTATATTTGTCCTGTATTCTCATGAATATCGTGTGTTTTTATTTTTTGTTTACTCTTGTATGTACTTTCCCTTGATCTTTTGTTCACTTTTCACTTTTGTGTTCATCTTGGTACACCTTACTGATTACCGTGGGTCTTTTTTCCTGCTGTTTATTTGTTGAGTCTAGTTTCACCACTCCAAGATGGCGCTTATACTTTGTCTCACCGTTGTCCATCTTCCATGTTTACACGCAGTCTTTCATACTTTAGCTGCACCCTTCCGGCACGTTCGCTTCGTGATCCGGCACCGTCAACAGGGTTTGCGTTTTCTTAACATTCTCTGTAAGTACCTCTGTCCGGGGGACTCATTTATTTGTAATGATACAACTTTGACGGTCTTCTTGACCGCGTGTGATACTGTGTGGCTATTCTGGTGTTTAACGCTCTGGTTAGCGGGATCTTGGTAATTTTTCTTCACGTTCCCTTAACTTGATTTATCACCGCTCCGTTTTCGTACTGTGATTCACTGGGTTCGACCTTCTGTTGTCACGTAGCTGGTTTGAGCCTTTTTAGATTTTTCATTCCTTGAGTTCACGTGGCGGTCCGTTTTCACACTCGTGGTTTCACCATTTACTGTGATTGCATGCTTCTTGGGAAATCTGGCTGTTCTATCGAGCACACTTTGTTTTCTATTTTGATATGTTTGTGAGATGATACATGGTTGCGCATGCAGGTCATTGATGACATTTGAATTGGATTTGATGATGGCTATTTCTTTTTGTTTGTAGAGTGATCCCCTGAGGAAGGGCTTTTGGTTTAGCCCGAAATGCATTGGGATTCATAAATTGCTGATCTTCTTTCTGTTGATGACAAACTTCTTTTGGATTTGGATCACGATGTTTGATACATGAATTTAATGTACACACACTGAATTTTGATGAACCAGTAAATCATATGGATTGAACATGTGTGAATTCTGCTTCAAATCATTAGACCTGTGTGTCTTTTCTACGCTGTGCACCAGGGGGTCCACCTCTCAACAGGGGTAGCCTTGTATTAGTCCTTAATCTTACGCTGACCGGTCCAGACAGCGTCCACCCCTGCACGCTTTACTGCTCAAACTTTATTGGATATCTGATTACCAACAGCTGTGCGAATACCCATCCTTCATACTTTGGGTGTCTGATAAGGCCCAACGGTGTGTCAAGTGGGGCTTTATATTTTTGTAGAGTCATGGAACACCGGCTGCTACTATCGCCAGGTTTTTCATTGTTTTAAAACATGAACAGATATGATCAAATATTGATATTGCTTGGAAGGTCAAATCTTTTAGATGCTCTTTCAGTCAGACTATGGAAGCCTGCAGCGAGTCTGATGGAATTGGAAGTGTATCTCCTTCAAATGGAGCTCTTTATTTCTCCCACTCAGGAAAAGTGTCACCTGAAGAAAAGGAAGTTCTCCTTCTTAATGGGCATTGGTTTAGGCGTCATCATTGTCAGAATGTTCTGATTGCCATACGTGGGATGTCACTGAAGACTGCATCAATGTAGCTATTCTGAGTGGGCTACCTGAAAGCGTGCGAGGAGTGGTGGGTTGGATCGAGGTGCAGTTCTGTGTAAATCATAGACTTAAGGCTGTAATAAATTGGTAAATCCACAGAAGAGTGGAAAATCTTCAATTAATTGCCCTACATTTTGAAGCTAGTTTCCTTACAAATACTCAAAACGTAACCTTTGTCCCTCTACGAGTGCTTTTCCCTATTAAATTCATAACCATCCCAATGAGTAGACACTTGAGAGAAGACTCAAATCTTTTAAAGGAGCACTCACTTTTCAAAGGGCCACTATCAAATTACTAAATAACAATTTTATTGGGTATGTAATTCTGGAGACAAAGTGAGTTCAATACTGCACATGTTTTTACCCATTGACTGGCGCTGTATCTTACTTAACAGTTATCACACCAGAACAGTTCAAAGTCTAATTAGACAATTATCAAACAGATTTACACTGTACAACTCAAAGTCCAATAGCTCAATTCCTGTATTTCTGTTCCATCAATAAACGTACAACATATTTTTCATCTCTACTACTAACAGCAACTTTTACTATTGAAATTGCTTACATAAAGTGCCACATCATATCCCAGTCATTTCCACACCCAAACCACATATGGTCAAAAGAAAAGGCGGCGCAACAACATCAAATACAACGTAAAAGACAAAAATGACACCTCCATCAAACACACACCCTCTCACTTAATTAATTGATCACTTCACAATTGCTGGTCAGCAACCTTACATTAGGCCTTCCGAATGAGCAGTATTCAGGAACACAAATAACACTTCTTCATCGAAACATGGAAGTAAAGAACAAGTTACTTACCTTCGGTAATGACATAGCTGTAAGAAACATTAGTTAGTGATAGATGCCTTACCTTAGAATTACCCCAGGTGTCATACTGGATCCGGAAAGTTTTTGTCAGCAGTACCCCTGTGCGTCAGAAGGTGGCATCGTGCGGCTCCGCATTAGTCGTCGTGGTCAGCGAGATGATGTCACGGCAGCTACTTAGACGACGCGCGCGGACGCCAGTTCTGTACACGACTTCCCGCGCCAGGAACGCAGAGCCATGCAAGATACTGACCACTGGTGCATTGAAACTAGGGCTCTGAAAGAGATGACCTTAACCCTACAAATCAGTTCGCAGAGTGGGGAGAATGGGTGGAGCAGTAAAGAATCTATCACTAACGAACAAGTTACTTACCTTCGGTAATGCTTTTTCAGGTGGATACAGTATCTGCCTGTGGATTCCTCACCTTGTGAATATCCCCTTGCGTCAGCAACATTCGGAAATTCTTTTTGTAGCTTTGCGCCGACGACGTCACAGAGGCACGACACCGCGCGCGACTCCGCTGACGTCACCGACTCCATAATAGACCCACGCCAGTTCCGCCCTTTTTTCCGTGCCTTCGAGGCACACGGACGGACCAACATTAGTAGATATATACACAGTACACAAATGTCAAGATAGCACACAGTGTAAAACCAATGCCGAAAAGCAATTGAAATAAAACTTTTCCTTCAACAATAAAAACATATTAACATCACAGATACTCAGGTATAGAAGAGTGGACAACGGGGAGGCAGGTGGGTCAGTGAGGAATCCACAGGCAGATACTGTATCCACCAGAAAAAGCGTCACTGAAGGTAAGTAACTTGTTCTTGTGATGGATACATCTGCCAGTGAATTTCTCACCTTGTGAATAGATTCCCACAGCAGTCCCCACTCCCCGAGGAGGGTGTCCACTCTCCTATACCAGAAAATCCTGGAGGACAGAATGCGCAAAGTGGCCTTCCCTCCTCACTTCGGTATCCAAGCAGTAATGCTTCGCGAAAGTGTGGAGGGAGGCCCAAGTTGCCGCTTTACAAATGTCCTCAACAGGTACACCCCTAGACAAAGCAGATGTTGAAGACTTTGCTCTAGTAGAGTGGGCTCTTATACCCTCTGGAGGTTCCTTAACAGCCAGGGCGTAGCAGATCTTGATGCATAGAATTATCCATCTCGGAAGTGTGCGCTTGTGCACAGCCCTTCCTTTCCTGCAACCAGCAAATCCAACAAACAGCTGGTCATCAACTCGATAGCCTTAGTCCTATCAAGGTAAAAGCTCACCGCCCTCTTAGGGTTCAGACGGTGAAGCCGCTCCTCCTCCTTGGAAGCATGAGGGGGAGGATAGAAGGTAGGTAGGGTAATAGAATGCCCTAGATGGAAGGGAGTTACCACCTTAGGCAGAAAAGCAGCCCTGGTCCTAAGAACCATTCGTTAAGCATGAATGGTCAAGAATGGGGGCTTTGAACTAAGAGCTTGAAGCTCACTTACCCTCCTTGCCGAGGTAATTGCAACTAGGAAAACCGTCTTAAAAGACAACAACCTCAAGGGACAATTATGTAGAGGTTCGAAAGGGGAACCCATTAGAAAAGTAAGCACCAGATTCAAGTCCCATTGAGGCACAATAAAAGGAGTAGGAGGAAATTTATTTGTAAGGCCCTTCAGAAATCTTAAAACAATAAGAGCTCTAAATAAAGACGGCTGATACGGCAGACAGAGAAATGCAGACAAAGCCGAAAGATAACCTTTCACCGTAGCCACAGCAAAACCTTGCTGCGCTAAAGAAAGAGCAAATAGGAGTATAACTGACAAACGAGCCCTCAAAGGGTGAATAGAGTTCTCCCCACACCAAGTCACAAATTTAGACCATCTGTATGAATAGATTGACTTAGTGGAGTCACGCCTGGCCGATAGAATGACATCCACCACATCATGTGGGAGAGAAAAGGAATTCAGGTTGCCCCGTTCAATCTCCAGGCATGAAGGTGTAAGGTCTGGAGGTGGGGGTGTAGAACCTGCCCCTCCATCTGAGAGAGGAGATCTGCCCTGAAAGGGAGACGGAGCGGCGGGCACGAGGAAAGGTGGAGAAGATCTGCTTATCACACCCTTCTTGGCCAATCCGGGTCGACCAATATAACTCGGGCCCGGTCTTGGCGAATCTTCCTCAGAACCCGAGGAATCAAGGGTATGGGAGGAAGTTGCGAGTCCCAACTCAACTGAAACGCGTCCCCCAAGGCTCCCTGCATCGGAAACTGGAGGCTGCAGAATGACGGGCAGTAAGCATTCTCGCGAGTGGCGAACAGGTCCACCTGAGGAGTCCCCCACGTCCGAAAGACGTGACGAACTACCTCTGGATGAAGCCTCCACTCGTGGTCAGCTGAGAACTGCCGACTGAGACTGTCTGCACGCACGTTCAGAACTCCGGCCAGATGATTTGCCATCAGACAAATCTGATGATCCTGAACCCAGGACCAGAGACGCAGAGCCTCTCTGCAGAGACACTGCGACCCTACTCTTCCCTGCTTGTATACATACCACATTGCAGTGGTGTTGTCCGTCAGGACCTGAACCGACAGCCCGCGAAGGGAAGGGAAGGGAGGAAGGCCTTGAGCGCCAGACGTATCGCCCGCAATTCCAGAAGGTTGATGTGAAGCAACCTTTCCTCTGGAGACCAAAGACCCTTGATCTCCAGATCCCCCAGATGAGGACCCCACCCTAGAGTGGACGCATCCGGTATCACTGTGGCCATGGCTGGAGGAAGTTGGAAAGGCTTGAGACAGATTGCCCTCCACACTCCACCAAGACAGATTCGCTGCAGTTTCTCTGGAGATCCTGATGGACTCCCCGAGATTTACATTGCGTTGATACCACTGCCTGCGGAGGCACCACTGGAGTGCCCTCATATGCCAGCGTGCATGGTTGACCAACAGAATGCAGGAAGCCATCAGACCGAGCAGACGAAGGACCTTCAGGACTCGAACGACCGCTCCATTGTAAAATAAAGGAATCATTTCCTGTATGTCGCGAATCTTTTGAGGTGGAGGGAATGCCCAACATACAGTAGTATCCGGTACTGCACCTATGAACAGGTTGCGCTGGGAGGGCACCAGGTGAGATTTGGGTACATTTATTGAAAAACCCAACCTGTACAACAACTGAGATGATGGAGCACTTTCTCCGGAGATTCTGCTTTGATCAGCCAATCGTCCAGATAAGGGAATACCGGAACCCCTGACCTTCTGAGATGTGCAGCCACCACTGCCATCACCTTGGGGAAGACTCGAGGTGCAGTAATAAGACCAAACGGAAGGACCGCAAACTGGTAGTGCTGCGATCCCACCGTAAAACGGAGATACTTCCTGTGCGACTTCAGAATGGGGATGTGGAAATACGCATCCTGCAAGTCGATCGACACCATCCAGTCTTCTTCCAGCAGCGCTTGAAGAACCTGCGCAAGGGTGAGCATCTTGAACTTCTCCTACTTCAGATAAATGTTCAAGAGCCTGAGATCCAGGATTGGACGAAGTCTGCCATATTTTTTGGGGATCAGGAAATACCGGGAGTAGCATCCCTGACCCCTCTCCTGCTCTGGAACCACCTTTATCGCACCCTTTCTGAACAAAGCCAGGACTTCTTCCTGCAAGAGCAGCAGGTGGCCAAACAATCCTGACCCATCAAAGGGCAAATCCATCAAGGCAGCTTGGACATCCGCAGAGAATTCAGAGGATTTAAGCCATGCCGCTCTTCTTGTGGCCACTGAAGAACCCATCACTCTTGCCACCGAGTCAGCAGTGTCCAGACCACTCTGAATGACCTGTCTAGCGGCAGCAGAGTGTCAGTCTAGCGGCAGCCTGAGTGTCAACAATCACCTCTTGGAAATTCTTCCTATCCTCCTCAGGAAGCTTTGGAACCAGCGGTTTGACTGAATCCATCAATGCATGGATATAGCGTCCCATTAGACAAGTTGCATTAGACGATTTGAGCGCCATGCTTGCCGAGGAAAAGACTTCTTTAGCAGCCTGGTCCTGCTTCTTCGATTCCTTATCCCCAGGAACCTGTGGAAAAGCGCCCGCAAATTTTTTCAAGCAGGCCGCCTGCACAACCAAGCTCTCCGGCAAGAGGTGTGTGAATAAAAAGTCCGGGTCACCAGGCGCCACCCTGTACCTTCTTGCAACCGCCCCTGAAACAGCAGGGGCTGTAAGCGGTCTTTTCCAAACCTCAGATATAGGCTCCTCCAAAGCATCATTAAAAGGGAGCATAGGCTCGACCACAGAGGTAGGCGAATGAAGGACTTCAGTCAGTATATTAGCCTTATACTCCACAGTTGGAAGTGTTAAATTCAACAAGGCTGCAGCCTTTCTTATGACCACGTGATAAGGTGTCACATCCTTAGAAGAGGCATCAGAAACAGAGGCCAAATCCCAATCAGGGGACAGTTCAAGACCACTAGCCTCTCTCAGATCATCAAAAAGATCCTCTGAATCCTGCAGCTCACCCTCTTCCATTTCTGCTTCACAATACCTCTGCTCTTCCAGAAGTCTGTGCCTCACGCCTCGACCTCTCCTTCATGAATGAAGTCGACGGATCCGGAATCGACTCCGTCGGAGCCAGCGTCGAGCCCGAAGCCGGAGGACCAGACCGCTGAACACGAGGTCGGATCGGATTCGGCATCGGCGTCGAGGGTGTTGGCGTCAAAGGTCTTGGCGTCGAAGGCTTCGGCGGCGCAGAGTAAAGCCAAGGCGGCGTCGGAGCCGGCATAAATGGCATAAAAGGCGCAGGAGAGAAAGACTGGGGGATACCCAGATTGAATGCTAATGAACCCGTGGGACCAACCGGTGCACCAGAGGGGTACACAGCTCTTGAATACACTCCATACATAGCATTCAGGAACTGAGTAGGGTCCTGACCTGGAGCAGGAAAAGCTGGATAAGAGCCCACAGGCTGCTCTCGAGGGAGCGGATTCTTCGACTTCCACCTCCACCTCTGGCTGATGCACCGGGGTCGACGAACCCGCAGGCAACGAAGCCTCCTCTTCTTCATCTCCTTCACCCTCCTGGTCAGAAGAATGAGTCGGAGCCAGAGAAGGATTCGACATCGGCTACGGTGAATGAACAGGCGAACCCTCACCTTCGGAGACTTGAACTTCCGGAGTCGGAGCCTCCACATCCTTGCAAAGTAACTTCACCTGCGACTTCGGTCTCGAGTCCTTCCCAGAGTGATGACGAGACTCATGAGATCTCTTCTTGTGCTTCTTCCTCGATGACTTCGAAGCATGCACCGAAGACGACCTCGAGCGTGACTTCGAGCGAGACCTCGACCGACGAGTCCGTGACCTCGACCTCTTCTTGTCCTTCCTGCTTTTCAACTTCGCAACAAGATGTTTCGCCTCCCTCTCACGGAGAGCCTTAGGATTCATTTTCTTACAGGATGAACATTCCTCGACGTCATGGTCCGAACTCAAACACCAAACGCAGCACTCGTGCGGATCCATAATAGACATCGTCTTGCCACACTCTCCGCAGGGCTTAAATCCAGTCTTCTTCGTGGACATTTCGACACAAAGAAGCAAAAGGACACCGAAATGAAACAAACCGTAACAAAGTTACCAAAAGCTACTGAGGATCCCTAGAAACTGTTAGCGTCGACGACGCGGAAAAAAGGAACTGATGTCATCACGCCGGCGTGGGTCTATTATGGAGTCGGTGACGTCAGCGGAGTCGCGCGCGGTGTCGTGCTTCTGTGACGTCGTCCACGTCGGTGCAAAGCTACAAAAAGAATTTCCGAATGTTGCTGACGCAAGGGGATATTCACAAGGTGAGGAATCCACTGGCAGATGTATCCATCAGAATAATGTTTCTTACAGATATATTGTTACCGAAGGTAAGTAACTTGTTCATCTAAAAGAAACACGTAGTGATAGATTCCTTACCTAAGAATAGATACCCCAGCAATATCAACCCCGGTGGAGGGTCTGCGAACCAAGATCGCCCCAGGAAGTCCCGGAGAACAGAACAGCCAAAGAAGCTGTCTCTCTGGACTTGGCTGTCCAGGCAATAGTGCCGAGTAAAAGTGTGCAACTAGGCCCACATAGCTGCCTGACGGATGTCTTAAGGGGACACCACGTCCCAAAACCATAGTGGCAGCCGTCGCCCTGGTGGAATAGGCACGCAGCCCCACCGGAGGCTCCTTCGTCAGAGAATAACAGGCTTTAATGCACAAGACGACCCATCGCTAGATAGTCCGCTTGTGTACGGCCCCGGCCTTTCTTGGCGCCCACGTAGCCAGCAAAGAGCTGGACATCCACTTGGAACTGTTGTGTGCGATTGAGATAAAATGAGAGCGCACGTTTTGGGTCCAGACAGTGGAGCCTCTCTTCCTCTCTGGAAAGGAGTGGAGGCGGAAAGAAGGTGGACAACGTGATGGTCTGCACGATGTGAAAGGCAGTGACAACCTTTAGCAAAAAGAATGGACGTGTTCGGAGCACAACCTTGTCCGGATGGACAGACAGAAAAGGAGGTTAACAAGAAAGAGCCTGGAGCTCACTCACTCTCCTAGCAGAGGGGATGGCAACCAGGAAAGCAGTCTTCAGAGAGTTAACAAACGTAGAAGACAGTTGTGAAAAGGCTCAAAAGGAGCGCACCTCAAGTATGTAAGAACCAGGTTCAAATCACACTGTGGCATTACAAAGGGAATAGGAGGGAAAAGATAAGTAATGCCTTTGAGGAATCTATTTAGAACAGGGGACTTGAAAAGAGGGATGATCAGGGAGCCTGAGAAAGGCCTAAATAGCAGAAAGGTAGCCCTTGATAGTGCCCAAAGCAGAGCCCTGCTGGGCCAAAGAAAGAAGGAACAGTAAGACTTCTGAAAGAGGGGCAGAAAGGGGATCCACAGGCTTTGCTGTGCACCATGCCTCCAATTTGTCCAACCTTCAGGCGTATACAAACTTAGTGAAGGGACGCCCGGCTGCCAGAATGACATCACAGACTTGAGGAGGCAAGTCAAAAGGAATCAACTGCAGCCGCTCAATCTCCACACAAGCAAAGAGGTGGAGAGTGGACAGGTTCGGGTGGAGGACTGTCTCCTGCTGCTGCGACAGAAGATCCTCCCGAACAGGCAGTCGTACTGAAGGAATTGATGATCATACGGAGTAGCTCCGGATACCAAACTCTTCAAGCCCAGTCCGGAGCCACAAGAATGACTTGGGACCAGACCATCTGATCTTCTTCAGCACTCTGAGCATAAGTAGTATAGGCGGAAAGGCGTACAACAGACCGCAACTCCACTTGCAATGAAAAGCGCCACATAGAGTGCCGCCTTGGAAATTCCAACGCGCAGAACTGCTGACATTGCGAGTTCTCTTCGGTGGCGAATAGATCTAACCAAGGCTCTCCCCATTTTTGAAAGACACCTTGCGCCACGCCAGAGTGAAGACGCCATTCGTGAGCCATCCTGCACCTGCGGCTGAGTTTGCCGCCCTGGCGGTCAGTGAATTTGCCAGATGTTGAAACACCAGGGAAAGCCCTGATGTTCCAACCATGTCCAGAGGAGCAGGGCCTCCTGACATAGGGTCCACGGTGGTGTTGTCTGAACACCTGCACTACTCTCCCCTTGACAGAGGAAAGGAATGCCTTCAGTGCAAGGCGGATCGCCCGAAACTCCAGAAGGTTGATATGGACTTCGCCGGAGACCAGAGGCCTCTGATCTCCGCCTCTCCCATGTGGCCCCCCCATCCCAGGAGGGACACATCCGTCACCACACTGTGTGCTCCGGTTGGGGAAGGGAGAGGGATCAGCCATTGACCCAATGCTGGTTCTTGAGCCAACACTGCAGCTGGTGTGCAGTGCCTTCTGAGATCTGGACGTAATCGGACAGGTTCTCCTGATGCTGCACCCACTGGAACTTCAGGTCCCACTGCAGACCCTGCATATGCCATCTGGCATGAGTGATCATAAGGATGCAGGAGGCCATGAGGCCCAGCAGCCCCAGGGTCATCCTGACCGCTACCCAGGATAGAGGCTGAAAGATCGGAATCATACCCATCCTCGCCATATTCAGACCTGCTCCGATGAAGAGGAGCTTCTGAGAGGGAATCCGGTACGACTTTGGCACATTGATGGAAAACTCCAGCAAATGCAGGAGGTCGGCTGTAGTCTGGAGGTGGGATATGACTGTCTGGGGCGAGCCCACCTTCAACAGCCAGTCGTCGCGATAGGGGAAGATTGGAACCCCTGATCTGCGCAGATAAGCTCCGACCACCGCCATCACTTTCGTGCACCTGAGGGGCGCTGGAAGGCCAAAGGGGACCATGGTAAACTGAAAGTGCTCGTGGCCTACCGTGAACTGCAGTTAACGCCTGTGGGCTGGCAGGACGGTAATGTGTAAATATGCGTCCTGCAGGTCCAACGCTACCATCCAGTCTCCAGGGTCGAGGGCAGACAAGACCTGAGCCAGAGTTAACATCTTGAACTTCTGCAGGAAGTGATTGACGTCCTTGAGGTCCAAGATAGGACGCAGGCCCTTGTCCTTCTTCAGCACCAGAAAGTAGTGGGAATAAAAACCATGTCCTACTTCTGGTGCAGGAACGCGCTTGATGGCCCCCTTGGCCAAGAGGGCCGCGACTTCCTGTTGAAGAAGTGCCAAGTGATTCCCCCGCCATGCGGTGGATCTAAGGTGGCATGGCTGGAGGGGTAGTCTGGGAGGGGGCAAGGGGGGAACAGGGGGAGGCGGAGGGGAAGTTGCCCCTTCGGACTATTTGTAAAACCCACCTGTCTGAAGTGGTGGTGCCCCAGTGAGGAAGGTGATGGCGAATCCTGCCGCCCACTGGCATTCGATGAGCCTGAAAAACCGGGCTAGGAAGGTTTGATGGCAGTGGTGGAGGTGGACTGACCCGCCCGCAGGCCCCCTGAACCACCTCGGCAGGTTCCACGTCCGCGCTGAGCCTGTTGCTGCGCAGGGCAGTGGCTCTGAAGCGAACATGTCGGGCGCCCCTTCCGTGGCCACGAAAGAAGCGAAAAGTAGAAGGCGGAGGAGGGCGCGTGGCGGATAGACCCAAGGACTTGGCTGTAGCACGCGAGTCCATAAAGCGCTCCAACGCACTCTGTGCTTTATTGCCAAAAAGGCGAATGCCATCAAAGGGCATGTCCATCAGGGTGTTATGGACATCCCCAGAGAAACCAGTAGTCCTCAGCCAGGCGTGGCGATGGAGCACCCTATGCAACACCACTGCATAGCTTGCACCCTCCTCTGTAGCCACAGTAGGAGAAGTTAGCATGACAAGGTCATGAGAGGTATCAAGACCACTGGCATCCCCCCGTTCCTCTACCCAGTCCGGGTCAAACACACACTGCTGTGAGAGGGTCCTCAGACCCTCCCAGTCCTCCCTTTCCTCTGAAGGCTGATGAACAGGCCAAAAATAAGGAGGCTGGACATAGGGGTAGAAAAGCCCCATTGGCATAGACGTCAAGTGACGGCGTTCCAGTGCCGTGTCCACATCAGGGCTGAAACGGGGGATGACGATGTCCGGGGGCACGGGCGACGTTGGGAGGTGGTGCCAGTGGGGTTGACGTCGGTGGAGGTGTCACAAGGTCAACCAGCATCAACCGGGATCCAGGCCTAGTTCCTTAGGGGCCCTGTAGAGGCGACAGCTATGCCGAACCCGCCGATAGTGCAGAGTGAGGGCCCCCAGTCAGGTCTGCGGGCCCAAAGGCAGGTAGGCTGACGACGACTGCGTAGGCTCCGCTGGAGTCACAGGGGAGGCACCACCTGCAGAGTGCCCGAGGGGAAGTCGGAGAGCGATGGCGCTTCTTCAACTTCTTGAGATGCTTTGCCTTACCTGACCCGGTGTGTGAAGATTTCGATCCAGACGCACAATGGTGGTGGCTCAGCGACTTGTCCCTTGACCTCCTCCGGAACCTTGAGTGGCGTGGAGCCGACTGACGGATTTCAAGCAACTTTCGGGACCGCTCCCGCAAAGTCGTCGGGGCATGACTTGGGGTCGTGGTCGCGCCCCAGGTCTCTCTACTAGAGACACACGGTGCGAGTACATCACCATGGGATGACAGTCCCCGCAGGACTTAAAGCCACGCATCCCTATGGCACCAGGAGTCGATCGGAAAAAAGAGACAAAAGACCTAAAAAAAGCTCCGTCAAAAAGTGACTGGGGGTCCCGCTCTCTCTGGATCTGCGCTTGCTGGCGCGAAAAAAGAAACTGACGTCAGCGAGTAAGCACGCCGTCAAGTAGCTGCCTCAACGTCATCTCGGCGACCACGACACCAACAAGGGACGCGGAGCCGCACAATGCCACCTCCTGATGCGCAGGGGCACTGCTGACTTAAAGTTTCCGGATCCAGTCTGACACCTGGGGGTAGTTCTAAGGTAAGGAATCTTTCACTACATGTTTCTTTCAGATATAATTCTCAAGTCACCATTGACATTTTAGTACCCTAAAGCTTTTCTATAAAAGTCAGACACAGAAAAACGGCACCTGAGGAGGAACTTTCCATCTACACCTTAACCGCGTCCCATGAAGAAAAAAATAATTAAACAATGCAAAAGTTGAATCCTTAAGAATAGTCTGGAGTACTACAGTTACCGACACCATATACTTTTGTTGGAAAATGGCCCTAGCTGAAGAGTCACCCCAAATCTTTTGCCTTCCTGCTCCTCTTTTTCTGACCTTTTTGTTGGCCTTAGGACTCAGAACACTTTACCACTGCAAACCAGTGCTAAAATGCATGTGCTTCTCCCAAAAACATGGTAACAATAGTGTACACACAATTGACCTATTAAGTTTAATTTCAAGTCCCTTGTAAAGTAGAATACCAAATACCCAGGACCTGTAACCTAAATGCTACAAATAGGTTTGCAGCACTGATTGTGCCAAGTACACAAGCAGCCTTTCAAACCTGTCTCAGGCCTGCCATTGCAGGGCCTTTATGTGCAGTTTACTGCCACTTCGACTTGGCATTTAAAACTGGTTGTCAAGTCTTAAACTCCCCTTTTATTACACATAAGTAACCCCTAAGGTAGGCCGTAGGTAGCTCAGAGGGCAGGGTGCTGTGTAGTAAAAGATAGGGATTGTACTGTTAAATTGTGTATGTCCTAGAAGTGAAAACTTCCCAAAATAGTTTTTCACTACTGTGAGACCTCCTACTCTCATAGGTTAGCATTGGGAACTCCTTAAAACACTTAAGCTCTAATTTCTGATCAGAAAGGAGTAGCTGCATCATGTTTTATATCTTCGGAATGGTAATGATAAATCCTCTTTAATGGTAAAGTTGGATTCAACACTACAATTTTAGAAATGTCACTTTTAGAATGTGGGCAGTTCTCTGCTCTTACTGCTCTGTGTACCTTGCACCCTGTCTCCAAAACACGTCTGGGGTGGGTGACAGCTACACTTTGTGCATTCCCTCTAGACGGCCACAAACACAGGAAGGGTAGGTGTGGCAGAGAATTCCGCAGCATTCTGATAGCTCTTCCTGGGCGGGGGTGGGGGAGAGAGCCGATACTTACAAAAGAATAGACAGTGTCCTGTTTCCCACACAAAGGGATAATTACCCTCTACTGATGGTCTGTAGCCAGGACTGGGAAGAAAGGAGGACCTGTGCACTTCAAGGGCCTGCTTTGAAGTCATCCCCACTTCAAAGGCACAACTGGGTGTAGGTACTTGGGCTCTGACCCTACCAAGACAGTACACTCCTGGACCTGTGAAGAAGTTAGTCAGGAGTAAAGACTGCTATGCTACAAGGATTGCCACTCAGCTTGACCGTTGGTTTGGAAGAACTGCTTTTCTGCTTTGCTGTGCTGCCCTGCTGAAGACAAGGACTGGACCCATTTCACTTGAACCCATAGTGACTATCAAGAGCTTGCTGGCTTGCCCCCTGTTTCGAAGTCTCAGGGCCATCAAAGACTTCCTACAACACTGCAACAGCACCTGGACTCTGCCATCTGTGAATCCTGCAATGCCAAGTGGTGCCAATCCAGTCCTGGGCCCTTGAACTGCGACTTTGCTGTACAGAACCATCAAAATCGATGCAGTGATGACTTTGTGCCCATTGGAACCAATGCATTGCCTTTTGATGCAGAAGCCGATCGACATTGCTTCGAAGGACTGTGCCGCTCGACGACAGACAACACGTTTCAACGATGACACAGTGCCTGCATCGCATAAGGGTTCGTCGATAAAGCAGTCATCGCCTGCGATGATCGGAACTGATGCATCAGGTTTTGGAAGTCGACGCTTGCTCAATCCAATGTACCTTTTCAGCAAGGCCTATACAAATCCTGTAGATGGCCTGCCGGTTATCACGGTCAACCTGACCTTTGGATTTACCCCGGTCTAGCACAACCTCAACTAACTCCGAAGCACTATTAATTTCTAAGAACTACATTTTGATTTATTCATTAAAAAATCATAGCTCTGTTTCAACTTATAGGATTTTTGTCGTTTTGGGATTCTTTTACTCAAATATATTATCTATTTTTCTAACCCTGTGTGGACTATTTGTATGATGTGTTCATTGTATTACTGTGTGCGTTGCACAAATACTTTACATATTGCCTCTTTAGATAAGCCTGACTTCTCTGTGCCAAACTACCGGAGGGCGAGCACAGGTTATCTTTTAGTGTGTATCCAGCATACTCTGACTAGAGTGGTGGTTCCTGCTTGTATACTCTGTCAACCTGAAACCTTATTTCTAACAACTTTCATATTATATCACCCCATCCAAACTTTATAGACTAACTCACTGATTACATAGCAACACAACAAACCGTCTTCACAGAATGTGGGGAAAGTTATTGACTACCTTACCTGTACCCATCAGAAAACTCACAAAAAGGCAAAATGCAAGACCAGGTGTTAATTGTCACACTCAAACTAAATACCTCAAGCCCAAAGAAGCGGATTGATTGACCAATTCATAATACCTATCAAGATCTAACTAGTGAAGACTCCCAAAGGAAACTCACTGAACACTAAAACAAATTAAAAAATCTGGATCTGAAATTCAAGAACACATGAACATTAATACAATCTTCAACAATTACAACAAAGCAATAAAAAGTTCCATTAAATCCAAAAAGATATACACATCTAGCCAAAAACGCTTGGGTGAACAATTAACTGTTCCAAAAAGAAATTAAGTTACTTTCCTGTAATTGTAGTTCTCCACTGATCTTTTATAGATTCCGGTGCTTAAATCATTCCTCGTAGTCGAGATAGGAGTCCCACAGTGTCTTGGAAAAGCAATGCAATGATGGGTATAGACAAGAAAGGTACTAGGCCCTTCAGCTGAGTACCATATCATAGACATTTTAAAAAGAGAAAAAACGTAACTCTTAACCAATCTGGGTTGCACCACCCTCCAGAACACTCCTGTGAGAAACTCCAGTTCCTCCGATTTTTAGAGCACAAGTGTGTACATGTAAACACTTACTGAGAGAAAGTAGGTGAGCTCCCCAGGAGAGGTGGGTGGGTCACATTTGAATCTATTACAGATTACAATACTGGAGAACTACAGTTACAGGTCAGTAACTTAATTTCTTACTCCAGTATTGGAACTTTCATAGATTCACATGCTTGAATCAGATTAAACAGCAGCTGAAAGCACATTTGTCCACAAATTCCAAAATATACCCATTAAGGAAAAGCAATATGGAAAATGCTACTTACCCAGTATGCATCTGTTCTTGGCATATAGAGCTGTCGAGTCATATGCTGTGCATAGATCGCCGTCTAGTGTTGGGTCCGGATGTTTGCAGTTTGTTTTTCTTCGAAGAAGTCTTTCCAATCACGAGGTAGGTGACTCCTCCTTTCGGTGATAGTGTGCATGGACATCGACTCCATTGTTAGATTGTTTTCCTGCAGAAGGTGATAATGGAGTTAGTAAAAGTAGTAAAGGAGATGTCTATGAATGCATGTATCTAAGTAATATGTTACTGCAACAGGTATAGCTACCCGGGGAGGTGGGTGGGCGCATACGACTACAGCTCTATATACCAAGAACAGAGGCATACTGGGTAAGTAGCATTTTCCGTTTGAGGTATATGAGCTGTAAATCATATGCTGTGCATAGACTATATATGCAGTTATCTCCCAAAGCGGTGGCTAACCTGTATCTGTTGCAGTGGTCTGAAAAAGTGTACATAAAACTGCCTGGCCCACTCTAGCTTGTTGTCTTGCTAACACATCTAAACAATAGTGTTTTGTGAATGTGTGAGGTGTAGACCATGTTGCAGCTTTGCATGTCATCCATGGGTATATTTCCTTAGAATGCCATAGAAGTCCCTAGTTTGCGTGTAGAATGTGCTCTAGGGGGAACTGTTAACATTTGTTTTGCTTTTGCATAGCATATTTGAACGCACTAGTCTATCCACCTTGCAATACCCGATTTTGAAATGTGATTGCCCTTGTGTGGTGGAGAAAAGCGACTAAAAGTTGATTCGTGTTACGGAGAGGTTTTTTCCTTTCTATGTAATAAAGCAATGCTCTCTTCACATCTAATGTGTGTAGGGCACGTTTTACTACTGAATCTGGTTGAGGGGAAAACACAGGTAACCCAACAGTCTGATTGAAATAAAACACAGAAATGACTTTAGGAAGGCATTTAGAATTAGTCCAAAGAACCACTTTATTTTGGTGCATTTGTAAAAAGGCTTCTTCTATAGTTAAAGCCTGAAGCTCACCCACTCTTCTGAGTGATGTGATAGCAACGAGGAAAGCAACTTTCCATGTGAGAAATTGCAGTTCACATTTGTGCAATGGCTCAAAGGGTAGAGCCATCAGTCTGGTGAGAACAATGTTGAGATACCACACTGGAGCAGGTGGGTGTCTCGGGGGGAATGGCTCTTGAGTCCCTCCATAAAGGCTTTGATAACTGGTACTCTAAAAAGAGATAATGTTGTCCATTCTAGAGGTATGCAGCTATTGCAGCCAGATGTAAACGTATGGACGTGTACGCTAAATTGGAACATTGTAGATGTAATAAAGAACATATGTTTTGTACAGAAGCATGAAGCAGGTTGACGTGGGTATTATAGTATATCACAAACCACTTCCACTTTGCTGCTTAGCAGGGTCTTGTGGTAGGGCATCTAGCCTCTTTGATAATATTTTCATGCAGTCTGATGGTAGATTAGGATAGCCAAACTCCAAGACTTCAGGAGCCAGATCAAGTTGACTGGGGTCTGGATGTCTTATGTCTCCATGGTTCTGTGTGAAAAGACTGGGTGTAAGACGTAGTTTCTGGTGAGGAACTACTGAGAGGTCCAATAGGCTTGTGAACCAAGGCTGATGTGGCCATGTGGGAGCAACTAGGATTAGTGTCAGGGAGCTTGGTTCAGTTTCCGAACCACTGATGGAATGAGTGGGAGAGGCGGAAAAGCATAAGCAAATATCCCTGACCAATTCATCCATAGTGCATTGCCTTTGGACAATGAGTGTGGATACCTGGACGCGAAGTTTGGGCATTTTACGTTTTGGTATTTGGCGAACAGGTCTATGTGAGGGACTCCCCAACGTTGAAAGTATGGAAGGAGGACCCGAGGGTGGATTTCCCATTTGTGTATTTGTGGTTTCTGCAATCTGGTAGTTGACTACTGGAAAGTTCTGCTAGGAGATAACGTTTGTAGCGAATAGCCCACTTCCAGATGTCTTGGGCTATGTGGGACAGTTAGAGTGTGCCCCCCTGTTTTTGTATGTAATACATGGCTGTCATGTTGTCCGTATGAATTAGGACAGCTTTGCCCTCTAGGTGAGGTTGAAACACCTTGAGTGCTAGGAATACTGTAAGCAGCTCAAGGTGACTGATGTGGAGAAACTTCTGCTGTTGGTTCCACAAGCCTTGTACTGTGTGCTGTTGTAGATGAGCTCCCCAGCCAGTGAGGGGCACGTCCACTGTCAGTACTATCTGTGGAACCGGGTCTATGAACGGCCATCCTTTTGATACATTTTGTGTGTTCCACAACTGCAGAGAGCGATAAGTATGGCCGCTTACCAACACTAGATCGGTCAATAGACATTGTGACTGGTTCCACTGACTGGCTAAACATTCTTGAAGTTTATGCACGTACAGTCTGGCATGGGGAACGACCATGATGCAGGATGACATCATTCCCAGTAGCTGCATATAAATTCGAGCTGTAATCCAATGGTTGGATTGAAAGCGGAGAACTAAAGCATGAATATTTCGAATTTTGGCTGAGCTGGGAAAAGCAAGAGTTTTTTGAGTATCTATTTTGGCTCCTAGGTAGTCCTTAATATTGGTTGGTTGGAGATGTGACTTTGGCACATTGATTGTGAACCCTAATTGATGCAGTAAGCGAATTGCCCTGAAGTGTTCTGCAGACATTGTTGGTACGTGTTGGCTTGGATGAGCCAGTAGTCTAAATAAGGGAAGACGTGGATGCTTTATCTCCTAGGGTGAGCAGCTACTACCGCCACTTTGTGAGGACTTTGGGGGCGGTAGTGACACCGAATGGAAGCACCCTGAACTTTGAGCGGTGCTGACCCGCTACTACAAACCTGAGGAATTTGCGATAAGCAGGGTGAACTGGTATATGAAAGTAGGCGTCTTTTAGATCTAGAGTAGATAGAAAATCGCCTTTCTGTAGTAGAGGAAGTACCTGTTGAAGTGTCACCATGTGGAAATGGTCTGACTGAATGTACCGATTGAGTTCTCAGAGATCTAAAATTGGTCTGAGAGAACCGTCTTTTTGGGGAATGAGGAAATAAAAGGAATATACGCCCGACCCGGGATGTTGGGGCTCTATAGCCCCTTTCAGAAGTAGAGACTGAACCTCTTGTTTGAGGAGGTGTAGATGGTCTGTTAATAGTTTGTGGGGCTTTGGTGGAATATTTGGAGGGGTGTTGATAAATTTCAGGCAGTAACCAGAACGGATAATTTGGAGTACCCAATTGTCTGTTATTGATTGCCAGATTGGTAGAAAATCTGACAGTCTCCCCCCCGACAGGCATTGAGTGGTCGGGGTTAGTGGAGGCAAGCCACTGCTTTGTGTTGGCGTGGGAGGTGCGTGTGTTTGAACCCCGGCCCCTGCCCTTACCGTTGTTACCACTGTAACCTCCCCTGAAACACCCCTAGAGGAAGAGGGTTGGGTATTGCCCTTGTAGGTGGAGATAGCCCCTGATGAGGCGTTCTTGGAACCTCTTGTGTAAAAGGAGCGTAGAACGGAAGCACGACCCTGTGTGGACTGAAGGGCTCCCATAGATTTGGCTACCTCAGTGTCTTTCTTCATTTACTCAAGTGAAGAATCTACCACTGGGCCAAATAGATGTTCCTTATCGAATGGAGTATTTAAAATGGAGGTTTGAACCTCAGGTTTAAAACCAGATATACAGAGCCAGGAATGCCTTACTAGAAGGACACTAGTGTTTATAGCTCTAGGATCGGTGTCTGCAGCATCTAGAGAGCATCTTATTTGATTGTTAGCAATAAGTTGCCCTTCATGAACCAGATCTTGTGCTTTTGATTTGTTTTCCCGGGGTAAATAATGTATTAGTTGTTCCATTTCATCCCAGTGCGCACGGTTGTATCGGGCTAACAGTGCCTGAGTGTTGGAAATGCTCCAGAAATTAGCTGCTTGAGAAGCTACCCTTTTTTCAAAAGGGTCAGTAAGTTTTGATTCCTTATCAGGAGGTGGAGCTTCTCCTGTTTGGGAGTTGGCTCTTTTCTTGCAATGGACACAACCAGGGAGTCTAGTGGCAATTGTCCCCTTATATATACTGGGTCCCATGGTGCTTGTTTGCACTTGTTGTCCACTCTCGGGGTAAGAATATGAGCTCTGACTGGGTCATTAAATATGTAATCTACATGCCTGACCATCCCTTTAAGCATGGGTAGTGTATGTGATTACTTCTGTGTGGTACTGAGGGTTTCAAAGAGGAAATCCTCTTCTAACAACTCCTTATGTAGCTGCACCCCATGGTAGTTGGCAGCTCTACCCAGTAACCCAATGTAGCCTACACTATCATCTGGTGGAGAGGGTTTGGTAGGGTACAGGTCGGGATCATTGCCCGGGGGCAAATTGGTGTTCTAATCGTCCCGTGGGTCTTGTAAAGGCTGATCATCATCCTTATCCTGGTCATCATCCCCATTATACTTGTTGGCAGGTGTATGTGGTGGTGAATGTTCAGGTGAAATTGGTTAAAGCGGAGGGGAAGGTGGTGATGAAGGAAGAATAGGTGGAGGAAGAGGAGGAGGAGGGGAAGGGTTAGTTCCAACAGCTCTCTTCTTTAAAGGGATGTGATATTCTTCTTCTGCATCAGCCCTTCTTTTTAGAGTCACTTTAGTGGTGATATGGCTAGTCAGTGGATGGATATACCATTTTTTTTGTTTCGGATCCGGTTTTCAATTGGGGCATCGAAACTGGGCTTTGTGCGTTTTCTGCACTTGTGTGTTTCAGCGCTGAAATGTTCGCTGCCGGAGTCAAAACCGTTGATGCCTTCGTTTCAGATGATTTTTTCAGGGCCGAATGGTGGGGCTCGGTGCAGGACTTGTGTTTCGACCCCAATGGTCTGGGCTCCGAACTCTGTTTGGAAGGAATCTTTATGGAACCGGAAGGATTTTTGATATGCTTCGGTGCCGAGCAAGTGGGTGGGGCGTCGGAAGCGAGATCTCCGGGCTGACTGGGGCCCAAAGGCGTGGGTTGGACCGGAGCCTTCTTTTTAATTGGAATTGTCTCTTGAGACAAGGGAGGAGCTGAACTCGCAGTATGTTGACCATGTGGGATGCGTCCTCTTGGTCAGAGTAGACTTCTGAGATGGCGGCCGGCTCCTGTTCCTCCTCGGTTCCCATAGCCTCGCCGGCTTCTTCGTCGGATTGTTGACCGAAGATGTCCGGAATGGAGCTTGTGTGCTGGCTCTGCATGTCGCGAGGTCGAGCCCGACGGTCGCGGAGGGTCGCCTTGGAGCAGAAAGCCTGGCACGCGTTTAAGTCGTGTTCTCTGTGTTCGGGAGACAAACACAGATTACAGACTTTGTGCCAGTCGGTGCGCGGGTACTTCGCATGACACCGAGGGCAGAATTTGAAGGGAGTTTGTTCCATCGACTGCAGGTCGACCCGACGCGGTTAGACACGACGGCCTTCCACAAACTTTCAGTTCGGAAGATTATTTTAAGTAATTACGATGCGTGATAGAAAGGGAGACGCGATAGAAAACAATACAGTTGAGGGTGGGTATCTTGCGCGCTGAGGGGAACCGAAGGAACGTTGTCGTACCGGAGCGCAACAATAGACGTCTGAACCCGATGGCGGATAAAAACATTCTAACAATGGAGTCGATGTCCATGTGCACTATCACTGAAAGGGGGAGTCACCTACCTCGTGACTGGAAAGACTTCTTCGCAGAAAAACAAAGTGCAAATATCCGGACCCAACACTAGCTGGCGATCTATGCACATCATATGATCTACAGCTCATATACCCCGAACACATATTTATGAACGGGAGTATATATAGTTGGAAAATACCATCATAGAGATACATAGCAATACAATGCAAAATGTGCGCAACATGTAAGAGAATGCTGGGAACAATGGAAGGCTCACCTTTACTTGAAAAGATCTCATAACACTGCTTGGCCCACTGCTGCATCACTGAACTGCAGACTTAAAGCAGCAGTGCTGCGTAAAGGTGTGTCTATTCTTCCAGGTCACTGCCCAGCAAATTTATGGGAGGGACTCACTGGCAAACAACATCATAGAAGTAGATATAGTTCTTGTAGAATTAGTACGCACTGTTGTGTGTAATGGTCTGCCAGCTTTCTGGCAACAGAATTGCATGGAGCCGGATATCTATCTAGAGACGCTTTGCAGTAGGAAAGGATAGCCTTTTCTTGAAGCGCTGTACGCTTATTGTCAGCAGAGAAGGGGACTGCTACAGCTGAATGGGACACTCCTATGAGAGGAGGAGTAACTCTAGAAACCAATGTTGGAGCTATAAAAAATTATTTTACATGGTTCCGCCTTCATTTTCATGAGGACTCTTGGGAGGAGTGAAATCGGAGGCAAAACGTAGGCAAAGATTCCGGACCATGAGATCAAAAACGCATTCCTTAACAGCCCCAATAGTGGATGCCAGCTTGGTAGAAACAGGAATTTCCGGTTCTCTGGGCAGATTTGGTTTGCTCCGCCCCACCAGAGAAAGACATTTTCCAGGATCTCCTGATCGAGTTCAAACTTGTGGCACGATGTTGTTGTCAGTCTGCTGAGTGTGTCCACTACAGTATTCTGCATTACAGAGACATGTTCTGCTCTTAGCAACACCTTGTGTTGGATGGCCTATTCCCATATCCTATGTGCTTCCATGGATAGCAGGGGAGATCTTGTGCCACTCTGCTTGTTGATGTTGTGCATCTAGGTCATTTTGACAGTGTCAATGAGCACTGCAGAACTGCGTAATCTGGGAAGGAGTGCCTGCAAGGCTAGATGCAGTGCCTTGAGTTCTAGCAGATTGATGTGTAGATGAAGCTGAGAAAGTTGTCAATTGCCACAGACTTTAAGAACTTGGCGAGCTGCTCTCCACTCCTCTCGGGAAGCGTCGGTGGAGGCGACTAAAGAAGATATCTGAGGAAAAAAGGACAGATCAATTCGGAGATGTTCCTTCCACGTCCACCAGGATAGGCATGGACATGCCCAGAGTGCCCTGGATGAGGTCATTAAAATATCCTGTTGCTGGAATCCATTGCCTGTCCAATTCCTCTTGCAGCTAATGAATCCGCAGATGGCAGAACGAAATTGCTCTGGAGGAGCGTAGCAGCTCTGTTCATAGTAGCTCTTCGTTGTCGCCATTTGACATGCAACGCCAAAGGGGCTGTCATCATCAGTCATCTTCATCTAGAAGGTGATTAAACAGTAATGGTAACACTACTTGTAGAAGTATGAGCAAGGGTGAGATCTCTGGATTTTTTATGCTTTTGTGATTTTTCTCTCATCGACGAGGTTGTCATTGAGGCCATAAACAGTATTTTTAGCATCAACGTCATGGATTTTGGTAGTGCCTTTGTTGACGGGAGTGTCCTTGCCATCGATGCGAAAGTAGTCCCGTTCTATGGTGGTATCGTTCTTGATAGTCATTGGTGAGGCTAGAAAAATCTTCAGCGTCAACAGAATTGGTGCCTGTCTCGTAGACTAGGAGGACATTGTCAAGAAAGATGAGGCCGTCCATAATGTGGAGACGGTGCTGGTAATGGAAGCGGTGGTTGCCTTGGTCTATGGTGCGAGCTGGTGGGCTCACTTTGTCCCTGGATGCAGGGGTGTTTTCTGGTTGGAATATATTAGCAGTGACATTGGATTATGAGCCCCTATCCTCCATTTCAGCATCATGTTTATTTGGATATATACTTTAGAGGATGCCAGGCGGCTGTGGAGTGGAGACCAAGGCAATTCATTGAGGTAAGGCTACTGTTAAACAGGACAGGAGCCCTGCTCAAAGTATATTGAATTTGGAAACATTTAACTGCCAGCCAGGATTTGCGGAGGAATCGTCCTTCATGCATGCCGGGAGCGTAAATTGGGAATACTCAGCAGAGGTTGCGTGGAAGAAGTCAAATGTTTTTCAGCACCAAACATGTGAAACAGCAGAGCTCGCCTTGGGCTTTTCACTAATTGCATTAATGTTCTGCCCTACAGGAAATTGGTTATTTTTGGAGTGACAAAAGTACAATCATGTTTGGAAGTAACATAAGACGCTATGAACTGTTGATTAAGAACACAAGTGGCAAAAATCAATGATGGATGAATTGGAGTCAAATTGATGCATTAAGGGTACCGTGGTCTGAGAAATAAAGTGAATAAACATGTGATAATTAAACTGTTTTGGTGGCAATTGAGGGTTAATACTGTGTGAATATACTGAGTACTTCTACTAATGACCAAGGTACCCAAAATTATGGACTACTGTAGCTTGAAAAGACTGAGAATGTGATGAAAACTCATTTGTAGTCCATTTCCAGTGTCTAAGGTTGTGGATTTAAAGGGAGAAGAACTGACCACATCACATGATGCATAGGATTTAGACTGGTGGGGGGGGGGGGGGGGGGATGAAAATATGTATGTATATATATATACACACACACACATATATATATATATATATATATATATATATATATATCATATTATATTATATATCTATCAACAAAACTGCCTCTCACCACTCCAAAGAAACCGAAGGGACACAACAGGGGACCAGGAAGAACACCTTTAATTTCGCACAGCAGGCATGACGCGTTTCGACAAAGTGTCTTCTTCAGATGCCTGTTACACTGCAAACTGTCACCGCCTCCTTTAAAATAATCAGTTTAGTTTCCATTGGTGGAAACCCAGCAAGGCAATTAGTATTTGGAAGGCCCTCTTGTAGTCTCCATCGGCAGACCACGGCTCCCAGAAGGCACCGTCCCGGCCTCCAGGTAAGTTTTTCCGTTTTGCCTCATGAAAGCTCGTAGTGAAAGCTGGTGATTTATAAAGGAAGCGTGCGTGGTGCAGTTCTAAAAATAGCCCAGTGTCTCTGCAATTCTCAAGGTCCTCTCCGCGGCCCCCATCGACGTCTCACCGCATATCTTCATGTGTGTGTGTATGTGTATATATATATATATATATATATATACATATATATACATACACACACACACACACACACACACACACACACATATATATATAAAATTATAGATAGATATATATCTGGATATCTAATCCTGAAAATCTTTTGATCCTCTGGAATGACTGCAACAGGTAGAACTGAGCAGAGCTCAGTGGAGACTCCATCACAGGGCGTACAGTTGAAAAACTGAGGGACTGGAGTTTCTCACAGAAGTGTTGTAGAGGGTGGTGCAGCCTGATTGGTTAAGAGTTAAGGTTGGTCTCTTAAAAAAAAAAAAGTAAAAAAAAAAAAAAAAAAAAGACTATGCTCTTTTACTACACTGAAGGGCCTAGAGCCTTTCGAGTCTATACCCATCATTGTATTGCTTTTCTAAGGTACTGAGGGACTTCCATCTCGAAGACGGGCAATGATTCAAGCATGTAAATCTATGAAAATTCCAATACTGGAGTAACTAAAGTTTTGCACAAACTTAAAATATCTTATACATCAGACAAATCTCCTAAACATTTATAAGCCGTACAGGGTACCAGAAAGTAAACCATAAATGGGCATCAGAACTACACATCAAAGGCTCTTTGAAAGTAAAAGCTCGAGGCTTTTAAATAAACAATTATGTCTCCACAAACCTATGTATTGAATACTCACGAAAAGCTGCAGAAACCTCTTCATAATCTCTATTTTTAAGAAAACTCAAACCCTTTCTTAATCTAAATGAAGATGCTCAGTTGTGCATGCTCTTGTGCTCACAAGTACAGACTACGATAATGACATTCTGATAGGCTTTACAAATGCCTCAATAATACCTCCTAAAGCTTTGTTACATTCAGCTGCCAGATCCCTGCGCGGAAACAGAAGGTTTGATATAATAAATTCTAGAGACTATCCATTAGATTCCACTAGAAGGAAGATTTCAGTTTAAGATTGCCTGTACTAGTCAAGACTTCAACAACTGTATTACCTCACAGACCTGCTAAACATTTCCAGACATGATTAGTATTTTAAATAAAATGTTAAACTTCAAACTAAGATTTAACTCTGATCTGCCTGCTTCTCAGTGTTTCTCAAGGGGTGGCCTTGCCGCTTAATACTCTACCTCTAGACAATATCCACCAAGGAGGGCGCCTTAAGGTAAAAAAAAACTGAATACACATCTTTCAAAACAATATCTAAGCAAGTAACCTCAATACCTTTTTCCCCATGCACTTACCTACACATTTTACCCTCCCTCACATTCCTCTGTTACTCTCCTGACCTTCCCACTACTTTTCAAGAATAGTTACAAAGGAGTAGTTTCTGTCCTGTAACTCCAGTTCTGTAGTAGGGGTATCTCTGTTATAGTAATAATATAGTGAATAGTCCCGCCCATGTGCGTGGACCCCGGAGCAATCAAAAATAATCTCTTAAGTTGTCAAAAAATGCAGACCTGCACAGACACTTGAGAGAATTTAAAGACAGATAATGCAGCCTATCTCCACAGGCTACACTGTCCAGTACTTCAACTAGAAATTCCACCAAAAATCCACAACCAGCACAGCCTGTCCAGTTTTCTCCACAGAGAAAAACTTTCCTTTACCAGCAAAAGCCTCTGGAATGATAGAGAGGAAGGAGTGGACAGAAACGCCCCATAGGCTGCCATTATATGGCTCAAAACAGGACACTGTGCCTGTAAGAGAACTTTCCAGAACTCTCTCAGTATCCCAGAATGCACAGCAGGCCCCATTTACTTTCAGTTCTTTTTGAAGGCGTAACACGCCAGACCTGTAGCGTTCCTTACATGACAATCTTTCTCCACCGGGGAGGAGGGCGGGCGCTTATGACTATAACAGAGATACCCCTACTACAGACCTGGAGTTACAGGACAGAAACTACTCCTTCTGTAGTAGGGGATCTCTGCGTATAGTCATAATCTAGTTAATAGAATGGCAAGCCCATCCCCACACCAAAGCGGCGGTGGAGAGAAGAGGAACAACACCACTACTGTGCGAACAGATTTCGCAGCGAAGCCTGCCCAACCTGAGCGCCTGTCCTGGCATCAGTGTCCAGACAGTAATGCTTAGCAAAGGTATGGACCGACTTCCAAGTGGCCGCCTTGCAGATTTCTGCAATTGGAACATTACGAAGCAAAGCAGTCGTGGCAGCTTTGCCCCTGGTGGAATTAGCCTTAGGTTTACCCCCTAAGGTCTTATTAGCTTTCTGGTAACACAATTGTATACAGGACACAATCCACCTCGAGATGGAATGTTTGGAGGTAGCAAGACCGGTCCTGACTGATCCATAATTGATTAACAATTGGTCTGACCTACGAATATCTTTGGTTTTATCCAGATAAAATTTCAACACCCTCCTAACATCCAGGGAATGCAGAGACCTTTCCGCTGGAGATGAAGGATTCTGAAAAAACGTAGGTAACATTATGGTCTGGTTAACATGGAAATCTGAGATAACCTTTGGAAGAAATTTAGGGTGGGTACGCATAACAACCTTAGCAGCATGAAATACAGTATAAGGTTCTTGGCAACACAATGCCTGAATTTCACTCACCCTGCGGGCCGATGTAACGGCCACGAGGAATGCCGCCTTCCAGGAAAGGTGCTGCAACGAAGCCTTATGAATAGGTTCAAAAGGCTCCTTCATCAATCTGGACAGCACCACATTCAATTCCCATGTAGGCGAAGGAAGCCGGACAGGAGGGAACACTTTCTTCAAGCCTTCCAAAAAGTCCTCGATCACAGGGATCTGGAAGAAGGAAGTCTGTGAAGGGCATTTCCTGTAGGCAGTCAGCGCAGCGAGATGAACCTTAATGGAATGGACATTAAGGCAAGACTGCGCCAAATGTAGAAGATAAGGAAGGATGACATCTTCCTTACAAGTCGTTGGATCATATAGTTCTTGGACTTGCACCAGATGCAGAATCTCTTCCACTTGTAAGCATAGGAAGTCCTAGTGGAAGGTCGCTTAGCCTCCTTCAGTATGTCCATACAATCTTCTGGTAGATTCAAATGGCCATATTGCACTATCTCAGGAGCCATGCCGCCAAACTCAAAGACAAGAGGTTGGGGTGCACCATCTGCCCCCCGAACTTCGTGAGAAGGTCCGGCCGGCATGGCAGCCGTATGTGAGGAAGGACAGACCGGTGAAGCAGGTCCGTGAACCACCACTGTCTGGGCCATTCCGGGCAATCAGGATCATCCGCACCCTGGACTGGGACAGCTTGATGAGCACCGCCGGAATCAGGGGAATGGGTGGAAAACCGTACAGAAAGCTGTTCGACCAGTCGATCATAGCGCATTCCCCAGCGTCCCCTGCTGGTAGTACCTGGAGGCGAAGTCTCGGCATTTGCTGTTTTCGGAGGTGGCGAACAGATCTACGTCTGGAGTCCCCCACCTTGCGAAGACTTCTCCTAGTACTTCGTCGTTTATGACCCATTCGTGGTTTTCCTGAATCAGTCTGCTCAGTGCGTCCACCTGAACATTCTGCACACCTGGTAGATGGGTAGCCGTTATCGCCAGTCCTCCTGCGACAGAGTGCGTGATCTCGAGCCCCCCTGCTTGTGGAGGTAATACATCGTGGTCGTATTATCCGTCTGTACAAGCAGAGAGTTGGTCTGGAAGGACGCATGAAAGGCTTCAGTGCCAAGTGAACATCTCGGAGTTCCAGGAAATTGATGTGATACGTGGACTCCATCGGGGACCACGTTCCTTGTACCTGTAAGTCTCCGGAGTGCGCCCCCCCAGCTGTGGAGAGACGCATGCGTCATGATAGTCTGCGTGGGAATGTCCTTGTGGAAGGGAACCCCTCTGAGGAGATTCTCCGCTGAACACTACCACTTCAGAGACTGAAGGGCATGCAGAGACAGTTGTATCTTGTCGTCCCAAGACCCCTTCCTCTGATCCCACTGGTCCTCCAAGCACTCCTGCCATGGTCTCATGTGCAGCCGTGCGTGTGGCGTGAGGAAGATACAAGAGGCCATCGACCCCAGTAGAGAAGACACCGTCCTCACTGTTGTAGATGGAGCGGTCATAAGAGCCTGAGCTTTCCGAAGGAGTGATAATCGTCTCTCCTCCGAAGGAGACACGCTTGCTGACAGCTTCTTGATGGAGGCTACCAAGTACTGTATGCACTGGACCGGAGTCGGGACAGACTTGGACATGTTGATGTGGAACCCCTGCCTGTTCAAGAGAACGCACGCCTTCTGGAAGTGCGCTTGAGCTTACGAGTAGGAGGAGGCCTTGATCAACCAATCGTCCAGGTACGGGTAGACAAACACCTTGTTCTTCCTCAGGTGCGCCGCTACCACTGCCATGCACTTCGAGAATGTTCTGGGCGCAGACTTCAGCCCGAATGGCAGTACTGTGTACGGACAATGATTGGCGCCGACTAGGAATCGCAGGAAATTCCTGTGTTTGTGTGCAATGGGCACATGGAAGTACGCATCCTGTAGGTCTATAGCACATAGCCAGTCTCCCTGTTGCAGCGGAGGATAAATCTGATACAACGATAGCATGCGAAATTTCTCTCTGCGAATCCACTTGTTTGCTTGTCGCAAATCCAGAATGGGCCTGAACTCGTTCTTGTCCTTCTTGCGAACCAGAAAGAACCGTGAGTACAGACCTCTTCCCCTTTGAGACAGAGGTACGTCTTCTATCGCCCTTTTCCTTAACAGGGTATCGGCCTACGCCTGGAGCTCGCGCAGCTGAAACTGCAAACAATATTCAGCACCCACTTGTCCTGAGTAATTTTTCTCCACTCTGCCAGAAAAAATTGAACGCTTCCCCCCCACCGGAGTGGGTAACGGATGCAGGGGAAGTAACCGCTCAGGGCCTAGACCCAGCCGGGCCTTTGTTCGCCGCTGCGGACTGCTGGCCGCCTCTGCCCTTCTGGCGCTTCTGGAAGGGCCCCATGAACTGCTGCTGCTGTTGTTGCTGCTGCTGTCCCGAAGCCTGTCCTCGCCCCCTGACTTGTGCCCCGAACCGTCTCTGGAACGGGCGGTAGGTCTTCTTCTCCTTGGGCTTCTCCAACCAGACAGCCGTCAGGGTCTCAGCCTCCGCTTTCATGCAGGCCATCTCATCGTCCGCATGCTTGCCAAACAGGGTTTCCCCCGAGAAAGGCAGGTTGGCCACCAGTTGTTGAGCCTCTGGCTTGAGCAAAGTAATGCAAAGCCAGGCGTGGCGACTTTGGTTGACACCATGGCAGTACCCATGCACCGCCAGAAGAGACATCAGCCGCCACGCTGATGAGTTGGTTTGACACCAACATCCCCTCGTTCAGAATCTCCTGAAAGTCCTCTTTCTTCTCTCGAGGAAGGAGCTCAGCGAATTGCTGGAGGGACTCCCATAGGGCCTGATCGTATCGCCCTAGTAGGGCCGCGGCACGTGCAGCCTTCATTGCAGTAGACGCCGTCCCACAGACCTTCCTGCCTGCCGAGTCTAACCAGCGGCTCTCCTTATCAGGAGGTACTGTAGACGACGGGGTGGTGGCGTGCTGCTTCCTAGCCGCCGTCACTATGACGGAGTCCGGTGTCGGATCCATCCTGAGAAAAGCTGGGTCAGACTCTGGCGCCCGGTACTTCTTGAGGAGCCTGGAGGGAGCTGCCTTCGTCACCGCCGGAGTGAGAAACAACTCCTTGGCGGGTTCTACCAATCCTGGTACTAGAGGCAGCAACGGTCGAGACAGGTGCTTTTTATGTAGCGTCTCAAAAATCACAGACGTCGTGGGCGTGGGCACCGTCACCGTGATGCCCAACTTAGCCGCACCCCTCAGTAAAACATCTTGGAATGAGACGATGTCGTCCACTGGCGACACCCTAGTCCCAGGGGATTCCGACAACGTCGGCGAGTATTCCCTGGTCCTAGAAGAATCCGTGTGGGATCTGGACCTGCGCCTCCTGTGGTGTCGTCTTGATCTTGTCGACTACCGGTGACGACTCCGCAATCTCTCCCTCCGGCCGGAGCGAGAGCGCGATCTCCTCTGCTTCGGACGCTCCACAGGTCTCAAAGGAGTAGGTGACTGCGGCCTGCTCGGCGCCTCGGCTGAGGAGTCCACTTAGGTGGCGTCGGGTACCGTGGTACTGAAGCTGTCCTCGGCAGAACCACAGGCGCTGCAGAAGGAGGGAGCAGAGGATGGGAATGAGGAGGAAGCGGTGGTGGAGGGGGAGTCCGCGGCGGAGGTTCCTTGAGTAAGGGCAGAGGAGGGAGAGGCGACCTCGGCTTAGGGGGTGTATATACCTCAGAGTACACAGAGCCCTGTGACTCCCTCTTCTTCTGAGGTGGAGGCGACGGAGAGGCCGTGTCTCCTATCGGCGAACGTTGCCGGCGCGCCCCGGCAGACCCAGAGGAATCCCTGGCGCCAGAACTCCTTCTGCGCTTCCGTGGCGTCGACGAACGTCGCCTCGATGTCGACCGGCTCCATCGCCTCGACTTTGAGCCTCGCCTGGACGTTGAACGTCTCCTCCGTGACGGCGACCATCGTCCTCTCGACGTCGAACGTCTCCTTCTTGACGTCGAACGCCTTATCCTCGACGGCGAACGCCGCCTGGACGCCAAACGTCTCCTCGATGCTGAACGCCTGCGAGTCTTCGACGTCCTCCTCGACGTCGAGGATCCCCTCGATGCCGCCCTCCTCCTCCTCCTCCTCTTCGCCGATGGCGAATGGCGGTGTCGCCTTGGCGGCGAGCGCCGACGCCGGGCCGAACTCTCTCCGTGCCGATGACTCGACGACGTCGATGACTGCGTCTACGGCGATCTCGACGGTGGCCTGGTCAGTCCCCTCGACGTTGAACGTAGATGCCGCTTCGACCCAGAGCCCTGGGGAGACAGGGAACAGACTGCTGTCATCCCTCTCGATGCAGTCGTCGATGCTATCGACGCCGGCGGAGGATGGGGACGCTTGCTGGTCTTCCTGCCCCTGGGGAGCCCCCCCAGAGGCCTCAGCATGGGCAGATGAAGCTTGCCCAGACCCAACTTGTGCCTTCAGTCTCCTATCTTCCAGGCCTTGGAGCCTGATCTTCATTCTGTCTCTCAGGGTCCTGGAAGAGAAGCCCTGGCAAATGTCACACTCCTCTGGGACATGAGATGAAGGAAGGCAGACGATGCACACCTCATGTGGGTCCGACTTGGCCTTCTTCCTCGAGCACTCTGGGCATTTGTCAAACAAAGCAGGCATTTTGACAAATAAAAGAGTGGTCAGAGACACACACAAGGAAGAAAACACCAAAGTACTTCAAATGAAAGCACTCAAACACTTGAAAAGTGAAAAAATCTCTAACTAAACCCTTAAAAGGGAGAGCTCCATGCTCCAGGGTCCTGCTAGCAGGAGCCGGAAAAAAGAACTGAAAGTAAAAGGGACCTGCTGTGCATTCTGGGATACTGAGAGTGTTCTGGAAAGTTCTCTTAAAGGCACAGTATCCTGTTTTGAGCCACATAATGGCAGCCTATGGGGCTTGTCTGTCCACTCCTTCCTCTCTATCATTCCAGAAGCTTTTGCTGGTAAAGGAACGTTTTTCTCTGTGGAGAAAACTGGACAGGCTGTGCTGTTTGTGGGTTTTAGGTGGAATTTCTAGTTGAAGTACTGGACAGTGTAGCCTGTGGAGATAGGCTGCATTATCTGTCTTTAAATTCTCTCTTAAGTGTCTGTGCAGGTCTGCGTTTTTTGACAACTTAAGAGATTATTTTTGATTGCTCCGGGGTCCACGCACATGGGCGGGACTATTCACTAGATTATGACTATACACAGATCTCCTACTACAGAAATCCCTTTCCTAATTTAACTCCTAATGTTACACGGAGAGGAGATCTGAATTTCAGTAAGTCTTAATCTTGTTTACTGAAAAGTGTACAAAAAACAGCTTTTTTGAGAAGAGCAGATCATTTGATATTTAGATAGACATTTTGAGTACCCTTACATCACAGTGAAAGGTTGTTCAAAGGGATCAATGGGCTGCAACTTTGTTTTCCAGTACATGCCAGGAATATGCAAAAACCAAACCGAGAATTGTAATTGGTGTCTCTGGTTACACATATTTATACTAAAATGCTCAGTTTGCACAGCAAGAACGGCAACAAACTCAGAGAGTGATATATATATAATATATATATATATAATATATATATAATGATATATATATAATATTATATTATATATCTATCAACAAAACTGCCTCTCACCACTCCAAAGAAACCGAAGGGACACAACAGGGGACCAGGAAGAACACCTTTAATTTCGCACAGCAGGCATGACGCGTTTCGACAAAGTGTCTTCTTCAGATGTCTGTTACACTGCAAACTGTCACCGCCTCCTTTAAAATAATCCGTTTAGTTTCCATTGGTGGAAACCCAGCAAGGCAATTAGTATTTGGAAGGCCCTCTCGTAGTCTCCATCGGCAGACCACGGCTCCCAGAAGGCACCGTCCCGGCCTCCAGGTAAGTTTTTCCGTTTTGCCTCATGAAAGCTCGTAGTGAAAGCTGGTGATTTATAAAGGAAGCGTGCGTGGTGCAGTTCTAAAAATAGCCCAGTGTCTCTGCAATTCTCAAGGTCCTCTCCGCGGCCCCCATCGACGTCTCACCGCATATCTTCATGTGTGTGTGTGTATGTGTATATATATATATATATATATATATATACATATATATACATACACACACACACACACACACACACACACACACACACACACACACACACACACACACACACACACACACATATATATAAAATTATAGATAGATATATATCTGGATATCTAATCCTGAAAATCTTTTGATCCTCTGGAATGACTGCAACAGGTAGAACTGAGCAGAGCTCAGTGGAGACTCCATCACAGGGCGTACAGTTGAAAAACTGAGGGACTGGAGTTTCTCACAGAAGTGTTGTAGAGGGTGGTGCAGCCTGATTGGTTAAGAGTTAAGGTTGGTCTCTTAAAAAAAAAAAAAGTAAAAAAAAATAAAAAAAAAGACTATGCTCTTTTACTACACTGAAGGGCCTAGAGCCTTTCGAGTCTATACCCATCATTGTATTGCTTTTCTAAGGTACTGAGGGACTTCCATCTCGAAGACGGGCAATGATTCAAGCATGTAAATCTATGAAAATTCCAATACTGGAGTAACTAAAGTTTTGCACAAACTTAAAATATCTTATACATCAGACAAATCTCCTAAACATTTATAAGCCGTACAGGGTACCAGAAAGTAAACCATAAATGGGCATCAGAACTACACATCAAAGGCTCTTTGAAAGTAAAAGCTCGAGGCTTTTAAATAAACAATTATGTCTCCACAAACCTATGTATTGAATACTCACGAAAAGCTGCAGAAACCTCTTCATAATCTCTATTTTTAAGAAAACTCAAACCCTTTCTTAATCTAAATGAAGATGCTCAGTTGTGCATGCTCTTGTGCTCACAAGTACAGACTACGATAATGACATTCTGATAGGCTTTACAAATGCCTCATTAATACCTCCTAAAGCTTTGTTACATTCAGCTGCCAGATCCCTGCGCGGAAACAGAAGGTTTGATATAATAAATTCTAGAGACTATCCATTAGATTCCACTAGAAGGAAGATTTCAGTTTAAGATTGCCTGTACTAGTCAAGACTTCAACAACTGTATTACCTCACAGACCTGCTAAACATTTCCAGACATGATTAGTATTTTAAATAAAATGTTAAACTTCAAACTAAGATTTAACTCTGATCTGCCTGCTTCTCAGTGTTTCTCAAGGGGTGGCCTTGCCGCTTAATACTCTACCTCTAGACAATATCCACCAAGGAGGGCGCCTTAAGGTAAAAAAAAACTGAATACACATCTTTCAAAACAATATCTAAGCAAGTAACCTCAATACCTTTTTCCCCATGCACTTACCTACACATTTTACCCTCCCTCACATTCCTCTGTTACTCTCCTGACCTTCCCACTACTTTTCAAGAATAGTTACAAAGGAGTAGTTTCTGTCCTGTAACTCCAGTTCTGTAGTAGGGGTATCTCTGTTATAGTAATAATATAGTGAATAGTCCCGCCCATGTGCGTGGACCCCGGAGCAATCAAAAATAATCTCTTAAGTTGTCAAAAAATGCAGACCTGCACAGACACTTGAGAGAATTTAAAGACAGATAATGCAGCCTATCTCCACAGGCTACACTGTCCAGTACTTCAACTAGAAATTCCACCAAAAATCCACAACCAAATAAAACCCAAGAGTGTGAAAAGTCAAGAGTGATTCCAAGAGGTCGTTTTCCTGGATGCACATGGAAAGGGTGGGGTAGGGAAACACTGCGTTTGTGCTCGAAGCGGGGAAGGGCTCCTTTCTTAGTGTTAAGTAGTGTGACAGGAAAAACAACGGCAAGAATGTGAAATGTGTTTGATTGGGTTTTGGGGACATTAAACCATATGTGTTACCTTTGTATTGTGCCAATAGGGATTCCCAAAGGGCATATTCAGTGCTCTCTTCAGGCACTGTCACTGCCAATTAAAATTAATAATTGTGAAATCTATTTGTGGCTGTACAGGATGGACTGGCTGGTTCAGTTGAAGGTTTCAAGGCCATGCTGTGGGCCCATATAACTCGCCCTCTTACTTACGGCTCTCAAACGAACAAAGGGGTTAGTGTGAAAGTCACAACTATCACACAGCATGCCAGAAACATAAAAACAATGTGAAAGCAATTTCCAGGGTTGTGGTAGAAATATGTGTTGCTGTGGTAACTCCTGTTGGTTTACAATATCTCCTTTTAAAGCCTGATCGCATACTAGCAATTGCGAATTTGCTCCTCACACCTTAATTCTGTTAAATGTCTGTATTAGAACACCAGAAAACATGTATACAAAAAAAAATTGTGACTCGACTAAATCAGTATTTCAACGCAATGAAACACAAGAAAATTTCTCCTATATTAAGCATTAGTTTGGAAAGTTATTCAATCCTTGCTCTGTGAACACAAACGCTATAGGTAGTGAAACTATTTACTGGACTAGTAAAAGAGGCTGCAATGGCAGTACAATGTATGAGCACAGAAGCAACACGAATGCCTTTCTTAGTCAGCAGTAACACACACTAGCAATAAGGTGCATGCAGCTTAATAATGCAAAAGGGTGTTCACATGTGTCCGTTTGTTTTCGTATACACCAGTTATTGTTATTTTTGTATGTGATTTGTAACTTACTTACCCAAACAGCACAAATAAGAGAATAGATAATTAGTGACTGACAATAGATGTGCAGAGATTTAAATGACATGGCACACTCATGTCCCTACAAACTAACAGTGCCCTGGGAAGTGACACTTCGAGGAGTGCATAAAGACTGATGAATGTATTCTGAAGTCTCAGTTACAGATGACATTCCACAGAGCTAACTCGCTCTTTCACTTACATCGCCCTTCGCTTTCTGCCCCAAGCCCACCCCCTATCCTAGAGATGTGCATAACAATGGTGGGAGGCTAAGCCTCGTAGCCCCACAATGAGGGGGTCTTTACCTGGTCATAGGGCAGCTGCACAGCGTTAGTAATGGACTACAGAAGCGGGACCCAGTGGTGGTTGTCAACTTGGTGATAATTTCTCCGGTGAAGGATGCGGCTAAAGGAAGCTTCTGTCGGCGGCCGGTACTCCCCAGGCCTCTGTTTTAGCAAAGTAGTAGGATAAAGGCGCAGCAATCAACCAGCTCAAAAGAGATTTTAAGATATGAGAAGAGAGATAACATTAAAAAAAAACCAATGAAAAAGGCTGGGTTGGAGGGGACATCTGCGTGCTCACTTCATGCTGAACCCTGATTGATCTGATCGGATTGCCAGTGAGAGCACTACCTGGGGCTGGCGAGTCCTGCCTAACTCATGCGTGATCCTCGGCTACAAGAGTAAAGAAGATTCACAAAATCCTTATGTTGGAGTTCAGCAAGAGAATGCTAAAACAAAGGCCTTCCTCTTTTTAATTAAAAGCAAGACATATAAAAGAGTAAAACTACTAAGTGCACCACCGCCCTTACAAGACTGGCTTGAGGAACTTGGAGTGCTGGGGCCACTGGTAGCAGGTGGTCTCCATGCCTCCGTAATTATTCCTGTAGCGGACTGAGCACATGGAAAGGGGCTTAATGGTGCTGTGAGAAAAGTTGTTTTTGACGAGCCGCACAAAAGCACAGCCACCATTTTAAACAAGGCAAGCCGAGGCGGACCGCGCAGAAAATAAAAGCACACTGCTTTGGTGAGGAGAAAGGCTCCCTTTTCACACCGTGTGGCAAAATAAATAATAAACAACCGCGGCCTAGGCAGGCCGCGCAGAAAACAATAATAAAAGAGTGCTTGCACACTTATGAAGGAGACCATTTCAGGCCACAAGTAAAAGATCCAGTCGAGCTGTCGCCATTGCACAATATTTATAAAAAAAAAATGCTATCCCTCTAATTGATGGAGACAGTATCACGCCGCAAGTAAAGGATCCAGTCCGGGTGGGCGGGGCCAAAAGTGGACAGGGCGGTAACAAGGAGGGACTAAGAAGCCTCCTTTACAATAGAAAGCCAGCGTTTAGTCTGAACTATGACGCAAGCCAATGGGAAGAAGAGGCTTGGCTTCAGGTCCCCTCCGGAAAGCGTATTGATGACAAAAAGCCCTCGCAGAGCAAGGAGCGCATGCGCGCTCCAGTGCTAGGTCTGCGAGACCTAAAAATCATCCTGCCAACTCCACTCCAAAATATCTTATTCATACCAATAATCCAATACGTGTAGCGGCACTGGACTCACTGTGATGGCGCCTAACGTCCAGTATAAACTTCTCTCAGACCTAGATAATGCTTCATCCATAATGCCCTTCAGGATCCATCACCTCTTTCACAGGCAGGCCACAAAAGTCTAGCTCCCCTGTGCTCCACTTCCCACCAGCAGAGAATTCTGCCTTTAAAGTGCCCTCACCCAAGACTTGCAAATGGTATGATCTTATTTTAAATAGGCAACTCTTATTTTTTATGTTCTGTTTTCTCTCGCTGTGTCAAGTCCCATCAGGCCCAAGCAACAAATAACATGTAATTTACTTCATATTTTGAGTTTGCTTGTCTTTGCTGTGCCAACACTTATCAACCATTTTATTCACCAATTCTATGTTATGATACGGAATTTTTTAAGCGCAACGGTTACCCAGAGGTGTCCTGGCGCTAGTTACCTATCCTTTCAGCGAAAGCAGCAAAGGCAGAGTTACTTATCAACAAGCCAAGTCTTCAAACCACTGCTAAAGGCTAAAAGATCTGTGGCATTTCTCAGGTGAAAAGGAAGGCCATTCCAGGTTTTTCCTACCCCAAGACAAAGTTTCGGCCTCCCAACGTCTCTTTTTTTGTAGCTGGAACTATAACCAGCTTGGTTCCTAGTGAGCGAAGATTTCTTTTTGGGCTGTACAATTTAATTTGTTTTCGTAGGTAGTCGGGTCCTAATCCTTGGAGTGTCTTAAATACGGTACACAGATTTGAAGCGCACCCGATTCCTCACCGGGAGCCAATGTAGTTTTTTGATTCATTTGGAGATTAAATCAAACTTGGGTGTGTCCGTAAGTAGCCTGGCAGCCGCGTTTTGCAGCCTTTTGGAGTTTGTTCATAAAACGTTTGAGAATATTCAGATATAGACCATTGCAGTAATCCAGCCTTGATAAGACTAGTGCAGTGACCACTGTTTGCCGACTGTCAGATGGTAAAAACTGTAATATTTTTTCACTGTTTTAAGAACATACACTGTTGAAGATGAGACTGCATTAACTTGGACGCCAAAGGTAAGTCTATCGTCTACAATTACTCCCAGGTTCTTCACTTTTTATAGGTGTAGGGAGAGAGCCCATGGAAGACGGCTACCAGTTTGGGTTCCAGAAATTGGGGTCATTCCCAAATAGTATGACTTCTGTCTTGCCTGAATTAAGCTTTAGGCAATTTTCCGCCATTCAGCTGTCAACAGTTACTAAACACTCCTGGAACCGTTTATCTAGGCCCACTTCCTGATCTGGTAGCAGAGACACCACAATTTTGGTGTCGTCTGCATAGGAGGCGAGACCAAAGCCAACCGCACTGATGATCGGAGCCAAGGATGAAACATATATATTAAACAATGTAGGGCTCAACGATGACCCCTGCGGGACTCCACAAGGCAACTCAAACGGCTTTGAATTGTAGTCACCCAGAGATACAATTTGTACTCTATCTGTTGTGAAGGATTGTATGAGTTTCCTTGCTTTCTCCTGAATCCCACATGCCCTGAAACGGTCCATCAAAAGATCATGATGGACCGTATCAAAGGCAGCGGAAAGATCCAGTAGGATCAAGGCAGCCTTACCACCTCGATTCACAGCTCTCCTAATCTCACCAGTAGCCTTGATGAGAGCTGACTCCGTACTGTGTCCCTCTCTAAAACCATATTGGGTAGGATCCAGTGCTTGGATCTCTCGAAGGAAGGCACTAAGTAGTCCATTTATAGCCCTTTCTATCATTTTAGCAGGCAGAGGGAGCCATGACATTGGACAGAAGCTGTTTGGGTCCTTAAGGTCAAGGCTGGGCTTTTTTAAAAGAGGTAGAATCAAAGCCACCTTCCAAAGTTTGGGAAAATGTCCTGTTTCGATCATAGTATTAAAGAAAGGCATACGTGTGAGGGTCACTGTTCTACGGCTAATTTGGCCACTGCGACCGGGCATGGGTCATAAGGTGATCCTGATCTTGCTGCCATGCACATGCTACGAGTATTGTCCATGGATAGTGGCTCACACTTATCAAGGATATGGACGGGCGCATTAAAGAGCTCATGTTCCTCCTTAACTGTGGCCCTCCCCACTGCACTTGGAACATTTAACGCAAAGAAAATGACATCTACTTTATTCATGAAGAAATCAGCGATATTTTCGCAAAGTTCCGACTGGACTGAACTTTAGCTGAGTGTGGTAGCGCCAAGCTAGAAACTGTTCTAAAAAGTTATTTTGCCGAATTTTTTGCCATATCAATTCGGTTAGTGTAGAACTTTTGGTTAGCTGTAAACAGGAGTTGTTTATAACTCTGAAGGCTATTTTTATAGAACTTCTCTGTTTCATTATATTCTTTCCTCCATATAAGCTCAAGATGCTTACACTTTAGTTTTTCATATCTCAGTTCTTCTGTGAACCATGGAGCAGAGGAGAGTGCTCTCTTGGGAAGATGGTTTTAACTGGAGATTCCTTACTTTAGAATCCTTCCCAAGCGCAAGACTGGATCTGGAATTTTTTTTTCCCTAAGCACGTCCGCGCACCAGCAGAGGGCATCGGCCCACTCCATATCGACGTTGTCCACTGGATGTGATGTCAACGGAGTCTCTATAACTCCCTCATTGACGCAACATCAGTTTGTTCCGTGACTATTTTCCACACTCAAAAAGCAGAGCCATAAAATAAAACCGTCTAATGAACAGTGTGCTTAAACAAAAGACATTCATGTGTCAAATAAATACAGAATTCCTAACCAAAATCAGTATTTGAATATCCCAATAAAAATCTGGAGATGAAAGAGAATTCCTACATCCAATAAGATTCTCCGTCTTTTCTTTGTTTTTTTTATGACAGAAGAAAATGAAACAACTGAGACCCTAAAGGACTCAGAGCTGGGAGGGTTGTTAAGGAATCTGCGGCTAGATCCTGTCTCTACCAGATAATGCGTTACTGAAGGTAAATAACTTGCTCATCTGATAGAGGCATCTAACCGCAGATTCCATACTTTAGAATCAAATGACAAAGCTATACCATCCTCGGTGGAGGTTCTACGAACTGTAGCCATGAAAAATCTTACTAAAACTAACCCGGTCCAGGACAAGAAAATAGACCAGAAATCTATAATAATGTAGGCGAACATAAACATACCTACCCATATGAAAATAGACCGGAAATGTATAATAATGTAGGTGAACATAAACATACCTAACCATACGAAGCCCACTAGGAGGGGCCCATAGGTAAATAAAGTTGAAAGACATTTAAACCATGGGAATAATATACCCATGTCAGCAAGATCGAACTGCTTTAGAAGCTCTCAACAATAGTGGACATAACCACAGTAAAAAACGTTATAAGACAATAGAATCATGGGCAAGATGCTGCCCAAGGCAATAAGACTTTATCCACAACCAGCTGATATATACTCAATTCCGAACAGTATGTTCAAATTTGTGAACCCAGAACAGCTGGCCGTGGCACTGAACAACAACTGCAAACCACAGGTCACACGGCTCTGTAAACTGCACAGAGAAAATCCATCTTCCTTGGAGAAAACAAATGTTCATATGAAAAAAGAAGTCAAAGGCAACATTAGACTCTGTTGACATTGAAGCAGTCCTTCCACAGAGAAAAGAACTAGAGAAGTACAAGGACTTCTAGAATATCCCATATACACAAAAGTACATATACACACACACATTATATATATATATATTCACTGAAAAAACCATAGGTTATAGACCATATATAGTTAGGAATTAGCATTTACAAAACCTTGAAAATTCACTGAAAAAACCATAGGTTATACACCATATATAGTTAGGAATTAGCATTTAAAAAACCTTATTTTACTCACACAAAACCATTGAAATTCCATATATAGTTAGTTGCACTAACTATATATCGCGCACCCGCAATCCACTGCTGATGATGTCACATATTACATCATTCATGACATGGTCAGTGACATCACTGATGACATCTCAAATGACATCACTGATGAGATCACTGATGACATCATCCAGTGACTGTGTGTTTTTGTAAAGTTTAAATATGTTTTACATATTGAAGAATGAGTAGATGTATAAGTGTCTGGACGAAGGATTTAGTAGGTGCATGACTGAATGTATGAGTGAGTGATTAAATGTGTCTCACTGAGTGCATGGGTTAGTGACTAAACTGTCTTAATTTGTGCATCATTATGTCTGTTGTTCTGTAAACTGCTGCATGTGTTGATCAGTAGCTATATGATTAACTATATGGGTTATTGATTGATTGTCCAAGTATTTGTATGGGAGACTGAGTGTGTGTGTGGCTGGCTGGGAGGTGTGTGACTCTGTGCAGATCAATGTGTACTTGTATCAATGATTGTATAAGAAAGTAAGTATGTGTTAGTATATGTTTGAAAATGTAAGGTGCTCTATGTTTAACTGTATAGACAAGAAAATGGAAGTGTGATTGATTCTTTACAGGACTGACTAGGTGTGTGAGTAACTCCATGGATGAGTGGCAGACTGTGAGTGTCTGTATAGGTGTATGAGTGCATATGATAGTGTTGTAAAGATGAGTGATTGTATGTATGAATGATTGTATGGGTGAATGAGTGAAGGTGTGTGTAGACGTAGCAATCAGTGAGTGCGTATGTAGTAACTAGTATTGGTGTGTCAATGGTTTCAAAAATTATACTCTTTTTAACACTGGGTGAAACAGAGGTTATATTAAAATGTGAGGAGATGCATTGTATTGTCACATGAATGATATCATCAGTGATGTGGTCATTGATGTCAAATGAGATGTCATCAGTGATGTCATTTGAGATGTCATCAGTGATGTCATCAGTGATGTCACTGACCATGTCATGAATGATGTAATATGTGACATCATCAGCAGTGGATTGCGGGTGCGCGATATATAGTTAGTGCAACTAACTATATATGGAATTTCAATGGTTTTGTGTGAGTAAAATAAGGTTTTTTAAATGCTAATTCCTAACTATATATGGTGTATAACCTATGGTTTTTTCAGTGAATTTTCAAGGTTTTGTAAATGCTAATTCCTAACTATATATGGTCTATAACCTATGGTTTTTTCAGTGAATTTCATTGGTTTTTTAAAAGCTAATATCTATACCTGTAAAATGTATTCTTCTTTAAATCCAAAAATATATTTTATATGTTTATTAATAACTTTTTTTTTTTATATATTTTTTTCTTCGTTCCCGCTTCGCGAATCGGGAAGCTTCCCGTTAGCTGACCTTGATGCCGCGAAATAGACCGCGAGCATATAAACGTTTCTTTACCGCAACTGCCGCGTTAGAAAACAACATCATCACGCCTCCCGTCCGCATGACGTTTCGCGTTGTCGTGTGATACGTCATATGACGTGCTACGTTAGCGAACTGGTACGCTTACCGAGTCGCAAAGCACAGGTTTCTGGAAGCAAACCGGGAGGCCCTGCAAAGCGCGTAACGTAAACACAGCAGGTCATGTGACTTGGTAATAACACTTTTCATTGGTTCATTTCACTTTTGGTTTCCTAATGATGTAAGAAGCTTCCCGTTAGCTCAATTTGATGCCGCGACCCGGTCCGCGAACCGGTAAACGTTCCGTTAGCGCAACTGCCACGTTAGAAATCATTATCGTGACGCGTCGCGGAAGCGTGACGTATCACGTTGTCGTGTAATGCGTCTTATGACGCGCCGCGTTAGCGCACCCGGAAGTGCTCCTGGGCGCGGACCGAGGCGCGAAACGCAGCTCCCCGGAAGCGATCCGCGGCGCGTTGCGTAAGCGCGACGTATCGCGTTACCGCGTAATGCGTCTTATGACGTACCGCGTTAGCGCACCCGGAAGTGCTCCGGGGCGCGGACCAAGGCGCGAAGCGCAGCGACCCGGAAGCTATCCGGGGCGCGTTCCGCAGCGCGTAACATAAGCGTGAGAGGTCATGTGACTTGTTAATAACACTTTTCATTGGTTCATTTCACTTTTGGTTTCATAATGTTGTTAGGCTTGGTCATGTGACCTAAAAATAACACTTTTCATTGGTTTAGAACTATTTTTTTTTCTCAAATGATGAAAACCCCTCCTTCTTTTTACCTCATTCTTACTTTCTATTTCCAGAGAGCAAGACCTATTTTTCACAATGGCTTCTGTAATAGCTGCAGCTGGTGCTTCTCAGCAACCACCACCACCACCACCACCAAAAGGACCACCACCAACACTGGACTTTGGTGGAGAGGAAGATAATGAGGACGAAGAGGAGGAGGAGGAGGAAGAGCAAGTAAGGCAGTTCCTGCCAGAAACACCAAGGCAGAGCCATATTAAAGACCACTACATATGGCAATTCTTTAAAATTCCACCTGGACAAAAGAAGGTCAATGCACCCCAGGTGTCTTGTTTGATTTGCAAAAATATACTTTCTCGTGGCAACCCCAACAAGAAATACAGCTTTGGCAATCATACAATGATTCGCCACATGGAGCGATGGCATCCTAATAATCTTTCCCAAGCACAAGTAAGGGATCTTGCTGCCAACCCCCCAGATGTCATCCCCAGCACCAACAGGGGTCAAAGCTCATTCGCCGGACCAGAAGGCCGAGAAATAATCCCCAATATTCAAGCTCCTTTTGCACACTACAAAATAGTTTGTATATATTGTGGAGGAACTATTGCTTATGGAGAGAAGAGTATTACTTTGATTAACCGAGCTGGAGAAAATCATAAATGCTACAAGATGAGAAAACAATGAATCCTTTTTATTTTTTTTTTGCTCCTGTTGAGACATGTTCTAACCCTGCTTTTTTGTTATTTCCCCCTTACAAAACACAAAAAAAACACAAAATAGTTTTCAAAAATCCCAAAAAAAATCAAAAAATTGTTCAGAAAATTCATTAAAAAAAAGAAAAAAAAGAAAAAGAATAAAAAAACAGTTCTTTTCAGAACTACCTTCCATTTATAACAAAATTGCCAAAATGTTTATACCCTGTCTTTCTTTTCTCCTCATAGTACGCTCCTCCGACCGCTTCCCGGTACGCGTACCGGGCGCTACCCACGCAAAAAAAACAAAAATTTGTTTTTGTTTTTTTGCCCCGCGGGGCCCTTTTAAAGCCTCCACATTGACGCCGCCTCACGTGCCAACGTATTTTCTCCGCATTTTACACCCTATGCCGCATAACAGGTCATGTGACTTGTTTATAAAACTTTTCATTGGTTCATTTTACTTTTGGTTTCCTAATGATGGAAGGCATGATCATGTGACCTAAAAACAACACTTTTCATTGGATGAAAACTTTTTTTTTCCCCCAAACGATGAAAGCCCCACCTTGTTTCTGGATGTTTCAGACTGAAGCTGGCGTCACCATGAGAGCACCACCATCTCGTAGCTCCGTCGTGGTCATTCCGCGAGCAATCATGGCAGCCGCTCCCCACCAGAAGCCTGCAGGAGTCGGGGCCCCCAAAACTTTTGATGAATTCTCAAGGCGGAGGGGACGCTTTCGAGAATGGGGTCCAAGACCTAGCAGACAAGCGTCCGATTTCCAAGGTGTCCCAGGGCCATTTCAGTGGACCAGGCCCAAAAAGGAAACAGCCTGCCGCCATTTTGAGAGTCCTGTGACAGCCGCCTATCGCTGCACCGCAAGAGTGGGCGCAACTCAGCTGAATGGCGGATTTTGACACAGTGGACCAAAAGCGGACGGAATGGCAACTGAAACGGTAAAGGGGCGCCCCACTACAACAGACGAGACTCCACCTGGAGAGGCCCGTTCACGCCGCCTCCCCCGGGGCGCTCCACGCCGTTATTCGGAGCAGCATTGTAGGATACCAAAACCAGTGCGGCAACTTACTGGACATCACCTTGGTGCCATCGTTCTGCTGCCTTGGAACTATTCGCACAACAGTTTGCTACTGATGACCCACCCCCCGCGACGCCCCACGCCGTTATTTGCTGGGTGGCAACTTACTAGACATCACTTTTGTGTCATCTAGATTTCGGCGCGTTCTGCTGCCTTGGAACTATTCGCACAACAGTTTGCTACTGATCACCCACCCCCCGCGACGCCCCACGCCGGAAATCTGGACGTTGTGCTGCGTTGGGACTATTCGCACAGCCGACCGCTACTTCGTTGTTTTTCTCTAAAAATGTTTATATGTTATTACTATTTTTGTTTTCTTGTATATATTTATAAATTATTAAAGTTTTATAATCTTACTACTTTGTCGGAGTGCTATATATTTTTAATGTGACACATAATTGTAAAAACTTTGATGTACAAAGAGTCATCCCTGGAATCTTCCGCTTCACGCTCGGTCCCCTCCCCAATCACAATACAGAATGGTTTTCAGATAATAGCAACGCTTCTGCTGTGACGGATCTCATCGAGTGTGGGCCTTGATCTACTATAACTCCTTTGAAGACCGGTGATTCTTTACAGCTGTGGCCATAAACTACATCTGCAGGGCTAGCTGATAGCCTAGGACCGGCCTGGACAATCGGACACAGAGGAAAAGGAGTGTCAGAGGGTGCGGTAGTGAATAGGGCGAAAGGGAGGTGTCGGGCGGGCACAGGGTGTGATTCTCAGGGAAGAACAGCGCAGATGGGGGGAGGTTTATTACCCATGCATAAAACAGAGAGCGGGGGTGACCACTGCCTGGGGGAGATGCTTGCGAGGGTGGGGAGCCATGCTAAGGATCGACAGCGTTCACAGAGTGGATCTGGTCAAGGCATCTAAAATGGCTGCCGTGCACGACAAAAGTGTGGCATTTGAAAAAAGACAAGATGGCGCACACAATGTTTTTCAACAATTCCTGATTTCCTTCGAATCGAACGTTAACAGACGTTGGGGCATATTACCAAAGTTAAGCGATATTTATCCCTAACGATGCATTGCAAAGATTTTTTTACCGTCAGAAATTATCGCAGATAAACCTTGCTATTATCAAGGTTTATCGCAAATACGATAAAAAACGAGCGCAATGCATTAATGTCGCTGAAAACTCCGCGATATTCATGCATTACCGAGCTAATGCTCTTAGCCATGTTATCCACCTCCCATTGGATAACATGGCTAAGAACTGCTCAGGGCAGCTGTTACTTTTTGGAGATATTCGCGCTTATCTCGAATATTTCCAAAAGTTGATAATAGGAGATAGCGATGTTAGCGACTGTTTCCAGTCGCTAACATCTTGGCATGCCCACTTTGCATGTCATTAGTGATAAATATCACTCACATGCAAAGTGGGACCCAAGATGGTCGCTATCTCCTACTAGCCGTCGCTAACTGGTGTTAGCAACAGCTAGGTAATACACATATAATTTTATCTCCGCGAAGCGGAGCGCTGTTACAGATATATATCTTGTTTTTGAACGTTAATTTCTCAAAATGCACTGAAGCACATATATTGAGACATAGCAAAGGCACATCGGGCTACCAGTCCCTAATATTTTACCAAGTTTCGTGCAAATCCATTCAGCCGTTCGATTATTATTATTATTATTTTTTTTTGCCCCGCGGGGCCCTTTTAAAACCTCCACATCAAACCTAGGGGGTCAGCGAGGATCTACTATGCCCCCTTATGGTCATTTGCCCCTTCGCTTTGGCCTCCTCTTGTCTCTCGATCCTACCGAGAGACAAGATGGCGGCCGCTACGTACTGTTTGGAATGTTTACAGACACCGGAGAGCCAATCAGCTTCGCTTCGCAAAGCTCCGTAACGCGAAAAGTACGCGAAGCGGTGCGCTGTTACAGATATATATCTTTTTTTGAACGTTAATTTCTCAAAATCCACTGAAGCACATATATTGAGACCTAGCAAAGGCACATCGGGCTACCAGTCCCTACAATTTTGCCAAGTTTCGTGCAAATCCATTCAGCCGTTCGATTATTATTATTATTATTTTTTTTTGCCCCGCGGGGCCCTTTTAAAACCTCCACATCAAACCTAGGGGGTCAGCGAGGATCTACTATGCCCCCTTATAGTTATTTCCCCCTTTGTTTTGACCTCCTCTTGTCTCTCGATCCTACCGAGAGACAAGATGGCGGCCGCTACGGACTGTTTGGAATGTTGACAGACGCCGGAGAACCAATCAGCTTCGCTTCACAAAGCTCCGTTGCGCGAAAAGTCCGCGAACCAGAGCGCTAACCGGTCCGCTGTTACAGATATATATCTTTTTTTAAACGTTAATTTCTCAAAATCCACTGGAGCACATATATTGAGACCTACAAAAGGCACATCGGGCTACCAGTCCCTACAATTTTGCCAAGTTTCGTGCAAATCCATTCACCCGTTCGGGCTAAAAGTGAGGCCAACCGCCCTATGGAAAACTCAATGTTAAAAACACGTTTTGGGACCCCCCTTTTTTCTCAGCCCCCCCTTGACGAACCCCCCCCAAATTTTCAAGGGCTGCTCAGAAACAAAATGTTCCATTTTCCTGAAAGTTTCAGCCAATTCCGTCCACAAACGCCAAAGTTATTAGACATAGAATTTTCAAAGAACCCATAGAGAAAAAATCCTAACTATATATACCTACTGGCGACCGCCAGTAGGTAATATATATATATATATATATATATATATTCACACACACACACACACACACACACACACACACACACACACACACACACACACACACACACACGTACGTGTGCTTTGTTTCCTTTAGGCCCCTGGGTGGGCTAGGTCCCGGGGGCTATTAAAAATAGTGATACAGGGGCCAGTCACCTCCCCAGGTCTAATTTGTGGAAATGCAGAAGGCCACGTGGCCCTGCCAGAGACCACCACCTCCCCCGGGCTATATTTAATTTGAGTGCAGGGGGGTGGGCCTCAGGCACCCCTCAATACAGCCCAGGGGACCGTCAGCAGGCCAGAGCTAGTTTTGTTTTTTAAATGCGTGGGACCACCCCCTCCCCGGGGCTATATTTAATTTTAGTGCATGGGAGGACCAGCCCCCCAAGCAGGCCCGGGTGACCGCCACCTCCCCGGGGCTAGTATTACAGTAAGGAGTTGGGGGGTGGAGGGGCTACAGCCCCCAGAGAGCCCGGGCAACACAACCTGATGGGAGGGGGGCCGAGGGCCCCATTCCTGGAGCCCTAAATAGCCCTGGGGACGTCACACCCCAGGGGCTGATGGGGTCCGGGGCTGAAAATGGCCTGGGAGGAGGGACATTTGGCCCCCTTCCTTTTTCTTTATTTCAAAAAAGGAATGGATGGACCCGGGAGAATGGGGTCCCTGGGTCCGAAATCACCCACGGGAGAAGGGCAGCGCAGCCCCCCTTCCTTTTTATTTTAATAATAAAAAAAGTGGGTGAGGCCTCCTGGCACGTCTTGGTTGGGGTATGAAGTCCCCTTCGCTTCTGAGGGTCCTTATGGGCCAACTAGCCCACCTATTACCTCCAGTAAGCCCCACACAGTGTTGAAAGTTAGGCTGAAACCGTCAACATTATCGGCGCTCTCTTGCTCTCCTTAACCTTTTTTGCGCGTAAAACAGCCGCCATTTTGGGCACCATGGCTTCCCTGCTCTCGCTGAGAGCCAGCGCGCCTCTCTCTCCCTCCTAGCTTCGCTGGCAACCCCCTGCTTGCACCTGCCTTGAGTCATAAACCCCTCTTCGGCGCTGCTCTGTCCCAGGCCCTCATCCTGTTCCCAACGCGACACCTCCCTGCCTCCCTTTCATGATCTCCGGCCCTTTTGATGCAAACCCCTTTTCCCCGTGTGCCCGTTTGTCTTCCCCGTTCCCAGGCCGACACCTAGCTCTGCCGATACCAATCCCTTGCCCCTCCCCATACAATAGAAAGCTTCCCTCCTCAAAGGACCCCCGAGATGATCAAAGCCCCCATCCCACGAGATCCGATCGAAACCCACACACTCCGTGAATCGACGGAATATCCAGCTGCGCGATGATCATCACCTGTTGTGAACGGGGCGGGGACTTCCACTGTAACCTTGCGTGGGAACGGGCTGGGAAAGGGGGGATTCTGAGGATGTCTTTCCGTACTTCAAAGTATCAACGAGAATGTGTTACATGCAATAAACAGATAAACGTGTGTATAAGAGGCCAGGCCTCAGGGATGCAGTTAGAGCACCTCAGAACGATACCTTCTGTCCGTTTTCGTTGTGTTCTCCTCCGGAGCGAATAAAAACCTTGTTTCCTGCCTTCCAGTCTCCAGCGCCTGCCTCTTCAATAGTTTAACTTCTTTGTGGGTTCAAGAGGCGACACCGCCGGGCAATAATTAAGGATCTTATATTCTGGTTGGTAGTGCCCCCCAGTTAGTTTCCACAATTGGCGCCCAACGTGGGGCCCATCAGCGACCCATGGATCCAGTGGGAGAGGTCCTGACGACAAAGTGAACGACTGCAACGATCGGGAACGCGTCTGTCCGATAGACCCTCGTCTGACAGCCGATCATCCGAACTTCACTGGGTCCGAACAGACCTCTCTCGAGTGATCTACGGTCCTGACTGGGAACCATCAGGAGTGCCGCGAGGATAACGGAGAAGAGAGGACGATCGGGCGCTGGATTCGGAAGACAGGAAACTGTCCATGCGGTCCGGGTAAGGTCGTGTAACCACGACAAGTCGCGAAATTTGTTTGATTGCCTGTTTGTTAAAAAATACTAGTATTGCTCTTTTTTGTTTATTTGGAGATTCACTGTCTGCAAACGGAGAAGCAACGGTCTCTCTCTTTGCAAGCAGTGGAGGATAGGTAGGCCAGCAGCCGTGCTTATTTTCTCCCCCACTCAATAATCACCTGAAACTGAACTGTTGTTCACAAACTATTGTTTCCTGGAGATTCCCTGTCTGCAAACAGGGAAGAGACCACCCTTTTTGCAGATAGTGAAAAAGGTAGGTAACGCAAATCTTTGCGGACCTACTCATTCTCCCCATTGTTATTTATCGGTCTTTTGTTATCTTGATCTATGAGGGATTCACTGTCTGCAAACGGAGAAACAACGGGCTCTCTCTTTGCAAACAGTGGAGGATAGGTAGGGCAGCAGCCGTGCTTATTTTTTCCCTCCCACTCAATAATCTCTTGAAATTGAACTGTTGTTCGCAAACTATTGTTTCCTGGAGATTCCCTGTCTGCAAACAGGGAAGAGACCACCCTTTTTGCAGATAGTGAAAAGGGTAGGTAACGCAAATCTTTGCGGACCTGCTCATTCTCCCCATTGTTATTTATTGGTCTTTGGTTTTTTGATCCATGAGGTATTCACTGCCTGCAAACAACGTAGAATAGAAATATTCTGTCCAGTCTTTGCACCTAGTGATAAGATAGGCAGTGCTGACTTTTTAGTCCCTCGTTACGAGCCGTCATGTCTGTCTTCTCCCCACTGATTAGTAGCCTGTTTAGCCCGGACCGCTTATTAGAGATGGACCATCCAGCCCCACTGGAAGGCACCCCTAATAAGGACATGTTCATGAAGCATGGATTGACCGCTATTGCCTATAGTAAACTATGGCATAAATATACAAAACAGGGTCAAGAAAGTCAATGGCCCCTGATAGGATCCTTCGATGATGATAAAATAAAAACGCTAGAAACTGCCCTGGGTAAAAACAAGACAACACCTACTATGCTTGATAGCTTCGGCATGTGGCGAAAAGAAACTGAACAGCGTAAAAAGAAAACTGAGAGTAGGTTGGAAAAAGAGCTGCAAAAAGCAGCCCACCTAGCTGCTCAGAAACTAAAAAAGGAGATAGAGGAAAGAGAGAAAGCTAAACAGAAACTAGAAAGGGAAACGCCAAGCCAGTGTCCGGTTAGAACCCCCTCCATGCTCTACCCTGATTTACCCTCGAAACGACAAGCCAATGAGGACCTGCTGTTAGGTCCTCCTATCATCTACATGCCCCCTCCATATGCCCCTTCTCAACCCTTGGCGCAGCACGCGCCACCCCCAGGTACAAACAAAGGTACCGCCACAGCGTCGGCCCCAATGGCCTCTGTGCCGGCCGAACCCCTTGTATTAAAACCCGCATCAACAACGACGTTAGACGACCATGAGACTCGAGGGGCTGGCCCTGCAAGAACAAACAGGCTAGACAAAGATGAGCGAGCGGGGATCGACAAAATAGCAAGGACACTGGTAGAAAGGAAGGATGATGAAGAGTACATCACAGATATGTTCAGCTCGTATACAGGGAGTCACAGACGACATTTTACCGTACGACTGTGTTATCATGTCTTGAATGCATACGAGGACCGATATCGAGAAAAAGGTCCCGAGAGCCTAAGGACTCTGTACCGGAAGGTCGATATCGGGGATGAGGGCGAGTGTGATGTGTCGGACCTCCTTACGCGTACGCTTGAGGTTTTCCGCCACCTCACTGAACGAAAACCGGGAGCTAAATCAACAGCCCCCGTAGTGACCGAACCACCAATCGAGCAATCTAACACCATGATGCCGATACGTGAGGCTGCCCCTTACTGGGTTCCTCCTCGAGGTACAGGGACTCACGATGATGCAAACAACCAAGATGCGAAGGGAAGGGTAGTGTACAACTGGGTCTACCAGCCATGGGACCGGCAAGAGATACTGACATTCCGGAAATCTCTACCCGATCTACGTAAAAACCCCACTGCCTTCTATACTGAAGTGGGTACAGCCCTGGGTTCAACGATCATGACCCTGGCTGACATCGACTTGTTCTTCGGGTTATGTCTACCAGCTGATGTGTGGAAGAAAATCCGGAAAGTCGACCACCTTGAGCTATTCGGACATACCTGGTCACAACTCGATGAACTGGACAAACAACGGGGACCCGGACAAAAGCCGTTGAAATCCATTCTAGACCTCCCAGATAAAATCGTAGAGAAATTAAAAACCCAAATCCCAGAAAAGAAAGTGGACTGGTCGATAGTAACGGCCTGTCGCCAAAAACCCCAGGAGGACGTATCGGAGTACTTCCCCCGGTTTGAAACGGTGTTCTCCGATTACAGCGGCCAGGACATGACCACTGCAACCGGACACCATCTGTTTGTCCAGAATTATGTTAAGGGCCTATCATTGGAAATCTCCCAGAAACTGCAGGCCAGCGAGAGTAGTTGGGCAGCCTCCAAACCTACAGCGATTCTCCAAATGGCCCAATATTATGAGCATCAGAAAAATGAAAACGATAGGGCGACAGAGAAAAAGAAGAAAGACTTAAAAGAGAGGGTGATGATTGCCAAACTGCAAGGGGTGACTATAGGACGAGACCAATACCGAGGAAACTACCAGACGAACGTCCCTAAGACTGCATTTCCCCAGGACCGCACTCTGACTCCCTACAGTGGACGCACAGACCTTAGAGAAGACCAGTGCGCTTTCTGCAAAGGGACTGGCCATTGGAAATCCCAGTGCCCAGTTCTTCTGGAAATGATCAGAAACAGAGACCCCAGGGATGTAGCAAACGGACCGAGACCTAAGGGACCACCACGAGGGCCCCCAAATGACGCAACAAACGACAGATCAAGCAGACCAAATACGTTCGATCGACCCAGACAGAACCAATATCAACAATCTGACTATGACGACACTCACACCTTTGCATAGGACAGCCAAGGGCGAGGGAGGGATCCAGTCGAGCTCTATGTTGACCAGCAGGGCCCTTATGTCACTGCTAAGGTCCTGGGTACCAAGTCTCCATTTCTGGTAGACACTGGCGCAACACGTAGTGCGTTATCTAAACGACTGATTCCAAGGGCACCCTTGTCTGGCTCACTCATAACATCGACAGGTTTCGATGGAACGCCCTCCACCAACCCTTTGTCTGCCCCGATTCTCTTTGACGTAGAAAACAACACCACCGACACCACGTTCTTGCTTTCCTCCAATAGCCCTGACGCCATTATGGGACTTGACTTACTGAAACACTTCCGAGCGACGATTAGGTGTTCTCAAGATGGAGTTCGAGTGTTTCTTTACGACAACCCCGTTCTGCTTAGACATTGTTCCCCCCGGCACATGTTTTCCATCACCGACGTTGACGCGTCCCTGCTTGACACTCTACCTCCGTATCTGTGGGCCAAAGCGGATTCGGACGTAGGGCGTATGTTAATTGACCCAGTGCACATTACTGTCCGACCAGACGCAACACTCCCAAAACTCCCACAATATCGGATATCGCCAGAGGGCGAGAAGGCATTGGTAATGATTATCCAGTCACTGATAGACGCAGGAGTGGTAGAGGAAGTGGTTAGCAACGTTTGCAACAGCCCTAGCTTGCCCATTATCAAGAAGCAGGGAGAGGGAGATGAGAAAGCATACCGTTTCATCATCGACCTCCGAGAGATCAACAAAGTGGTGGTACCCCAGTACCCTGTGGTCTCAGACATCACCACCATCCTGACCTTGATTCCATCCACTGCCACCACCTTTTCCGTCATCGACCTCAAGAACGCATTCTTCTCCATCCCCATCCACCCAGACAGCCGATATCTCTTCGGCTTTACCCTAAAATCCCGCTCATATAGGTTTTGCCGAGCCCCTCAAGGCTACACGGAGAGCCCTAGCATCTACAGCCAGGCCCTCAAAAGACAACTAGACCAAGTCCGGTTACCCGACGGGGTGGTGTTGGTACAATATGTCGATGACATCCTTTTGGCAGCCGACACCACCCCTCTAGCGGTTACCGCCACCATTCAACTCTTGCACTTCCTGGCGGAAAATGGCCACAAGGTCTCCAAGAAGAAGTTGCAATTCTGCCTACCCCAGGTCACTTACCTGGGCCACCTTCTGTCCAAAGATGGAAGGAAACTCACCCCTGATCGAATCCAAACCATTCTAGATACCCCTGTCCCTAAAACCCAGAAGCAGGTTCGCTCCCTATTAGGCCTCACCTCCTTCTGCCGACAATGGTTGCCAAACTTCAGCCTCGTTGTAAAACCACTGCTTTCTCTGCTAAACAAAGACGTCCCTTTCCCACTCCCTTGGACTCCTGAGTGTCAAACTTCCTTCACGGAACTACGAGATGCCCTTTGCTCAGCCCCTGTCCTGGGTACCCCTGATTACAGAAAGCCCTTCTCCCTTTACACTCACGAAAGGGAGGGGTGCGCTTTATCTGTCCTGACCCAGGCCATCGGCCCTAAGCAACGACCGTGCGCTTACTTCTCTGCCACTCTTGACCCTGTCGCCAGAGCCTTGCCTGCCTGCCTTCGAGCTGTAGCTGCTGCTGCAGTCTCTATCCGACAGAGTGAGGGGATTGTACTCTCGAATTCCCTCACGGTACTGGTACCCCATGCAGTCGACACCCTCCTGAACCAAACCAAGACGCAACATCTGACGAGTGCACGACTGACTGGATACGAACTAACCTTGCTTGCCCCCCATATCACCCTGAAAAGATGCACCACACTGAACCCAGCAACTCTGTTACCCTTGCCAGAGAACGATCCCAATGTGCGCCCCGTACATGACTGCGTGACTCTTACGGACGAACAGACCAGGAGTAGGGTCGATCTCAGAGACACAGCTTTCCCTGACCCCGACGGGGAGTTGTGGGTGGACGGTTCTTGCATCAAACTCTCCGATGGTACCACTTCCGCTGCCTATGCAGTCACCACGGCTCGAACTGTAGTAGAAACAGCCCGCATCACCCAGCGATCTGCCCAGGCAGCGGAACTGATTGCTTTGACACGAGCCTGCATCCTGGCAACAGGAACCACAGCGAACATTTACACTGACAGCCAGTATGCCTTCGGGGTGGTTCACCATTTTGGGCTCCTCTGGAGGGAGAGAGGATACTTGACCTCACACGGCACACCCATTTTGCACGGGGATTTAGTCTCCGCCTTAATCGAAGCTGTCCTCCTCCCCAACAGACTTGCCGTTATCAAATGCCAGGCACACAAGAAAGTGACAGACATTATTGGACAGGGAAATGCACTAGCCGACATTACCGCCCGAACGACAGCTGAAAATAGAACGACAACACATATGTACGTGACCAGGTCACAAGCAGAAAACTGGACTGACGCCAAGGACACAATTAGAGACATACAAACGACTAGCACACAACACGAATTGACTGAATGGACACGGGTGGGATTGAAAGACGATGAAGGCTGCTGGCGGACAAAAGACACGAACAAATGGCTACTACCTGATTCGTACTTGATTCCCATATTAACCATGGCACACTCCCCTGCCCACATAGGATCAGCCCCCATGATCGAACTTGTCTCCAGGGTTTGGCACAATGACAAGATCCCAGATTCCGCCAAACGCCTGGTTCAACAATGTTTAATATGCCTGCAACACAACCCCGGGAAAGGAACTGTAGTACCCCGGGGGGGATTTGGGGTCCCAAACCACCCATTTGAAGTCCTGCAGATGGACTACATCCAGCTAGACAGATGCCAAGGCCTGAAATATGTACTTGTCGTGGTGTGCGCATTTAGCAAATGGGTGGAAGCATATCCAACCCGTGACAACACCGCTATGGCCACTGCAAAGGTCCTGTTAAAGGAGTTTTTCCCCCGTTATGGCCTCTGTCGTGTTTTGTGGAGTGATAATGGCCCCCACTTTGTAGCCAACGTTATCCAGCTCATCCTAAATGGGCTGGGTATTAAACAGAAATTCCACGCAGTCTTCCACCCTCAATCTGCTGGGCTTGTCGAACGACACAATGCCACACTCAAGCTTAAACTGGCCAAAATAGTGGCTACGACGGGCCTGAAATGGCCAGACGCCCTCCCACTGGCATTGCTATCGATGCGCTCCACCCCCACCCGACATCACTTAACCCCTTATGAAGTTGTCTTCGGTCGACCCATGAGCGTCTGGTCTGCCCCGAAACCAACTTCCATTCATGACGTTCCGGATGTCCTAATGTCTGATTATCTGTACAAATTGACTGAAACTTTGTCTGTCCTTCATCAGCAGGTGCAGCAGGCCATCCCCGATGCTTCCAGGGGTCCGGGCCACGCCATCCAGCCGGGGGACTTCGTGCTGATCCGAAATTTTCAGCGATCAAAGAGTTTGGAACCCCGGTGGACGGGCCCCTGGCAAGTGCTGATCACCACTCGGACCGCACTTCGAGTGGAGGGGAAGAAACATTGGCTGCACGCCCATCACTGCAAAAAGGTCTCTCCAACCCTGGCCACGACAGACACCGTCAACACCCAAGAAGAGCTCCTGAACCAGGACCGACCATCGTTGAACTGCTATCCTGACACAGAGACACTTGAACTTTCAAAACATCCTGACCCCACTGTGCCATCTCGAGAAGGGTACTTCCTGCGTCGAAAGGAGGGAGCTTCGGCTAAGTAGGCCACGGACTAGGTTAAAGGATCTCAGAACGGTGACCCAAACTACCAAGGGTTACCTGGAGAGAAACTAAACTAAGTCTGTGGTCCTGCCCACTACCGAGCACCTTGAAGACGAAGATGATGGAAGCGCCAGATAAGAAGATGATGGAAGCGCCAAATAAGAAGCCGACGGAGACAGCAGGAAATACCCACTACAGAAATCCGAGAACAGACAGACTCCATAGCTCAAAGACAATTGCACTCTTCATCGTAATCCTCCTCTGTTTTCTCCTCATGACTACGCTCTGGATTATGGAAGAACACGCACCTGCTCACGAAACATTCCTAACCACTGCTCAGCCTACCACCATGAAGGAACATTATCTAATTTCGCTCTCTCCTCAACTAAGAGAGAGGCGAAAGGAGTTTTGGAACAACTCTTTCGTGCAGCTACTTCACCAGCACAATCTTGCCACCAACGCCACCAACTGCTGGATCTGTGGGTTGCTACCCCATGCCACTGGACATTCAATACCATTCATCCCTTCACCCTTCTCCGTCCACGGCTCCTGCCTTGCCTGGCTGATCCTCCTGCAAGAGAGCTATACGGGAAATGCCACCTCCAGCAGAACTGCAGCACATTCTTCTCATGGGGCCGGGCAAAACAAGACAAAGACACACTTCTGCCCGCTGACCCCCAGCGACTCGATCCAAATGGACATCCCGGCCAAAGAACGAATCGAAATGCAGGTGTTCAACAATCCAACCAGACCCACCTTCTCCTATCTGCGGAAACGAACGGCTGCCACTCTGACTGTGGCCCTGACGGTCATCAACGTCACAGGCCATATGTGTGTAGAAGGACTTGGGACACAGCTGGTGGGTCGCAGCGCCTGCCGCTTTACCAGCACTCTGGATTCCACGGATACGCCTTCCTTTGTGTCATCTCCAAACATGTATTTCATCTGCGGCACGAAGGCCTACACCTGGCTCCCCAAAGGCTGGGGGGGCACTTGCTACATCTCCTTCGTCCTTCCTCCAACTTATGTGGCTCCAGCGAATCACCACAGGCAAAAACGAGCCAAAGACGTTGAGCAAGCCGACTCAACAGGGGCACAGTTCCTCGATGCTATGAAAGGACTCGTCCCCCTCTGGGGCCCGATGGCAAACAGCCGTGCCATCCGACATTTGACTCAGGCAGTCGAGACAACCATGAACATCACAGCGGGCATCTTTGCCAACAACACTGCCGAGCTCCAAGCGGTCCGTTTGGTGGCTCTTCAGAACCGCCTCGTTCTAGATGTGGTTCTGGCGGACCGTGGAGGAGCATGCCGCATTATTGGGGCCAGCTGTTGTACATACATACCGGACAACTCACCCTCAGTGTACAAAGCCATCGAACATCTTCACAGACTCTCTTCGGAAGTTCACCAAGAGCAAGAAGAATGGTCGCTTGGTGGTTGGTTCTGGGACACCGTCAAAAGCTGGGGCTGGAGACTGCTCACCATTATCCTGATTCCCGTAGTTGTAATATGTGGCCTATGCTTAGGAATTCAATGTTTGCCACCTATGTGTTCTTTATGTGCGAGTTGCATTTTTTCCAAAACTGTGGACATTGGAAGCGAACATATGAGAGCATTGTATGATACCGAAGTTAGGAATTTGATGAAAATTGACATTGAGTAAGCAAGTTGGCTAGATATGTTGAAAAGGGAGGACTGTTGAAAGTTAGGCTGAAACCGTCAACATTATCGGCGCCCTCTTGCTCTCCTTAACCTTTTTTGCGCGTAAAACAGCCGCCATTTTGGGCACCATGGCTTCCCTGCTCTCGCTGAGAGCCAGCGCGCCTCTCTCTCCCTCCTAGCTTCGCTGGCAACCCCCTGCTTGCACCTGCCTTGAGTCATAAACCCCTCTTAGGCGCTGCTCTGTCCCAGGCCCTCATCCTGTTCCCAACGCGACACCTCCCTGCCTCCCTTTCATGATCTCCGGCCCTTTTGATGCAAACCCCTTTTCCCCGTGTGCCCGTTTGTCTTCCCCGTTCCCAGGCCGACACCTAGCTCTGCCGATACCAATCCCTTGCCCCTCCCCATACAATAGAAAGCTTCCCTCCTCAAAGGACCCCCGAGATGATCAAAGCCCCCATCCCACGAGATCCGATCGAAACCCACACACTCCGTGAATCGACGGAATATCCAGCTGCGCGATGATCATCACCTGTTGTGAACGGGGCGGGGACTTCCACTGTAACCTTGCGTGGGAACGGGCTGGGAAAGGGGGGATTCTGAGGATGTCTTTCCGTACTTCAAAGTATCAACGAGAATGTGTTACATGCAATAAACAGATAAACGTGTGTATAAGAGGCCAGGCCTCAGGGATGCAGTTAGAGCACCTCAGAACGATACCTTCTGTCCGTTTTCGTTGTGTTCTCCTCCGGAGCGAATAAAAACCTTGTTTCCTGCCTTCCAGTCTCCAGCGCCTGCCTCTTCAATAGTTTAACTTCTTTGTGGGTTCAAGAGGCGACACCGCCGGGCAATAATTAAGGATCTTATATTCTGGTTGGTAGTGCCCCCCAGTTAGTTTCCACAACAGTGGAACTGCTGAGAGTTGGTCGGAGGCCACGTCCCTTTTTCCACCACTCTGCAAATGCATATGCAGATGTATTGGTAAACCAGTGAGTGAATGAGTGCCTGTATGGATGACTTAGTGACTGAGTGTATAAGTGTGTGATTGGGTGCCTCAATGAATGTATGGGTGAGTGACTAGCTGTGTGAATGTCTAACAGCCAGTCATTTGGTGTAAAAGTGGCTGTATGTGAGTGGGTACGCGAGTGGCCATATGGGTGAGTGATTAGTTGTCTGAGTACCTGTATGGGTGTCTGGGTGAGGGTGTGTGTGTGACTGCCTGTATGGATGAGTGAGTGCGTGACTTAGCGGGTGTGTCGTTGAGTGATTGCATGTGGGTTGTGCTGTATGGCTGTGATGGTGAGTGAGTGGATGTGTCAGTGGTATAAAGGTAACTGGGTATGTGAAAGGCAGTATAAGTTAGTGATGGGGTATTGGAGTGTACGGGTGAGTGAGTGAATGTGAGTGGCTGTATGGGTGTGGAGTTGGGTGGAACGGAATAACAGGCGGGGAGGCCGGATATAGTGTGCTATGGTCAATGGTTTTTATTGTAAGTTCTGTACAAAGTCTGGTTGGATGGAAGAGTTGGCGGATGGGTTCCTGCTGGAAGTGCAGAGCGGGGTTGCTGGAATGACAGTCTGTCGTGGTGGGGTCGTGTGGAGGGGGTCTTCTTCTCCTGATCGATGTCGTCTTTTCCGCTGTAGGTACTGGCACTCCTCGGAGGCTTGCAAAGGAGAGAAGAGTATAGGGCTTTAGTCCGGGCAACATGGACGTCTGAGTACTTCCACCGACATCCGGGGAGTGAGGGGATCGGAGACTGACCGTGAGGAAGGGACGGCAGGGAGGGATGGAACAGGCAAGCAAGAGAGGGAAGGGGAAGAGGTGAGGCGTATGGTGGGGACGGTGCTCGGGCTTCTTTACAGTGCAAGTGTTAGGAGTCAATATACAGTGCCTTCGTGCACGTGATGCTTTATCTAACTACAATATGTACAACTACTTACAAGGGGGCACACTGAGAAAGAATGAAGTGTACTCAAGTGCCCCGCCGCAACTTTCCAGCCACCTCCTGAGGACGCCACCAGTCTTCGTTCCAGACGTCCTCCTCCTCGTCCTCACTTCGCTTTGCTGCTCCGCTCCTTGTCGGTGGTTCTTCGCTTTCCGCTGCCTCCTACCCCTCTTTCCTTCCCGGCGGCTTTTCTAGGATCCGGGCAGGCTTCCGGGCAAACACTTCCGGGGTCAGAGGCTGCCGTTTCCGGTTCCTCAAAGGGCATCGAACTTCCGGGGTCGGGATAGAGTGCTTCCGGTCCTCCGGACTCGGCTGTCACCGCCGGCTCCTGTAGAGAGAGAGAGAGAGAGAGAGAGAGAGGAGGAGTCCCGTATGATGGGGGCGCTGCATGACCGGCAGTGGGGGACAGGGCCCCCGGGCTCGGACGTCGCCCCGGGGAGGTAAGGGTCGCTTCGTCTCCACATCCCCTTTCCCTAGCAGTCTTTCTTGTAGGGTTCGCGGGAAGAGGATAACGGGAGAGGTAATCCGCGTTACCCTGTTGCAGCCCCTTCCTGTGTAAGGTTTTGAACCGAAATGGCTGCAGAGAGAGAAACCACCGGAGGACCCGGTCGTTGTGGCCCCTGTTGCGGGCCATCCGTTCCAGCGGGGCGTGGTCAGTGTATAGGAGAAACTCTCGTCCCTCAAGGTATTACCGAAGGCTTTCTACTGCCCATTTGATAGCTAGGGCCTCTTTCTCGACGTCTGCATAGTTCACTTCTCGTGGGAAGAGTTTCCTACTGAGGTATAGGATCGGTTTTTCGACCCCTTTCGAATCCTTCTGTGACAGGACGGCCCCCAAACCCTGGTCGGAGGCATCGGTCTGCAAGATGAAGGGCTGTGTATAGTCAGGACTGATTAGCACTGGCTCGGAAATCAGGGACTGTGTAAGAAGGTTGAATGTGTGTAACAGTAGGGGAGAGGGATGTCGTAGTTGTTCTTCTGTTCGTGTGGCCTTCTTTAACAAGGTCGGTCAGAGGGGCCGCGGTTTGGGAGAAGTTGGGGATAAACCTCCAGTAATATCCCAACAAACCAAGAAAGGCACGGAGTTCCTTCCGGGTTTGAGGGAAGGTTATGGCTTGGATGGCTTTGATCTTATTGTCCTGTGGACGGATGAGCCCTTCTCCCAACAGGTATCCCAGGTATTTTACGCTCTGTGCCGCTAACGTGGTCTTGGTGGGGTTGATGGTGAAGCCATGTTTCCCCAGGGAGGAAATGACTGCATGCAAATGGTGTAGGTGTTGTTCCCAACTGTTACTATATATGACGATGTCGTCTAGGTACGCCCCGGCGTAACGTACATGGGGTTGTAACACCAAGTTCATAGCCCTCTGAAACGTAGCCGGGGCTCCATGAAGCCCGAAGGGCATTACCTTAAACTGAAACAAGCTCTCAGGGGTTGAGAAGGCGGTCTTGGGACTGTCTTCTGTTTTAAGGGGGATCTGCCAGTATCCCTTGCACAGGTCAAGGGTGCTTATATACTTGGCTTTGCCTATGCGCTCCACCATCTCATCTACGCGGGGCAGGGGATAGGAGTCGAAGGCCGATATTTTGTTCACTTCTCTGAAGTCAATGCAAAACCTCGTGGAGCCATCTGGCTTAGGGACTAGGACGATGGGCGAATTCCAGCTGCTGTTGGAGGGTTCTATGATGCCCATTTGTAGCATCTGGTTCGTCTCTTCTTTGATGATGGCTCTACGGGCTTCGGGGATGCGGTAGGGTCTTTGTCTTACCGTTTTTCCCGGTTCCGTGTGGATGGCATGTTCCACTACGGTGGTGTGTCCCGGTAGGGATGAAAACACCGTTTGCACGGAGGACAAGGACCTTCTGAGATCCTGTTTGTTTCGCTCAGGCAGATCAAGGTCAAGGCATACTTCGAAAGGAAGGGTGTGCGCTGCGAACAGGACAGGACGGGGCCCCTCCCACTTTTTTAGGAGGTTCACGTGATAGATTTGGGTGATCCCTCGGGTGGAGTCCGTCTCTACTTCGTAGGTGACAGGTGTCACTTGTCTCAGGACGGGGAATGGGCCCTGCCACTGCCCTAGCACCTTATGGTCAGAAGACGGCAGGAGCAACAACACAAGGTCCCCAGGAGTAAAAGAACGGGCCTTGGTTCCTTTATCATACTGCTGTTTTTGTGTGACTTGGGCGGCCACCAGGTTCTGCCTCACGATCTCCCTTATCTGTCCTAAGTGTATCCTCAGATTGTCTACGTATTCAGGCAGGGGCCGTGTTCTGTCTGGTTCGGCTTCCCAGGCCTCCCTAGCCATGTCTAACAGGGTCCGAGGCGCTCTTCCGTACAACAACTCATACGGCGAGTATCCGGTGCTGCTTTGGACCTTACACCGGATGGCGAAAAGAGCAAGGGGAAGCATCTCCTCCCAGCTCTTGCTCTCTAGGCCTAAGAGCTTCTTAAGGGTGGTTTTTAGGGTGGCGTTCTAGCGCTCCACCAATCCATCGGTCTGGGGGTGGTAGGCCGCGGTCCTGATTTGCTTAATGCCCAGGTGGGAACAGACTTGGCGCATGAGGGAGGAGACAAAAGGCATCCCCTGAACGGTTAAGATCTCGCGGGGAAAACCCACTCTGGAGAAGATGGAGATGAGGGCCTTGGCTATGTTCTGGGTGGTGGGTTGGCGCAAGGGGACTGCTTCAGGGAAGCGGGTGGTATAGTCCACTAGCACAAGAGCATACCTACACCCACTCCTAGAGGGGAGCAGGGGTCCTATAAGGCCCATCCCTACTCTGGTAAAAGGGACATCAATGAGAGGGAGGGGTTGGAGAGGAACCCTCGGGGGACAATAATGGCTGTTTCTCTGGCAGACCGGGCATTCCCGGCAATACCGTTTTATGTGCCCGTGTACACCAGGCCAATAAAACTTGTCCAGGATCATTTGTCCCGTTTTCTCGTCGCTAAAATGCCCAGCTAGCAAGTGGCTGTGGGCCAGAAACAGTACTTTATCACGAAACAGTCCAGGGATAACCAACTGGGGGGACTGCTGGGGCCCTCCCTTCATGTATAGAAGTCCATTCTTGCGGAAGAAGTAAGGACCTACTTGCAGCAGGTCCTCGTTGTCCAGGGCACGGCCCCAGGCCTCTTGTAGCACCGGGTCTTCTTGTTGAGTGGCGCGGAATTCCCTATCTGTTTCCCAAGGATGGACATCCACCTGAGCAGGGTAGGCCACGGCAAAGTCCCTTTTTTCCTTCTTCTTCTGATTCCTGGACTTGGACGGTTTGGACGGAGAGTCCACCGAAGGAGAAACATGGGGAAATGGGGCTTCAGCCCACCATTTCTTCAGGGAGTCCGTAGTGTCCTGAAGGAGGTGGGGAAGACCGCTATAGTCGCTACCCAGAATAGCTTGTTCAGGGAGATTGGGTACCAGACCAACCGTTAAGAGGCTTCATTCATCGGTGGGGTGTTGCACACGGACTCTGGTTGTATGGTAACACTTGGTATCGCCATGGACACATTTGATGGCCACGGTGCCTGTCACTGGTCCGACAGGATGTGGCAGCTCCTGTAGTCGTAGGACGCTGTGTCTGCATCCTGTGTCGGCAAGGGCCATCATTCGGTGCCCCTCTATCCGTACTGGACATCGAAAAGGTGGAGGGGTATTTTCTGCGGTGAGACATACATAGTTCCTGGTGAGTCCGATGTCCATGGGTTCTTCCCTTTGTGGACATACGTGAGCTATATGTCCGTACCCACCGCAATGGTAGCATTGAGGTCTGGGCGGGGTTGGGCGAGGCATGACAGGGTAGGGCAACAAAGGAGCAGGATCAGGTTTCCTGACGACGGGAGGAGCCTTTTGGACCCGGGGATGACCGCCATGTGGTATGCGAGAAGGGTGTTCCTCCTTGGGTCGTTGTGATTCCTGGGCTCTGCTGTAGGCGCTGGCGATTTCCACTGCACTGTCTAGCGTCAGGTGAGCGTGTTGGCGCACCCATTTCTGGGTGGCGGGATGTAGAGAGGCCAGGTACTGCTCCAGATAGATTTTTGATAGGATGTCTTCCTTGGTAGCCGTGGCGGGTTTCAACCATCGATTGGCCAAGTCCTGTATCCGGAATGACAAAGCCCGGGGCGTTTCTTGCGGTCCTTCCCTTGCTTGACGCAGACGAACCCTGTACGTCTCGTCGTCAATCCCCAGTCGTTCCAGGATGCAGGCCTTAATGTCGTTGTATGGGGTTTGTCCCTGGACGTTGGCCTGCTGGTAGGCGGCCTGCAACTCACCCGTCAAAAGGGGACCAAGGTAGTGGCCCCATCGGTCGGCAGGCCAGGCAGCAGCCTGGGCTAGGCGCTCGAAATTCATGAAGAAGAAATCGGGGTCTTCACCTGGCACGTATTTCTGTAAGACTACGGAGGGAAGGGAGGTAACCGGTCTTTGTTGCCCCATAACGTTGGTGAGTTTCTCAAGGGCTTGGTCCTGCGCGGTACCCTGGCCCTTCAAGACATCATGCAACTGTCCGCGATCGTCTTCCGCCGTCTTGAGGAACCTCTCCATCATTTTCCCAAGCTGTTCCTGGCATTCCGCCAGCTGTTTGACTGCGGCCTCCATGCTTCTGGGATATCCCACTTCTGACACCAACTGTGGAGTTGGGGGTTGGGCGGACCGGAATAACAGGCGGGGAGGCCGGATATAGTGTGCTATGGGAATGGTTTTATTGTAAGTTCTGTACAAAGGTTGGAAGGAAGGGTTGGCGGATGGGTTCCTGCTGGAAGTGCAGAGCGGGGTTGCTGGAATGACAGTCTGTCGTGGTGGGGGTCGTGTGGAGGGGGTCTTCTTCTCCTGATCGATGTCGTCTTCTCCGCCGTAGGTACTGGCACTCCTCGGAGGCTTGCAAAGGAGAGAAGAGTATAGGGCTTTAGTCCGGGCAACATGGACGTCTGAGTACTTCCACCGACACCCGGGGAGTGAGGGGATCGGAGACTGACCGTGAGGAAGGGATGGCAGGGAGGGATGGAACAGGCAAGCAAGAGAGGGAAGGGGAAGAGGTGAGGCGTATGGTGGGGACGGTGCTCGGGCTTCTTTACAGTGCAAGTGTTAGGAGTCAATATACAGTGCCTTCGTGCTTGTGATGCTTTATCTAACTACAATATGTACAACTACTTACAAGGGGGCACACTGAGAAAGGATGAAGTGTACTCACGTGCCCCGCCGCAACTCTCCTCCGAGTTGCTGCCGCTCTCCAGCCACCTCCTGAGGACGCCACCAGTCTTCGGTCCAGACGTCGTCCTCCTCGTCCTCACTTCGGCTTTGCTGCTCTGCTCCGCTCCGCTCCTTGTCGGTGGTTCTTCGCTTTCCGCTGCCTGCTGCCACGAGTCCGCTGCTTGGAACACCCCTCCTTCCTTCCCGACGGCTTTTCTAGGATCCGGGCAGGCTTCCGGGTAAACACTTCCGGGGTCAGAGGCTGCCGATTCCGGTTCCTCAAAGGGCATCGGACTTCCGGGGTCGGGATAGAGTGCTTCCGGTCCTCCGGACTCGGCTGTCGCCGCCGACTCCTGTAGAGAGAGAGAGAGAGAGAGAGAGAGAGAGAGAGAGAGAGAGAGAGAGAGAGAGAGAGAGAGAGAGAGAGAGAGAGAGAGAGAGAGAGAGAGGAGGAGTCCCGTATGATGGGGGCGCTGCATGACCGGCCGCGGGTGACAGGGCCCCCGGGCTCGGACGTCGCCCCGGGGAGGTAAGGGTCGCTTCGTCTCCACAATGGGTGAGTGTTGAGTATGACTACAGATGAGTATGTGTTAGTGGGAGTGTATGCGTGATTGGTTGTATAGGTGAGCGAGTAGGTATGTGAGTAGCTCTAAGAGTGAGTGGGTGTATGAGTGGATATGTCAGTGGCTGTATTAGTGAATGAGTGGGTATATGATTGGCTGTAAGGTTGAGCAAGTGGGTGTGTGTGTGTAATCTATGAATCAGTGAGTGGGTGTTGAAGTACTGGCATGGGTCTGAATGGTTGTGTGGGAGGGGTAGTGAGTATATTAAAGGTTCTATGAGTATGAGTGGGTGCATCAGTGATTCTGTGGATGATGTCATTTAAGATGTCATCAGTGATGTAACTGACCATGTCATTAGTGTTGTAATATGTGAGGTCATAAGCAGTGCATTGAGGGGGCGTGGGTTATAGCTAGCTCATCTAACTATGACTGCAGAATTTTACTGGTTTCGTCGGAGTAAAATATATTTTATAGTTAATTTCTACAGTAACTGTTCCCATTGTGAGGGTGCAGCGGATGGGGCAGGCATACGCTGCTAAAGTCAAACACCAAACGCGTTTCGGGCTCCCGCCCTTGATCACTGGCAGCAAAGGAACACACACATGAAAGATGCAGTCACGTACTTTAAATTCAAATAAGCCCCGCCCACCGGCCTCCGGCATTGTGTTACTTGTAGTCCTGCATACTCATACAACAGTGGATTTTCATGTGGCTCCTCATTTTGCATCAAAATTCAATACCTCAGTGGGTTGCCTCGTTGTCTGTAGCCCATCCATTGCCAATACACAACCCCCACAGGGAACACCAGCCAATCCCAAGCACCGTTCAGTCCGGTGCTCTGAATCCGCATTTACACGGCGGGCTGCCTCCACGACGGAGCCAGCCGCCTTACAATCCAAACAAACACAGTTGCCCATGTAGAGAAAGCCTCTCAGGCTGGCAACTGTTCCCAACGTGAGGGTGCAGCTAGCAGACTAACCAAGACAACCACTTCTCATGGAAAAGAACTTCTGTAAATCCCAACTGCTTGGGATTAAAAACACCATCCTGGATGTACCAGATGAAACGTATAACTCACAAGACCGAACACCAAACTCAAGCTTACAAAATAACTCAAGTAGACTTATCAGATCGACCAACAGTGAATTGTCTTAAGGCCATATCAGCCAGTTCACCAAATAAATGGATACCATCAAACAGCATACTTTTGAGGCTCTCCCACAAAGACTCTGAAAACACAGACTGACACTGCCAGGCATGCCTACGCAAAGCAACTGACTGAGCCACAGCTCTAACAGAACCTGTGGTGTCGATGATACATTTACTGGTAAATCTCGCTGCCTCCCGGCCATCTTGCACCACCTGCAATAACTAATTTCTGGCTTCCTCCAATTTCTGGTAGCCTCTGCGCCACTGAGTCCCATAAAGCATAAGAAAACCTACACATAACACATGTAGTGTTGAAAGACGTCAACGCTGTGCTTACAGAAGAAAATATATTCCTCCCATAACTTTCTAAAAATCTGGCTCCTTTGTCTGATGGAACCGAAGGAAGGACATTGGGGTCCAAAGAAGCTGCAGCAGCTTCAACCACCAACCCTTTCGTAGTGGATGTTGAAGGGGACAAAGAGGGTCGATGCCTATGACCCACAGCCCGGTCACCTGGAGCTCCCGTCATGGGTTTTGCACAAACTCTTAAGAGCAGGTCAGAGACTCATTAAAAGGGAGCACAGGCTCCAGTCCGGTCTCGCCTTGATGAAGAATATTCAAGGGATCTGTGGACAATTCCATTGAGGGAAATTGGACATTCAACACCACAGCTGCCCTCTTCAATATTTCAGCTTAGGATAAACTTTCCTCCGTTGCCGTACCAGGAGAAAGTAAATCTGAAAGAGGAGAAGACTCTAATCCACTAACTTCCCCCAGTTCAGTAAGTCAATTTTTCTTCACTGGAGGTTGGACAGTATGCAAAGGGTTTTGACCCTCAATAATCTCTTCTTCAGTTACCAAACTATGTATTCCCATGGGAAAAACAGGCAAGGGATGAACAACAACAGATGGAGTCATCCAAAGAAGAAAGGAACTGTTGGCGCAGATGCCGTTGCGGCATCATCTTGACGTCGTTAATAGGAATGGGATCAGCGTCGCTGACATCACCAGCTGAATAGACTCCGAAGCACCAGGGTCGACACCGACCAGCGCCGCCGACTTCAAAGGATGAACAGATGCCTAAGATGTAAACACCGTAGGGTGTTCCCCCGGGGCCGTCCCAAATCTGATAGCGGAGTCAGAGGGCCCAACTGTCACGGAGGTCGAACCTGCCTGTGAGGAGCCAGCCAGGGCACCTCCTACCTCCTTGGGGCCAGAGGGAGCTCCAGAGGGGGACTGATGCCCCAAAACATGTTGCAGGGAAAAATGATTTCCGCATTTGGGCTAGAGTCACCAGGATATTTAGGAAGGCGCGTGATAGACTCTTGTAAATGCTCCTCAACAGACGGCGTCAGACTTATGTTTTGACCATGGGGTTCTCTAAGCCATCCTGGACGTCGAAGGAGGTGACCCCTCACTCAAACGTCTCATCGACCGATCCCTAGACTTCAGTGAGGATTGACGACAATGCGTTTTTTCAGAAAAGCGCACAATCGGGAGTTTCATACAGGTTCTTTCAATGCCTTGGACAAAGACGCTGGAACCACAGTCTTTTGAGTTGTGATGTTCTCCAAGACACCACAAACAGACAGTATGCGGACCCGTGATCAACATTGGTCTATCAATAATTCCGCAGGGTTTAAACCCAGACAACATTGTTGAAAAAGCACACTGTTCTCTTGACAAGAAGTCGAGATGGGCCTGAAAAACCAGCCTCTAACCGCTCCGGTTCCATGTTGCAATCGTGGAAAAGAAGGAACTGACATCGGCGAGGGAGTTCTATGGACTGTTGACATAACATCCATTAGACGACGTGGATACGGAATAGCGCAATGCCCTCTGCCTGCACGCGGACATGCTTTGGGGAAAAATTTCTGGATTCAGTCTTGCACCTTGAGAGGATTCTACAGTAAGGAACCTGCATCTAGATGTCTCTATCAGATGCCTTGCTTATTGATTGGGACTGCCTAATGCAGGAACAATGAAGGTATAAAAATGATTAATTGCTTCAGGCAAACATTGAAGATGGACTGCAGGAAAGGAACTGAAGTGTTCAAGAGATAAAGATACAGTCAGGCAAAAAGGTTTAACTGGGAGTATTGTGTCCAGTGCTTTACTACCCTGAAGATATGCTCTACTTATGCTCTCATCTTTCATTTATCCCGATGCCAACCATTATTTATGTAACTCAAAACATTGCTCATTTGCCATTGACATCTTCATTTGATCACTAGCTGTACATTTACCAAGAACAAAAACACTGTAATGCCTGTTTTACCTCAATGTATTAGTCTGAATGGGTCTAGGTTGTGTGTTTAATGCTATATGCCTACTGAAGAGTGCTGGAGGTGCGAGATATTAGACAGTCTCAGCTCATTGGCAAGGTGTCATCAATAAGCCTTTCTAACTGTTCGCCCCATCATTTATACTACTGCATCAGAAGCAGTTTCTTTATTGTCAAATGACTGTCCAAGGTTCTTGGGTCTATCAAGCATTCTAAAAAGTAGGTCACAGACTGAAGAACTCTCTCTGCAGCTCTTTGTTTGTTGAACCTCTTAAAAGAACAGTACATGTTTAGCTCAACCACGAGTATATTGTTGATTGATGAGCAGTGGACAGAATGGCCCTAAATTTCTGTTAGCTGCCTGACCAAGAGAGTGGTGCACTAGCACAGCCTTGCTTTAGCTGCAGCTTGGGCACCACAAAGTAATTTGTACGTCATTTGAAAATGTACCAATGATCGCTTACCTTGTTCTATCAATTCTTTGCTCAATAGGAAATCTAGGTGTTCATGTTTCTTAGCTGTAGAAAAAACATAAAACACCCATTAAATGTCAAAGTGTTTATAACAGAAATGTTAATATTTTTCGACTATATTACTCACCAATTTTAAGGATCTCTTCCACAGGCTGTGAAGCAATCTTGTTAATGTTGTAGGACCTGAAAAATAGAAATAGATGACAATTAAGTATATTTATACAGCAGCACAGTGGTTTAGATTTCCCACTACACAGAAAATTGCTTCAGCATCTGCATAATGTTACTTCCATGAATTACGTGAACAGACGTTAGCCCTTTCACAGTATGCCATCCTGCTTCAAGTTGACTATTTCAAATCAGCCCTGTTTTTGCCTAATTGAAAAACAATAATCTGCAACACATCTAAGGGTGTTCCATGTTTCATCAGTTAGAAATCCTAACCACCTGTCACCAGTCTAAGGGGAGCCGGACAGTTGTGGCATCATATTTCACAGTTCAGAAACACAGGCTACTTGCACCCCAAAAGCTAGCCTATTAGAACCCTAAAGTAAAATCCATTTAGCCCCCCATCATTCTAAATCCTCTAGTTCCCCTGCGTGGATTTATGAAATGCAGCACAAATGAGATGTATTTGTTTTATGTCTTGGCGTATACGTGCTATGAAGTCTGCATCTTCATAATGTGGTAACTGCAGCACAAGATGACTCGTTCATGCCATGGTGCTTTTGTCAACACAACACCCCTTTTGCAGCTTCCCCCTACAGTGTCCTGTGCACCTGGTAGGATTGTTGGAATCTTCATTTATGCTCTGCCAGACTAAAGCTTTGCTAATGGACAGCAGACTGAACAAGAGGATTTGTCTACCTTTATTGCTCTGACTCATTCCTATTTAGAAGATGGGATCTGTATTGTTCCTTGCTGAATATACAATTCCCTCTTTTACAGGAATTAAATACATATCTCAAAGCACTGGCACTCAAGACCTCTTCAAGGAACACCTAGCTTGGGATCCCAGATTGCTTAGGACTTGGAACACACTTTGAAACCTCATTTAGACCATATGTTGAAAATGCAATGAATAAACTTGGTCTTAAATATAAAATCCCTACTCTCATTCTGAGGCGATGGGCAGGAATAAGTGAGACGATGTATGAGGCAAAGGTGGTGAACTGTAGTCCAGACATTCGGAGAAGCCAATGGAAAATGTAACACCAGTACACAGTCTGAGAATGCCACGGAGCATTCTGCAGGAAGAAGATGCAGAACCCGGACTGGCAATCTACACTACTACTGCATGCCTGTAATGAGAACAGGCTGAATTACCAGCAACCCAAATCCTGGCAGAACTAGTACTGTAGAGGGAGACAAGCCAATAGGAACGGACACTCCTCAAGGTATCAAAACTGACTGGATTCTAGAAACCTCTGAGAAAGACATTTAGGCAGAGTCTTGATTGCCTGGGCTCACTGTCTGAGTGTTCCTTATCAACCACCTGATGCTGATGCCGCTGCTCGTGAGATGAGATGAGAGTACGAATCATATCATGGTACAGGTAACGCTTGACCAATGCAGTAAGTGCAGAATGGGCAGCTGACATCGGCATAGTTGGAACATGTACTAAAAGTGATATGAGTGGATTTAGTGCCAACAGGATATTATTGCCAGCAGCAGTAGGGATCCCAATTACTTCCCAAAAGTGAAGGTATCAAAGTATGCTGAGAATGAAGCTAGCACCCAAATAGGAGAAGGATCTCCACTACTGGTTTAAACTGTAAAGAGTCACCCAAATTAGGCTGAGGAAACACCTCGGTCCCTTTTCTGGCATACTGGTAAATGTAAAGCATGAGAACGCTGTTGAATGAACACTTTTGGTAGAACTAGACGAAGACAGCACACAATCCCTGGTGGCCAGTGGTAGGTCTTAGGTTTGCTTTTTTGCCAGTTTTTTATTGTTGCTGCTGTTTTTTGTAACTGTTTTATTCTGTGTGTTTTTGCCTTTTCCCTTCATTACCCCTGCTTCTTGTGCCCGTTTTGCCTTCTGTCCCTTCTCCGGTCCCGCTTTCCCGCCGCTGCGTCCCCTGCGGCACGTCCCCCGTTCCATTTGTCCGCTCACCCCCTCCCAGCGGATCCTCCCTCCCCACCCGCGCTGAAGGCGCACCTAAGGCAAGCCCGTCTGCGCCTGGACGGTGCCCAGTTCCAGAACCCCTGGCCCCCGCGAACACCATGATACACGACTCTGCTACGATGCCAACACCCTCCACGCACTCAACACCAGACAAGCGCACTCCTGCTTCCAGGTCGCCTCTAAGCGCACCCATGGACCTTTGTCCTGCCGGAACTGCAACTTCACCAGCAACAGACCCGCCAATCCGCCCACCAGGACAGGACGCGACCACCTCAGATGCAGTCTCCTGAAAACCCGCTCCGCACGCAAACATTCCGTCGAACTCTGGGACCTGCTAGACACGTCCTCCCCGGACAACGCCTTCCTGACAGAGACCTAGATGAACGACTCCTTGGCATCCGACATCGCAATAGCCATCGCGGACAGCTACAAGATCAACCGCAGAGACCGCACCAACGGAGTAGGCGGTGGAACCGTCATCATCCACAAGTCCACCCTCAAGGTCTCAACCAACTCTGATGACACCCTCAACACCGCCGAACACCTTCACTTCAAGATCCACACTGATCCCAACACCAGCCTCAGAGGAACTCTAATCTACAGGCCCCACGGACCCCGGCCAGAGTTCAGCAACTCCATCGCTGACTTAGTCAGCACGCACGCTCTCGCGCCTACTGACTACATCCTCTTCGGGGACCTGAACTTCCACCTTGAGAAAAACAACAACACCAACTCCACTACCCTGCTCGACAACCTCGGACTCAAACAGCTCGTCACGACTCCCACCCACTCCGCCGGACACACACTCGATCCCATCTTCTCCGCAAGCTCTCGCATCTCCTTCAGCCACACCACCGAACTCCACTGGACCGACCATCACTGCGTCCAATTCACCTTCAAGAAGCTCACCACACACTACCGGACCCAACAGATCCCCCGCAGCTGCTGGAGCAAAATCACTGAAGACCAACTACACACCGCCCTCGCCCGAAGCCCACCCACAGACCCCGCCACCAGCAACCTCAGACGCTGGATTAAAGACTGCGCCAACACCCTCGCCTCGATCAAGAATCCCTCCAACAGGGGGGGCGTGGCCAGCAGCATGCAGGACTAGACGTGTCTCCCGGGAGCTCCCGGCCGATGTCTACATATCCGACTTAATCTCACAACACCACTAGCTGAAAATCGCCCACAGACTGTCGGGGGACGCCTGGAGGGGAACGAGCGGTCCGGAGTGCGAATACTGAGCCTCTGGAGAGTGATAAACCGAGCTCTACGCGGCACCTGAGGAGGAGAAGAAACCGCCGGCCAAGATGGCGGCTCGGTGAGAGGATTGAGATAGGGTGCAACATCATACCGGGCGCATGTGACCGCATGGGAGGAGAACGGCGCGACCAGATATTGAAGCCCGACAAGCCTGGAGGGCCACAACCACCCTTGTGTTGGCCGGAACGCCTAACGGTCAAGGACCCGTAGTAGGACAGAAGTACACCGGCGGAAACAACTGCCCCAAGGGCGTGGGGTGCACTGTGACCGGAATCGGAGGGGACCCCGTTTGCCGACATCCAGACTTGGGCGTAAGAGGGGCACCGGGCCACAAACTGAGAGTACCGGGGGCGGCGGATAGCACCGGGGCGCGGGACGCCCTTACACAAGATGGCGGCCGCCGCACCCAACTGACAACCGGAGAGGAGCCCGGAGGTGCCAACGGCGAGAGTGACTGATTCCCTGCCCATGCCGACTGCAGCAACGGCCCGGACAAGGTACAGAGGGTGCGGCCGGAGCGGGGGAGTCGCAGGAGCCGAGTGCCCGGAGGTAGCTGACCTTCACCAAGATGGAGGCCGCAGCAGGTTGCCGTGCATGAGCTGTGCAAACCACCGGAAGAGCTGCGCGGCCGAGGGAGCGGGAACTTGCAGTGGGGTGAGATAGGACCGCCGACGCACCACAAGGGGAGACTGTGGCAGACCCCCCCCCCCCCCCCGCTCCCACCACCTGCGCGGACATCAGGACACACGGGAAGCCGCGGAACAGCGCAGAGGGGTAAGCCCGCGAACGACGCTACCTACCACCACCCCCCTGCCGACACGCAAACCCTGGGAGGCGAACGCTGACCACACTGGGGCAATACTATTGAAGCGAACCGCTGGAACTGAGAGAGGACGCCCTTTGAAGGCGCAGGAGCTGCACAGTGCACGGTGGTGACTCTGAGGAGGTGGTGCTGGGACGGCAGCAACAGCACGGGCCTGGTGGTGGTCTGAGACTGTGATCGGCAGCTAGGAAGCCGGAGGCGCTCATAGGGGCCTCACTAGCAATACCATTCTATAGAGTGGGCCTGACACATGTACATTTGAGAGAAGGCGTCGCAAACAGACTAGAGTAGCTACAAGAGGCGGTGGGGCGAGCAGAGCGGGAGACCAGGAGGAGGCGCACACCCGGAATATACATTGCCAGACCGACCGGAAAGAACCAGAGTGCCAAGCCAGTACAACACTCGGAACAGTCGTCCAGGGACGTAAACGGTGGGGCTAATCCGCAGAAGAGCCGGTAAAGGATATCGGACATAAGGCAGACAACGCCCGGCGCAATTGGCTCACTGTGAGGCATACTACGAGGAGGCAACCAAGACAGATCTGCCTACACGCTTCGACGCAGGGTACACCACTGACTCAGTGACGATGGTGAAGAAAGACCCCCCCCCACCCAAGAACCCCAAACAAGGCACGCTGGACATCTTTACGGCGCCGAGACCATCCAAAGACAACTCGGGTGCTGCAGCCGAGGGGGACACGGACAGGCTGCTAGCAGCAATCCAGGCATCTAGATCGGACATACAGGAATCCCGAGCAGCATTGGAGGTTAAAATTGGGGAAGTGGGCTCAGAGGTCACGCTCCTGCGCCAGGATTTCAAGAACCTCTCCGCCAGAGTGACCGAGACGGAAACGCGCATTGGTGAGGCCGAAGATTCAATAACGACAATCAAGAAAGACATGGCGGAGCTTCAGGCGTCACACAGACAGCTGCTCTGGAAGGTGGACGACGCGGAAAACAGGGCACGACGCAATAACCTCCGATTCGTAGGTTTTAGAGAGGGAATCGAGGGGAACAATATGGCGACATTCCTGCATGCATGGCTCACGGACACCTTCCCAGGAGCCCGCTTCTCATCTTGCTTTGTGATCGAAAGAGCACACAGGGCGCTCCTAGCGAGACCTCCGGAGGGCGCAAGACCCAGACCAGTGATTGCGCGCTTCCTAAACTTCGCTGACAGAGACTTAATATTACGTGAAGCGAGGAAGATGGGTGACATCCGAGTGGAGAACACCAACATAATGATCTTCCCAGACTATAGCCAAGAAGTCCAGAAGCAGCGGCGCTCCTTCGACTCGGTGAAAGTCAAATTGAGATCATTGAACATTACATATATGTTGCTCTTCCCGGCAAAGCTCAAAGTCATCTACAAAGATAAGGCACACTTCTTCAATCACCCGTAAGACGCGTGGCAATGGCTGGAGGAGCGACCGATCCTTAATAGTCGGGAAACGGCAGGGAGAGAGGAACTGGCAAAGGCAGCACAAGAAAAGGCGCGGTGGGGCTCCCCACGACAGCGGAGGAGGAAATCCAGGAGACTACACTCGAGATACACGGGAACCCCGTACCAGCCACGCCCGTCAGCAGGGCCCAGGAGAGGTAGATCTGGCTCACAAGACGCCAATGGGGCCCCGGAACCAGGCCTGTTCGGAGGGAGAAAGGGAACTCCTCAGGGACTCTGATGTGAATGATGAGATGTCGGACAGTGACCAACGTTCCTTACACCCATTAGAAACAGAGATACGACAGTTGGAACAGGACCTATCCGATAAGAACGGCAGCACGGTACCGACCACACAAGACTCACACTCGTGAACCTGGAAGAAGTGGAAGATTTGATGGTCGGTCGGGACACGGACATGACACGCAAATGGCCACAACCCTTTTAGTTGTTGTTTTCCTTTTCTTTTGTTAACTTTTTCTGTTTTCAGGTACAGTTTACTTGTTAGTTTAACAGTTTTTCCGCCGCCTTGACACACGCTCAGGGAGTGGTATATACCCTGGCCGGGATACACACCCAGCTTGGGGGATACATCACAGGCTAATATAGGCGGATCTTGTGGGACATAGTTGAATAGAGGGGGGGAGAGGGGGGTGACAGACCGACTTCTACTGACAGCTTGAACCTTGATGAGGTCGAGTCTGGAGGGGGAGAGAGGTGGGGTGGGGGGCGGGAGAGGGGGCAGAGGAGTTTCAGCAAGTTGGGGGAGTTGGGGGGGTCATTGGGAAGGGGTACACACGAAGGAACACGGTCAGACACGTGAGAATCGACGTGGTCACACACAGTGGCGAGGGTCTCCTACAGATCTCCAGAAGAGTTGCACAGTATGGCAGGTACACTAACGACCACAGAAAGATCTCTATTTTGACATGGAATGTTAATGGATTAGGGTCCAAAATAAAGAGAGGATTGGTAAATTCATACATCAAGAGGCTCGCCCCGGACCTTATCCTCCTACAGGAAACGCACCTGAGGGAGGGAAAATGTACATTCATAGCGAGGGGGAGATACAAAGTCTTGACCCACGCGGGCTACACGTCAGGCGCCAGGGGAGTCGCAATACTAATCAACAAAGCACACCCCTTTAACGTAACTCGCACATGGAGTGATCCACAAGGTACATACGTGGGAATACAGGGGACATGGAATAGACTAAGCATGACAGTTATCTCAGTATATGCCCCGCCAAAACTCCAATCACGCACACTCAGAGAGGTGGCGTCTATCCTGCTGGAAACAGCAGACACGATGCAAATAGTGGGGGGGGGGGACTTCAATGACGTGATGTTGGAAGAACTAGATCGTTCAGGACCCACACGCAGAGGGGGGACACAAACAGCGCTGGCGAACTACATGGCAGAAATGGGACTCACTGACACATGGAGATGGCGACACCCGACGCAGGAGACGTACTCCTTCTATTCAGGGGCACATAAAGCCTTCTCCAGGCTAGACTACATTTTTGTGGCAAGGCAATACCTGTCAGAGGGAGATGAGTACACATACAAAGCAAGGGGAATATCGGATCACTCACCCCTATATGCGAAATTAGGGAAAAACACGGAAAGAAGAGAGACGGAATGGCGCTTGGCAGCATGGGACATTCAAACCCCAGAGATAATACGTGGTCTGAGGGCAGACATAAAAGTGTACGTAGCGGAGAACGAGGGTTCAGTAGACTCCAAAGTTACCTTCTGGGAGGCCATGAAACCTGTGTTGAGAGACGGAATTAAAGGGAGACTGAGAGACGAGCGAAACAAGCAGTACAGGGAGGCAACGGCGTTAGAAACTGAAATCCTGACTCTAGAAAGGGACTACCATACAAACAAGGGGGTAGGTATACTGAGGCAGTTGCAAGACAAACAAAGGGAGTATAGAGAACTGGTATCTAATGAGGCGAAGACGCAATCGCTAGCAACGTTACACCGCCTATACGATGTAGGTGACAAGTCAGGCAAGCTTCTGGCATGGTTGGGCAAGAAAGAAAGAGCAGCACGGTGGGTGGCCCAAATCAGTAGGGATGAGGGAGGCATGGAAACAACCGACAAGGGCATCGCAGAAGCGTTCGCATTGCACTATGAGAACTTCTATAGAGGAAGAGACCTCGGGACAGTGGACGAGGCCATACAATATATGGAAAATGTGGATATTCCATTATTGGAAGTAGAACTCAGCGCCCCACTAGAGGCGGGAATCACTCGGGAGGAGATAACCACAGCCATTAATAAACTGAAAACGGGGAAAACACCAGGACCCAACGGGTTCCCAGCGGAATTCTTTAAAAAAAACAGCCGACTTGCTGACTCGTCACCTCTTGGCCCTATACGTTGAAGCCTACGAGACAGGGAGCCTCCCACGAGATCTAGCATTGGCAACCATAGTACCGATATACAAACAGGGCAAGCCAATGGAGGACTGTGCCTCGTACCGCCCCATCTCACTTCTGAATATGGAGGTGAAAGTGCTGGCTATGATTTTAGCGGCGCGCCTACGAACAGTCCTTCCTGACCTTATTCACACAGACCAATCCGGGTTTTTGCCGGATAGAGCGACAAAACTCAACCTCAGACGGACGCACAACTGGCTCCAGGAAGTGAAAGATAGGGCGGAGCTGCACTGGTTCATGTCCTTGGACGCTGAAAAAGCGTTTGATGCAGTGCACTGGCCCTTTCTTATGGCGGTATTGCGACGGTTTGGCTTTGGTCCACACTTTCGGAACTGGATAGGGCTGCTGTACACGGCACCGAAGGCTCGGGTACGAGTGAATGGATGCTTATCGCGAGAATTTCGAGTAGAGAGAGGCACCAGACAAGGATGCCCGCTGTCACCTCTGCTCTTCACGCTCACGATAGAAATATTGGCAGCCAAAATTCGACAAAATCCGGAGATCCATGGCTTTACGTGGGGTGAGATAGGGGGGTCCCAGGAAAAAATTTCACTCTATGCCGACGATGTATTGTTATACATTACGAACCCCGAGGTCTCGGTAGGGATGCTGTTCAGAGAGTTAGCGGGCTTTGGGGCAATGGCGGGCCACACCATCAACTGGCATAAATCAGTCCTGTACACGCCGCAGGGAGCAGTGCAGGGTGTAGCGCTACCGGACCGCCTACTCACCACTGTGGAGGGGTTCCAGTACCTTGGGGTCTATATCACAATGGACGTGAAGCTCTCATTCCAGAAGAATGTGGGACGAATAATGAAGGAGGCAGTAGAAGACATGGCGCGATGGAGACAGTTACCGCTCACCCTCCTGGGAAGGGCGGCGATGTATAAAATGATCACCTTACCCAAATTCCTCTACGCACTTCAAAATGAATACTATCCGCTCCCGACTAACACTATCACCAAAATCCACGCAGACCTGCGATCATTCATATGGTTAGGCAAACAACCACGCATCGCACTTCAGACACTCCAACGACACCAATATAGTGGAGGGATTTCATTGCCGAGCCTAGAGGCATACTACTGGGCGGAACACCTGACCCCCATAAATGACTGGTTGCATGCACCAGCGGACCACCCGACGTATGCATTGGAAAGGCATAAATTGTCCACGCACAATATACTTCACTATTTGTATGGCGGGAAGGCAGGGAGGACGCTTTTGCCCGCTACGGTGATTACGATACGAGCGTGGACACGGGCCACGAGAGCCACGGGGTGGGAAAAGCGACTAACACATCAGACACCACTATGGCACTGCAAGTGGCTCACAGAATTTCAAAAACTGGGAGGCTTCAACAGGTGGGACGACATAGGGATATCTACTATTGGGGATGTGATCAGGAACGGTGAGCTGAAGACATTCGCGATGCTGCGGGCTGAGTTTGGATTACACCACACACAACTATACAAACACTTGCAGCTAGTACATGCCTGGAAAGCGCACGTCCCACGGAAACGCCAGAGACGCTGTGGAACTTTCCTGTCCTTTGGAGCCATTAATCCACTGCTCGCCGCTCCCGCTGCGCGGGAGCCGCTTCGCCGCCTTGTCTTTGTGGGTGGTCCCACCAACTCTATCCAGTGTGGATCCCGACTGCTGCCCGAGGTAACATCGTGGGAAACAAACACCTAAGGAGGCTGCAGGGGTAGCGCGGCAGGGACTCACTATCCCAGGAGTCCCTGCGTGACCACCTGACATCTGGTCAGCGCCCCCCTGAGTGGCCCGCCCACCACCGGCAGTTTGATTTAAGGAAGCGGACCCACCTACTCCGCGTGTCCCACGGAAACGCCAGAGACGCTGTGGAACTTTCCTGTCCTTTGGAGCCATTAATCCACTGCTCGCCGCTCCCGCTGCGCGGGAGCCGCTTCGCCGCCTTGTCTTTGTGGGTGGTCCCACCAACTCTATCCAGTGTGGATCCCGACTGCTGCCCGAGGTAACATCGTGGGAAACAAACACCTAAGGAGGCTGCAGGGGTAGCGCGGCAGGGACTCACTATCCCAGGAGTCCCTGCGTGACCACCTGACATCTGGTCAGCGCCCCCCTGAGTGGCCCGCCCACCACTGCCTCGCCTACATCATCAAGCGAGAGCCCACCTTGCGGGACGCAAGCGGGACGCCGGGCGAAGCCCGGGCAAAGGGCGGGCCGTCTGTGGCCGTCCGGGGCCAGCAGGGGCCGGGACGGGCCACCCCCCTAACAACTCCGGTAAGCCTTCTGTCCATTATAAAACGAGTTGCTCATGTCTGCATTTTCACCAATGGCAACACGCTCAGGCAGATGCTCACGTAAGGGGGGAAACACCACGTTAGGGACCATGGACAATTTCATAACCCGTGCGGTATCAGTGGTAGAAAAGGAGATCATACTAGCAGAACGCAGACTGTCACGGGAATACCTGGCTCATAAACGATCCTCTATGGGGTCCCTCGCACAGGCTATATCACCCCCAAATAGCCTCATACCAGCCGACTCTAACACTGTTGCCATTCCTAGTGATACACAACCATGTGTCATCGACACACGACGGGCTAGTGACTTTTATGAAATTACATCTGACCAGGCTCCCCTACAAAAATCTCCTACGAACGTTCAAACAAACAACACTCAAACCTCAGTACCACTGTCCTTACCCTTAGTAATGATACATGACGCTCCCTCAGTCCACCCCCTCAAATCACCTCCTAAGAAGTCAGGGCGAACAGCTGCTAAAAGGAAAAGATCGGTCACCCCTCGTAAAGCGTATAGATTAAAAACCCTAAAAAGAATACGCAAGAACTTCATGAATGTAGGTGACCAGAGCCAAAAAGTAGCAAACCATCTAATGAACAACGGGAATGAGCATGGAGAATCCATGGAGCATAATAAAACAAGAGATTATGCTGACACAGTTGTTACTATAGAATCAGCCAACAACTCTGTAGAAAAACCGGCATCAGGGAAGCTGATGGAAGAAATTCTTTCACTCATGACATCACTACTACAGCCAGTAACAGTAAAACTGGAAAGGCTAATGGACCGTTTGGACAAATTCGAACAAACATCTTTGGATAATTTTTTCGCCCTGAAATCGCTGGTAAAACTTCACTCAAAGATTGATCAAGAATCTGTAAGATCGGAAAAAAGTCCAATGTCACCCAGACCAGCACATCAACCTGGTCCAGCTATGAAAGACAGGGCTATGAACTCAAAAAAGCAGGTGGCCTCGAGTAGGTCAAATACTGTGCAGGAAGGACCAGGTATGGAGTCCCCGAAAAACTCAACAACCAGTGATAGACCGAAACCGGCTGATCCACCTAAACCGGCTCCACGTAAAACTAAACAAACATCAAAGTCTACCACCCTGGAAACTAAGGCACCTGTTAATCCAACAAAGGGAACGCAAGCTGCAGCCACTTGCAATAACATCAATGCCCAAACAGCTGACTGTAGCACTGTTCCGCATAAGCCCAAAAGGGCTTACAATGCACATCTTCCACCAGGATGCCAACCGTACGTGGTAGTTCTCACTGGGGTCCCACAATTAAAACCAAATAAAAGGGAGTCATACGACGAGCTAAAAAACAAGACCTTATATTGGCTAAAAGAAAATAGACCTCTGCCCTACACAGCAAATTGCCAGGTTATCCACGTCCGAAGAGTCAGTTGGGTGGGAACTGTCGTAATTTAGCAGCGATTAGATTAAGCATTAGCAGAAGACATCCTGTATTTAGAGACTATCTTGTCTTTTTATGGAATCCATTTTGTATTTGGCAGCCATTTTAGATGGCCATGTGCTCACCATGTACTCAGTCCTATCTTGCTGTTCTCTGCTCGGTATATTTAGCCTCTTCCTCCTACTTTGCACCTGCTCAGTTGTGCTTGCAGCTGCTAATATTCTGTAACTGTCAGGATGTGCTTGCTAGCATTGGCAAAACTGTTAGCTCCTCCTACTTGTCGACTGTGCATTTTCTGTATGACCATCTATGTGTGTAACTCTTCCTCTGTGCACTTGTACTGCCCTTTTTTAGCCCCTGTGAGGGTATATAAGAGATACTGTGGCCTTCAGTCCTCAGACCATCTCATACAGAGTGCTGCGGCTTCTGTGTGACATGGCCTCACTTGTTGTAATTTAATAAATATGTTTCTCTTGATTACAGATTCTGTGCCAATTTTTTCATGCTGCTCTAAAGGATCAGGTGTTAGTGCAAACCCCTGAGATGGGATTTTTGATTTCCCTCAGGAACAAGATTAAAAGACATTGAAGGAGATTGTATCCTGGTGAACTTTAAAGATCCCTCTGTTGCCCAACTTGTCTATAGCCAACAGCCATGCAGTAACAATAGAGGAATTGGGACCTGCGACCTTAGTTATTTTTACCCGATGCAAGGGGAACAGATTAGCAGAGTTCCACTTCAACATGGGATGACGACTAACAAATATTCCTTTTTTGACCCTCCGACACCACTTGAAAGAATACCACCGATAATCGTAGGGTCAGATAAGAACTGGTCATGGTGGGGTTACTGACAAACAAATAAAGAGGTTGCACCCAAAGGTCCGCCTGCCCACCCATTCTATAAGGATCTGCAGGTAGGGAAAGCCGCAATCGTTGAAGGTAGCACTGGGGGCCACGGTTCCCTTCCACGTCCCTTGCACAACCAAGTTTATTGGTCTCAGGCAGTCGCACTGTCAATCCCGGAGGTCCCCAAGGAGAGCCATCTCTTGGCTACAAGCCACTTAATTGATCGAGAATCCATCGGCCTTGAACCCTGTAAGCCAAAGCGTGACTTAAAGATCTTGTCATGGAACATTGCTGGGTTGTCCAGGAACCTGTGCGACAGAAACTGGAGCTCCTTTATCGAGGAGCATGACATCATACTTATGCAGGAAACATGGGCCACCAATATTATACACAGACTTGGCTTCAAAACGTTCTTCAAGGGGGCAATTCCATCATTAAGAGGCAGACCCTCTGGGGGTCTAATAATATGGACAAGTATCTCCCTGGACGTTGTTGTATCACCACTGTATTTTCCCTCTAAAGACTTACTAGGTGTTAAGATAACCACGAAAAATATGGGAGATGTATATATGATAAATGTTTATAATAGACCCTCCCCACGAAATAAGGCATCATTGGTTATTGAACAACTCAGTTCTTACTTAGTTAACATAGAGCCGGATTCCAAAATATACATAGGTGGGGACTTCAACTGCCAGTTCGAACCCATAGTGGGGCTCGAAAAATTACTAGAAATAGAAGATAGAGCGCTTGACATCCCCCCCTTAGATAATACAAAACATGTAAAATGTTCAGTGGCTGCTATGCAAATTTATGAACTGACTGTATCGCATGGATTGCGGGCATGTAATGGTCGATTATACCCAGATAAACCGGCCAATTCTACTTTTAGCAAAGGTTTGTCTAAATCCCTGATCGATTTTATGTTAATTTCAATAAACCTCTGGTACCTATTGTTGGCCTTCAAGGTTGTGACCAGACCCGAAAGTGACCACTTCCCCTTACAGTTAGGATTATTATCTGACCCTTTTTTGATGCAAGACTGCGGGACGGAAAATGAGAGCGGGGTAGCTGAGGTTGCTATTTCTAACAATAGGAAGGCAATTAAATGGCCCCACATTCTAGCAAAAGAAGAGACACTCATGGGAATTTACAACATCTTCTCAGATATCGTCCCCCAATATGCAAACATAAGGCTGGGATCCCACGAGGTTTTGGAAATGCATTATCGCCTAGTGGAATCTCTAACTCCCCTCCTGAGTAAATGTTGTACTACTAAAAAAGTTAATGTAAATAGGCAACTGGAACTAGAAACGCCCTGGTACAACGAACAATGCAGTCTAGCAAAATCGAACCTAATAACTGCAGTGAAATCTAAAGACCAGATGAGGGTTAGAGAGTGTAGGAAAGCTTATAAAACCCTTATGTTTAATGCAAAAAGGGAATGGGACGATCAAAACTGGGAAGACCTTTTGAGTGCAGCTAGGAGACATGATCAATGCACTTTCTGGAATTTAATAGCCAAAAATAACAAAAAAGGCTGTTCCAATAGGGATTTCTTCCTGGATGAAAAGGTTTGGTTTGACCATTTTGTGGGTTTGTATGATCAAGTAGGGTCCTCTGGTGTATATAATGACCCCGGGTTTCTTACTCAGTGCACAACTCCGGTGCAATTTAGTATTAATGAAACGCTCTGTGCTATAAAAGCAGTTAAGGCTGGGAAAGCTCCAGGTCCGGACAAGTTACCTGGCGACTTGTTCACCCATAATTTGGAGGTATGGAGCCCGTATATAAACTTCTTGTGCAATTCAATTCTATTGGGCACCCCGATCCCTGAAACATGGAAAGGGGCGGAAATTATAACTATCTATAAAAAAGGGGACCGTTACAATCCAGGGAACTATAGACCGATTAGTTTAATCGATATATTACAGAAAATTTTTGCTAGACACATTTTAAATCGGCTTTTAACATGGATTGATGACTCTGAAATCCTATCTAATTATCAAGCAGGGTTCAGATCCAAGACTAGCACTGTGGACCAAGTGTATAGATTTATGTGTATATGCTGGAAGTATGTTAATATTAAGAAGAGTAGCATATATGTTGCATTTATGGACCTACGCTCTGCGTTCGATCTTGTCCCCCGCCACTTATTATGGGAGTGCCTAAAAAAGATGGGCGTCCCGGACGATTTGTTGGGTAATCTTATAAAATTGCATACAGACAACTTTGCTAAAGTAAGGTGGGGTAGAAATGGAGAACTTACCCGATCCATTCCAGTGAAAAGAGGTGTGAGACAAGGGTGCGTTCTAGCACCAACCCTCTTTTCATTGTTTGTAAATGATATCCCCCACTACTTAGCTCAATGCAATCATGATTCGCCCAAACTGTGCAGTGAGGCAGTCACTGCATTACTATTCGCGGATGATACCATCCTCATATCCCAAACTCCGAAAGGCTTGCAAAATTTAATAAATAAATTTAATAGTTATTGTGTAATGAAGGGGTTAGAAATAAATTCATCCAAAACGAAATATATGGCAATTAATCCCTCCAAATCCTTTAAGAAGAACTTGGTCCTAAATAATAACAAACTTGAATATGTGGAGTCTTTTGACTATCTGGGCATTAGGCTGGATAGCAGAATGTCTTGGGCGAACCAACTCGACAAAAGCAGGTTAACACTTACACAGAATTCATTGCCCATCTTAAAGATTCATGGTGGGAGTATATCTAAAGCTATTACACCTGCGATTGACGTGTTCCAAGCAAAAGCCCAATCCGCCGCCCTGTATGGGGCCGAAATTTGGGGGCCTTATTCTAAAAAAACATTTGACGTTGCAGAAAACAAATTTTTCAGACGCCTACTTAGACTGCCCCTAAGAACACCTTTGGCGTCACTCTACTTAGACATTGATGTAAAGCGCACTGATTTCTTGTGTTTTTTGCGACCACTGCTTTATTGGGTGCGATTATGGTCTACCCCAGAACTAAGTAACTATAGAGCAGGCTTATTGGAAATTATGGAATTAGATTCATTCAACACAATTAAGTGGCTGAGACATGTATCTTACTGGTTTACAGTAATAGGCCTATCACATTACTGGGAAACACCAGCTGTATCTATCACCTTGCCTAATAGTTGTAAGATCCAGGTAAAATCTGCCTACTGGAACTATGTGAATAGCCATATATATGAACGTGCCACTGGACAACTAACGTCCACATTTTTGCAATTTAAGGATCTTCCGTCATTTGAACTTTTTATGGACGAAATCGAGCCACCCCTGGCTAAATCTGTCTTCCTCAAATTCAGATATGGAGTGTTACAGATTAAATCAAATTCCTGCCGGTGGGGAGGAGTAAGTAAAGATCCTCATTGTATTTCATGTGTACTAAACCAGAAAGAAGATGAGGCTCATATCCTCTTCTTTTGTCCATTATATGTTAAATCTCGAAAAAAATGGATCATGCCTCTATGTAAAAATGGGGACACGTTCATTTAAAGAGGCAGAAAGGATTTTTAGATCCTCTAACAGTAGGCTATTAGTGTTTGGTCTGAGTAGGTTTCTCCACGGTGTTTGTATAATTAGCTTGGATTACCATTCTAGGATTAATTGATTTTAATATTAGTCTTTTAATATTTTTACTATTGTATATAATTGTTTTAAAGAGACGTAAAAAAAAAAACAAAAGTTGATTGAACTGGTCGAGTACAATACCCTGGTATGTATATCCCCCTTAAAACTCATGATTAATGAATATGCCCTGAATTGCACTTTTTCCAATCAGCGTTTTTGTACAATATGAATGTTTTTAAAGTTTTTATTCATTGTCACAAATTTTTATTTTATGAAAAAGTATGTGTATTATATGTATGTTGGCTTAATGACAAAAAATGTCGAATAAAAGCTTTTACTACTACTATACAAACACTTGCAGCTAGTACATGCCTGGAAAGCGCAGAAGATATCACTACAGGATATACCGGAATACTCACCTCTAGAAGGGAGACTCCTACAGGGACAGATGGTACACCAGGCAGTATCCCTCACATACAAAACACTCACAAATAATATGTTGGGAACCCTGGCGAAACTCAGAGGGATATGGGTGGCGGAAGTAGGGGAAATGGAGGACCTAGACTGGGAGCCGATACTGATGCACCCCCGAGATGTGGCCATTAAGTCACGGTTGAGGCTGATCCAATTGAACGTGTTACACAGGACATATTTCGATAGGAGGCGTCTCCTCAAGATGGGTAGGATAACAGACGCCACATGTCTTCGGTGTAAATCCGAGCAGGGAGATTTCTACCACACTATCTGGTCATGCGAAGAAATACAAATATATTGGTCTCACATCTTCACTGAATTGGGGGAGGTACTGGGGATAGAGCTAACACTGAACCCGAAACTGGCGCTACTGGGAATGGTGACGGAAGTAGACCTGCCTCGCCCGCATATCACCTTCCTGGTGCTGGCACTAGTAGTGGCCAAAAGGGACATTGCGACATATTGGGGGGTGGCGGAGAGGCCGGAAATAGAGGAATGGAGGAGAGGGCTGGATCTCTATATGGCAGCAGAACGTGTGACATACAAAGCTAGAGGCTGTCCCAAAAAATTCCGAAAGGTGTGGAATAAGTGGAGACAATATCATGGCCTAGAAGTGGGGCAATAGATGAAGACACGTAGAGGGGTGGAAGGCAGAGATGGGAGTTGGGGACCACCTGATAGGGATAAGTGCCTGAAGGAAGGCAGGGACGCTGAGAATCCAGAGACACCGAACATATGGGGTACTATGCAAAGACGTGGGTAGGGAGACAAGCAACTGTATACTATACACAAATGGAACTGATGAATAAGTGACACGTAGACTGATGGAAAGGGGATCTGACTGTCTTCCCTTTGAGGGGGAAAATGCTATCAGTTTGTAGATACGTAGGGGTGTGAGAGGGGGGGGGGGGAGTTGCGGGTGGGAAACGAAAAGCAGGATGGGAGGGTCACATGTGGGGCTCGTAAGCCTTAGCACGATTCTACACTAATTGACGTGTAATGTGTTGCTGCCCAGCCTCAGGGATGTGGGCATGAAGGCTGTGGAAGGGTGACATAATGTAAATTGGATGTGCTGTTGTGAGCTTGCTGCGCCTGTGTCCTTTTATTCCTGCACAAAAAATAAAGTTTAAAAAAAAAAGAATCCCTCCAACAGCCTCTCCAACAAGACTGCTGGCTGGTTCACCGCAGACCTCCAGACCTCCAAGCAAAACTGCCGAAAGCTGGAGAAGAAATGGCACCACGAACAGACACCAGAGAACCAAGCAGCCCACAAGAACGCCATGCACCAACATCATCACCTCATCAGAGCCACCAAAAAGACTTCCTTCAAGGACCGCATCGACAACAACGCACACAACAGCAAAGAGCTCTTCAACATTGTGAAGGAGCTCTCCAACCTCACCGCCAGCACCAATGACATCCCACCCTCGCAAGACCTGTGTGACTCCCTGGCCTCCTTTTTCCACCGCAAAATCGCAGACATTCACGACAGCTTCCACAAACAGGCCTCCACCACAGCCAACACCACCTCTGACCCCACGGCCTCCACCCACGACAACCCCCTTCTCACCTGGACCAACATCAATGACGACGACACCACCATCAAAATCATGAGCACCATCCACTCCGGCTCCCCATCAGACCCGTGCCCCCACCAGATCTTTAACAAAGCCAGCGCCACCATCGCACCCCACTTCCGCAAAGCCATCAACATCTCCTTTGAGACCGCGACCTTCCCGTAGAGCTGCAAACATGCCCAGATCAACGCCCTGCTCAAGAAGTCCAAAGCAGACCCCATGGACCTTAAGAACTTCTGACCCATCTCCCTGCTCCAGTTTCCGGCGAAGGTCATCGAGAAAACTGTCAACAAACAGCTGACCCGCTACCTAGAGGAGAACAACATCTTGGACCCGTCCCAGTCCGGCTTCTGCAGCAACCACAGTACCGAAACGGCCCTCATCGCCGCCACCGATGACATCAGGGCCCTGCTGGTCAATGGCTAGACAGCGGCCCTCATCCTCCTGGACCGGTCACCCGCCTTCGACACTGTCTGCCACCGCACCCAACGCACCCGCCCCCATGACGCAGGAATCCGAGGCAAAGCACTGGACCACCTCCTTCCTCTCCGGCAGAACGCAGAGCGTCCGCCTCCCTCCCTTCCGATCCAAAGCTACCAAGATCATCTGCGGCGTACCCCAAGTATCTTCCCTCAGCCCGAAGATGTTCATTATCTACATGATCCCACTCGCCCACGTCGCCAGACTGCACAACCTCATCATCATCTCCTACGCCGACGACACACATCTGATCCTCTCACTCACCCAGGACCCTCTCACCGCCAAAATCAACCTCCACAAAGGTATGAAAGCCGTCGCCGAATGGACGAAGAACAGCTGTCTGAAGCTGAACTCATACAAGACGGAGGTCCTCCTCCTCGGCTGCACACCTTCAGCCTGTGACGACTCCTGGTGGCCGACCATCCTAGGAGCAGCCCCAACACCCACCGACTATGCACACAACCTGGGATTCATCCTCAACACTACACTCTCCATGACCAAGCAAGTCAACGCCATCTCATCTTCCTGTTTCAACACCCTCCGCATGCTCCGAAAGATCTACAAGTGGATCCCCACTGACACCAGAAGAACGGTCACCCAGGTCCTCGTCAGCAGCAGACTGGACTACGGAAATGCCTTCTACGCGGGAGCCCCGGCCAAGCTGCTGAAACGACTGCAACACATTCAGAACGCATCTGCCCGCCTGATCCTAGACATCCCTCGCCACAGCCACATCACACCCCACCTGAGACCTGCACTGGCTTCCCGACAACAAGAGGATCACCTTCAAGCTCTTCACCCACGCACACAAAGCTCTCCACAACACCGGCACAGCATACCTCAACAAATGGATCAGCTTCTACACCCTGAACCACCAGCTCTGCCGACCTCACCCTCGCCACTGTCCCCCCGCATCAGGAGAGCGACCATCAGTGCAGATCATTCACTTACCTCGCCGCCAAGTCCTGGAACACCTTCCCCATCCTCCTGCGGCAAACCGAAGACCTACTAACCTTCAGGAGGCTACTCAAGACCTGGCTGTTCGAGCAGTAGCAACCCCCGCCCCCCAAAGCCTTGAGACCCTCGCGGGTGAGTAGCGCGCTTTACAAATGTATTGATTGATTGATTGATTATAGCATTGCAAGTATTTCAGGTCATACAGGTACATGTAAGCACAACAATAGGAAGCCATCTGCAAACCTGGAGCCTGTCCCCCTACATGCAATTCATTTAAACCAAATAAACATTACCATGCTTTTGATCCTGTACCGGTGCACACATTCAAACCAGAACTCTTCTGTTTCTCCCAAGGGCCATCATCAACCGATATTTCATAGTAGGAGGCCCTATGAAGTGAGAAGGTAAAACGAGGTTTGCAGGATTTATATTTCACCCTGAATAAGACAGAACATAGTCTAAATAAGGTGTGCAGTTATCTTAAAATACATTGACTTTCAGCATGACGTCCAACCTGTCTACAAAGCACTGAACAATCGGTAGGAGTCAACACGGAATGTTGCATTGCACCTACAATGTTAAAGATAAGAACACTAATTGTGCCTCAGCTTATGAGAAGAGTCCTTGAAGAAAATGCACTCCTATACTGATATTCTTATTCAGTCACTTGATTTTGAGAAATGCTTGCAATGGAAGATTTAGTCTTCTAAAAAACGCAATTTTAAAATGTTCATGAATACATCCACACTCATGCCCATTCCCTCTGTGTGCCTTGCCTCCAACTGTCTATTAGAAAATCTTTAATATAAAAAATTAGTGGGGCTGGGAGGGAGGTATTGGGCTTTCACATATGCTCCCAAACATGAACATAAATTAAAAGAATGACGTTCCAAATTCCTAATACGCTAGTCAAAAATTATATAGTAATTTCGACATTATAATTGAACCAACAGTCAGAATTAATCGGGTTATTCAGGAACAAGAATCCTCAACCAATAAGGTAGCATTCTTCATCACAGGAATCCGTTCTGTGCTAGGTGGGTGGTGCAATGCTAAGCAGGCCCCTCACTGGGGCTTATTGATCAGGATATTTTATCTGCTCGTGATAAGTGCCAGTGATGGTGTTGGGTCTAGTGAAAGAATCAATCTGGTCTATAGATCCCAAAAGGATTCTACTTTTATGTTCAGAAAAAGGGCGAGTTATGGCAAGAATACAAACTCTGAGGACCAGTTGAACTTAAATTGTTTTGCTGTCCCTCTCCTTCGATCTACATGTTTCAAGACATACTGCCTTACACGGTCCACTGGCATTTCTTTAGGACCTTCTAATCCTATCCTACTATTTTAAGACAAGGTCTAAATCTATAGTGATGTGATTATTCATATTATACTCAATATTATAGGTGTCCAAAAAAGTGGACCCACCTCAATTTGGTAACTCACAAGTTCAAAGTGATGGACTTGTTAGGGAACAGATAAGAGCACACATATACATAATAATATACGTGCTGACATGTGTAGGCAAGAGGAACATTGTCACTTCAACATAAGTGTAACGTAGTATTTAAAACACCATGCATCGAGAGAGTTTGAGTATAACCATGTAAATCACTCATGGCCATTTCAGAACATGCTAAAACTAAATCATTATTTGGCCAGCCTGTCTTTCTCACCCCTAGCTTTAGAGATATCAGCCCCTTTGGCATACGAATAAGCCCAGCACCCAGGTACAATAGTTATACCTAGAGAAATGTATAGAAATTGTCACTAACGAGATTCGGAATTCTGTGGAAGAGTAGCTCCTTTTAGCGTGTCACATACTTTTAGAGTCTGGTGTGCCTTCAGGTGTCCTACCCATGCATTCTGGCCCGAATGATGAATGGGATGAGTAACGTGGGACTATTTAACTTCCTCTGTAACAAGCAAATTGTAGCCAGGTGTCAGTCTTTACTTACAAATAGACATGCGATTCAGGTTGCCTGGTCATATGACTCAACATGGTAAGAGTGCTGTCATCTTCTATAGTATTTAATCAAGGTTGCATCAATGGAAAATGATCAGAAGATCATAAATATGATGGTACCAACTTTGTCTTGCAGTTCATGGAGCAGAAAATTTGCCAGATAAAGCAATATATGGATGGTCATATTAAATGCAGCTAGCACCATGAAACAAATATGTTGGGTTTGGGCCAAAGACAATCTTGTGAGTTACAGAACCATACAAACTAACACAAAAATGAATGTATTTGATTACCTGTGGATGCAGATTGAGGTATGATGGGGTTAAAAACATGACCGGTCAAATAGAGAATCAATGAAATGCTAAACTAGGAAATTCTTGTAAATTCAACAAACACCAAGTAACATGAAGTGGGCTATATTAGAGACCATGCCAGCTAGTCCTCACGTTAAGGTACTGCTCTTACAAAGAGAACAGTTTTGGGTGTTAAAACCAGGCACGTCACGGGCAGGACTCAATGAGGATACAAAGCTACCTATATAGCAGATGCAAAACTTTAACAACAGACTAAGATTATTTGACTCCTGTATCCCAGTACAGGCAAAAGCTGTGATTGATCCTGGATGGTGGGGTTTAATATCTACCGGAGCAGCTGTCTGTTGCATCTCCACCAAACAGGTTACTATCAAACATACGGGACCTCTTAATGGTCAGTATATTTGATTCTGATAGAAACACTTTGAATAGAGATTACACTACTTATATATATCGATTCAATTGCTCCAACCCATACACTGGCCTCATGTCTGTCCGTGAGTAGAGGCTACAAGTAACTCATTACAGAATAAGTTGAACAGACCCACACTCCACATCCCATTCATCATGGGGGAGGCCGAAGAGCATGGGTAGGACATCTGCATGCCCAGTAGACTCTAAAAGTAAGTGATACCCATGAGGAGATAATCTGCCACAAAATTCCAAATCTCACCAGTTACAACTTTTATACATTTCTCTAGGCCCCACTGTTGTAGGTGGTTGCTGGGCTTATCAGTATACCAAAGGGGTTGAAATCTCTAAATATTGGGAAAGGACTGACATGGCTGCAGAAAGGACAGGTTCATTTTTAGCATGTTCTGCAGTAACCTTGAGGGAGTTCTATGGTTATGCTTACACACTCACAAATCATGGTGTTGAAATTACTATATTCACAAGTGAGAATGTTCCTCTTGAATACAAAATTTGTCATGTATAATAATACGTATATGGCCCATCGCTGGGGAACTCACGAGTCATCAAACAAAGGGACTATAATATTGAGTGTAAAAAGTAAAATCACATCACTACACGCATTGTCCTAAAATAGGAGGATAGGATTAGAAAGTCCTGAGGAAACGCCACATGACCATATGAGGCAGTAGGGGGCAAAATATGTAGGCCAAAGGAGAGGGACCACAGAACGACTTAAGTTCAACTGGGCCTCAGAGTTTATAATCTTGCAATAGCTCCCCCTTTTTCTGCAAACAAAAGTCAAATCCTTGTGGGAATCTACAGACAATTTTAATTTTCTTTCACTAGACACAGCAGCACTTACCACGGGCTGTAGAAAGACCCTGATCAAAGAGACCCCAGTAACGGACCTGCTAGGCATTGCACCACCTGGGACAGAATCCTTTTATGAAGCATGCCACCCGGGATGGCTGAGGATTCTTGTTGCTGAATAAACTGATTTGTTACGTCTCGATTGGGTCAACAATAATGTAGAAAGTACTACTTAATTGTGACTACTGAATTAGATTATTCCTCTTGTTTATTTCCAGAACGTCATATTATTTTAATTGAAGCAGAGCACATTCCCATTGGTGATGGGCAAGTGTAGGGAAGGATGGATAGAAAGTACTACGAATACCATAATCACCATCAAGGCGACATTCCCTTACTGTTCATCCTGCTCGCTCTCCTTACCAAATGTGTACAGACTATAAAACTAAAAAGGCAATGGAAAAGTTTAAGACTGCATTGTTTAGACTTGTCATTTCAAAACAATTAAGGATTGTCACCAAAAACAACATTTTGGAAATGTAACTGTTTTACGTTAGATTTCGTGCGATGCAGTTTTTTTGATGCTATTGAATGCTGGATGTGAGTTTAACCCCTTACAGTGCACTTGATGTGAATGGTTCGTCAAGTGCATGGTGACATAACTCTGCCACCCCCACCACATCGATCTGTGCGGGAGAGGTGATGCTGGAAAGGGAACAATATCCCCTTTTTTCAGCTGCACTTTTCCCAATCCCTGTTTGCTGATTGCTCCAGGACCACGATCCTCAAGCACCACCCACTAGACACCATTGATAATTTTGAAGGAGTTTGTGCCCGGCAAGGCATCGGCATTGCTACTCCTAACCCCTAACAAGAAAAAGAAAAAAAAAAAAGAACAGTCTCTCTGCCCCCTGGGTTTCCTCCACCTCTCTGTATACAAACCGTATCCCACTTGTGTGGTGGGCCAATTACAGACAAAAGAGCAGATTGAACCAAGGACTATGCGTAGAACACATTGACTTAATATGTACACAGTTCCCCTGTTCCTGTCCCAGGAAACCGGCCCAGACACACAAATGGGGTTCTGTTTTTTTATGGAGAATCGTGGGCCCACTAGGTGGGAGGAAGAGTTCTGCAGATCATGGAACTTTCCACTCACAAAAATGTGAGAAAAACAAGTGAGTTTAGTAAAAGTTTAAGGTTTGCCAAACATTCTGGGAAAGGAAATGGCATGGGATCCACAGAGTCACACTGCGCTGGACTCTCCTGTGTGTCTACATTTCAGAAATGTCTATGTTTGAAGGGTGACCATCGAGCCTGGACCCAAACATAGCAGCTACCAACATAACCTAAACGGACCGAAGAAAAGTTACTTACCTTAACAGTAGTTCTCCAGTATTGGGGTATCTTTCAGATTCACATTCTTGAATCATTCCTAGTCGTCGAAATGGGAGTCCCATGTACTTATAATAGAAATGCACAGATAAACTAACTAGTAAAATCCCTAGGCCCCTTAGTTTTGTAACATATCACAGTCATTGTTAAAATACAGACCAAATATAGGTTCCAACCAATAAGGTTGCCCTACCCTCTAGAATACTCCTGAGCGCTCCATCAAAGCACAAGTGTTGGAGATGCACCCATGAAACCAAGAGAGAAGGCGAACTTCCCAGAGGAGGAGGGTGGGTTGTATGTAAATTTATGAAAGATTCCAATCCTGGAGAAGGATTATATTACTTACCCAGTAAGAATCTGTTCTTGGCATGTAGAGCTGTAGATTCATGTGCTTTGCATACTCCTGCAATCTAGTGTTTGGTCCGGATGTTTGCAAGTTGTTTTCCTTCGAAGTCGTCTTTCCAGTCACAAGGTAAGGACTGTGACTGGTGATAGTGCGCATGGGCATCGACTCAATTATTAGATTGTTTTCCCGCAAGAGGATGAGAATGGAGTGAGTGTAGTAAAGAGATGTCCATGTGTATGTAATGTAAATAGTGAGAACTGCAACAACTATGGGTGCCCGGGGAGGTGGGTGGTGCACGTGAATCTACAGCTCTATATGCCAAGAACAGATGCTTACTGGGTATGTAACAATCCGTTTGAGGCACATGTGCTGTCGATATACATGCTTTGTACAGCAGTATGCTCCCAAAGTGGTGACTAACCAGTAGATGTTGCAGTAGTCAGAAAAAGTATCTTAAGCACCACATGCCCTACATTGGTGTGGTGTAGACCATGTTGCTGCCTGTCAGCTTGAGGGATGTTACCTAAAGAGGAGATATTAGACCCTATCTTGCGAGTGGAGTCTCTAGGGCTATAAAGTGCTTTTAGCTTTTGCATAGCAGGTTTGGATGCATTTAACAATACATCTGAAAATGCCAGAATTAGAGATAGGATTGCCTCTGTGAGGTGGAGCAAATGCAACAAACAGTTGCTTTGTTTTATGAAAATCTTTGTCATTTCAATGTAGTACAATAACATTATTTGACGTTAAGTGTGTGAAGAGCTCATTCTGCTACTGAATCAGGTTGAGGAAAGAACACCGGTAACTCAACTGACTGGTTAAGATAGAAAGCAGAAACTACTTTGAGAAGGAATCTGGGATTGGTGCAAAGATCACTATCTTTATGAAGGTGAAAGAAGGGTTCTTCTAAGATTAATGCTTGTAGCTCACCAATTCCCCTTAATGAAGTGATTGCAATGAGGAAGGCAACCTTCCTTGAAAGAAACTGTAAAGGACAATTGTGTTCAAAGGTTGGACCCATAAGTACAATGTTAAGATTCCACATTGGTGCCGGAGGGATTTTTGGTGTTATTACTCTCATTAAGCCTTCCATAAAAGCTTTAATGGCAGAAATGTTGAATACAGATAAATGCTGTCTGTTTTGCAACTAAGCAGCTACTGCTGCAAGGTGCAATCAAATAGATGTGTAAGCTAGTCCAGTTTGCTGTAGGTGCAAAAGGTCAACAGATAATGTTTTGAACAGAAGCATCTAGAGGAATATTTTTTGTTGTTGTTTCAATAGACAACAAATCGTTTCTACTTTGCATCATAACAAGCTTTGGTAGTAGGCTTTCTTACATCTTTCAGAATAGTCATACAGTCTGGTGGCAAACTTAAATATCCAAACTACAACTTCAGCAGCCAAATTGCTAAATTGAGATCCTTGGAATTTGGATGCTTGATTTTTCCATGGTTCTGAGTTAGATTTTGATGTGGGACTACTGACAGCTCTACCAAGGTGGTGTATCGTGGTTCATGGGCCCATGTGGGAGCTACCAAAATCAGTGTAAGTGATATTTTCCTGAGTTTCCGAACCAGAAACGGAAGCAGTGGGAGAGGCTGAAAAGCGTAGGCAAATAACCCTGACCAATTCCTCCGTAGGGCATTGCCTTTGGCGAGAGGGTGTGGGAAACTAGAGGCAACGTTTGGGCACTGTGCCTTGTCTACCGTGGGAAACAGATCTATTTGTGGGTATCCCCATTGTTGAAAGTATTGAAGGTGAACTTGGGGATTAAGTTATTATTATTATCAGCTTTTATATAGCACAACTAACACCCTGCACTGTGATACGAATGTCTAGCTAAGTGTGAATACTGGTAGAAAGCCCCTTACCAGAAAGAAGATTAACAGGATATCATAGAGCATACTTGAGAGAAAAGCCAGGTTTTTATCCATTTTCGAAACTGCAGGAGGTCATCTATTTGTCTGATTTTGGGTGGAAGTTTGTTCCAGAGGCTTGAGGCTGCCATACTAAAGGCCCTGCCACCAGATTTAATTTTCCGGACTCTGGGCACCTTCACCAGATTGGCCAAAGAGGAGCGAAGCATTCGGGGAGGGACATCCCATGTAAACTTCTCCTGCAGAGACTTGGGTGCATAGCCGTAAAAGGCTTTGAACACTATACACAATGCCTTAAATTGTATCCTCTGCGAGATTGGAAGCCAGTGCAACTCTGAGTGCGCCTGGGAGGCGGAAGAGCGGCGTGATCTCAGTAATGCCAGCTTGGCCGCCATGGTCTGTGTTCCCTGTAGTCTTTCGATCAGGTACTTTGGTGATTCCAGTAACAGAGCGTTACAGTAGTCCAATCTACTGAGGATCGTGCTTTGGACTATCAGTATTCTGGCCTGTTTAGAGAACATCGGGAAGATTTTCCAAAAAGCTCTAATCAAAGTAAAGCAGCTCCAGACTGTTTGGTTAACATGTTTTTCAAGTGTCAGTTTATTATCAAACATGACTCCCAGGTTGCGTACCGTATTACTGGGAACCAATGGAGTACTGGTGGAGGTGGGCCTGAAGTCAGAAGGGAGTATAGGGGGAATTCTGCCTACTGCACAGTGTAGCATCTCTGTCTTATCGGAGTTGAATTGAAGAGAATTCTCCCTAAGCCATAGTGCTGTGTCCTGCAGACAGGCGTGGAAAACTTCTAGGGGTACGGATTGCTCACACTCTAGGAACTAGATGAGCTGGGTGTCATCTGCGTAGTTCACAAGATTAATATTATGAGACCTTATAATGGCAAGTAAAGGCTCATAGAGATGTTGAATAATATGGGGCTAAATCGCAGATCCTTGTGGGACACCATGCAGGGTGTTAGAGAACTTGGAACGGAAGGGGGGGGGGGGGGGGAGGGCTACTGCTGGTTGTCTATTAGATAGATACAATTGAAACCACTTTAAGGCAGTGCCCACAATCCCCACCCCTTCAAGCCTGGACAAAAGAGTCATGGTTTACCATATTGAATGCGGCAGACAGGTACAGAAGAATCAGTATAGCTGACTGTCTCCTGTCTGCACGCATCCGTAGGTCGTCCATGACGGTCACCAAGGCGGTCTCCATTCTGTGGCCTGGGCGAAATCCAAATTGACCCTTGTCCAAAATGTTAATAGTTTCTAAGAACAAGGAAAGTGTTTACTAACTAATCGTTTCAGGATTTTAACTGGGTATGGTAGAAGAGAAATAGGTCTGTAGCTTTTAAAACAGGCCGGGTCAAGTGACGCTTTTTTCAGGAGGGGTGTCACCAACGCCTGTTTCCAGCAAGTTGGCACAGAACCACTAGTCAGTGATTGATTGCAAATTTGCCGTAGTGCCGGGAAGAGTTCAGGGGCCAGCTCCTTCCAGATTCTATGTGGCAGCGGATCCAAGGGGGAGACTAAAGATACCCCCATGACCATATTTTTTAATTCTTCCACAGAAAGTGCGTTTAAGTGATCTAGGGAGTAAGATTTATCCACCCCTGCCCATCTTGCAGACGGTGATTCCTTGGGCATATTACCTAAATTAAATCCATCAATAATGTTACTGAGCTTATCCTCAAAAAAGGTTTCCAAGCTGAAACATAGTTCCTGACTAGGTACAATCTCATTCTTTGAGCAGTCTGGATTGATCATGTTATCTACTATCCTAAATACACTTCGAGTACTGTTTTGTGCCTTCAGGATAGAGTCTGCAAAGAACTCTGTTTTTGCTCCAAAAATGTATTTTCTGTACTCTGCTATTGCCATTCTCCAGGAGATTCTTTTCCTCGTCTGCCTATTCCCTACGCCATTTCTTTTCCACTTGCTTACAGCCCAGCTTCAGGTTTCTTTTTCATTGGAACGATGGGGCTGACGGTCTACCAAATTGTTTATGATTTTTGACCGGGGCAACTTGGTCCAGCCTAGTAGTTATTTGTTCGCAATATGTCACATAATACTCTTCCTCCTGCTTATTTGCATCACAGCCCTCGTTCGACAAAAATATCGGAGATACCATTGCCTTTTTCAGGAGCCCCTTCCAGTCTCTGTTTAAAAGTTCCTGACTTTCTTAGGAGTCGGTTTATTCATCCTGAGATTATATAGCTGAAAAATAATTAAATGATGGTCCAACCAGCACACCGGTAGGACATCTACTGTTCCCATTATCTATTCGTCAGAGAACATAAAGTCCAGTGTGTGTCCACCCTAGTGCGTGGGCTCCGTAATACATTGTTGTAAGTTTAAATTTTCTGGATTGAATAAGATTGTGATTTCCGGAAACCAAAATCCCCTTGGGCCACAGATTAAAATCCCCTATGAAAAGCAGTCTGGAGTGGGTCAATGCCAGATTGCGAAGGACTTCGATAAACCCCTGCTGAAGATGAGGACTGGCTGTTCCAGGGGGTCTATAGCGGACTATGCTGGTCAGTACTTGTCCTTTTGGATCCTTTATTAGGAATCGCAGAAGTTCAATGCCCTCTGGCTCATCAATATTAAAAGGAGCAAAGTCCCAGGTTTCTTTGAAGATGACCCCCACACCGCTTCCTCCATCACTTGGTCGAGGCTTGTGGATGGTTTTATATCCAGGTGGGCAGGCCAATCCCAGTTCCAAATCTGATCCAGGATGTGTCCACGTTTCAGCCATGAACAGTAAATCTCGTTCATGCGTTTCTATTAACAATTGGATTTCCAAATAGTGCTTGGGCACGGATCCAACGTTAAGCAACCCACATCTAAGGCTACCTTTTTTCGCAAAGTCAGATTCAGGCCCTGCAGTCTCCTCTAGCCTGAACCTGCCTCTCCTACCCTCTACTGCCCCAATGTCATGCAGCTGTTCCGTAGAATAATACCTCCTGTCTCCAGCTCCGTCTTTCTTCAAACGGACAGCGTGGCTGGCGCTGTGCGCGGAGGGAAGCAGATGTATTTGCTGCCATCTTCTGCTGAAGAGGTCAGCAATTTAATTGTTCACTCCTGGAAGGTGTTCTGCCAGGGGGAGAATCCTGTGATGGATTGCCCAGCTTCAAATTGTCTGAGAGGGTCGTGACCGTTTGGGAGTGTCGTCCCCCCCACATCCCCCTCCGTTTTTGTATATAGCTATCATGTTGTCCAAACAAACTAGGACAACTTTGCCTTTGAGATGAGACTGAAAAGCTTTCAGCGCTAAAAATACTGCTAAAAGCTCTAGATAGTTTATGTGGAGACCTTTGTGCTTGTTGTCCCAGAGATCAAAGATTGTGTAATGGTGGAGATGTGCAGCCCAACCTGTGAGAGATGAGTCTGCTGTTAGCACGATCTGTGGAACAGGGTCGATGAAAGGCCACTCTTGATAAAGTTTGTTGGTTCCACAACTGCAGAGAGTGATGTGTGCGGCTGTCTACCAACACTAGATCTGTTCAGTGACCCAGTAACTGATTCCACTGACGTGCTAAGCATTCTTATAGCAAACACATGTGTAGTCTTGCATGAGGCACTACTGTGATGCAGGACGCCATGATTCCTAGGAGCTGCATGAAAGTCCTGCCTGGTAAGGTTTGGTCGGCCTGGAACTGTAGCAATAGAGTTTGGATATTGCGAATTCTGGCTTAATTGGGAGAGGCTAGAGCTGTGTCAAATCCTAAGCCATGCGTGCCTTATAAGGTGAATGCTGTTGTTCATCTCCCTAGCCATGGTGTCAGCAGCATCTAGAGCACATCTGATTGAAGAGTTAAGAATTTAGATTCCCCTCTTGAACTAACTCTTGTACCTTGGCTTTGTGTTAGTCCGGGAGATATTGGAGCAGTTAATCCATCTCATCCTAGTGTGCCCTGTCGTACCTAGCTAGTAGGTGCTGTGTGTTTGCAATGCGCTATCGGTTAGGGGCTTGAGCAGCCACTTATTAACCCAAGGCATCTATAAGCTTAGATTCCTTGTCTGGGGGAGGTGCATCACCTGAGGTTTGCAAATTAGCTCTTTTGCAAACACTGGACACCACTTGGGAGTCGAGAGTTAATTGTCCTGTGATAAACACAGGATCAGATGGTGAAGGTTTATATTTTTTATTGACTCTGTAAATTAAAATACATGCTTGCAGAGGGTGTTTGAAGATGTCATCTGCATGCCTTTGGCATAGGGAGTGTTTGACTTGAACTGTGTGTGGACCTGTGTTTAAAAAAAAAAGTATTCTTCTAAGAACTATTTATGTAAGGCTACCCCATGATACTCAGCTGCTCTAGCAATACGTTGCTGATAAGCCATATTATCGTCCAGTGGTGATGGCTTTGCAGGGTAAAAGTCTGGGTCAGTATCTAATGGAGGGTCAATGGTGTAAACATTCCATGTGTCTACAGGCAAATGAGTGTCCTCTATATCAATATCATCCCATTCAGGCTATGTATGTGGAGATCCCGGAGGTGTTATTTGTAAAAGATCTCAAATTGGTAAATGTGGTGAAGATGTTGGAGGGGATTGCGGGGCAGGATAAGCAGGGCTGCTAGCAATGCCCTATTTCTTCGTCAGAGAAATTTTATATGCAGGGTCTACAGAAGAAAAATTGCATTTTGGCTAATGTATTAGCAGAAATATGTCAAGTATCAGGATTGATATAAATCTTTTGTTTAGGATCCAATTTGGCGTTAAGGTCAAAAATTGGTTTGGGAGGCTCTGAGAGGCTGTCCTTAGATTGCGGTGCCGAGATAGATTTGCTTTTGGTTTCAGCTCTGAACCAGATTTGTCCTCCGAAGCCGAGGGTCTCGGATCCGAAGAGGATTTCGGCCGACTCAGTCCTGAGCCAGGAGGCTTGAAGTTTTGTTTTGGTGCCGAGCAAGGAGGCGGGCCTCGGAAATATTGTCTCTGTGCCGACCTTAGCCAAAAGGCAGAGATGGATCCACAGCCTTATGCTTTTTGGAAAAGGTTTTAGGGAACATGGGGTGTTCGGTACTCACAGCACGTCTCCCGAAGGCACCTCTTCAGACTCCAAATCAATCGAGTTTAGAATCTGACTCTGGAACGGAGAAGGCCTCTTCTGCTGTCGACGCTTTCATCTCTTCCTGCTCGGATTCTTCACCCAAGATATCCAGAGTGTGTTGATTGCTTTGGTGTTGCATTTCTCGTCGTCAAGTCAGATGATCAAGTAGAGTTTTCTTGGACCAAAATGATTTACAGGTGTCGCAGTCTTCCTTCGTGTGCTCCGGAGAGAGGCACAAGTTACAAACTTGATGTAGGTCGGTGCAAGGGTACTTGACGTGGCACAGAGGACAGCATTGGAACGGAGTCCGTTCCATCCGTAGAAGGCTGGACCGACGCAGCTAGGCCCAAGGGTCGCCCACGAAGTTTGCGATCGAAGATGGAGAATTTGTTGACTGATTCAATATGCGGAGAACAGGGAAACACGTACGGAAACAATACTGTTAAGGGTAGAGTGGATTGCGCACCGAGGGGAACCCGAAGAACGGTTTCGAACCAGAGCGCAGCAATGCACGTCTGAAGCAGATGGCGGAAAAAAACTATCTAACAATGGAGTCGATGCCCATGCGTATTATCACCGAAAGGAGGAGCCCCCTTATCTCGTGACTGGAAAGACTTCTTCGAAGGAAAACAACTTGCAAACATCTGGATCCAACACTACATGGCAGGAGTATACAAAGCGTGTGTATTTACAGCACACATGCCTCGAACCCAGAGTTACAAGTAAGTAACTTATTTTCTTACTCCAGTATTGGAACTTTCAGAGATTCACATGCTTGAGTCAGATTAAATAGCAGTTAAAACACATTGTTTCGATTACTCTTTCGTTTGTATCTTTGTATCGGTTTGTTCTTAGATTATTTTTTTTATTTTTGTTGCATGAACTCTTAACCTGTTCATGAACACAACCAGATATAAAGGTACAACCAGATATAAAGGTACAGATCTACACATATGTGATATATATATATATATATATATATATAAAAGAACAGAGAATTAAAGACTAAAATGTGCATAGGTTAGCAAGAAAAGGATGGAGGGATTGAAGAAGAAAGCTCACTGTTAATGAAAAGGATTCTGTATCACCCCTTGGACCGCTGCTGTGCCATTGCGGAATGCGGAGTCCAAGCAGAAATGCCTGGTAAAGGTGTGTGCATTCTTCTAGATTGCTGCTGTGCTAATCTTTGACATCTGCCATGTAGCTCACAGTGCGGTTGATGCTGAAACAGCTCTGGTAGAGTGGGTGTCCACTGTTGTCTGTAGCAGCTTCCCTACTGCTTGATGGCAGTAGCGAAAGGCTCTGAAAATCCAATGATCAATACTCGGTTTGGAAAGAGGACAACCCTTTTGTGGAGCACTATAGGCCACAAAGCGTTGAGTAGACTTTTTAAAAGCCCTTAGTCTTCTGTAGGTAGAATTTCAAACATCGTTTGACATCCAGCGAATCAAAAAGCCTTTCTGTTGGAGTTGTACTATTTGGGCAGAATGTTTTAAAGATGAGAGGTTAATTTAAATGAAAGTCTGAAGGGACTTTAGGAATGAACTGAGGGTTGGTGCGAAGAACAACTCTATCATCCATAATCTGCAGAAAAGGTTCCTGTATCGTTAGAGCTCGAATTTCGCTCACCCACCTGGCCTATGTCAACACCAGTAGCACAGCTACTTGCCATGAAATAAATTTGAGATCAACTCTGTGAATGGGTTCAAACCGATGTTTCATGAAGTATGAGAGGACAATATTGAGCTGCCAGAGCAGTGGAGGAGATCGGACAGGTGGAAATACCCAAAATAGTTCTTTGAGGAATTGCTGACCAATTCTAGCTGAAAAGGCAAAGAGAAAGACATTCTAAAATGAGAAATAGCTGCCCGGTGGACTGTGATAGAGGCGTGAGCCAACCCAGATCTTTCTAAGTGCAAGAGGTAAGGGGAAATCTCATGAGGAGAAAGGGTGCACGTTAGATTGTTTGCACCAAATACAAAAACGCTTCCACTGCAGCCGAAAAGTCTTGTTAGTACGCTGCGCTCGGCGCTGGAGAGTACTTCCTTGTATTGTGACGATAGGTTCAGATGGGAAAACTCAATGTGGTCAGGAGCCAGGCTGCTAAATGAAGAGATTTGGGTTCCGGATGCAGCACTTTGCCCTGGGACATCGTCAAGAGAGATGTAATCGGAACCAACAGAATGTAGTGGTTCTCAGAGTAGGAGTTCTGTAAACCAGTGCTGGCGCGGCGAAGAGGATCATCCTGCAGGGGTCAGCTTTAATTTTCAAGAGTAGCCTTCGTAGAGGAGGAATTGGAGGGAAAGTGTCGGCAATGATGCCCAACCATGCCATCGAAAATGCATTCCCCCAATATCCCGGACGGTGATGCCAGCTTGTGAAGAACCAACATTTCTTGTTCTGTGGAGTAGCAAACATTTCGAGACTTGGCTTGCCAAACTGGAGAAAGATTTTGTTGAGAGCTGGCTGTTCCAATTCCCATTTGTGAAATTACGACTTTAGTCTGCTGCGTGTGTCTGCTGTTGTATTCTTGTTGCCGGGAAGATGTTCTGCCCTTAAGGATACACTGTTACAAGTAGCCCATTCCCAGATGCACTGCGCTTCTCTCGTGGTTGTGTTGTCTGTCCTGATCAGAACTGCGGAGTTTCTTACTTTTGGAAGGAATGCCTCGAAGGCCAGACGAATAGCTTCGAGTTCCAACAAGTTGATGTGAAGATGGGGATGGGACTGCTGTCATCAGCCGCTGACCTGTAAGTCTTGAAAGAATGCTCCCCATCCCTCAAGGAAGGTGTGAGCAGTAATGGCGGAGTAGGAAGGTGAGAGCAGTCCTCACCGCACTTATTAGCTGCTGCAATTTTAAGGGACTTGCCTGATGCTCCTTTCTAATTTTTAGAGTGATACTGCTTTAGCAGTTAGCGTGTTGTGAATCAACTCCGTTTTTAAAAAATTGGCATTTCCGTATTTTAACAAGTGCTTTTACCTTGTTTTTACACTGCTTGACGAGGCTTTGTTTATGCACATTTGCACTGTTGTTCTGACGGTCTCCACTTGCCCGGTCCAACGCCGGCCTCCTACCGGTTTGGACACACCTCCCACCCTGCCTGACTCTCTTGGAGCCTAGGGAATTTCCAGTATGGAGACTGGAACTCAGGACCTTCCCGGACCCGGCCAGCTACTTAGATCCATGCTGGGCCGGACGCGCGCAGCGGGCGGGCCAAAGGCATGCCCGTCTCTGCCCGTCCGCGCCAAGGGCAGGGAACGCTGACCGTTTCCAACCAGAATTGGTATATACTGCTGAGGCCTTGAAGCAACTTAACCCTAAGGGACATTGTGAACACCAAGTTGCACCTGAAAGAATATGGGCATTTGTTCCTGTTGGAAATGCAGATCGTTTTTTCCCTCATGCCCTTCTACACTAATTGATAGGATAAGTCCACCCACCATGACACAAAGTCGAGATTAAAGGAGGCTTAATTAATGCGAGATCACTTAGTAAACACTGCCAGGATGTTAGGGATTTAATCCTTCATCAGCAACTTGATTTTTTATTTATTACTGAATCTTGGCTGAAGGATTGGTCCAACCCGGATGTAGCAATAGCACTTCCCCCTAGTTAGCAAAATGTATAGGAAGGACAGATCAGAGGGCAGAGGTGGTGGGCTGGCCATCATACTACGCGACTCATTGCATTGCTCCAGCTTTGACCTTGAGGCGATCAAGGGGGCAGAAAGCTTAGGCTTCTGCATCTCCCTAAATGCCGCCATGTCCTTTTCAGGCACACTTATCTATCGACCTCCAGGGTATAGCTCCATATTCACAGGTTCACTTGGAGAGTCCCCAAGTCAGCTACTTTTCAAATATGCCAACTTCACGCTGCTGGGGGATTTTAATCTCCACCTGGAATCGAGACTTGCTCCGGGTGTGGATAATTTCCTCCAAAGTATAGTGCTACTTACTTTAAACCAATTAGTGGAGCACGCAACCCATCAGGCTGGGCATACTCTCGATGGGGTTTGTTCCAACTTCATAGCCCTATCAGTGGATACTACCATTCCATTGATCTGGTCAGACCATTTTTTAATTCCACTGACAATTGTGATGCCTCAGAAATGGGGTTCTGATTTACCAGCCATTGACCCCCAACCCAGACGTAAATGGACGCAATTAGTTGACAATCCGAAGCTGGCCACTTATGCACAGGCACTTATACCCCAGATGACCGGTAATCCAGGGGCGGATACTTGTCGTTTCCACTCCTAGATTGCGACGGTCTGTGATGAGCTATTGCCATTGGAGAAATACGATAGGATCAAGAAATCAAAAACTCATAGGGCCCCCTGGTTCACCCCTGATTTAGCCTTAACTCACTCCAATTGCAAGCAACAGGAACGTAAATGGAGAAGATCGTATAATAGCATAGATAGAATGGCTTTCAAAAGGAGTAGGAAACTATAAACACATTAAAAAAGCAAAAAAAAGTACTATTCCAAGAAAAAAGTGAAGGCCAATCTAGATCAAAAGGCGATCTTCAGGATTGTCAAATCCTTTACTCATCCTAAAGGGCTGCAGAAGGATTTGCCTCCTTCACAAACATTGTGTAACAAGATTGCAACCTACTTTGAGGAAAAGATCCTTATTATTCAAAAACATTTCCCTATTAGCTCCAGCAAAGATAGGGATGACCTCATTGAATTTACTTTCAGTCCTGGTACTCCTCGCATTGATTCCTTTGAATCAATAGCACCAGAATTGACTGCTGAAGCCATCAGGGCTTGCAAATCAGGTTCCCCCTATATGCATGTCCTCCCATGATCCTCCATAAAATTATTGATATAATCTATCCTGTTGTGAATTCAATAGTTAATTCCTCATTAAGGACGGGCATTGTTCCAGATGAGTGGAAATTGGCGCTGGTAAAACCTCTCAAAAAGAAACAGAACATTGACCCCTCGGTGCTCTCCAATCTCCGGCCCATCTTATTGCTCCCAGTATTGGGTAAAATAACGGAGAAATGTGTACATAAGGAACTTACGACATTTATCGAAGTGGCTAATATTCTCCATCCTCTACAATCTGGCTTTTGTCCGAAACATTCAACAGAATCAGCCCTTTTAGAGGTTTCTGAGGCTTTAAAAAATCTAGCAGATAAGGGTAAGAAAGCAGTTTTGATCCTACTTGATTTGTCAGCTGCGTTCGATACTGTCTCGCATGACATCCTTTTAATGAGACTCGAGCGCAGCGGAATCTCAGGTACGGTGCTTAAATGGATCAAATCATTCCTTTCTAATCGGAGACAAGCTGTGACCTTAGGCACTTTTCTCTCAACCGAGAAAACTTTAACAGGAGTGCCACAAGGCTCTTCTTTGAGCCTGCTGTTTAATATTTATATAGCCCCACTCATATCTCCCATAGGCTCCTTTGGAATTGAAGTAACGTCTTATGCAGACGATACTCAATTGATTGTTTCCCTTGATAACAACAATACAGGTGAACTTCAAATGCTGTTTTTCACAAGTTATACAGTGGATGAGGGACAATCATCTGAAATGTAATACGGATAAAACAGAAATTTTGCCTATTGGGAGAGATGTAACCTTCGTCCCGGAGGTGTGGTGGCCAAAGGGAACTACGCCCCACCAGACACGGTCAAAGTAGCAAAAAAACTAGGGGTACAATTTGATACAGCTTTGTCTTTTTTGCCGCAAGCATTAGCTACATCAGGGATCTGTTTAAGCCTAATAAGATCATTAAAGAAATTCTTGGATCTGATTCCGCTCCCTGCAAGGAAATCCATAGCAGTTTGGACTACTGCAATAGCCTCCTTGCTGGAGCAAATAAAACTACGTTATAAAAACTACAAGTGGTCCAGAATGCTGCAGCACGCCTTGTTCTGAGGCTCCCACGCAGAGCATCAGTGTCAGCAGCACTTGAGGCTTTGCACAGGCTTCCTATTCATAAAAGAATTCTTTTTTAAATTCTTTTAATTACTTATAGAGCCATGCATAAATGCGGCCCTAAGTACCTTTCAGCACGGTTTTCACCATATATCACTACTAGGTCACTCAGGTCATCCACAGCTAACCTTCTGAATCCTCCCCCCTTCAGATTAATTACCAAAGGACGGAAAACTGTCGCTGTCCTGGGGTCTAAAGCATGGAATGCACTTCCAATTAATTTAAGACTACAGGAAACCGAATTCCAATTCAGGAAGGCATTGAAAACCTGGATATACAACATCTCCGATGTTCGCTGCCTTGCATTAATCTAGTAGTAACATAAGCTGGTGTGCGATAGGACCCGTGCTCACCGTTCTCTCCCCAGCGCCAGGATACTCCTTGCGGAGTGACAGTTTGCGCTTAAGAAAAAGCAACTTACATCATATTACATTATATTACATGACAAGAAGAGATGGTGTAGCCAGAAAAGACAGCCCGACAGATATTTTTTCGTTGTGTCCACCAAGAGATGCTTGGACCACATTCAGTGTAATGATGAGTAGATTGAAAGCTCAATTTGCTTGTAGCCATTGTTTGTCTAGCTCCTCTTGGAAAGGACGTGTCCTTAGACGACAAAATGGAACAAGAGGGATGCAGGATGGCATTATCCTTAGGAGAGATTTGTCCTTCTGTTTTTGTGTGATTTGTACTTGAATTGTCTATTGACCCAGGGAAAAGCTATGTTGAGTGTTGTGTTGAGTGTTGCTCCTAGGAAGGCGATAGTTTTTGAAGGATGCAAGACTAACATTTGTCCAGATTTAGGGTAAGGGCTAACTTGCTGAACAACTCTGTGCAGGCTGCTGTGAATGTTTGAACTGAGGACATCAATGGTGCCTTGACCAACCAATCATCCAAATAGGGGGAACACCTGGTGTCTTTGCTTAGAAAGGCTACTACTGGGGCCAAGCATTTTGTGAATATCTGCGGTGTGTATTAGAGGCCAAAAGGTAGGACTCTGAATCTATAGTGGCTCTTGCGAATTGCAGATACCTCCCGTGAGAGGGATGAATGGGGAAGTGGAAGCATGCATCCTGTAAGTCGAGGGAGTACAAGTAATCCCCTGGATTCAAGAATAGAATCCCCATTATGGTGACCAGACGGTGGGTCCTCAAGTTGAGAATAAGTTGCCATGGCTTGAACTTTTTTTGGACCAAAAAGAAACTCTAGAACTGGCTCTATTGCTCCTTTCTCCAGCATGGAAAAGATCTGATGGAGAAAATGTAATTGTTTTACAACTGCTGGTTGGGGTGGAGCAGCAGCGGAACTTGAAGGAACTCTAAAGTATGGCCAAATTGAATAAGGTTGAGGACCCATTGGTCCGTAGTGATCTGCCAGAGATGATGATATACAGATATTTTTCCCCCTAACTAGACCGATGATGAATAGCAGGAGCCTGGAGGTAGTCACTGATGAAGAGCTGAATCCCTTCCTTGTCAGAGACCTGCTGTATGCTGGAGATGTTGACTGACGTTGGGAGTATTGAGGACAATAGTGTTGTGACGTGGAGGTGTAAGAGCGGTACCAATATTGTTATTAGGCTCTTTTGTATGATGAAGACCATCCGCGAAATGGGACTTTATGATAGCGACTTAGGGGTGTCAGTATGAGTCTTGATGCTTTGAAGCGCCTCATTGACGTGTTTGCCAAAAAGGGCTTCTCCATCAAAAGGAAGGTCGAAGATCTTGTTTTGGGCAACAGGGCGGAAGGATGTTCTACGCCAGTCCTGGCAGCCTTAAACAGAGGTGCACCTGCAAGTGATCTAAAGGCTGTGGTTGCAATGTCCATGGCACAGTCGGTGACCTCCGAGGATGTGCACTCTTCTTCCTGGAGCATCATTTTGGCCTCTGCTTTACTCTTGTTCGGGAGTTGATCTAGATACAGTGATAGGTCGCACCACATCTGGTGGTTGTATCGACCCATATTTCAACACTTTAACAGAGTGCCGACAGAAGAGAATATTTTCCCTGCATTGTCAAGGCGCCTGCCTTCTTTGTCTGGAGCCACTGTTATTGGTGCAGAGGGATTCTTTGATTTCCGTTGTGTCGCTTATGAGATGATTGAGTTGGGTTTTGGGTGACAAGTAAGACAAGCAGGAGCATCCTCCGGAGATTTACAATGTTGTGGGTACGAGAATCATCCCATTCTTTTTATTTATTTATTTATTTTTATTTATTGGTATTTCAAAGACAACATAGGACGTACGACGTCCAACTATGAGGCATACATGCCACGTTCAACTGTACTGCATTTCAACGCTACTTGTCCAATAGGGTCCTCTCCTTACATATCATGCCACATCTATATACATTCCTGTTACAACTGTTCATCCAACCCAGTTAAGTAATCCACCAGATAATGCCAGTAGTCTTTTGGCCGTGCTCGTAGCGGCAGTCCTTCCTCAGTCAGTCAGTCAAAATACTTTATTCGGTTCATAACAAAAACCACAAAAGTATACAGAGGTCCACAAAGGGAAAAAACATTTAAATTGCAATATGGCTAGCTATCTACAACAACACAACATCCAAAGAGAGAATATAAAAATTAAAAAACACTAAAAATTAAGTATTGGGTTCATATGTAAATTTAAAAACATACACAATTCATCTAAGTAAAAATGAATATTCATTATTTAACAGACTCTAAAAAAATAAATCACGGAAAAATATTATCTCAAGCTGGCAAGTTTTTCCCTCAGTCTCATGGCTATATTTAAAAAAGTGGCAACATTAAAAATTTCCCACACATTAGACAGCAGTTGAAGGTATAATAGGGCAGGTTTCACTTGTTTAAACCCCTTATCCTTTAGTAGGGGTGTAATACATTTTTTCCGTATATCAGTAAACTAACCACAAAAGAACATGAAGTGGGCAGTATCCATAATGGAAAAACCATCACAGGTACATAATTTCAAGTCTGATACCTTGGTCCAGCAGGGGCGCCCAGAGAGGAGTAGATGAAATTTGTTTAATCTAAACTTGGTTAATAGATATCTGTGGTTGGCATTAACAACCTTCAGATATAGTTCCAGATCATTTTCTGTTGTTACGACTAGCTGATGGGCTCTCACGGTGGGCTTAATCAACTCGGAGCCCTCTCTGTCCATCCCTCTATAAAGTTTAAAAGCCTTGACCCATTTTATGTCTGCCTTAACCAGTTTAGACGGCCCCTCAAATATTTCTGGGCGCTCTAGTGAATTTCAACCTTTTTAACATAATTTAGCCACGGAATAGATTCCCAATGTTCTAAACTAAAACAGTCCCTCAGGATCTTGTGGTTCACATCCACTTATGGGTTCAACCAGACCATGATCCACTTTAAAAGGGGTGCGATGGCAATCCGATCCACTAAGTATTCCACCCCACATTCTTGGTGAACTATAAAACCTGGGGTCGATTGTGGTACTGATAAAATAGACTTTAAGAATTTGTCCTCTGCCACCTGTAACAACTTAACGTTCTTAAAAGCCCATAAATCTGCGCCATACATTGCTATGGAGACACATTTTGCATTGTACACCTGTAATACTGCCTGTAACGGTTTTACCCCCAGTTTACGGGAAAAACCCAGAACAGCAGAGATGGAACGAACAAATGCATTTCTTTTCTCAGACAGTTGAGGAAGCCAGGTGGAACTTTCATCAAAAACCACCCCAAGGTATGGAAATCTGGTAACCCTAGATAACCTATTCCCATTACAGTGGAGTGTCATCAACTTCCTGTGCCTGCCTTTTGTGCCCACGGCCATGACGTGAGATTTGGTATAGTTGACGCTAAGATCCAAAGAGGACATAAACTCGTAAAAGGAATTTAAAAGACTTTGTAAACCTACTGGGGTGTGCGCAATGAGTGCGGCATCATCCGCGTATAATAATGCGGGGAGGGAAAAATTGCCTGCCTTTGGAATGTCCTTACAAACTGCACCCAGGACACTGGCTAACTCATTAATATACAAGGTAAATAATAAAGGGGCTAAAATGCAACCTTGCCTAACCCCGTTAATTATACCTATCTTACCCGTACAATTTCCCTTACGATCGTATCTCACTGTGGCTGTGAGGTCTCTGTGGAGGTCGGCTAGAAAGTATACTATGTTTTCGTCGATGCCCATCTTAAGGAGTAAGCCCCATAGCTTGGATTGGTTTACTCGATCAAAGGCCGAGGACAGGTCCATAAATGCTATGTACAAACAACCTTGCTTCGCTATGGTATACTTTCCAATCAGTAATTGGAGATTGAGGCTCTGATCTATCGTGCTACGCCCCTTTCTGAACCCGTACTGTAATGCTGACAAAGAGTTTGTTTCTTCAAGCCAGTCAGATAATTTGCACAGGACCACTCTGCCTAGGACCTTCACAGCAGAATCTATAAGGGAAATTGGGTGGTAATTGCTCGGCTCTTCTCTGTTACCTTTTTTAAAAATGGGTACAATTACCGACTGCGACCAGGTCGCTGGGATGCCAGATTTATAAATTCTGTTAAATACATTAGATAAAACTTTGGACCATATTGCTATGTTAGATTTAAAAAGGTCGGCTGGTACGCCATCAGGGCCGGGGGCCTTATTGCTTGTCATTTTACTGATGGCTTCAGCCACCTCACCCTCGTTCACCACCAAAATATATGGGTGACTAACCCCCAACGTTCAATCGTCATCCCCTGTGGATACTTGTTATGTTATGTTATTTATTTTCTTCTATAGCGCACGGCTACTCCGGAGAGCATCCCGGCGCAAGAGAACTTTATGCAGAGTAACAACACAACAACTAAAAACTGAAGAGAAAAGAACCCAAGAACCCATATGCAGAAAAGAGCCAAGTCTTTAATTCCTTCCTAAAAGCAAGAAGGTTACTTGCCCTTCGTAAGACCAGAGGTAGCTCGTTCCAGCCCCGTGAAGCCAGATATCGGAAAGCCCGGCCTCCAGTTATGGATCGCTTAATGGCAGGCACAGCCACTTTGGCCAAAGAAGCAGATCGTAAAGCCCTGCTCGGCAGGTAAAAGGCGAAGCGTATCCCAATGTACTTAGGACCGATACCGTGAAGAGCTTTAAAAACCAAAGTTAGGCTTTTAAATAGGATTCTCTTTGAGATGGGCAACCAATGCAAAGCTTTGAGTAACTCAGCGGCATTGGCCCTTCTCGGGAGTCCAAAAATGGCTCGAGCCGCAGAATTCTGCACCACTTGCAGGCGGGTTAAAAGATATTTGGGTAAACCCAAATAGAGGGCATTCGCATAGTCCAAACGCGACCCTATTAGAGCCTGCACGATGGTTTTCTTGTGGTGAAGTGACAGCAAAGGAAGAAATTTCCTAAGCATCCTGAGAATGCCAAAGCATTTCCCTGAAAGCCCGATGATATGGGGCCTAAAGGATAAGTCACAATCAATCAGAATTCCAAAGTTTTTCGCCTTGACAGAGGCATTGTCCGGGGGAAACATATCCTGTGGCCACCAGGCCTTCCAGCTAGGATCGGGAGTGCAGCCAAAAAAAAGCTACTCCGATTTATCGGAGTTGCATTTGAGACCCTGACATCGGAACCACTCGAAGACAGCATCGAGACAGTCCCTAATCCGTATGCTGTCAAAAGTCCCACCTCTGTCACATGTAAACAGAAGCTGGGTATCGTCAGCATAGGATATGATCTGGGAGCCAAAAGATTCTGCAACCGCCGCCAGAGGGGCCATAAAGATGTTAAACAGCATGGGGCTAAGAATGGAACCCTGGGGCACCCCCACCTCTAGCGGCGACATATCAGCAGAAAAAGGAGGCGCCCAGATCATTTGCCGGCGGCCGGTCAGAAAAGATTTAAACCAACTCAACACCGTCCCCCGTAGGCCGATTTCCCAGAGTCTTGTCAGGAGGCCTTCGTGGGGCACGGTGTCGAACGCCGCTGACAAATCAAGCATAACCAACATGGCCTTGCCTCCAGAATCTAAAACCTCCCTGATGGCGTCGGTAACCTCGAGAAGGGCAGTCTCCGTGCTAAAATTCGCACGGAAGCCAGATTGAGACATGTGAAGAAGGTCGTTCTCCTCGATAAAATTGGAGATCGACCGGTGAACATGCTTCTCGGTTACTTTCGCCAGCGCCGGGAGGAGAGAGATCGGCCTGTAGTTTGCGTGTATGAGCGGGTCAAGGTTTGGCTTTTTGATCAATGGTAGGATCAAAGCACATTTCCAGGCCTGAGGAACCACACCAGTGGACTGAGAGGAGTTAAGAAGTGGGTTCAGTAAGGTGTTAAGAGCTGACGCCACTCTCCCAAGACACTTCGCCGGACAAGGGTCCAGCGGCGAGCCAGACTTCAAACGGGACAGGAGGTCAAGAGAATTAGTAAGGGTCATAAGAGGAAATTCACACATCAAAGGACCATTGCCATCCAAAGGAGGCAGGGACGGCCGACAGCTAACATCCAACAAGGGGCAGGCAGGAAGGAAGGAGTCCTGAATAGATTTAATTTTATCAACAAAAAACTCGGCTAGTTGCTTTATCCAAGCTTCTGAGTGCGTGTGAGAGGGAGTGTTTAGGGAAGGAGAAATAAAATCCTTTACAATTCTAAAAATCTCTCTACTAGCGTTGTCGGCCTCATCTATTCTGCGCTCCAAAAACGCCTTTTTCCCCACCCAGATTTGCCTGTGGTATAATCTTGTCACCACTCTATATTGCAATCTCTCGGCTGGATCATAGGCTCGTCGCCAGGCCCTTTCCACCTTCTTACACTCCTGACGTAGGGCCTTCAAATGCGGAGTAAACCATGGAGCGGAACTACGTCTCTCAGTAGATTTAGTCCTCTTCTCAGGAGCCAGCACCTCCAATCTGGCCAAAAACCAATTCTGGAAGAGAGCAAGATCCTCCTCCAGATTGCCAGAAAGTTGGCAAGGGAAACTGAGGAGGGCTTCGGATAACATGTCCGCAGAGATCAAGTGAAAAGGCCGAGAGGTCCTCACGATGTTTTTTAGAGGCCTCGTCCGAGATGTGGCAGTAGAGAGCAGCACAAAGTTAATTAAAAATGATCGGACCACAGGACAGGCTGCGGGGGAGACACATTTATTGGTCTTGTAGAAAAGACCTGGTCCAAAGTGTGCCCCTTGTTATGAGTCGGCCCCTGAACAAAAGGTACCAGCCCTAACGGAGCCGTAATATCAACAAGTTTTAGAACCTCAGGGTCTGAGTTGTTATCCATGTGCAAATTGAGATCACCAAGCAGAATACACTGCTCTGATCTGAGACACGGCACGGAAAGTGCCGCTTGCAAGTCATCAAAAAAAGACCCAAGGGGTCCCGGTGTTCTATAAAGAAGGATCCCAGTACAGGCTTGCGAGGGAGAAAAGTGGAGGGTAAAACCTAGAGACTCACAGCCCTGTATATTGTTTACAGGAAAGGTCGTACAGAGAAAACGATTGTCCACAATCAAAGCCACACCTCCTCCTCTACCAGTCGCTCTGTCCCTCCTAAAGATATTATAATTAGGAGGTAAGGCATTAGCCAAATCCGGGGCAGTGCCTTCCCCCAGCCAGGTCTCAGTGAGGAATAGACAAGATGTATTCGTTTCCCTCAAGAGATTCCAAATGTTGAGGGAATGGCAGCTCAATGATCTGGTATTGAGAAGGAGACAGTGGTAGTGGAGCGGCGGAGTATCCAACAAGGGACCCCGCAAAGCTGGAAGCCGCCAACCGCACTCCGTGCATCCCTTCCTGAGAGCCCGACCACCGGGAAAAACGTGGTGGCAAGAACCACCAGCACCACGTAAGGAGAGGAGATCCTCCGAGGAGTAGGAGAGCATACTTACTAAAGCAGCGGTAACAACGAGGATAGTCCTGCCGCCTGGCCCCGACCACCTCCGAGACGCTGACGGGCGCAGACGGGCAGGACTCTGGCAAGACTCAGGCACAGCGAAGGCACGCCCGCTGCGTGATTCCGCTGCGCGGAAAATGGGAGCATTAAGTAGATATCCCTGAGGGCGTGAGGAGCGCTAGACCGCTCACTGCTGGTGTTCCTCGGCATCCACACCACTCCAAGATGGCGCCCGTTATCAACCCACCACCCGGAACCGGACCCGCGAAAAATGCGGTGATTTCCGATTATAATGCAGGTAAGGGGCCCTAAGTAATAGCAGCTAAGAACAGGGGATAAATGTAACACAAGAAAAAATAAAATAGGTAAAAGGAGAGTTAAAAGATCAGCGCGATCGAAAAGCGCTTAGCGTTATGCAGCAATCAGTGTCTTCATCAAGGGCTTTCGCCCAAATGCTCGCCTTAAGCAGATATCCCTGAGGGCGTGAGGAGCGCTAGACCGCTCACTGCTGGTGTTCCTCGGCGTCCACACCACTCCAAGAATGCTCCCGTTATCACCCCACCACCCGGAACCGGACCCGCGAAAAATGCGGTGATTTCCGATTATAATGCAGGTAAGGGGGCCTAAGTAATAGCAGCTAAGAACAGGGGATAAATGTAACACAAGAAAAAATAAAATAGGTAAAAGGAGAGTTAAAAGAGCAGCGCGATCGAAAAGCGCTTAGCGTTATGCAGCAATCAGTGTCTTCATAAACTGACTTAAAATGGGTGAGCCACTTGTCTTCCTGAATACCACAGTCTAAAACATTGTTGCTCGAGTCAACAAAGTACGGTTGATTGATCACTGCCCAGAATTTGGCACTATTTTTTATCACGGCAGTAGAGGTCAATTCTGCCCAGGCATCTTTCCTGATCTCCCGTTTCCTCTGTTCTACTGCTGCTTTATATGCTTTCCTTAACAGTGCCACGCGTTGTCTATCAACAGGCTTACATTTCAAGGCCTCCTTCAATTTGCGGTTGGCTACTGAACAGTTGTGGTTGAACCAACCAACTGACCCTGAATCTTTAGCTTTGCCAGGATGTGTTAGGTCGGACATGATCTGGTGACAGACCTTTTGGTATGCCTCCAATACCTCACTGTCCCCAGCTTCCTTATCCATGCATGTACGCAGCTCCTCCCCTCTGCTATTGGAGAGGTTACCTTGGAAATTCTCAGGGACAATTTTACACCATTTAATTCTACAAGCCTGGTCTGTTGCGCGAATGTCTAGTTTGTTAACCATATTCAGTTGTGCCTCAGGTTTACTAAGGACACCTCTAACACGTATAAAAACAGGGTTGTGATAGCTGAAATGAGACCAGACCGGAGAATAATCTACTATGTTACTACCTAGCATTAAACTTGTGAAGATAAAATCGATAGTTGACCCACCACCATTTCCCTTAAAAGTTGGTATGTCCACCTCATCCCCCATCGGTAACATTAAACCATTTTCGGCTAAGATGTATTCCAATAGGATTCCCTGCTCCGTATGCTCGAAATGAGCTTCGCTCTGTTCAATGGGGGCAAAAGGATCATTGGACAGACATTTGTCTGGGCATCTATGGATATTGAAGTCCCCTAGTAATATTATATAGGATTCATTCTCCGACAGCTCCTTATAATCTGTTAAAAAGGAATGTAACGCTGTCAGGTTGCTAGTTGAGGTGGCTCTGTCAAAAGAATTATAAAAATTAATAATTAAAACGTTATAGGCCCCTTTACGGGCAATTTTGACTACCAGACAGTAGGGGGAACCTGAGGCAATCTCCGTATGTGTGCCAGAAATATTAGCTGCCACTAAGGTTACCAATCCCCCCCTCGCTCTTCCTCTAGTGGAAGTGACTGCGGGGAGAGAATAGGTAGTGTATCCATCAAGGTGAGTAAGTTCTTTGTGTCCCACGTCTCTTGTAGGGCGATGATGTCTGCGGTCCCTATAAATTCCCTCCATATAGGGTCATCGACTTTGTTCCTTAGCCCTGCGATATTCCATGTTCCTACCTTTATATACCTGTTATCTCTAGGAGCTTCCATACCCGCTGGTTGACTGTTTGGGCTAGTTACTGAATCCCTACCTTTACCTAGCTCAAGAACAACGGGAACAGGTTCCCTGGTATCCACACTTAAGACCCCAATCTACGGGACCATATTAGCAGGTGAGACGGGATTGGTCCTATTTCCTTTATCATATCCTAGCACTTTGCCCGCCTGTTGTCAATCCACCCAACCCAGGTCGGACAAGCAATCATACTGATTTGTCATTGGGATGTTACCAAAGTTGTCTAGTGGATAGCGAGCCTGGGCATAGTTGTAAGATTGACCAGAAAACATACCATTGGCCCTAAAGCTATCTTCATGATGTCTATTGTCATTATTATGTCTACCTCCTCTTCTCTGAACCAAGTTCCACCCCTCTTCACCACCCCTGCCCCAACTATAGGGATTAATTTCCATGGGCTCCTCTTGCCTCAGCGCTCCTCTATGGTAATTTGGATCCTTAAGCCAACTCCATCTGTTATCCTGTTGCTCATTGGGCATATAGAAATAGGACAAGGGCTTAGCAGTGACCAAGGTACCATTATTGCTACGAGGATTCCCCCGACAGATAAATTCCGCAATGCGGGAATCCTCAAAGGTCACTACTATGCAGTCCCCCTGTGTTCTTTTCCTATTATGTCCTACCCAAGGAGTTCTCTCAACCATTAAGATGTTGCCACAAAGATTTCGAGGTAAGGGATAATTATTAGTCAACCAGTGGCATACCTTGTTTTTAAGAGCGTGAAAGGTTTCAGTATTTGGGGGGACCAATTCAGTTACCCCGTCAAAATAATCACGTAAGGACAAGCATCTGGCGGCAGATGAATATTTCGCAGTGTCAAGTTGTTTTGAGGGGGGGGGGCTGAGTCGGGTTTTGGAGTAAGGGTAGCGGGGCCTTTTGAGTTGGCTTGGACAATGGGCTTATTTAACGTGGGAGTTTGGGTACTCTCTTTATTAATCGCGTGGTTAGGGGGGTTTATTACCGATTTTTTGGGCATCCTGTTTTTTACCGCTGTTAAGCTCTTACCCGCAAGCTTGATTTACTGGTTTCAGTGGTGGCATTGGTGGTCCTATTGGGAAAGTTGCTAACATGAAACCTTATATCCTTGTGTATGTCATGGAGCACTTTTTCAATACCGTGAAGCCTAGCTTCTAGGGGTGCGAGTAGGGTTTTAATAATTTTCGTTATAGTGCAGCCTATAGGCTCCTCCTCCCCATTAGCCACCCCTGATAAATCAGCCCTCGACCTATTGGCTATAATACTATCCTCAAGGATGTCAGCCAGGGAATTATCCAAGATGGTATCATCGATGATGTTCAGGGGTAAACTGACGACCTCAAATGGGGCTACTTCCGCCCCGGTTTTCTGCCCAGTGGATTCATTGCCAGGGTCTCTTGACTCTACCAATCCAGCCCTCTCATTTGAATCAGTACTAGTATTCCCGGCTATGATAACACGGGCTTTCTTAGCTCCAATGATGTTAATATTTGGGAGCTTTCGTTTAGGGATTGCCCCCTCCCGCCTCCCCCTCTTTTGTTCATTTACAGTCACTACCTGGGGGTCTGCCTGAGGATATGCCGGGTTAAGATCCGAACTAGTCCCTGTGAGGTTATGAGCCTGAACCTGGGGATTAAAGGGTGATGGGACTCGGGAGCCTGGCTGGTTACAGTGCACATTGTTAATATCAGCAGAGACCTGCACAAGATTAGGTATATGGAATGAAGTATGTTGTCAAGAAGAAGGAGTAAAGGGGGGGGCGATTACTACTAAAACAGAAGTAGAAGGTCCAGCTACAGCGTGCCCCAAAGAGATATGTATATCCAAAGATTGCTGTGCTGTTCCTAAGAAGGAGAAGAGGTGAATACAGTCTGTGATGCGAATGGTAATGGGGAGGTGACTCGAGGTTAACCCTGGGGATCCATTTTGTTGGATTTAATGCCCTCACACACCCTTTCAGGTGTCATGCTTCATCATTTGGGCCTGCTCCTCGTTGGGTCGGCGGTGCAATACCCAACGGGCAACACCTCATAGAGGGGCTCTTTAGCGGAGATCTTTTTCCAACAGCCGTATAGATGAAGTGCGGGTATGGGGCCAGAATAGAGGGTAGACGTTGAGTAGTGAGTTAAAATAAAGCTAGGGGTACCGGGAACAATTTATTCAGAAGGTCCGCTGCTTTAATTAAAAACGGATTTCTAGAGGAGAGTGCAGGAATATTATGGTTCCAAATATCCTCCAGATCTTATTATTGTCTGGTCAACATGTTTCTCGCTGGCGTTATTTTAACAAGCGATTCTTCAGGACCTAAATGACTATTTAACAAAAGTTTAAATGTGAAAAAAACTGTCTACTCTAATTCCCTAATATGTGATGTGTGTACACTAGTTGGGGTACTACAACAATTTAGGGATGAAGGGAGAACATTCCTATATTACCCTTCTTCTATGTGAACTGTGTTAAACTGTCCATACCTGTTAGGGAGAGAGGAAGAGCATATCACAATTCGTTTATTAACATTCGCATGGGTGACTGTATTCCTTGTGTGTATTGCATGCCAGTCGTACATTCAACAGGTGTGTAACTGCACCTTAACACAAGTGTACATGCACTCTCAAAGGTGGGAACTCGGTGAGAGTGGTGTAAGTGAAACATTAAAATTTATTTCCAGAGAAACAATAAAACATATGGTTAGCAGCAAATTATCCAAACTCACCTAAAATATGTAACAGTCGGATAACAACAGTATCCAGCGGGTAAAGCTTCAGGTTAGATCTTCCACCACATGGCTATGTATAGGGAGAGATCTTAGTGCCTCAAACAGTAAGCGGTGATTGATCTGATAGCATTTTTTGTGGGAAATCTAGTGTATGTGCCTCAATCTAGTATTTAATTTATTGCCAAAAATATTCTAGCACTTAATGTGGCGTAAGAGTCGTGAGATATGAGTATTGGGCGTGTAAAAATTAGTAATCGTGCCAATTGCGGGGTCAGCAATGTTGTAATGCCCGGTAAGGACCACAGAAATGTTTTGTGATGATTACATGAGGAAAGCTTAATCCGCTAATGTGAACACGCATAGCAAGTTAGAGAAAATACAGAGACTCCTGATTATAGCAGGGACACTCGTTGTCGTGTAGGATGCTCTGCGAGTTGTCTGACCCGGTAGAGGTCAATAATGGTTCCAGTAGGAATGTAAGAACTGTTGTTGTAACAAGGCATGGAAAATTAGTATCGCTCACAAGACTCCTCATTTTCAAAGGGCCACCCGCTGAAGTGTATGTCGCTATGCGAGTCGAGAACAGAAAACTTTACGAAGAATCCCGTGTTTATGTGCCCGCTAAAATGTCGACATCCTTATTTTAGAATTTCGGGACCAATTGTTGGGTAATGATCACCCCGGATATGTTAATCTAGATAATGTCTAGTCAGGGTTGTCTTGTAGACACAATCGGTTGATCGTATCAATGTACATGGTAACGCTGTAATATGTAAACACGAACGAAAGGGTGTGTGAGGGCATTAAATCCAACAAAATGGATCCCCAGGGTTAACCTCGAGTCACCTCCCCATTACCATTCGCATTACAGACTGTATTCACCTCTTCTCCTTCTTAGGAACAGCACAGCAATCTTTGGCTATACATATGGAATGAAGTATCAGGGGTGCGGGCAGAACCAAGAAGACACAAAGATGATCTTTTGGCGAATGCCAGATCCTGGGAGACCCTTCTTTCCATAAGTACAATACCTTGATCAATCAAGGAGTTAGTACGCACAATAAAATCGTCTAAGGTGCCTGTAAATTTTTTACCACCCGCCGCCGCTGCCATACTTCTAGTTTTGCGGCACTCCATGCTCCTCACCAAAACAGGGCAAGGAAACAGCAGGAAACGCGAACACTAAACTCTCATGGGGATTTCACTGGGATGACAGCTAATCAGCTCAGGATACCCCTGGCCAGCGTTGAGCCCAAGACAAGCAAGCAAGAAGCACTTACTCAGCAAAAGATAAAGCGACCACAGTCTCGGAAGAGCAGCCAAGAGCCAAAAGCCCTGGCCCAGTCAAGTCTCTTCCGGCCTCTGTCGGCCGCAGACGGTCCCGCCCTTGTCCCGGGCTTCTCCCGGGACGCTCCCGCGCAGCGGTGGACTGATCCAATTATAAGGTGTAGGGAGGGGTCAGGGGGCGTGGCAAGCAGCAGGGAGAGCGGACCAGGTGTGGTGGTTTGGTCGTGCAGGGGCTCCTGGGATACGGAGTCCCTGCTGCACAGCTCGCAGCCCTGCTGCAAAGCAAGTCCTCGTCCCTCACGTTCCACTCAGCAGTCAGTGTCTTTCCTCACACAACGAAGCAGGACCCGCGGAGCGGGTCCGGCGAGCAGTTATCAGCCCTCAGGAAGATAGGAACAAACGGCAATTCACACCAGCGGCTCCTCCTCACCAGGCAAGAACAGAGTTTTCTTTAGAGTATCACCGCGTTGGCCTCAGGTAGCGCGGCTTATCAGTGCTCGAGGTCGGGGGGCGTGGCAAGCAGCAGGGAGAGCGGACCAGGTGTGGTGATTTGGTCGTGCAGGGGCTCCTGGGATACGGAGTCCCTGCTGCACAGCTCGCAGCCCTGCTGCAAAGCAAGTCCTCGTCCCTCACGTTCCACTCAGCAGTCAGTGTCTTTCCTCACACAACGAAGCGGGACCCGCGGAGCATGTCCGGCGAGCAGTTATCAGCCCTCAGGAAGATAGGAACAAACGGCAAATCACACCAGCGGCTCCTCCTCACCAGGCAAGAACAGAGTTTTCTTTAGAGTATTCCCCTACCTCATATAGTTTCAAAGTGTCCTTACAATACACAATATCGCTTACCCATTGTTTGAGCCGCGGTGTCTTCTTACCCCCCCCCAACACATTGCTATGTTACGTTTGGCCATAAGAAGGGCTATTACACAAAAACGTGCGCTTTCCTGCCTTAACATTCGGTAGTAGACTCAATAGGCACGATCATATAGTACAAGTTATCCTGCTATCCACCATCTTACCCAGTAGTTCTGTAACATCTACCAAAATTGTGCCACCCCCCTACAATACCATGCCATATGTATAAAATCAGCGCCTTCCATTCCACATCGTTGACATCTGGAGTCTGCTCGCAGGCCATATTTGTGCAATCGTCTGCAGCTTCTGCAGCTTCAATCACCTCGCTTCTCCCCCTCTGCAGCTCGGGTGAAGCGTCCTCTTGGCTGGTGTCTTTCCCCCGTCCCCTGCTCTCCTGCTCCCCTGCTACCCGTGGAGTAGGATAGGGCAGGGCAGGGAAGGAAAGGAAGGGCATCGAGGTCTTTACAGCAGCGGCACCAGGTCTGAGCGGCACGGTTTACAGCCGCTCCAAACAAAAAGCCATCTAGCCACGAATAAAATTCGGGAACGGCCAGGTCGCGGCGGGAGCCGCAGTGAGTCACCCTGTAGCGGCAGGAGCAGCGGGAACATTTTTGGCCACATTTTGACTGGGGGTGAGTGCTGTTACATACATATTGAGGCTTGGGATCTGCTGACTTTGTGTGCTCCCAATTCCCCCTGCTGGACTTATTTTCACGCCGATCTTGAGTCAGCGAGGAGGACGCGAGGGAGACGCCGGCTGCTCTTGTCTCGGCTCACCGGCATCAGCATACGACTTTTAGCTCCCAGCTTCCAGCCCGCTACCCCCCGCAATTTCCACACAGCGGGGGGGGGGGGGCTTCACCCAGAGCAGCTAAGCCGAGGAACCGCCGCCACCGAGGGATCACGGAGCAAACGGCTCGGCGGGAGCCTGCACCCCCCCTGCCAAGCGAGCCGCGAACGCCGAGAGAAAGGGCGGGCAGAAGGCAGAAGCGGACTATTCCTCCCACAGCACAGCCCAGCCCCAGGTCCCGGCCCCGGCTTGGTTTTGGCCTCATCTGCAGAGTAAAGTACAGCGCAGAGCCGCCCACCGGAACACGGGATCACAAAGATCATAAAAGATCACAAAAGATCATAAAGAACTTTGAGGTGAGGAGCACTTGAAGGAGCATTGAAGGCGCAAGGCAGGCACAAGGCGGAGGAGGAGTGGTATTCCCCGCACATTGAGAACAGAGAGCAGAGAGCTGCTGTGAGCCGCAGCAGGTGCGTGGTGCGTGCAGGCTTCGGCAGCTGAGGTGAGGTGAGGTGAGCCACTCACCATTCCACCCTTCTACCACCTTCCACCACCCGCCATCACGCTGCCGCCCAACCCCTCCTCGGCACTCCATCACTCATTCTGCTACCCGTTTCCCGCCCTCCAGTAGCCCAAAGGAAGCACAGCAAAGCTCCAAGCAGAACGCCCACTGGACAAAGCCGCAGGACGATCCGGAAGGGCAAGACCCGGCGTTAAGGGGAGTCGTCACACCGTCACCAAGCCGCCACCAAGCCGCTACCAAGTCGCCAGCCCGAGGGGGCCAGAGGGTCCACCTGTTAACAGGTGAGAAGCCCTGCCCTGGTCCCTGTTCTCTGGTTCTCTTCCTAAATCTCCATGCACTTACCACTCTTGACAGGTTAGGAGGAGTGCAGCCCCCCACCCCCTGTTAAACCGGCGATTAACACCTTGGGGGTCCGCCATGGAAAACCCCAAGCAACTTAGAAGACTCCCACGGAGGAAGGGGTCCAGCAGGAGTCGCCACCAGCCAAAGACGAGATGTCAAACACAGGCGGCCTATCTTCGCAAGCGCAATCGCAACCTCGGATTAGCGACTTTTTTATTAAAACCCCTGTCCAAAAGGGCTTCTCCTCTACCCAATCATCTCAGCAGGATACAGACTTAAAAGCTGACGTCCAGACTGATAACCACCGCTCCCCCGGCTTGCCTACGTTAAAAACTCAACCCCGGAGAAACCCTCTCTACCCTCACCCGAATCTTCCATCACACATGAGACACTCCATGAGTCATTTCACAAGTCACATCAGCTGCTCATCCTCTCCCAGGAGGTTGCCGTCACGACTCATGACAGCTCTCTTCTCTCACTGAGCGCCTTCTCTGCAGCTCCAGGAAATCCATCCTTACCAGCCCTCAGCTCAGACTCCACAAACATCACGACTTTAAACAATGCGACTAAGCTAGAAGTCCAAGCCCAAGTCCATGGCAGTGTTCTGTTTTCACCATCTGAATACACTGACAACTGTTATATTGCAGACTTAGCATCGAAGGCTCGATTACAACCCAGTCCAAGGGCATGCTCAGGGGCCCCTTCAACTAGCCGGAACGTCCCCCTACCTTCAAACAAGAGCCCAAAAAATTAAGGCTTTTCATTATCTCACAAACTATCCAACCGATTCCTGGCCTCCCTAGAAAGTCGAATTGAGGAATCACTCGCCCACTCACCAGGCTTAAGTCCTTCCTCAAACTTCTTCAGAAACCCTCCAGAGGACCAGGAATCATCCGTGTTCATTCTGTTGGACCCCATAAACTCTATTTCGGTCTCACTGACATCCCTCCATGCCAAACAAGACGCGATTGCCAAGGCCACGCTATGGCAGTCGCAGAAAATGGAGCTGCAGATCGATCTAATGCAAACTCTGGCATCAACACTGTCGGATCTGGGCTCCAGGATATGCACCCTCGAAGGCCTGGCGGGGACAATGGGCAATCAGAATTCTTGTCCCTGTAGCCCAATAATCAACAAACTCTCGTCCCTCCCCGAAATCATGGCGCAATCTTGAACAGCGTTGAGTGCCACAGCAGCAGACAAGGAACATCTCAGCCTATGCCCATGCAAGAGTTTCAAACTCCATCTATCCTCGAAGACCCTTTACGCTCCGCCTCACTAGCCGACCCATGCTCTGTGAGAAAAAATACACCCCCTCGTGCCGACAAAGCTATTAAAAGTTCGGCCAGCCTTTCATTAGGAACCAGCCCTGGCCCGCTCCAAGCGGGCTTGGAACTCACCGAAACCACATCGACGCAAGTATCAACCACGCGATCCGATCGCTCCGACAGCACCCATACGGGCCTGACTCACAGCGTTCCTAAGCCTCCAACGAAAACCTCACTGTCAAGGCGGGAAAGGAAAAAAGTAAAAAAACAATCTAAAAAACAACGCTTATTGAAAAGAAGATCGGGGCTCGAAGGGTTAGCGGCACTCAGTCTACCAGTTAATAAATCAAGGGGTCTCCCCATCTTCCCCATTTTCAACCCACCTGTAAAACCCGAAATAAAAAACATCGAGAAAAGTAAGTCCCTCGCTGGCTCAATGGTCATCAGCGAACAGCCCAGGTCACCAACCCTGGGCAGTTCCGGGATCACAAGTGCCCTAAAAGCACACACCTCAACCACAGTAAATGTATTACTGCCAAACAAATCTACAGGAATAAGTACCAAAGACCACAGCGCTGGGAACCAGAATAACCCTGTACAGATCACTGAAGCAATAATGGAAGACCGGAATAGTCCACCTTAACCCCAGGGAATGGCAGAAATCACAAACACGGATCTTCACAGCCCAATAGTGGGCATTGCCACAGACCGCAGCGCGCCCCATCAATTAGAAGACCTAACTAAAGCCTGTTGGGACTTCCATCCACAGCCGCAGAGTTACTTTTTGCCTCAAGTGCCACAAGTTTCGGGAATGACAGTCAATCGGGGGGGGGGTCTATTTACCCACCTGAAGCACGCTTCCAACTCCTGATGGCGACAGCTCCTTTACCTGGAACAGCCAGGAGTCAGGATCACCAGAGCCCGGAAAAGAGAGCAGAACTAGTATTTTATCCACACTACGAGCATAAGGGCCCACATGATACTCTTAACAGACACAATCTCCTCCGCCTATTCAACTGCATTCAGACCTTACATCAGTCAAGTTCTCCACAATACCAGGGAGAGGGGGCTCAGAGGCCACCATTACAATGTGGTCCCAGGAATCTATTAGGAATGCAATTTTTAAGGAAGCCAACCAATTTGAAAACTGGGGCTGTGAAATGTGGGTTCCCACCCAACAAAAATACCCCCACGTCCTCCCACAGGCCCCTGCGAAACAGCTCACCAGCTTATTGAAGGGGTCCCGGGGCGCAACCCATGCCTGGCTTCCAGAAGCGTCGAAAGCTGACAATCTCCTAAACATTGCATGCTATAAAAATCAACGTATGATAAGCTGCAAATTTAACTGCCCTGTCCCCCATGTCAACGACATGCGCTACGGAGACTTAGTCCCAGAGTCGTCAATCAACTTTGCCCAGCAACAGCGATCCTCCAAACAAGAACACCAACTGGCCCGACTCCAAACTAACTATCACACCTTGGAACACGAGCGGGCTAAAGTCAACCCTTGCTTCAAAATCAGCTGTTAAATTCCTGAACAAAAGTGACATAATTTGTTTTCAGGAAACCGGGTCTCTATCCCCATCGCCTCTGCTTGGTTATCATGAACTTTTTCAACCGGCCGCTAAGGTCAATTCTTACGGAAGACCCTCAGGGGGCCTCTCCATTTTCATCAGTCACAGGTGCAAGTTAACGGCCACACCTGTCACTCGGAACCTGACGGCAGGGCAGACGGTTCTGATTACCGGTCTGTCTTTTTCAGGCAGGGCACGCTCTATCCTCCTAATTAACATTTATCATAATACAGCAAAAACCGCAAAATCAACTGCAACGGATCCGATGATAAAACAACTGGAAGACCTTCTAGCGGAATTTGCATCCACGGAGGTACTGCTACTAGGAGACTTCAACATCAAAGACCTCGCATCCAATGGCCTCTTAGCAAGGAAAAATAAAGAGCAAGAAGCGATGATCACTTTTCTAACAACCCATAACTTCCGCTCGGCTCAGCAAATCTCGCTGGAACTGCACCTGACGCTCATTTCTTGCCAACATTCAGGAGAATCTCAACCATTGATTACATCTTTCTTTCCCCGCTTCTGGGTAATCGTCTGGCCAGGATGGAAATTCCCTATCGTTTGGAGAGTGACCATAACCCCATAGTGGCCACACTGGACCTGCAAGTGCAAGTCGCCCTCGAAACGAAAGATGTAGGGCATTCAACGCGAGCTGAATTGCACACTATGGCTAGAAGAATCAAATGGGACTCACAGGGATCCGCCAAGGTGGGAACCTGGCTCAAGGGCGAAACGCGTAACTTCAGACATAGTCTCCCGACAGAATCTCACCACCGGTGGGATAACTCCATTGCTAAGCTACAGGATCTCCTGGCAGGGCCCGTGGTCCATCATAGAACATTCGGGCCACATCCGAAGCAAACCCATGACCCATTGTTAGCCTCCCAAAGAAAGACCCTCAGGAAGGCCGTCTGCCAGCACAAACTGATTGGAACCGTGCACACCGCCAAAAAGGTGGCATTGCTGCGGACGACCTACAAGAAATCCCTATGGGAGACCAAGAGACTCAAAGAACAGTCTGAGTGGGTAAACATTTTCGACCTTCTCAAGAGCAAAAGTCAGTCCCAGTTTTGGAATTATATGAACAAACTCCGCTCCACCAACAAGACGAGAGGAAATGCAGTCTGTGAAGAAGCCTGGGCCCTGCATGTGTCCGATCTTTATCGCAGTGACCCTGGCGACCCCGCGGTGATAGAACTAAGAGATCGTGCTGCTTCCATTCAAATAGAAACTTTCGAACTGACCACTGCAGCCGAGGTCACCAAGTATCAGCGAGCCATGAAAAAAGACGGAGCTCCAGGGCCCAACGGTCTCCCAGCCGGGTTATTTAAATGCGCCCCGGAAGAGTGGGCGGACCTTCTGACTCCCCTATTTAACAACGTTTTCGCGACAGGCCAGCTCCCAGACTCTTGGTTAGGTTCGACTCTATGCCCCATATTCAAGAAAGGTGACCCTGCGTCACCGGCTAACTACCGCCTCATTGCCCTATTAGACCTGGAGGCAAAGGCATACGCTTGATGTCTTCTTCGGTTGAAGAAAATAACATAATACCATACTACCAAACTGGGTTCCGGGCATCGGCCTCCACAATAGACAACATCATTACTCTAGCCGCTCTGAGTCAAAAAGCAGCACAAAAAACCATCTTCCACTATATTGCTGCTTTATAGACTACAGCGCGGCTTTTTATAAAGTGTCTCGGAACATCTTGTGGAGGAAGCTGAAAAAATGGGGGATTCCGCATGACCTACTAGGTGCACTAATTTCCCTGCATAAGAACACGTGGGTGCGAATTAAAACTAGCCCAAAGACACTTTCTTCAAGAATTGCCGTCGAAGATGGGCTAAAGCAAGGCTGTGTTCTTGCCCCGCTGTTGTTCAATCTCTACACAGCCGACCTCGGTACATTCTTGGAGAATAGTAATCTTCTCCCGCCAAAACTGGGACCCGCTAAAAAGCCTCTTCACATATTACAATATGCAGATGATATTGTAATAATGGACCAAGCAAAATCGGGTCTCCAACGGGCATTAAGTATGCTTCATACATATAACTCCGCCAATGCCCTGAAAATCAACCAGGCAAAGACGAAGGTACTGGTATTTGGCAGATGTAAGAACAAGAAAAGGCTGGCATGGAACATCGGGCCCGCCAGGATTAACACAACAGTAAAATATAATTACTTGGGAGTCTGGTTCAACGAGACGTCCAGGCCTACAGCTCACCTAGCCGCTTTGCAACAGAGAGCAGGCGCAATCACATACTCCCTGACCCGGCTGAACCAAACTCTGAGCAGCCCCTCTGCAGAAGCCACCCTGAAGGTGGCTAAAGCTACTTTACTTCCTGCATTAACTTACGGACACCAGGCCTTTCCTGGAGCATGCTCCTCCAGTCTTGAGCTCGCCCAAATCTCCACCTACAAAAAACTTTTCCATCTGCCAAGTTTTATTCAGCGGGCAAGACTACGATTGGATCTGGGCCTACAAAGACAATCTCTTCACTGCGAGGCCGACATCCTGAAATATTTTATTAGGACCCTAAAAGCAGGTGATAACACTCTTAAATTCCAGCTAAAAGGAATCCTGTCTAGCCCTGGCAATCCCTGGAATACCCAGATTATAAAGGCCATAAGAGTGTTAGAGATTGACGAGTCATCTCTCCCCTCAGTCACTATCCCATACTCGGCCTGGAAAAGCACCATCAATAAGCAAGTCAAACTTATTTCTCAGTCCATGGATCTGCAGGCTCTAAAGACATCAACCATTCTGCTCCCCTTGAACTCTTCGTGTCTTCTTGGGCGTCCACAAGCATACTGCCAGGAAAACTTAAGCAAAGTGGCTTGGAAGAACATAATGTTTATGCGACTTCTAGGCCTGCGCTCGACGGCCTTCAACAAATGGGCCCCAACAAGCGAGGGGGGGGCTTGCGGGCTGCGTAAATACCACTCCGAATCATGGCTGCATCTCCTGTGCTGCTGCCCGGCACTAGCAGCCCCCAGAAGGTCCCTTTTGAAACCCTTGTTCTTAAAATGGGGCGCCAGGACGTGCTGGGAGGCCTCGGCCTTGTGTTTTACATCTACTGACATTCAAGTGCTCGCTAGGTTTGGAAAATTTGTGAGACTTCTGGACAATCTTCTATTACCTCCCTTGGTTGCCATGCTTCCTCCCCCTCCCCCTCAAAGACTCATTACAGACTTTTCCCGTCCTTTGGCCCAGTACTCTCTGTCTTAACTATTTTATCCGGCCAAGCATAGCGAAACGCTCACATAGGCAACTATAATGCTGCTCCTCAATAAGCATATTGGTCTCTAAGCCTTGAAAATTGTTCTTTAGCCTTGTTTTTATTTGATAAATGTGCTAAAAGCTAAATTTTATACTCGTGCTAAAGTAGACTTTGTAATGTTATGTTATGTTATGTTATGTTATTATGGATTTCTTAAGCGCACTGTCACCGGAGGTTTCCTGGCGCTGATTGGATTGGAAAAGAAGGGAAGAAGGAGGGGAGCGGAGATTTTAATGAGGGAAGAGTATTGTTTTTAAGGATTTCCTGAAAGAAAGGAGGGAACAAGATGACTTGAGTGCGAGAGGGAGGGAGTTCCACAGCTTAGGGGCTAAGCAGGAAAAGCTGCGGCCACCAGATCTTGCGAGTTTGAAACGGGGAACAACAAGAAGCGAGAGATGGGTAGACCTCAGGGTGCGGGGAGGGCAATAGGGAGTGATAAGAGATTTAAGGAAAGCAGGGGCAGGGCCAGTGAGAGCTTTAAAGATCAGACAGTGGACCTTGAACGTAATTCTTTCGTTCACTGGTAACCAATGAAGATGGCGTAATAAAGGTTGGGCCGACTGCCATTTGGGGATTTTGAAGACCAACCGGGCGGCCTGGTTTTGGACGATCTGCAACCTCGATAGCAGAGATTGAGGGAGACCGTGGTAGATTGAGTTCGAAAAGTCCAGCCGGGACATCACCAGGGCTATTAGGACTTGCAGCAAGGCTTCAGGTGAAAGGAGGTGAGCGACTTTCCGGATCCTGTAAAGTTGAAACATACAGGAAGATGTTACTGCGCTCACCTGTGCCTTGAGGGTGAGTCCAGAGTCGATCAGAATTCCGAGACTCTTAACACATCCAGCAGGAGAAGGTGGTGTTCCAAGCTCAATCGGCCAGTACTGAGGGCCCCAAAACTGTGCACTTCTCCCCGGGAGGAGGAGCTCAGTCTTGCCTGGATTGAGCTTGAGCTGATTTTGGTTCATCCAAAGCTGGATGTGTGTCATGGCAGTCTGAAAATTGGTGACAGCGTCAGGGGAAGTGAGGGGAAAAATAAGTTGTAAATCATCCGCGTAATTAAACACAGTGATATCCCATTTACCCAGGGAGTGAAGGAGGGGTTGAAGGTACAAATTAAAAAGGAGGGGAGACAAAGATGATCCTTGAGGGACTCCGCAGGACGAGGGGATACTAGAGGCACAGAAGGGACCCATGCTTACTGCCTGGGACCTCTCCTCGAGGAAGGATTTGATCCAAGACAGAGCCGCCCCACAGATTCCGGCGGATTAGACACGGTGGATTAAGATGTTATGGTCCACCGTGTCGAAAGCCGCCGATAGATCGATCAAGACCAGAGCCTGGGGATGTCCTTTGTCCTCGCTGCGCCTGAGATTATCCAGTACAGCGAGGATCACGGCCTCGGTGGAGTGGGCTGGTCTGAACCCGGCCTGGTTGGGTGCAAGGTAGTTGGATTCCTCGATAAAGTGTGAGAGGCAGGTCGTGACATGAGCCTCAAGGATTTTGGAAAAGAAAGGTAGGAGGGAGATGGGGCGATAATTGGCCAGGACTGCTGAATCGGCGCCAGGCTTTTTTAAGAGGGGCACCAGAGTAGCCTCTTTAAATGAGCTGGGGACTGAGCCTGAGATGAGAGAAGAGTTGAGCAGGGGAAGGATACAGTGTGGGAGGGCATGACAGATATCGCGGAGCACGAAAGGGGGACAGCAGTCCTTGGGAGATCCAGATTTCACGCGGGTGGACAGTCTAGTGAGTGATTCCGGGTCGAGCGCAGGAAACTGAGAAAAGGTAGATGTATTAACAGGGAGAGGAACTGATGTGGCGGGCGGAAGTGAGTGGGGAATGGAATTCTTGATGGCAATGATTTTATCAGTAAAGAAGGAGTTTAAGGCAGTGCAAGATTCCAAGGAGGGAGGTGGAATCGAAAGTGTCCTGGCGTCCGATGTCAATTCGCCAAGGACTTTGAATATCTCCTTGGATCTGTTGGGAGCTGTTAAGATCCTATTGGAGATGAGAGGTTTTAGTGGTGATAATTGCAGCTTTGTAGGCTTTGCGCGCAGACACATAGGCTTCCCTGTCGGGGCCGAGGTAGTGGCGCCGCCATCTGCGCTCCAATTGGCGCAGCTCCAGATGTTGCTGCTTTAAGGTGGAATTGTACCATTTGTGGGATTAGCAATGGTTTTAAGTAACTGTGCTAAATTAATAAAAAACTTGAAACTTGCGGCGTGTGGTATGTGTGGTGAAGGTATTTAATGTGTATTAACCTTAGATTTCCGTTTGGTGTTAGTAATTCGGTGATTGTGCCTGTCGCACTCCATTTGTCTTCAGTTAGTGGTGTATCTAAACAAGTATCCCATTTCTGAATCGCTTTATGTGCTGTAGCCCCTATTTCAGCCTGTAATGCACCATACAGCCTGGACACCAGGTGTCTGGAGTCAGATGATTTAATGAGCATTTGTAGGGTCAATAATATGTCAGGTTCTGCCGGATATGTCGGATAATGTGCTTTGAGTGCTCTCTGTAGTCTATAGTATGTAAATCTAAAAAGCGTGGATTGATTTTGGATATATGCTAGGTCCTCTAATGTTTTAACTATTCCTTCGTGATATAAATCCCCCATCTTGTCAAATCCTACCTGCCTAAGGAGCTCCATCCCCACCTTCTCTTGTGTAACCGACAGTGCCAGATGATGATGATGTAATGGCATTTCTGGAGTGTATAATGGTTGTTTGTTCACTTTTCTAGCGATCAGATGCCATGCTTCAATTGTAGCATCTACGGTATTTATATCTTGCTTGTGCAATGGAGAAGTGTGGCTCACTGGTTAGAGGAGGCAGACCTGGAAGCAGAGGTCAGCCCGGGACCAGGGTTCAATTCCCGGCTCGGCGGGGTCTTGAGTCCTAAAATGTCCATGGACTCGACAATTCTCGCTCTGGTGCCTACTCGATTCATGGGTTCACACTCTGTGACTCTGGGCAATAGCTTGCTTAATCTCCACAACGGCCCCTCGCGGCGGGATGCCTGGCTTTCACCTTGCGGATACCCTGCCGGGGTTATCTCACAGGGGAATACCAGGACGGGTTCCCTAAGCAAGCACTTAGAAACCGCTTGGTGATTTGCGCTATATAAATTCCTGTACATTTACATTTACAATGGTGGTCTGGTATGCATCAGAATGGCATCCAGGGGTATAGGAAGGGCGTCCCCTTCCTCAACCGCCACGTGCGTGAGAAACGGGATTTTATGGAACCAAAAATGGGCATATTGGGCCTGTGCACACAGATAGTACAGCAGAAAGTCCGGGACCTTAAATCCCCCTTTCGCAAACGGCAATGTCAGTGTGTGTAGATCTATCCTAGCAGTCTTTCCTGCCCAAATTAACTTTAGGGTTGCAGATTTTATCGCTCGGAATACTGCCGCTGGCGGTTTGATGGGGATAATATTGAATAGGTAGAGTAATTTTGGCAGCATCACCATCTTTACTATTGCTATTCTATCCGCCAGATAGTGGCAACTGAATCCATCTGTCTATTTTCTGTTCTAGCTCTGCAATCACTCTACCGTAGTTCGTGCGGATCACATCCTCAGGGTCTCTATGGAACCACACCCCCAAGTACCTTACTGGGTCTGTCTGCCAGTCCAAGGGGTAATCCATGTGGAAGGGGAGAGTGCGGTCAGTGAGCGGTATTATCGTGGATTTCGCCCAGTTAATACTGAGCCCAAAGTGGTATCCAAATTTAACAAATTCCCGTAGAAGCGGATTCAGAATGTCTTTTGGATCTCGCACATATAGCAGCACATCATCCGCGTAGAGCGATATGTGGAGTGGCCTTTGGGGAAATTGCAATGCCGAGTAGTGATGTGCCTGTCGAATTTTACATGCTAGGGGCTCCATCGCTATGGCGAATAAGAGGGGGGAGAGTGGGCATCCTTGTCTAGTGCCCCTCTCTATATCGATGGGTTCCGAGACATATTTGTTTATCCGAATGCGTGCTATGGGCTTTGTGTATAACAATGCCACCCATTGGAGGAACATTGGTGGGAAGCCCATTCTACATAATATAGTGCGCAGGTATGTCCATGCTATGGTGTCAAACGCCTTGGCTTCGTCTAATAAGATCGCCGCGGCCTTCGTCTCAGGTGTCAAATAGTGAGACAATGCAAACAAGGTTCTCGTGTTGAGAGGTCGATCTGGTTGGAATGAAGCCCGACTGGTCGGGAAGGATTAATCTCGTCATTAAACATTGCAGCCTCGTCACCAGGATTTTAGAGAGTATTTTGGTATCGACATTTATTAGCGAGAGTGGCCTGTATGAGCCACACGCAGTCGGATCCTTGTCTGGTTTCAACAGCGCTAAAATCATAGCCTCCCTTAGGGAAGGTGGCAGTGTCCCCTTCTCATGTGCATCGCCCAGCATGGCCACGATATGGGGAGCCAGCATGTCAACAAAAGCCTTATAAAATTCCCCCGTGTACCCGTCTAGGCCGGGTGCTTTGCCGTTCGGCAATGATTGTATGATCTCTGTGACCTCCTCTACCGTTACTGGTTGGGACAGGTACTTTCTCTGATCATCCGACAGCCAGGCCAAGGCTACCGCATCACAAGATTGCGCTATTTCATCCTCCGGTGCTGTTGTGTCAGCCGCGTACAACTTCCCGAATGTATTTCGAAAGGCTTCCAATATTCCCTTAGTGTCATGTTGCAGCACCCCGTTTGCATCACACACCGCCTCCACCACTGGTGTTGGCTTCTGCGTGCTGATTTTGGCCGCTAGTATAGCGCCAGGTCTCACAGCCTCACCATACAATCTTGCTATCTGTCTTTTATGCACATAATGTAATTCTGCTTCTGCATGCTTTTGGTATTCAGTCAGTTCTACTCGAATTTTACCCAATATACCCGGATCCTGTGTCCTAGCATACTCCAACTCAAGTTCTCTTATTTTAGCTTCCCCTCTAGTCAATTGCTGTCTTAGGTCTTTCAATATACCTGCATTCGTGCTGATACATACCCCTCTAATTGTGGACTTAAAGGCCCCCCACAGTAGCCCCGGGTCATCTGTTGTGGGCGCATTAAGCTCAAAATATTCCGCTATGGCTTTACCTATTGTGTCCCTATAGATCGGGTCAAGTAGGGCTTTCCCATTGAATCTCCAATTAAAAGGAGGGGGCACATAGTTGGGCAGATCCAGCGTCAGTAACACCGGATTGTGGTCGGATTGTGTCCGGGGAAGGTGCGCAACGTCTACCATCCACTGTAGCACCTCCGATGACCCAATCCAGTAATCTATCCATGACCAGCTGCCATAAGCCACCGTCGCGTGCGTAGCCTCCAGTTTATTTGAGTGTTTTGTTCTCCAGAGAACCACTAGTTGCCTATCTGCCAATATGTTGTGCAGTTTTTTCAACGCGTGTTTGTGGGTCTCTGTCGATGTACTTGACCTGTCGATATCGTCATTTAAAGCCACATTGAAGTCCCCTTCCCCACACCACTGGGACATCTGGCAGTTCGGTTAGCTTCATCCAGATATTATTATAAAACAGGGGATCGTCTACATTTGGGGCATATATGTTCTGTAGGTTCATTCTATGTCCCCTGAGGGTGCCTGTGACGACTACATACCTCCCCTCACTGTCAGTGTGCACCTGTTCCATTATGAAATTCAACCCTCTTCTTAGTAATATTAGAACCCCCCTCGAGTAAGAGGAGTAGGCCGCTCCATATGTCGCCTCCGCCCATCTGGTACCAATATGTGTCCGTGCATGAGGATCAACGTGAGTCTCTTGGAGAAAGACTATGTCAACGTGTAGCCGCGTCAAGTATGCTAGTATTTGCCTTATTTTCTTGGGGGTTTTTAAGCCACGTACGTTCCAGGTTATTAACTTTAGTCTACCTGACCTTAGAGTCTCACCCATATCCTGTCTCTAATTCCATCATACTCAGGTTGTAACCAGTAGTCTTGAATGTGAGATGTGATCTCTATAGCAGTCTCAATGTATAAACAATTACATTCCTCCCTGGGAGTCCGGCAGTGTCTCTCAAATGCAGCGTGACAAACCAAACTTCCCCAACACCTCCCCGCCACCCCCCACCCACTTCAGCACCCCAAAAATGCCAAAGACACACCCTTGCATGAACAGTTAACATAACAGTACCATTGTAGGGGGTCACCCTATTGGGGGGTCCACCTGGGTCGCACAACTGCATCCAACATAGTGGATGTGGCCAGAGTTCCGCGCACAGTGCTAGTATATCTTTATTCTTGGTCATCTAATCAGTATAATTGTGTGAAGCAACTGTACAAGCGCCCATCGTTTACCACACTTACATTGTCCGCAGTAGGCCGCGATGAGCGAACTCAGTCAATCCCGCAGTTCCACCAGCGGCCAGTACAGACCGTTCAGCAATTGTCTTTCCTCCTCCCCCTCATATCAACAAAATTCCCAGCCACCAAACCATTATCTGGTCTCCCTGCCATCATGTTCAATACTTTACCACGCTTCACCATGTTCTCCACGCATTGTCAGGTACAGTGAGACACTTCTCCAGAGCATCATATCTGCCTCCCACTATGCAGTGTCGCAACCGCTTCAGCAACTAACTCCTCAGTAATTGCCTTCGTATCTCACACTGTGCATACACATTAGGTCAACGTTTGCACTGCTCTAGAAGGGGGGGTCCCTGTTCAAACCAGCACTCGGCAAGTGTCTCCCTTCTCCCATGTGTGGTACAGCAATATTTCAGTAGTGCTGTGCGTAGCCTGGCGTAGTCATGTTCACCTCCATTCCATCGCGTCGCACATTACTGCTCGTGCCTCAATCTGAATCCTGGTTCTGCTCCTGTCGTCGTTGCTCCCGCCGCTGCTGTCCCAACTTTTTTATGAATTCGTTCGCTTCCTTGGGAGTTTGGCAGATCACCGTCTTTCCAACTTTGCTTATTTTCAATCTGGCCGGGTAGAGCATTGCATATTCAATACCCATCTCTCTTAATTTCTGCTTCGCTGATGTGAATTCTTTTCGTGCCATTTGCACGTTGATTGTGAAGTCTGGGTAAAATTGCAGCTTGTTTCCCTGATGTTCAATTGTCTGTTTCTCCCTTGCCATTCTCAGCACTGCGTCTCTATCCCTGTAATTTAGCAGGCGCACCACTATCGGGCGTGGGGGAGCCCCCGGTTTTGGTCTTGGTGCTAGCGTTCTGTGCGCACGTTCCACAATAAGCACTGCCGACAGGTGCTCAGTCCCAAATATCGTTTTCAGCAGGTCTTCCACATATGTCTCCATCTTCCCAGTGTTGGTTGATTCAGGGACACCTGCTATGCGTACAATATTGCGGCGGGACCGCGCCTCCAACTCCTCAGACTTGTTTTTGATGACCTCTAGCACTCTGTCCATCTCAGAACATTTCTGCGTTGTCGTGCGGGACTCATCTTCCACAGCCAACAAGCGCGTTTCAGCCTCCTCTAATCGCTCACCGTGCTTATCGAGTTTCGCAGCCATGTTGTCAACTCTCTGCGTGATGGAATCCAATTTACCGTGCACGTCCTGCAGGCTTTTGTGTATAGCTCTCAGTGTTTTCTCCATGCTATTGTGCGACTCCGCGTCGTTGTCCATTTCAGAGTCTGAGGGCGCAGCGGCTCCCTTTGTAGCCTTTTTATGATCAAATGCCAGCTTGGTCTGCACTTTCTCTGGCTTACCCATTTTGCTGGCCCACGATATCCCAGCGCTCGCTGTATAGGTCTCTCCAGACTGTGTGCGTAGGCAGGTATCGGTCACTGTGCACTGCCTAATTACATATGTAGTACAGGCAACCAATTCTTCTATGTAGGCAGCATGTAAGTGTAATCCCTGAACACCTCCCACTCACAGGTCGGCTAGTGCCTCGTTCCACCAGGGACCATTCAAGTCAAGCGTCGCCCCTGGTTTATGAATGCGCTGTCAGGGGAAGTTCAACTATGTCTCGCCGGCATGTCACACAGTTCCATGCACTTCAATCATTGCCCCGCTGGTGCTAGCTGGAACGCGTGTATGGGTCACGTATATCGTCTTCTCCAGGCACGCACTTTGCCGCTCGGCTAGACCTCTTTTCGTGCCTTTTTGGTGTGTAAATGGTCTCTGAGGCACCGGGTGTCTCCGGTATAACCACAGATCAACGCATATACAGCAGGGGTCCCTCCTCTTATTAGCTGTGATGGTACCTGCAGTGCACTTCAGCCGTCCTCCGCTACACCCACTCGCCGCAATGTGCTTCACACTACGTTGCCGCCTCCGCACCTTACTTATTCATGGGCGCCGCCATCTTGTGTCTCCAGGTCGCGCTCCGCCATGCTTCAACTGCACTACAGGGCGTGCTGATTACCGGTCGTCTTCGAGGAAACGTCGTGTGGTCACCGTTGACAACAGTGGATGAGATCCGAAGCCATGCCGGTGCAGGAGTCCCGTCGCTATTCCGAGGTCAGTATACTTGTTTGATTATTCGCGCTATTATTTTGCTTTCCGATCCGTGCCAGTCATCGGCGTTCGGAAACACATACTTCTGCATCCCAACATCGATCAACAATGTCCTCTAGTCCTCGCCGTTGTTAACACCGGTACCTTTATATTTCGCGAGTTTCACAGCGCAATGTTCCCCCTCGTGTAGGCGGTCCGGCAGGTCCCGCCGTACAGTTGAATCACGGGGCCGCCATCTTAGTTTAAGTCGGTCTCCAAGGCCAATTCCTGGATCACCGAGGCTCTTTTCAGTTTTTACTCTGCGCCTCGTCGTTCCCAGCACATTCCGATTGCGTTATATACCTTTTTCAGTAGCCACTTCACCAGCTTTCCGCCATAATTTCCCGTTAGATGTCCCTGGCCGACGGAGCTGTCTCAAGAGGCAGCCATTCCACTGTGCGCCATCTAGCGCATCCCCCTCCCCCCCCCCAGAATCATCCCATTCTTGGTGCGGGCCTCGTAGTTCTCTCCCCTCATGATCGTCATCAGAAGTTACAGGCTCTTGGAGAGGAGGCTGCGGTGAATGATATACAGAGGTAGATAATAATGTCGGATTTTGCTGTGGAGTGGATGGATAGACTGTGCTGGGCCTGGTAAGGAAGGTTGCACAGTAGAAGCAGATGTTGCCGGAAATCTTTTCTTATAATTGACAACATGAACTGTACATCAGGGAGCAGCAAAAATGGCATGCAGACTATCTCATCCTAATACTGATGGTGATATTGGTCTTGAAGAACAAATTATCTCTGATCCCGAAACTCTTTTTTACGTCTTCTTGGCACTTTATGTGGAGCTCTGATGGACTGTGTGCATATCCAAATGGACCCTTCTCATCCGAGTCTGTTCCTCAAAGAGCTGAGATTGAACCAATGGTGCCACCTTACTAGGGGAGGTGTGCTCTGGAATCAGGTGCCTTATTCTGACCTTTTCACTCTTTTTTTCAGATTTTCCATTGACAGGACTAATGACGGCGTCATCGACTGAGATGTAGCCAACACCGACAAAACCATAGTGGTTGTCAATGGGCATGATGCTGCAGAAGTTGTAGTCGACGTCAGTGAAAGTGGAGCAGTCGCTGAAACTGGCCCCTTCGACGATGGCGATATCAGCATCATGCAGAACTCATGCATGAGAGTCTCTTGGAATCTAATGTGGACGCATTGTCGCAGCAGCAAACGTCAATGACGATGGGGTTTTATTCATCGACGACAGTGCCGAAAAAGAAGATTGATGACAGTACGTTTTTTGTCGCCAGACTGTTCAGCGGAGTTAGAGAAGATATTTTCTTAAAAGCATGCCTCACCTCAAGGGGCTCAGACCTGGATTTTTTGGGGCTGGTCCCTTCAGAATTATGCTATCTGACCTCCTTTAGCTGTTTGAGATTGCAAAGACCGGCGCCTATCCATGTGTGGTCTTTTTTTGAGGATTTTTTTGGTCATTCACTTGAAGAGTAAGAGTGATGAGATATTTCTCTCTTATGAGACCTTTTGGAAGAGGAAGAATATGCTTCCTCACCGTCGTTACTCTTGAAGAAAAGAACCTGCAAGCACAAGGGAAGAGTCTGTGCCACTCGGAGGTGACCAGGAGGCACTGAAGTGCAATGACCATCAATGACGGAAGATGCAGGAGTGTTGACTGTGACCTTGTCGCTGCAGCTGTCCCACATCAGAAGTCGAGAACCAGGGGTCGGTGTCCAGCGGGAGCACCAACAAGCCTTGGCAGCAGCAACAGACGTGGTAAACGAAAAAGGAGCAATGTTGGGACCAGCAAGGTCCAGTGTACTCCCAATTGCAGGAGAGTCGAAGCAGGCCCGAGCAAGCAGGGGAGCTCACTGAGCCGAAGGCACAGGAGTCACAAGAGGACCATGAGCTGCTCACCAAAGATGCAGGCCTGCGGTGCAAAGGATGCGGTGAGGTCGAAGATCTTGGCAGAAAGATGCTAGACACTGGAGCTTCTTATAGCGCGAAGATCTCTGGAGTACGGAGCCAACAAGCCTTGGTAACGGCAAGTCAACGCAAAGCACAGGGATTCTGTTCCAGCGGTTCCGACAAAGGATTCTGGCCTCATACTTGCTGAGCAGACAGGTCAGGCCTCAGGGGAGTTAAAGAACCACCACCTGTGTTGCTGAGCCCTTTGAAGTCGGGGGACGTCTGGAGCAGCAGACCGGTAAGCTTCATTGTAGTAGCTGCTTCACTCCAAGGGAGACTTTGGTGCCCACAGTCTTGGAGAAGAACCTGGAAGAAGCACAGGCGAAGAAGACTTGCAGAACAGCAAGACTAGGAGCAGCAGGAGTCTTTCTTGGTACTGTCTTGGTTGAAGGCGAAGTCCAGTGAATCCCAGGTTCCCAGACAGTCGAAGTGGTTTCAGGTTTTTATCTTGTCATACGACTATTCTGTAGAGCCACCCACAGGTAAACCCTTACATACCCTAGGGAAAAGGTTGGAACTATTCAAGGGTCCCTCCCAGAAGAGTGGCTGAACAGAGGGGAGGATAATCCCATGTCCTTTGTCCAGCTTTGTGTCAGAGCGTAAGTCAAGTACTCTCTGAACTGGCTCAAACTGGAGTATGCAAGGAGGGCCAAAAAAAGAGGCCCTTCAAAGCAGTCTAGTGGCACCGGCAGGTTCCCCCACCCCAATAACTAAGTCCTGTCTGGGAGGTGGTCACTCCTCCCTTTGACAGGAAACCTATTGTTCTACCTTCCACTGCTCAAGCTCAGCAGCAGGAGGGCAGCATCGTGTCTGGGGTCGGCATGAGCACTAGCTTGCTAGCAGACCCTGGAAATCTGTTACCGGGAGTATTGGGGGCTTCCCGGGGGAGCCCACCCAGTGCATGGAATCATACATCCAATACCGGTAACGGTGCTGGGGTATGATTCCAACATGTTTCTTACCAAACATGCCCAGGTTCGGCACAGCTAATATATAGTTAGCCATCACGTAATGACGCATGGCCACTATATGTACCAAAATGGCTAACCACACTTACAAAGCCTGGAGAATAGACTCCGGGGTTTGTAGGGGTACCCTGCTCATGCAAGGCACCCTCACACTTATAACCTAGCACCATGCCTTCAGGGTGACTTATAGGTTACAAGTGCAGTGATCTCAGACATAAGGAAACTTATATTTGTTGTTAAATGGTGCTAGCATCAACTCACACAGGCTGCAGTGGCAGGCCTGTATTCAGAGCTTGAGTGGTTTCTCATGGGTGGCATAATACATGCTGCAGCCCATGGGTACCTATACCCTGGGTACCTTTGTTCCATATACTAAGGACTTACATGGGTACACCAATAGCCAATTGGGAAGGTACCAAAGTACTTACTACAGTCAATTTTAGGGAGAAAGCACAGTGACTGGGGTCCTGATTAACAGGATCCCGGCCAGACTAGTCATAAAACAGAACACCACCAGCAAAACGTGGGAGTAACCATAAAAGTAGATCCTACAATAAAGTGGGGTACAATTTTTAATCAGGATGAGTGCAATACAGAGTAGTATAACTTTTGCTATTATCAATTACATTTCTCTTAATTTTTCGCTTCCAAACGTAAGCCAGTATGCAGGAAACACCATATTTTACAAAATATAACCTCAATCATATGATAGTATGGGTAACCCCAAATTAAGAGTTCAAAAATAACCACTATTTCTAAGCTCAGTATCTTTATCTTGGGCATATTTAAAAACGTATAGGTTTTCTTCATACTCATTTTTCATACATTAGATGTTACCACACAAATTGAAGCATAGTCTGTGCACAATGAAAAATCATTACAGGCGGCAGCGCCTCTAAGTATCGCATATTTTTTGACAACCAACAAACACTATGAGCAGAAGGGTTTGACAGACATGATGGCACATTACTTTTGTAAACCAGCCACTACAGCAAAAAATAACAGAAGGAAATGTGGTCATTCATCTCTAATTATTCTGACTTTGTTTCCACCACAAACTGCAAGTAGGTAGAAACAAGAAAAAATAGGACCAATCAACTACCACTTAGAAAAAATTAAAACATGTTTTTAAAAAAACTAAAAAAACTTGATTGTTCTTTAAAGATGGCATGGGTTGATGCATTTTCTTCCACAGCACGGTTTCCTAATTTTCCAAAAAACGTTCGCTATATTTTGCACATTTCCTCGGTTCATTAAAGGGGTACCTTTAGAATTACCACCATGATGGGGAAAAAAATGATCAAGGCTTAAGCGTCAAGTGCCAAAAACCTAAAAAAAAAATAAGGGCTTAGCAATGGGGAAGGAGGTATAAGGGTGGTAAGCTTCCACAGCTAAGGGGTTAAAATAATCAATAAAAGTTGGATCAGGCAATAAAGAAACATTTGGAAAAAACATCTTGGATAAGAGAAACAACCCTGGGTATACCCATATGAAATTTGCAAGAGCAGTGGCTGGCACCACAGTATCACAAAATTGAGATGGGGGCACAGAGTTTTGCAAAACTACAGATGCTGGATCTGCATCCTACAAATTCTTCAACTTATAAACTCAAGAACATAGTCACTCGGCTTTAGTAAAACAACCATCTAGTTTAATGAGGTCACTGAACAATATAGGCTGGATGCACTGGCAAATCATGCACTGGCAAATCACACACTGGCTGTCACATTCAGAAAATATGTTGACTTACTACAGAACTCAAAGCATTTGAGAAACATTAAAAGTATAAGGGGGCTAAAGCCAGATGGGGCTAAATAAGAACTTGTGAATAAGACTCCAAAAAGACTAGCTGACAGGAGATTGTAGTTTTCATGGAGAAACACTTCTAAGGCAGCTCTACTGTATGCAGAACAAAGAAACCCTTAATAAGAAAATGGAACACTGTACCAACTAATATGACATTAATGTACATCGGATCTTTGGATAGATGCTAACAAAGCTGTGGAGAATAAAGTCACTATATCCATATTTAGGAGACATGTTCAATATAAGAAGACATTTCAAAGTACATCTAAAGAGGTACTTGGCTTCTCCCTACTAGATGATCAAAGTCTAAACACAAAGTTCTGCTTTGTTTGTTTGAATAAAGTTCAGATGTCTCCAGGCACAGAGAAACTAGCATGAAGCTATGAAAGAGTCACTTTTATACTGTCAATGTCGAGTTATTTTTGAAGGGCCTAACCAAGTAGACCTGTTTGCATCCTGATTGGTGAGGCTATGAATAATGTTTTAAGGGAGTGCTGTTGCACGAACTGCTTTGTCTCCGAGTCACTACTTTTCTCCTTGTATTCTTTTTTTGGTGTAAATTTCTTTATTGGTTGTTTAACATAAAATGCCATACAGATACATGTTAGTTCAGCTTTGGCGCCTGGGTGCATACAGCATAGGTATCAACAATTCAGGCAGCAGTATAATTCACTGCCTTAAGTACAGGTCGCAAAGAGTGCTGCACGGGTGCTTGCTGACATGTGTTGTGCAGTGTATGGGGGTTGGTTGTATAGCATATGTGGGAAAGGGGAGGGGAACCGGGGTCAAAGTAATAACAATACTAATCATCGCCTAACTCTGGTCTTTGCCGCTTCTCGTCACTTCCCCGCCACCTGTGTGTGCTATCCGGCTGTAGTATCAGTGGTGCATATGGCTGGTCATACTTCTGGATAATGCGTTGTGAGGTAAAGGGGGTGGAAGAGAACAGAATGATGGGCTATCCATGGAGTGTCCTCATCGCGCGCACCAGTGTGTTGCCGCTGCTGTGATATCTGTGTCGGCTGTGAGGGCCTGGGGCTCGCCCTCTAGCTGCCAGCTGCTTTGGAAGTCCTGCAGTAGGACATCCCAGTTGGCCACTATCAGGAACTTGCAGAGCCCCAATGTGTCTTTGCGATGTAGGGCAATGCTTTAGACTTGCGCCCAGATTGTTAGGGAATGGGATCACGCTAACGCAGGAGGAGGCTCCAAGCGTTTCCATCGCTTGGCAATTAAGCACTCAGCTGTGAGGAACCCCAGATCACTGATCAATGAACTTAGACGTTACTCTGTGCCTTTTCGATCTGCGGAAGAGTCCCAGGAGACACACATCCCAGGTGCGCGCCACCGCTCAACCACCCTGTTGGCTAGTGACACTATGCCAATAATCATCTAGGGCAGGGCAGCCCCATAACATGTGAATGAGGTCTGCGTCCGCCAGTATACATAGAGGGCAGTGGGCTTCAGTGCATTTGAAATGGTTATTTATCTTAGCCGGGATAAGACGAAATCAGACTTGTCTGGGGATAAAGGTAGGCCCTTCCAGCATGGTCGCCCACTCACGGTCTGTGCATGGGCGGGCCAGATACGCGTCCCAGCAATGCCAGAACAGCGTCAGCAGGTGCGCCATGTGCAGGCGCAATGAGCTGGCGAACCACTTTGTAAGGTGTCTCACTGTGCCCATGACGTGCATATATTGGATTGTGAGGTGCATTGTGGGGTCCTGTTACATATCCCCACACCCACAGAGCCCCCAGTGCTGCAGGTAGCGAGATGTGGAGTAGGAACTGACCCCTCGCGGTAATCCATTGTCTTCTGCTAGGGTACCGAAGGATGTGAACAGACCATCCAATTAGAGATTGCCCAGAGTCTGCAGGCCTGCCTCCTGCCAGGTGGAGAGTACCGCCCTGGTGGTGATGCGCCCGCCTCTTGGTGTAGCCTGCAGAGTCAACGCGGGTGAATATGGGAAAACAGGGCTCGTGATGCGCACTGGTAGGCCACATTGAGTATCATTTGGGAGGGTGCCACGCCTCTACTCCCGGAGTGAAAGAGCACGAGGGCAGACAAGTGACCCTAGGCTGGCGAGAGCATGGCTATGTCCTCGAGGTTCAGTACAGTTTGAATATTGCAACCAGGCACCGCAACCCCTTCCAAATAAACTCTTGCATGGTACTTTCAAAGGAATGGAAGTTGGGGGGCCAGGTATATATTGGCAGATTGGTGAAAAAGTACAGTAGTGTGGGCAATACCACTATTTTGAGCAGTGCTATACGGCCCATGATGGTCAGGGGCAGACTCAGCCAGAAAAGCATTTGCGATTTAATGGCTGTTATTGACCTTGTGAGGTTCCCCTCTAGTAGATCCGCTGGTTGATGGTATATCCATACCCCAAGGTATCTAAAGACAGTAGATTGACACTTCACAGGTGTGCCGTTAATTAGTTCGGGGTCAGGACAAGGTGGATTGAACGGGTATAAACCAGATTTCGCTCAGTTCACTCTAAGGCCGGAAAGGGCCGCAAAGTCGTTAAGAATCCGTACCAGAGCATCGGGAGAGCCCTAAAAGTCATGAATCTACAAGAGCAGGTCATCTGCATTTAGAGAGAGTACATGTGTCCCATCGCCCAGAGGGTTCCCATTCCACTCCACTCCCGCGAATGGGCTCCGCTAGTGGCTCTATGGCCAGCGAGAATAGTAAGGGTGACAGCAGGCATCCTTGCCTGGTGCCATGGCAGATAGGCATGGGCTCGACATGAGTGGGCCTGTTTGACCTTGGGCGATAGGGAGGGGTACAATAGCCTCACTAGGAGAAAACAGGTTCTGAAGCCGTGGTGGGACAAGGCGTAGAACAAATTCTCCCACTCCAGCGTGTCAAATGCCTTCTCCAAGTCAAGCACAAGTCACCCCAAGTGAGGCCAGCCTAGCAACCCGGAGGAAACGACGCAGGGTGAGGGACATGTTTTGAGAGGGTAAAAACTCATTCTGGTCAGCATGTACGAGATTGGGCAATACAGGGGCTAGCCGGCCCGCCAGTATTATGGTCAGAATGTTACAGTCTGTGTTTAGGAGTGCCAGCCGCTGGTAAGAGCCCAGTATTGTGGTGTCCCTGTCTGGTTTAGGTAGGGAAACTAGCAGAGATCCGTGGAGGGTGCATAGGAGGGTAGAGGCTTCAAGAGACTCCTCATTTGGAGCATGCAGGTGGGAAGCTAACACAGGAGCATACGCTTTGTAGTAATCCACTGGCAGCCAATCCAGACCGAGTGCCTTGCCCGTAAGCTACACGCTCTGATGGCTTTCCTGACTTTCAAGAGTGTGATTGGTTCCGTCAGTTCCACCTGCTGCTCCGGGGTGATGGTGAGCAGGTGAATGGGGGAAAAACAAATGCTAGTTTGGTCGGATGAAGGCTGGCAGTCGATTCATACAAAGCTGTGTAGTGCCCGACTAGTCCCTGTGTATCTCTTGCTGTTTGTGCAGCAGCTGTACAAAGAGGGATCGTAGCAAGAGGATGGGCTGTTGTGTCTGTCGGATCAGCCATGTGAGCAAGTGCCCAACGCTGCATGCATGAGGACGGAGTGTGCAGAGTAGTTTCCTTTACTGTATGATGTTTTGATGCCTGTATTGAATGCGAATATATGGTTTGTCTGATAGAGAGTCTGTGGATGATTGATAGAATGACTGAACTGGGTGTCATGTTTTTATGGTCTTATTAGTGTTTGGGCTGATGTTTACCTATCACTGTATAATGTAATGAACTTATGTGTTCAAGAAACTGACCTAAATCAAATATGGTCTTGGGAAGTTTTTCAAAAATGATTATTTAAAATAAAAAAACTTTTTTTATAACATTTCAGCTGTTCTGTGGGTGGTTTTGGTTCATTTTCATCTTTTGCTTGGTCTTTCATTCTTTGGGGAAGCTCCCTCTCATGTTGTTCTAGTATTTATCTTCCCTGGTGGGTTGCTCCCATTACCTAAAACAGTTTAGGTTTACAGGGTCCCTCTGTCGTATTTTTTGCAGAGTAGTTCAGGCACCGTAGTCTCTCTAGCAGTTCTGCTTGTTCACTCCAAGTCCGCTATTGAGTAGGACTCCAGGTGAAGTAGTAAGCATTAAATGAGCACGATATCGCAGTCTAGCTACTTGCGGATACCTCAGTTGAGTCCTAAGCATTGACCCCTATTGGGACTTTGAATGCTTCCCATTCCACCCCTCCATCGGTGGCTGTTAGAAATGGGATATTTGGTAGGCTAGGACGCAGGCCAAAGCCAGGCAAAAACCCCCACTCTAGTCAGGATAAGGGAGTTACACATCTAAAATAACCCCTGCTCACCCCCTAGGTAGCTTGGTACGAGCAGCCAGGCTTATCTTAGAGGCAGTGTGTAAAGCATTTGCACATAACCAACAGTAGGACAGTGTACGCACCACAAAAGGGCACCACATCGGTTTAGAAAAATATCCAATATTTTTATAGAATTAAAACCAGACCAAAAACGATGAAAATCCACAATACTATACTTAAAAGTTCACAGTTCAAAAATATGGTGATTAGAAAGAGTTCGGGGTGTGGATAGCTCCGTCGGGCTTCGACAGCGTCGTGAGCACACACATCCAAAAACAGTTCTGGCTGACCGCAAGATCGCAGGCCAACTACGGTGTCGGGAAGACCTGCAAACAGTACCTTTCACAGATGCAGGGCGATGGGGCCCTTGAAGTCACTCGAGTTGCAAGTCAAGCTCCTTTCTGATTGGATCCGGAGCGCTGGTGCCAACAGGCGTCGTGTGCAGCGGTGTGAAGCGCAGCGGTGCGCTGTGCGGTGCCCCTAGGTCGCGGTGCGAGTATCGGCGGAGTCAGATGGCGTCGTCGGTTAGACCAGGGTCGCGGTGCGGGATGGAGGCGGTGCTTGTCACGGTGCTAGCAGGTCACGGTGCAAACAGCGGCATTGTCATTGCTGAAGCACTGTTGTCAGCTGACGAGCTAAAGTCGGCCGGCGGGCCAAGGCTGCGTTGTGAGATGAGGGCAGTGTGTCGTGTAAACTTATGAGCAGTGCCCCCGAACCACGGTGCAAGCAGCGGCGTCGATTTCGGCGGGAAGTGGCGGCGTCAGGAAGGCCATGGTGTTGTCGTGTAGCGAGGCGGTGCAGAGTGTGGACCCACAGGTCGCGGTGCGAGCAGCGGCTCGGTGATGGCGTCAGCAGAAGTCGTCGGTGAGACCAGGATCGCGGTACGGCATGGTAGAGGTGCCCACTGCGGTGCCAAAGCTTCGGCGTGAAGCAAGGCGGTGCGGAGTGCGGTGCCCACAGGTCGCGGTGCGAGCAACGGCACGAGGATGCCGTCAGCAGGCGTCGTCGGTGGGACCACGCTCTTGGTGTGGCGTTGTGGGAGTGCCCTCTGAGGTGCCTTCAGGACACGGTTTGGCAGAGTCGTTGTAGTAGTCGTCGAGGGGCGTTCTTCAGGTTGCAGCACAAAACACACAGTCCCCAGTGCTGCGGGTCAAAGAACCTGAAGACTTTGCAGTTACTGAGACTTTGTGAACAGGGGGCAAGCTCTACCTCAAGACCTTGGGGAGTCTCACAAATTTGATTGCAGAAAGTCCTGTCCAGGCCTTTCACTGCCCAAGACAGAAGCAGTCACTTCAGGTCAGCCTAGCATAGCATGCAGCAAAGCGGTCATTATTTTTAGCAGCTTCTCCGGCTCTTCTTTTGTGCAGTCTTCTTGATCCAGATGAGTTCTAAAGTTCAGGGGTCTGGCACCCAGTATTTGTACACAGAAATACTTTGATCTTCCATGCAGAGGGTGTCGGTGTCCGGTCAGAACCAGTTGGGCCTTCTCTGGCATGAATTCCTGGCATGAGGTGGAGACGGCTTTGTCAGAGGCAGACCAGGACCTTTGACGTGCAAGGAAATCTCCTCCCTCTTCCCCCATCGTAACCCAGGTCTATTTAGCCCTTTCCTGACCTACCTAGACTATCGGGAGCCACCCAGCTTCTTAGCCATCTGTTGTCCAAAAACCAGACAGGCAATCTACATTCCTGCAGAGGCACACGGGATCACCGAGCAAAATAATACCCACTTTCTAAAAGTGGCCTCTATGAACTCAGAAGGAAAAGGGCACCCTCGCTAAAGGCTGCGTCTTTAGACGCGGAGTTCAGGCATACCAAACTTCATTCACTTATACCTTTTTCGGGCTACGGACGTGGATGGCACAATCTGTGCTGCAGGTCCATGAGTAGCAGTCGACTAACAAGCCCCGGCACCCGCAGTGCCCTGTACTGGGGACTGAAAAGCCACACATCCAAACAAAACACAATTTTACCACAGGAGCAACAGGGCTTTACCACTGATCAGCAGTTTTGGATTCTCCCCCCTCATCTGCATTAACCACCTGAGAGGCCTGTGGTCGGTCTGAACCCGGAAGTGAGTCCCAAACAGGTAGGGCCTCAGCTTCTTCAGGGCCCAGACCACAGCGAAAGCTTCCCTTTTTAGGGCACTCCACCTTTGCGCCCTGGGGAGTAGTCTCCTGCTAAGGAAGACTACCGGCTGGTCTAGGCCTTCTTCGTTCAGTTGTCAGAGCACCACTCCATGCTCTGACGCGTCGATCTGCACGACAAATTCTTTGGAGAAGTCGGGGGCCTTGAGCACGGGACCATGCACATGGCGGCCTAAAGGGTATCAAACGCTCTCTGGCATTTCGGCTGCTTCTTGGAAGTCAGCTCAGTTAAGGGGGCCACAATGGTGCCATATCCCTTAACAAACCACCGGTAGTATTCGGTGAGTCCTAAGAAGGCCCTCACCTCGGTCTGGGTCTTAGGGGGCTCCCAAGCCAGAATGGTGTCAATCTTGGGCTCTAGGGGTGCCACCTGGCCGCTCCCTACCTGGTGTCCCAAGTACACCACCGAACCCTGCCCGATCTGGTACTTACAGGCCTTGATCGAAAGGCCTGCCGTCTGCAACACTTCCCTGAGGTGTTGCAGATGTTCGCCCCAACTGGCACTGAACATGGCGATATCGTCCAGGTACGCGCACTGAATTCCTCCAGCCCGGCCAACACCTAGTTGACCAACCACTGAAATGCAGCTGGGGTATTCTTCAAGCCGAAGGGCATCACACTGAACTGGTAATGTCCGTCCAGTGTCGAGAATGCAGATCTTTCTTTGGTTAGGGCGATCTGCCAGTACCCTGACGTTAAATCGAAAGTACTCAGGAATCTGGCCGCTCCCAACCGGTTGATGAGCTTATCAGCTCGGGGGATGGGGTGTGCGTCAGTCCGCGTGACGGCTTTGAGCCCCCAATAGTCCACGCAGAACAGCATTTCCGGGGCAGCACCTTCGGGACCAAGACCACGGGGCTGGCCCAGGGGCTGCTGGACGGCTCAACCACCCCTAACGCCAACATCTTCAAGGCCTCCTCTTTGATGCTGGCCTTGACCCGGTCAGTCAACCGGTAAATCTTATGTTTTACCGGGGGGCTGTCACCAGTATCCATGTCGTGGGTCCACCAGTGAGTAACACCAGGGGTCAAGGAAAACAGTGGGGCAAACTGCTCCAACAACTGGCGACACTCGCTCTGTTGCTCCGCGGTCAGGGGAGAGGGTCACACCATCCATCGATCCAACCCCCTCTTGGGCGGACAGGAGGTCCGGGAGAGGCTCACTCTCCGCTTCCTCCCCATCGTCTGTCGCCAAGAGCATGCCCCCTTCGGACCTCTAGAAGTGGCGTTTAAGGCGGTTCATGTGGAGGACCTGCAACGGGTTCCGAGGAGCCTGCAAATCCACCAAGTAGATGACCTCACTTTTGCGCTCCACCATCTCAAAGGGCCCCGTCCACTTGTCCTGCAAGGCACTAGGTTCCACAGGGGCCACTACCCACACTTTCTGTCCAGGTTGAAACTCTACCAGAGTGGCCTTCTGGTCATACCACTTCCTCAGCGAGTTTCCTGAAGAGGGCCGTTTGGTTGCAGAAGGCCAGCACGTAGCTGAACACATCTTGGGATGTCTGCTTGAGAGCGGCCTCCCAGGCCTCCTTCACCAAGCTGAGAGGTCCTTGCATGGGGTGACCGTACAAAAGCTCGAAGGGGCTGAACCCGAGAGACTTCTGGGGTACCTCCCTGTACGCAAAGAGCAGGCATTGGAAGAGGACATCCCACTTAAGCCTCATGGGTTCAGTGAGACCCTTGCTCATGCCCTTTAAGGCCGGGTTGAACCTTTCCACCAGACCGTTACCTTGGGGGTGATAAGGAGTGGTGAACTTGTACGTAACACCACACTCCTACCACAGGGATGTCATATACTTCGATATGAAATTGGTCCCCCAGTCGGAAACCACCTCTCTGAGGAATACACTTTTGAAAAGATCCCTATTAACGCCCGGCCCACCACTGGCGCCGTAGCTGTCCTGAGAAGGATAGCCTCCGGGTACCGGGTGGCATGGTCCACCAAGACCAGGATGTATCTGTTGCCCATGGCTGTCTTGGGATCCAGTTGCCCCACGATGTCCATCCCTACCCTTTCAAAGGGTGTCCCCACCACGGGGAACGGTTGGAGAGGCGCTTTGACCTTCCTCCCACTCTTGCCACTCGACTGGCAAGTTTGGCAAGACCGACAATGCACATCCGACTGCCTTCGCATTTGAGACCAGAAAAAGTGGGTGACAAGCCGGTCAAAGGTCTTGTCCTGCCCCAAATGTTCTGCCAAAGGCATAATGTGAGCCAGACCCAGTAGGAAGGTCCGGAAGCGCTGGGGTACCACCAGTACGCAGGCTGATCCAGGTTCCGCGACCATCGGCTAGCTGTACAGGAGTTCATTCACCCAACAGATCCAATTTGATCTGGACTGATCACCAGTCACCTGGGCTGCGGCCTGCCGCCGCAGACCCTCCAGAGAAGGGCACTCTTTCTGCTCCCGGCAGAACTCCTCCCTGGCGGGACCCCTTTCTTGCTGCCAATGGGTCAGCCAGAGATGTCCCCCAGTTCGGCTACCTGCTCCCCTGTAGGCACCGGGGTGTCCCCCTTGAGGTACACCTCCTCCTGGGCCGTGGGAACCTCAGGGGGCAGTTTCCCGCACCCCTTGCACTTTCTCTTGGCAGGGACCTGTGCTCCCAGGCCCTCTGATTGTCAGACTCCTGTACGATTCTTACTACACAGGAACAGAGATGCTAATTCCCAAATCCACCCCAAACAGCAACCCAGAGCTTGATGTTACAAGTCTCTGGTGAGGCTATTCTGGGGGAAGGGGGAAATTGGATAAAATAACAAAAGAGAGAGAGAGAATAGACTGTCCTGGTGGGTTTCTTCGGTAGTCCATCCTGCAGACTTCTATTAGATTGAGAAAACCTGTGGGGAAGAATTATACCAACATGAACTTCCTTCTACACTACTCTCTCTACTTCTTATTACCCTTAACATTTATTGACTCCTTACCCTAAGACTTCCAGGACTCAGCTTCTCTTCTATTTCTTTTGGACACCCTCAATATGTGTTGTGTACAAGGTTGAGACGTCCTTCTGTAATTTTTAGAAAAATAAAACCTTAGTAAAACTATCCTACTTTTATTTCCCTAGATCACCTCCCTATAGTATCTCACTTACTATTCTTTTACTTCTTGTTAACTCCTTCTCTTATGCTCTGTGCGCTCTGCTTATTCTTGTAGTATTCTTGTCTTGCAAGCCTGTAATATTTGTACATACTTCATTAGAGTCTATTCCCTTATTAACTCACTATTTATATTTTTCTTTAACTGTAACTGCGACTCACTTACTGTGTTTTCTTTTTCGAATCTTTTTTTATTGTTAATGAGGTCTTTCCTTTATCGTTTCAGGACTGCCTGTGAATTTAGCCTTTAAGGCATCCTAGCTGAAGATGACTTCAGGTCTTGGTAAGTTTATTTTCCTTCTCTCATTTGTGTGCATATCGTGTTGTCAAAATCATTTCAGTATGCATGAGCTTTTCTTTCTGTGTTTCACGTCAGAAATATTCTCAGCGTATTTTCCTGACTGAACGATTAAATAACTATTGACATTTCTCTCGCTACAGTTTTACATTAGCATCTTTTTAAAAACGTTTCCACAGTGCTGTCACTTAGCTCTGGTTCCGCTCTTTTTCCTGTAGCTTCAGACAGTTTCTGCACGGAAGCGTCGTGACTAGACTCGAGCCCTCTCAGATATTCGGAATTCTGCTCTCTCCAGATATTCTTCTCGGACAGTCACGCTCCTAACACCTTTTCTCCGTTCTCACTGGGGACAATGACAGAATTACCCAAACTATTGGTTCTGACTAGAAAATACTGGGACACTTCGAATGTACGTCTGTATACGCTCGGATCCTCGGTGAAGTGCGCGGTTTGTCAATAGCGCGCGCCTCACCAGGATTCAGCAGCGCGAGCGGCTGAGACTAGAATGTCAACAACAGCCCGAGTCTGGCAACCTGTTCAGGCGCCATCTTTGAGTTAATTCAGACCAGCCCATCTGAATAGCGCAGGCCTTGTTATTTTGTATTTCTCCCTGCGCTATCGCCCCAATTTGCATTCTTGGAGTCCTGACAGTACCCTCCAACAAGGTAGACTCTCCCCTCCGAGGTTTGGTTGGGAATCGTCGATGAAAGACCTGAACCAGTCTTGGAGCGTGCACATCTTCTTCTCGTTCCCAAGATCTTTCCTCAGGCCCATAACCTTCCCAGTCCACTAGATAATATAGCTTTCCCCTTAATCTTTTTGAGTCGAGGATTTCTTTGACTTCAAATTCGGTACCTGTCTCTAATTGCAGAGGTTTTGGTGGTAATTCTTTTCGCAAGTTCTCTGGGGCCTTTTTTAGCAAGGATATGTGAAAAACTGGATGGATCTTCAAATTAGATGGTAGTTGGATTCGATAAGTCACCGGGTTTACTTTTTCTTCTACCTGGTACGGGCCAATAAACCTCGGTTGAAATTTTCCATTTCCCTTGAGCCTCAGATTCTTGGTGCTTAACCAAACTTTGTCCCCTTTTTCCAACAGAGGCCCTACTCGTCTCTTTTTGTCTGCATATACCTTGTATTTTTCCTTAGCCTTTTGGAGATTCTCAATTGCACTCTTATGTACTTGTTTTAATTGTGTCACTATCTCCTCTACCACTGGGACTGAGATTTCAACTTGTCTAAGGGTTGAGTTTGGATGTCTACCATAATTCATGAAGAACGGGGAAAACCCAGTGGACACATTTTTTGCATTGTTGTGGGCAAACTCTGCAGCCCATAGATAGTCTGACCAATTCCCTTCTTGTTTCAACAGAAACAATCTCAAGTATTGTTCGAGTTCTTGGTTCACCCTCTCTGTTTGACCATCGGTCTCAGGATGATAACTGGTGGAAAAACGAACTTCAGTGCCCAACCCTTCCATGAATGATTTCCAAAAATGGGAAATGAATGTGGGCCCCTGTCAGTTATCACTAGCTTTGGGATTCCGTGGATTTTCACAATCTGAGCGCTGAAATGAGCCGCCAACTGTTTTGCCGTTGGTACTCCTTTCAGGGCGGTAAAGTGAGCCATTTTAGAGAAAGAATCTACCACAACTAATATGGTGTTATAACCCTGACTAAGGGGTAAATCAGTGATGAGGTCTAGTGTGACAGTATGCCAGGGATAGGGTGGAGTGGGCAACGGCATAAGCAACCCTTTTGGGGCCTGTCTTTCAGATTTTCCCTGAGCGCATATCTTGCAAGTTTTAACGTACTGCTCAATATCTTTCGACATTTCGGGCCACCAATAGTGTCGTTGGATCAGTTCCTTGGTCTTTGCCTCACCCTTATGTCCAGCCAATTTCACATCATGACATTCCTTCATAATCTGTTGCTGTAATTCTTTGGTGGGAATATACAGGGCTCCTTGATAGTAAGGCAATCGATTACGAATCTCTCCTCCTTTTCTTGCCCAATCTTCCATGACCTTTTCATCCATTGCTTCCGAGATGCCCTGTTCCAATTGAACCGAAGTGATTGCTCCAATGATTCTTTCGCTTGGGATAATTGACTGGTCTCTTATCGGCGTCTTTTGATTCTCCGTGCCAATTCTGGATAAGGCGTCTGCTTTTCCGTTCTGGGCTCCAGGTCGATAGGTGATAAAGTCATAATCAGCAAAATATAGTGACCATCGCAATTGTCTTGGGGTCAACTATCTAGCTGTTTTCAGAAATTTCAAATTCCTATGGTCTGGGTATACTGTGACTTGATGCTGTGCTCCCATCAGATGATGCCTCCAATCCTTGAATGCGTCTTTTATAGCCAATAGCTCTTTCTCTGTGATCGTATAGTTAACTTCGGCCGGGTTCAATTTTCTAGATCTAAAAGCCACTGGATGTAGCTGCCCAGTTAACTTACTTCGCTGAGATAAGACCCCTCCAACTGCCTGATCAGAAGCATCAGTTTCCACATAAAAAGGTTCAGTTGGGTCTGCATGTTGTAGAATTGGTGCTGAGGTGAAACTTTCCTTCAGGGATTGAAAGGCTTCTTCCGCCTGAGTTGTCCATTCAAATTCGATCCCTTTCTTCAAAAGTCGAGTGAGTGGTAATATCTTATGCGAAAACTCACTAATGAATCTCCGGTAGAAATTGGCAAAGCCGATAAAACTTTGTACCTCCTTGACACTCTCTTGGGACTTCCAGTTTGTTACTGCTTCAATTTTTTTTTGGTCCATTAGTATTCCCGTGGGGGAAATGACAAAACCCAAAAATTCGACTTGGGATACACTGAAAGCACATTTTTCTAGCTTAACAAACAGTTTGTTTTCTCTTAGCTTCTGCAAGACCCCTCTAAGCTGATCCTGATGTTTTTCTTCATCCACAGAGTATATAAGGATGTCGTCTATGTACACGATGGCACACTGATCGATGAATTCCTTCAGCACATCGTTTATAAAATGCTGAAAGGCTGCAGGTGCGTTGCATAAACCGTAGGGCATAACCTGATATTCAAACAAGCCGAATCTTGTTCTAAAAGCCGTCTTCCATTCATCTCCCTCTTTCATTCTTACCAGATGATATGCTCCTCTCAGGTCCAATTTGGTGTAGATTTTTGCTCCTTTTACTTGATCTAGCAAAACGGATATCAGTGGTAATGGGTAACGATTTTTCTTTGTGATTTTATTGATCGCTCTATAGTCGATGCAAGTCCTCAAATCTCCTTCCTTCTTAGGCACAAAAAATAGAGGCGAGGAGACTGGGGACTGCGAGGGACGGATGAAACCATTTGCTAAATATTTGTCCAAATATTCCCTTAGATGTTGATGTTCCTTCTCTGTAAGGGCATATACTTGACTACAAGGCAAGTTTGAACCTGGTTCTAGCTCAATTTTACAATCATAAGGTCGGTGTGGTGGTAGTTGTTCGGCCTCTACTTCATTGAAGACATCTTCAAACTCTTGATATTCCTCCGGTACTTCTTGCATCTGGATTGCACAGATGGACTCTCCGATTTGACATAACATGTGTGCAGGATTTTCCTCTTGTTCTGTTTTTTGATCCCCAAAGCAATTTTCCAAACAGTAGCTCGACTCCATTTCTACGGTCCTTGTACTCCAGTTAATGCTCGGATTATGTTCGGTCAGCCAGGGAAGTCCTAGGATCAATTGGAATTGGGGGGCATCAATTAAATTAAACTGGATTTTCTCTTCATGTCCCTCATTCGAGATTAACTGAATTAACTCGGTGTGACTGACTATTGGACCCGAAGATAAATTGGTGCCATCCACTGCTCTAACGGGTTCACTTCTTAATTTCTTGATGGCCTTGATTCCCACTCTGCTCGCAAATTTCAGATCGCAAAAATTGCCAGTGGCTCCTGAGTCTATCATTACTGAGACTTCCATCAACGTTATGTGTCGGAACCTGATTTCCATGGATATAATTAAATGTGGAGCTGCTGATTGCAAGGTATTAGCCACTCTATGTTCTCTTGGAGTTTGGTCCAAAATCGCATCCACCTGTCCAACTCCTCCAACAGATAGTGCTGTTAGTTTTCCTTCGGCTTGAAGCTCACCTTGGGTTTCTTCGGACAATTTCTTACAAAATGGCCTCCGGATCCACAGTACATACAAAGATTGCTGACTCTTCGTTTCTCCTTCTCTTCTTTAGAGAGAGGACCTCGGATTGTTCCAATCTGCATAGGTTCTACGCCCTGCGATACTTCATAACTCCGTCCACCTTCCGATCTAACTCGATCGAACCTTGGCACCACAGCTCTGAAATCTTTCTTCTTTTCTCCTTTTCTTTCCCCTTGACGAAAGTCGATTTCTAAAACTAAGTCTACTAATGCGGAGACTTCTGTGGGTCTGTTTGGTATTCCAGCCAACACATCTTTTAATTCATCCTTCAACCCACGGTAAAATATTGCTGCCCTCTTACTCTCTGGCCAGTTGGTTTCCACCACAAGCTTATTGAATTGAGCCAAATAAGAGACCACATCACGGTTCCCTTGTTTCAAATCAAGCAACTCGTTGTCGACAGCTTGGGATATTCGACGTCTATCGAATATACGAAGAAACTCTTCCTTAAAGTTCTCGTAGTTTCGTAATATCGGATCATTCTTCGTTATCAAAGGCAAAGACCAAGAAGCTGCATCCCCACTTAAATATGACAACACAAAGGCTACTCGAGACTGCGCATCAGGGAAAATGGAAGGACGACACAGGAAATGCAACGAACATTGGGTAATGAATATCTGCGCCTTTTGTGGATCCCCACTAAAGCGTTCTGGGGCTGCTAAAGGAATGACAGGTGATAAGGAGTGAATTACTTGTGTAGTTGTTCTATTTGACCCTTCTAGTAATGGGGTTTGAGTGTCTGAACTAGGACCAAAGGGTTGTCTAACCCTTTGTGCCAATTCTGCGGTCTCTTTTCTTGAGTTCACTATTTCCATTCTAAGATTTTGATTCTCCTCCCGGACTGCACTCAACTCCTTTTGTATGGTATCTAAAATGGTTCCTAACCCTTGCAAATCTATTCCCATTTGCCATCTCTGTTCGGGTGTAAAATGCACCTTGGGCACTTCACTCTGTCAGACTCCTGTACGATTCTTACTACACAGGAACAGAGATGCTAATTCCCAAATCCACCCCAAACAGCAACCCAGAGCTTGATGTTACAAGTCTCTGGTGAGGCTATTCTGGGGGAAGGGGGAAATTGGATAAAATAACAAAAGAGAGAGGGAGAGAAGAGACTGTCCTGGTGGGTTTCTTCGGTAGTCCGTCCTGCAGACTTCTATTAGATTGAGAAAACCTGTGGGGAAGAATTATACCAACATGAACTTCCTTCTACACTACTCTCTCTACTTCTTATTACCCTTAACATTTATTGACTCCTTACCCTAAGACTTCCAGGACTCAGCTTCTCTTCTATTTCTTTTGGACACCCTCAATATGTGTTGTGTACAAGGTTGAGACGTCCTTCTGTAATTTTTAGAAAAATAAAACCTTAGTAAAACTATCCTACTTTTATTTCCCTAGATCACCTCCCTATAGTATCTCACTTACTATTCTTTTACTTCTTGTTAACTCCTTCTCTTATGCTCTGTGCGCTCTGCTTATTCTTGTAGTATTCTTGTCTTGCAAGCCTGTAATATTTTTACATACTTCATTAGAGTCTATTCCCTTATTAACTCACTATTTATATTTTTCTTTAACTGTAACTGCGACTCACTTACTGTGTTTTCTTTTTCGAATCTTTTCTTATTGTTAATGAGGTCTTTCCTTTATCGTTTCAGGACTGCCTGTGAATTTAGCCTTTAAGACGTCCTAGCTAAAGATGACTTCAGGTCTTGGTAAGTTTATTTTCCTTCTCTCATTTGTGTGCATATCGTGTTGTCAAAATCATTTCAGTATGCATGAGCTTTTCTTTCTGTGTTTCACGTCAGAAATATTCTCAGCGTATTTTCCTGACTGAACGATTAAATAACTATTGACATTTCTCTCGCTACAGTTTTACATTAGCATCTTTTTAAAAACGTTTCCACAGTGCTGTCACTTAGCTCTGGTTCTGCTCTTTTTCCTGTAGCTTCAGACAGTTTCTGCACGGAAGCGTCGTGACTCGACTCGAGCCCTCTCAGATATTCGGAATTCTGCTCTCTCCAGATATTCTTCGCGGACAGTCACGCTCCTAACACCTTTTCTCCGTTCTCACTGGGGACAATGACAGAATTACCCAAACTATTGGTTCTGACTAGAAAATACTGGGACACTTCGAAATGTACGTCTGTATACGCTCGGATCCTCGGTGAAGTGCGCGGTTTGTCAATAGCGCGCGCCTCACCAGGATTCAGCAGCGCGAGCAACTGAGACTAGAATGTCAACACCAGCCCGAGTCTGGCGACCTGTTCAGGCGCCATCTTCGAGTTAATTCAGACAAGCCCATCTGAATAGCGCAGGTCTTGTTATTTTGTATTTCTCCCTGCGCTATCGCCCCAATTTGCATTCTTGGAGTCCTGACACTGATCATCCTCTCGGGCCGCCATCGACCGAGTGGATACGCATGCCCACTCTGGCAACCCGAACATCTCCAAGTGGGACCTCAGCTCAACATCCTTCCATAAGCCCTGCTCCAGGTCGTTACAGAGCAGACAATCGACAGGCATGGAAGGGCTCACAACTACCCTCAATGGACCGGAGACCTCCCCCCCACCCACTCGAAGGAAACCTGCGCCACTAGACACTGGCGCTCTGAATTGTCAACTGCGATCACCTGGTGGAATGCCCCGGGGAAGACCTGCATCTCAGGGACCAGGTGACACCGAACTGAGGTCAAACTAGCTCCAGTATCCCTGAGAGCCTCTACCGTTTTCCTGTTGATGGTCACCCAGTTGCTGTATTTCTTTGTGTTAGGGGGCACCTGGAACCATCTCACTTTCCCCTAGTGAGACGAGGGTCATTTACGCGGGGTCCCCACCCTCCTGTTGGGACTACTCCTCCTACTCAGCGCTACGCTGGCCAACACTTTGGACTGCCCACCGGTGGGGGTGGCTGTGTCCCCTTTGGGCACCTGGTGTCTCCCTTCATGTGCCCCACCTGGTCACATGCAAAACACTTGCGAGGGCCGGTCTCGGCAGGCTGTCCTGTCGAGGCCCCTTGCTTCTTATCCCGGGGGATGGGAACCTTTACCTTGGGTGTTATTTTGGGGCCCTTTCGAGAACTCCTGTGTTTTACCCTTGTCCCCCTCACTTTTCGGTGGGGACCCTGAACACCTTTGGCTGAGTCTCTCCCAAACGCTTTCTTGTAGGCCCTTGCACTCAACCAGCAGTCCACCTCCATAGCAAGCTTCCAGCCAGCTTACTACCTAGTGGGTGCTAGCGCAGATCTGCAAAACATAGACTGGACAGGTGCTCCCACGCAATCAAATTGTAGAGCCCCTTAAAATCTGTCAGTTTGCTGCTCTTCACCCAGCCATCCAACAATCGACAAAACCCATCCACACATTACAGCCAGCCATCCAACGATCGACAAAACCCATCCACACATTACAGCCACTGTTAGACCTGACACCTTTTGGCGTGGTTCTTCCCCCATCTTTTTGCCTCTGACTCATGTGTTTTGATGCTGTGCTGGATTTCGTTTTTGCTGATTTAGATGCTTTGGACACTCTGCCACTGCTGATCAGTGTCAGAGTGTAAGTGCTCCCTCTGTAAATTGTCATATTAATTGAATATACCTGATTGGCATATTTGTATCACCATGGAGTCCCTAGTAAAGTGCGCTGTGTGTGCCAGGGCTGGTGATGACAGATGCTACTAGTGGGCCTGCAGCGCAGATTGCGCCACCCACATGAGTAGCTTTAAAATGGTGACTCAGGCCTGCCAACGCAGGGCCTGTGTGCAGTCAGAGACTGCCTGTCCCCCTGGCCAGTGTCTCCACTGGCTGGGCCTAACCCTTCCCTGTCTGTGCACATCAGTCACCCCTATGGAAGGCTCAAGGTACCCCCCTGGGCAGGGTGCAGTGTATGGATAAGGTAGAGCATGTACTAGTGCAGGTCACATGCTCTGGTAGTGGGCTGCAGCCATTTTATGTGCTCACTGCTGTAGGGCTATCTTGCTCCATAGAGTAACATGGAGGAGGCTGGGCCCATGTGATACCAGCCTACCTTCCCATAGGAACAAGATGGGACATAAGTGAAAGATATCCCTGAACTCAGAATTTAATGACACATCTTTTAGTGAAGGGTGTTTTTAAATCCTGTAATGGAGAATAGCACTTTTAGAAAGTGGCTGTTCTCTTGTCTAAACCTTTCTGTGTGCCTGGGTTTGTGGAATGCCTGGGTGTGACAGGGGGGCTGCAGAGCCCCCGGAGGAGAGGGTCGGAGCCAGCCCGGGGATGAAAGGGCACATCTGCTGCCCGGGAGGTGGGAGGAAGAAAGGCCTGATAAGTGCTGGGCTGTGCCTGCCTGCCTCCCCCATGCTAGCTCCCTCCTGCCGGCCAACTGACACCTCTGGCCCTGCAGCTGACAGGAAGAAGAAAACCAGAGACACCTCAGTGCTCCGCAACCCCCAGAACTGGTTTAGACTGGACTCAGGGCTCCTTGCACAAAGACTTCAAAGGACTTCAAAGACATTGAGGGGTATAAGGAAAGGACCCCTGACTACAGAAGTTAGATTCTGAAATTCTACAACCAAGAAGGAACCTCGGCTGGAAGGAGGACGGCTGAAGAACAAAAGGAAGATTGCCTTGCTGTGTGCTCTAAGGGCTGACCTGTTCTGCTGTCTACCTGGACGCTGAGGAGGAGAAAGGGACTTTGCTGTGTGCTGTGACCCTGCCTGCTTGAAACTGCCAAGACTCTGCTGTGTGCTGTGTCTACAACTGAATCTCCAAGGGCCTGAGAAGAGCTGGCCTCCTGTTGGGAACCCAGGGCTAAAGGTTCCTAAAGCTTTGCCAGAAAACAGCTGCAAAATCGTGCTGTTGTGACCCGAGGCCTGTGGTACTTGACTGCGGAGCGTGAGGAAGGGATCGGTGTGCTCATCGGCACATTACCAGAGAGGGTCGGAGGCCTGTGGCGCCTCCCCTCGTGGAATCCGCTCCAACGTGGTGGGGAGGTCGAGAGGGGGGTCTATCCGTGACCAGCGCCCTTGAAAACCCTTTGCCGCCAAGTCACCCTCGTGGTCCGGGGCCAGGATCACCCCTAGAAGCTGCCGTTCGTGACCAGGAGCTGCGGGGCAGACGACCGAAGCCGCCGCGCTCCCATTGGTCGAAGGAGCCGAGCCCCCTCACCAACGCCGCGACGGGATTGGCCCGTGCGGCGCGGCGTCACCAGCGTCCGTGTGCCGTGATTGGCTGGGAAGCGGAAGCGTCACGACAAGCCGTCCCGGGAGCCGCACTGCCAGTGGCTGACTCCCGGGTGTAAGGGGGGCTCGTCTGAAGGGCCGCGACGGGATTGGCTGCCTCGACTGAAGCTGCCGAGGAGCCGAGAGATCACCGGGATCACCGCCGGGACCGGGGAAGACGGACCTGACCTCGCCGAGTGCTCCAGCCCCCGGCCTGCCGTCTCTGCTCCCCGCTGCTCTCTGACGGACCAAGAGCGGGCGGAGAGCGTCCTGAGACCGGCCGGGCTGGAGCGCTAGTGAGCGTTCACCCGCGAGGTGCGCCTGGGGGCCCAAAACAACACCGAGCACAGGGAAAAGAGTCCCCCTTCCCCCAGCATCCGGGTGAGACGCGCAGGAAGCGCTTAGAGTCCCTGACGCCAGGGGCTCGTTGTGGTGGCTTATTTTTAAACGCTGGCATTGTTTACCCTGCTCGTTTGGAGAGCACTGTGATTATGAATCAGTGGCCATATTTTTAACTACTGGTTAAAGAGACTAGAGACTATTTGCTTTTTATAAGAACTTCCTAATGAGCGCAGCCATTAAGAATTAAGTGCAACATTTTTCTAATGAAGTGTTTATCGTGCAACTGCTTGATTTACCTTGCTGAAACTAGATAGTTATATTTTATATATACTTACCTGTGTGGTCTCAGTTTGTGGTGGATTGGGGATTATTGTTGTGTTAAGTGCAAATGTTATCCACATTGCCTCTGTTTAGCCTAGACTGCTCGCGCCATGCTACCTAGAGGGTGAGCAGGGGTTATCTCAGAGGGTCATTCCTTCACCCTGACTAGAAGCAAGGGTCCCTACTTGGTCTAAGGTACTTACCTCTGCCAACTAGAGACCCCCGGTTCTAACAGCCACGAATTGGCATCAGATTTCTTCCAGGACGTAAACTGATCCCTGTACTTTTCAGGGTTGAGACCATACCTAGTGAGAAGGGATTCTTTCATATCAGCAAAGATGAGGTTAAGCACCTTGCCCAAAGTGGTGAAAGTATCCTTGGCTTCCTCTGGAAACAGTGACCACAATCCTGCTCCCCAATTCTCATCAGAGACCCCATTCATGTGTATCGTTGCCTCGTAACCCTGAAACCACCTTTGTATGTCACCCCCCTTCTTGAACTCTCGGCCCACGTTCTTCTGGATGTGTACGATTCGGTCTGTCTGTCTTGACGAGTTGCTGCCACCATCTGATCTGGTTCTTTTCTCACGATCCAGCTCCTGCATCCTAACTTCATGTTCCAATACCATTCTCTTCTCCTCCATGGCAAGTCTCATCTTTTCTAGCTCCGTAAAGGCTACCCTTGCTTCCCGCCTGTCCTCCAGCTCCTCTCGGGTCAGGCTATTGCTCCCTTAAATATAAGAGGGAATTCTAAATGTCCCACAATGCAATACTAATTGTACCTGGAGTGGTGTGGCTCACTGGTTAGAGGCGGCAGACCCGGAAGCAGAAGTCGGCCCGGGACCAGGGTTCGATTCCAGACGCGGCAGGGTCAGCGGACTCGATAATTCTCGCCTCGGTGCCTACTCTAACCAGGGGTCCCACTCGGCAACTCTGGGCATTAGCTTGCCTAATCTCCACAACAGCCCCATCAACACCGGGGACGCCTGGCTCCACCTTGGGGATTCCCAGCAGGGACCATCCCACAGGGAAAGCCAGGACGGGTTCCCCAGCGGTATACAGTGCCAGGACGGCGGCTGGCAACAGTGCGCTTTACAAGTATACACATTACATTACATTACCTGTGAGGCCCCACTGGGAGGTTAATAAAAAGAAGCAAATCAAGTGGCTCTGCTAAGGTGAATCCCATCCTGTGACAAAGGACCAGGATGTCTGGAAAGCTAAAAGGCTTGACAAATTAACCTGTGTGACTGTGCCGGTTTTGTCATTAAATTGTGATCTGCTGTAGAGTGCGTCTTAATGCTTTGGGCATGGTTGGTTGAAAATAAAGGACACAGCTGTCCTGCTGTGAAGACAGCACCATCCATTATTATGCAAGGAGCCACAAGGGTATGGAACTTTCTGAGCCTCTTTGTCAGAGCAGCAGATGGGCAGGAAATGATTTGAGACTAGCGGTGACATGCAGAGGCCCATTGGAGGGCTAAGAACCATAATTACACTTTGGGAGCATCGGTGCAGATATATACATCTGCATACATATATATATATCTACCTACCTACATATATATACATTCACTAAAAAAAAACATAGGTTTTACAGACGTTGCAGTTAGAAATTAGCAATTAAAAAACCTTTGAAATTCACTGAAAAAACCATAGGTTTCAGGGACGTTATACTTAGCTGGATATTTCACTCATACAAAACCATAGAATTTTCCACCGTTATAGGTAGTTCAGCTAACTATAACTCGCGCCCCCGCAATGCACTGCCCATGACGTCACATATTACATCATTCATGGCATGGTCAGTGACGTCACGGATGACATCTCAAATGACATCACGGATGACATCATCTAGTGACTGTTTCTGTAAAGTTTAAATATGTTTTATATATATGCTAAGGTGTATTGAAGAATGAGTGGGTGTTTGGATGGAGGATTTAGGAGGTGTGTGACTGATTGTATAAGTGACTGATTAAACGTGTCTTACTGACTGCATGGGTTAGT